>NC_135233.1:186444276-187063442 GCF_051348905.1 Ranitomeya variabilis
ACCTACTATCTAAATAACTCTGCCAATAGTTCATGACAATCACTTGAAAAATAATTATGTAGACTCCACTTGCCATATCCTCAGTGCACAATATACCAGTACTGTGAGATCCGGGATGTATGCTGCCAGCACAGTACAGGTAATGAACATGTGCAAGAGAATCTAGCCAAGCGGGATGAAGCAGAAAGGCAAGAGATAATATGGTCCGTGTTCCTAATCTAACCAGTCTCCTTGCACACAAGGGTGGCTTTTTATGCTGGCACTGCCAACAATCTATTTTTCCCCCCTCTCCTATTTGGTTGTTATAGGGCCTCATGCTCGGTCTGGATCTCGCAGTACTGGCATATTGTTCACTGAGGATATAGTCAGTTGAGTATACGTCGTTATTTTTTCAAGTGATTGTCATAAACTAGTTTTGTTGACTGTTTACTAATAAAAATTGTATTAGGTTGTTTGTATATGCAAGAGCCAGGGATCAACAATCTCCACAAAACTAAACCATACTCGCCATCTTTGGCTTTGAGTCTTGTTGCTACTGATATTTGATTGTGTGAATCGCTGAACTCCGTGGTTGGCTGCAGTGCTGTTGAGGCGATGTGAACCCTGCCGATAACAGGCACTGGGCATGACCGCGGAGACTCTGCAGCCATGCATGGCGAGTAAAGTCATCTTAAAGGGAATCTGTCACCCCAAAATTCGCCTATAAGCTAAGGCCATCGGCATCAGGTGCTTATCTACAGCATTCTGTAATGCTGTAGATAAGCTTCCCCCCCCCCTGTAACCTGAAAGATAAGAAAAGCGAGTTAATTATACTCACCCAGGGGTGGTCCGGTCTGATGGGTGTCGCGGGCCGGCGCCTCCAATCTTCATACGATGACGTCCTCTTCTTTGCTTCATGCCGCGGCTCCTGCGCAGGCGTACTTTGTCTGCCCTGTTGAGGGCAGAACAAAGTACTAGAGAACCAAGGAAGGAAAAAACGCGATCAAAAGAGGCCAATATAATACAAAGTAACAAAACTTTATTAATACAAATAATTTAGCAGAGATTAACAGTGGGTACTCACACAAAACCAAAAATACTATCTAACAAAAGAAAACGCGGGACATGGACTGATGGCGGCTTAGGTAATCATAATACATATAGCTGAAGTTGAATATCTATATATACCAACCCTCATAACAATAAATTATTGTGGTGAGTCCAAGGAATCACTAGGATATTATAGAAAAAACCGGGAATGGTATGGTAGTATCACCAATTGAAAAGGTATATCAGTCATACAGACATGAATAGTTCAAAAAAACATATCATACCTATATAGCAAGCCAGGGACCACCGGGATAGTGAATGAGGGAGCCGTCCATACAGTCCACGTCACCCCGACGCGCGTTTCGGCAGAGCCTTCGTCAGGTATGGTGATACTACCATACCATTCCCGGTTTTTTCTATAATATCCTAGTGCATTCCCGTTTTTTTCTATAATATCCTAGTGATTCCTTGGACTCACCACAATAATTTATTGTTATGAGGGTTGGTATATATAGATATTCAACTTCAGCTATATGTATTATGATTACCTAAGCCGCCATCAGTCCATGTCCCGCGTTTTCTTTTGATAGATAGTATTTTTGGTTTTGTGTGAGTACCCACTGTTAATCTCTGCTAAATTATTTGTATTAATAAAGTTTTGTTACTTTGTATTATATTGGCCTCTTTTGATCGCGTTTTTTCCTTCCTTGGTTCTCTATTCACATTTGTGGCGATTGGGCCTGTAATTAGTCCTATTCCTGAGCAGCTATGAAAAAGATGGATGATTTCCCCTTTTTCTGACATTAAATATAACCTTTGATATAATGCTGCTTAAAGGTTCATTGAGATTTTCCAGAACAAAGTACTGCAGTGTTCTGGCGCCAGGAGAGGTCAGAGGCAGGTGGCCTTAGCTTATAGGCAAATTTTGGGGTGACAGATTCCCTTTAAACTGCAGCCTGGAGACCTTTTTTTTGTTGTTTGGTTTTTTTTTGTTTTGTCCACAAACCAAAAAGTCCTTTTAATCCAAGTTTACACCATGTCACTGAGTGCAGGCTAACTAGCATTTTTGCATAGGATAGACTTGGATGAATGATGAACAATGCTGGGAATTTTTAGTCCACTAACAGTCAATTTCCACTGACTTCTTGTGGATGAGAGTTAATCAGTGCCAGATCCATCATTTGTGAGCAGATCTGAGACTAGTAGCTAAAGTTCCTTTTGAAAGTTGAAGGCCTTGCGTTGCAGTGTTTGGGTATGTGCCTGCGGTGGCTTACACTGACGTGCCCATGTAATTTGTGCTGTAGGAAGCTGCACCAGGAATGTCGGCCATGTTTTACCCGAATCTTTTTTCTTTTTTTTTTTCTTTTTTTTTTTTTTAAATTTTTTAAATAATTTTTATTTACATAGTTCCTGCTTCCAAGTGGTCTTGATGCGGAAGCTTGCTGGAGATAGCCATGTCTCTTATCCAGCTTAGCTGTCTTTGCACATCGCCACTAATCTTGCTCCAGGTGGAGTAGTGTAAGATCTCAAATCAGCGAAGCCTTAGTGTACTGTCACACAGTGGCACTTTGATCGCTCCGACGGCACGATCCGTGACGTTGCAGCGTCGCTTGATTATCGCTCCAGCGTCGTAGACTGCGGTCACACTTTGCAATGCACGGCGCTGGAGCGATAATTTCATGACGTAGTTGCGATGTAGAAGTCATACGGGACATTGGGAATATCGTGCACACCTTTGTTACACGCTGCGATCATGCCGCCACAGCGGGACACTTGACGACGAAATAAAGTTTCAAACGATCTGCTACGACGTACGATTCTCAGCGGGGTCCCTGATCGCAGCAGCGTGTCAGACACAGCGAGATCGTAACTATATCACTGGAACGTCACGGATCGTGCCGTTGTAGCGACCAAAGTGCCACTGAGTGACAGTACCCTTAGGTTGTGCCCAAACTCTGCTACTTTACAAAACAGTTAGCCAGAATATGGCCCATTGTGCGCACATACATTTGGGATGGATTTACTTGTTGCACGGATATGCAACGTTGTCCTATTCACTTTTAGAGGTTTTCCGGGAATGGAAAATAAGTTAGTGAAAATTAAAATGATTGAGAATAAACATATATATATATATATATATATATATATATATATATATATATATATATATATATATATATATATATATATATATAATATATATTAGTGGCCACCTTTTTGATACACTGCTAGGAACCTGTAGTAGAACATTAATAGCACAGGTCAGCGTGTGTGGTGGGAGGCGCTGCAGCTCTGGCCAGACCCTGGGGCAACATAGTCAAACACCTCTTTTCTCACTGCTAAAACAACCCATTCAGGTGAATATGGCTGGTTTCACATTTGCGGTTGCGTCTGCAGTGTTTCTGACGCATACATCCGCATGCATCGTGATTTCATATCTTTTAGCATTGTAAACGCATGTCCATGCGTTTGCTTACGCATGCGTCTTTTCGCGATGTGCGGCTAACCCACCATCTCAGAATTTTTGAGAGGGGCAAATTTCCCTCATATGCGCAGGCATGCAGATGGGTGCATTAAAAAACGCATTACCGTATATGCATGCGTTTGATGCGCTTGCATACTTCGGACTGTGCATGTCCAGGAACTGATTTATACATGCCCTCCTGGAAATATCATGCGCATAAAAATGCAAACGCAGCGGATTTTTTCCGTCATGCGTAAGCTGATGAGGGTAAAAAAGGCAGCGTTCTCATGCATTTGCGGACGATACGCTGTGGACTCGACCACAAATGTGAACCTAGCCTAAAACTGATTTTCAGCTGCAGAAATCACTGCCATAAGTCTTAACTGAATAATTCTCCATGGTTTTCACCCATTCTGTGGATTATGACTATATTACACAATGCGGTTGTAGCATCTTGCAACTTTTGGAAGGACAGATATTTCATGGTTATTCTTACTTCCATAACCAGTACTGTCAGATACTTTTTACTAGTAACTTCTCCTGCCGTTCTTGAGATATTAACATTTTGTTTCCAGCTTGTAGCCTTGGGAGAACGACCACCGAGGCCGGTCGGCAGAATGTTTAGTGCCTACAAGCGCTTTTCTATTGAGCTTGTAAATGCTGTTTAGGAGCTTGGAAGGGTTGCTGGAGCACAGTTACCTTCTAAGCTTGGACCACAGCGGTGGTCGGTCTCCCAGGCGATCAGTTGTAAACAAGTGTTAATATCTCAAGGATTGCTGCAAATTTTCATAAACAATAAATTGCTACGGTAATTTTTTTTTTGTGCCATAGCAAAATATCCATCTCTGAATATTGGAATAACCTTGAAAGAGCCGTGAGTGCCACTGTGGGAGGGGTAATGATGCCATGACACTGATATAGCAGAAGATGGTAACCATCTTTAGAGATCATCTCCATCTTTCTCAAGTTATAACTTGGCTTTTTATGGTTTTGATTTAAATAAAAAAAATAAAAATAAAAAAACCTCCTTTTCTGATGATGCTCCTGAGAATCTGCCCCCCTCGCTGCAGGAGCTGCTGCATCCCCTCATTCACACGGTTTCCTGAGCAGTGATTTTGACGTGGCACGCTTGGCTTTATTTTCTAGAGTTCTGACTTATTCCTGTGAACCGTGTAGATGGCTACTGGGCCAACAATGCACTTCTGTATGACACAGATCCTGATTCGTGGCCGTCTGCGGCTCCCTTGGAGGGAATGTCACAGCCTCATGGGCGTTTAGCTCTCACATGGCTATGGCCCTTGAGAGAAAGGGAGAAAAAAGGAAAATCGTCCCATTCACAAAAGGGTTTAATTGTCATTCTGTCTAACTAGGCCAAGACCACCAAAAAGATTGTGCTGAGGTTGGAGTGTGTGGATTCCAACTGCCGATCCAAGAGGATGTTGGCCATAAAGAGATGTAAACACTTCGAGCTCGGTGGAGACAAGAAGAGAAAGGTAAACTCGATTTGTGTGTTTAGCGACAGAACACTAAAAGGCTTGAAGCATTTTACCAGCAATCCTTTCTGCAGATTAATAGCACTACAAAGTTGTCTGCCCTTCAGGAGGTGCAGGCTTGTAAGGTCACATACAGCAACGTCATAACTAAAGTATCATATCTTTGCCACTTTCACGAGAAAACAATGCTTCTGTTACTGGGAAATAATTTTGAAAAAACATCTCGGCCTTTCCTTCTCAATCCTTTTTCTAATGCTGCCCTTTAAAGAACAGATCGCCCCACCCTCAAACCACTAAGGCTGCCGTCACACTAGCAGTATTTGGTCAGTATTTTCCATCAGTATTTGTAAGCCAAAACCAGGAGTGGAACAATTAGAGGAAAAGTATAATAGAAACATATGCACCACTTCTGTATTTATCACCCACTCCTGGTTTTGGCTTACAAATACTGATGTAAAATACTGACCAAATACTGCTAGTGTGACGGCAGCCTCATACAGATTGCCCTTGGGTTTCAGTCTGCTGGGAGTATGTTGGAGAGTTCTGTGCAGGCCGTTGTGGCGCTTTGTGGGAGGGCAAGCGTGTGTAGGAGACTGCAGGCTTTACCATACCCTTATACTATAAACATTAGTGCAGTGATCAGCTGATTTCTGGGTCAAGTCTCCTAAATGAATTGCAGTGGATATAGATATCTATATCACCCGCCAGCCCTTCGCCCCTTCAACAAAAAGCATTATAAACATTTAGTATCGCAGTGTCCATAAATGTTGTCAAAGAAAAATGTCGACTAAAGTTGCAAAAATTAACCGCTCCAAGCAAAAAGTAAAAACATAAGTCTCTGAACATAGCTGCACAAGCGGAATTATTTTTTAATTTTTCTTTTTTAGTCTCTTAATAGTGATGAGTGCCCGGATGAGGTGTTATTGGATCATGCTTGGGTGCTAAGTGTCTGCAGTGTGCTAGAATAACATGTTTGAGTCCCTGCAGCTGCATGTCTGGTCGACAGCCATAAAACTGCCGTGAGACATGCAGCCGCAGAGACTCTGCCATGTTGTTCTAGCACGCTGCAGACACTGTTGGCACCCGAGCGTGCCCCAGTAATTGGGCTGGTCGGCAGTGTCTGTCGCCGGCGACACTTATCACCCGAGCATGCCCCAATTAACGCCTCCTCTCAGCACGTTCACTAGCACTTAAATCGAAGAGAAAATATTCACATGTTTGGGATCACTGTAATCCTAGTAACCTGGGCACCAGGTCAATTTTTTTTTTATCAGTAAATGAATCCCATAAAATCAAACACCAACAGTTAGCATTGTAAGACTTTTTTTTCTTCCCACATTTTACTGCACTCATATTTTTTTTCTTTCCAGTACAGTGAATGGTAAAATGGATGTTGTATGTCAAAACTACAACTCGTCCCACAGCAAACAGACCTTGTGGGTACTGCAGAAAGGGACTTGTTTTGGAGGGCAACGTTGATGTTTTTCCATTTACTGTGCTGAAAATCATCCCAAGTGCAACTAAATTGTGAAAAGGAAAACACAATTGTATTTGGGGTTTTGCTTTTGCGGCTTTTATTTGGCTATAACAAAAAAAAAAAAATCACCTGGAATTGTGATTCCCCAGGTTAGCACAATTATGGCAGTATCAGGCTTGTGTAAAAAAAAAAAGTGATGTCTATTAATTCTGGGATGTCAGCTGTGGTTGCTTCATAATTCTGGGATGTCGGCTGTGGTTGCTACATCAGCATGTGGCAAACTACCTTCTACTGCAAGTGGGGTGATGTGAGGAAGCTCTGATAAGGCAGTGCTGGCATGTTTGTGTGCTAGTAAGGCTACGTTCACATTTGCGATGTTGGGCGCAGCGTCGGCGACGCAACCAACAATGCAGCGTTTTGCGACGCATGCGTTGTCATAAGATAGTAAGGATCAGGACTTTCGGCGCAGGGAAAATGCTACAAGCACCAGTTGTAGGAAGCCTCAATCCTACAAGTCATTATCGACTCTTTAACGAGCCCTGCCACATAACTTGGGATATAAGCCAAATCTGAATTTGCCCCTCATCAGTGCAAAGTATCAGAACTGATTTGGCTAGGTGAGTCTAGAGCAGAGGTGTCAAACTGCATTCCTTGAGGGCCGCCAACAGGTCATATTTTCAGGATTTCCTTAGCATTCCACAAGGTGCTGGAATCATTCTGTGCAGGTGATTAAATTATCACCTGTGCAATACAAGGAAATCCTGAAAACATGACCTGTTGGCGGCCCTCGAGGAATGCAGTTTGACACCTCTGGTCTAGAGCATTGTGAGCCATGACTGTCTGCTCGAAGGGCGTCCCCTTTGACTGATGGCGTTCCCTGAGGCCTCCTGGGTGGAAATAACTTGATACACTCCCAGTTGCTGCACATTTAGGAAGGGGGCTGGCAGCAGTGTGATGCTACTGTATTATCCTATATTTGCAGGGAAATGGTGCTTTCTGAGTTGATGGGATTCCATTAAAGTACATTCACAAATAGAATTTTTACAATTGCTCTTTGTTATTTTTAATTTAACTAAAATGTTGTTTTTACTTTTCAGGGACAAGTCATCCAGTTTTAAACTGAATCGGGAATCATTGGCCTGAAATAAAATTTGTCAAAATAAATTTTTACAGTTGTGAAAGTTTCTTTGATTGGGAGCCACAATAGAGAACGCAATCCTACATAACAATAGTAATGGTGGTGCCACTACATGGACTGGAGGGGGAAAGATATGCAGTAATTGGGACTGGTCCAACCTAATGTATCTTATAGGATCTTTGGCTATATTAGAAAAGGTCACGATCAGGGAATATTAATTTGACAGGACTTCCTTAATCCCACAAATCCCTGGGATGGTCACGAGTACCACCCACTGATCTTTGGAGCGAACTACTCTCTGCTGCCCCCTATCGTCCAGACAATTCTACAATTGGCTGACTATCAATGGAGAAGGCTGCAGCCTGTTTGCACCACTAGGCCGGCATTAGAAAGTTAATGGTGAGCTTATGGCATATACACCTCTGGATTCCAACACATGGAATATGTGAACACACCCCGGTATGGGGGAGCTAATTCTACGATAACCCCAGATTACTCGCCGCCATCACCAATCTCTCGGTCAATTGGACACCGCTTACGGTAGCTTATGGCTTCAAGGTGTAGTTTACAGAAAGAACTATTAAATTTTATATTTAATCCAAAGGGAGACCGTGTTTATGAAAAATATACAAAAGACTTTACAAGGGGGACAAAACAATACAGCATAAACGGTTACATAAAAGGGTTTAACAGAAGAATTTACTACACCGATCACATGCTATTCAGTTTTGCCGAATGAGTGCTTCATTTTGGCAGTTGATGAACTGGACCGGCTGCATACCTGATGTAACTGCATGAACGCCCATGATAATTGGGAATTTATTTTTTTTTTTTTAATCAGACCCTGAGCAGTCACCCCCTCTGAGATGACCTCACAAGGGTTCTGTTGGGGGCTGGATTCGTGCTGTGTTTTTTTTTTAGATAATTTTTATTGATTTTATAAACAATTACATACATTATACAATATAGTAAAACTTAATAAATAAGTTTAACCCTTAAATTTTATATAGTCCTATACCTGCCAAGGTATTCCATGTCAAACAAAGTTATCAATTTCTCCAGACACCTTCCACAACAGCAACATCAGAGGATGTCTCCCTGTCCAAATGGGGGACAGAAAACACAAAAGAGGTTAAATACCCCTCCCCTTCCTACAACCTCGAAGTGTTTTTCCTGTCCCCTATGGGGTATGAAGAGGTTTTTGATGGTGCTGCCGTTGCCAGTGATCTGGAGCACCCCATGTTACTGTCTAAAAGCCGGGCAGCTGAGGTCAGGGCTTCCGCTCTCCGGTCGCTACTTCCGTCTCCATGATCCTCGTGTGACTCGGGACCCCCCTACTGTGCCTCGGGATAAAACGGGGCAGTGATGTGCGGTTGGGGTCCTCATACTGCCTGATTTCGGAGACCGCGTGCATCGGAAGTGATGTTGGCCCAAACTTCCAGTTTATTTCCTGGTGCATTCCACACTGGAGCGCACGTGTTACTGGCTGGTGCCGGCGACTCCGGGGCTGCAGGCATGCGGTGTACCCTTTGCCCCCTCCCCCCCCGATGACCTGGGGAGGAGCAGCACAAGATTCAACCCTGAGACCTCCATTGCATAAATCCTGGTCGGGGGATGCCTCCAGGTGAGGCCTATTGTCTGTCCCTCTGTGACCAAATGGACGATGACAAACCCTCCCTACCTGCTTCTGCAGGGCCCAGCGTTCACCCTCCTACTGTGAGTAGTCGATGAAGGTCCCTTGTCCAGTTTATAGTCCATGGGTGACTTGGTAAACCTTTCTCTTTTAGGGAGACAAGGTCCCTGCCCCTAAAAAGGATAAAATGCCCGGCCGCAGGTGTGTATGTGCTTCCAGGATTCCCCTCATAAAAAGCTTTGCCAGTCCTGCACTGATGATGGTATTGCGTGCCAAACAGCCCTCCCAACTGGACAGCATCAAACAGAAGGTTCAATCCTCTGGCTGCCCTTTCCCAGGCACCAATACCACAACCCCTTCCTAAGAAAAGGAGACTGGCACCTGCTGATTCAGACTGGCGAGGTTCGTCCCTTTGGTTCAGAGGATATTTGGGAGAATGAGGGTTCTATTTCCACCAACAACTCAGGGAAACGGTTATCATAAATCTGAAGCCCCTGAACCTAGTAATCAAGTACTGACGATTCAAGATGGAGTCTACCAAATCAGCAATCCCGCTCATCGGAAAGAATTGAGTGATGGCTACAATAGATCTGAAGGATGCCTATTATCATGTGCCAGTGCCTCCAGACCACAGGAAGTTCCTCAGATTTGCAGTTTCCCATGGTCACCAGGTCAGCCATTAACCGTTCAGTGTCCTACCGTTCGGCATTTCATCAGCGCCACGGGTATTTACCAAGATTATGGCAGAAGCGGTAATCTTCATCTGACGTCAGGGGGTTTGCATCATCCCATACCTAGATGATTTTCTCATTATCTCTGTCCATCCATCTTCTGAATCTAGATGTGGCGAGATCCCTGGAAATCCTGGAATCTATGGGCTGGATTCCGAATTTGGAGAAATCGGATCTTCACCCTTAAGGAAGAAATTCCTGGAAATTCTGTTGTGATTCAGTGAAGAGAACATCATCCTTGCACAAGGATCGTCAGCTCAATCTGGTTCAGAGCATCTCCTGGTTCAGAACCCAGAGGGCTCTTACCCAGAGGGACTCTGTCTTTCCTGGGATCACTGACGTCATGCATCCAGGCAGTCTCCTGGGCTCAAGCCCATACACGAGTCCTTCAGTCCCATGTTCTGTTGTACACGCGAAAGCACCAAAAAGCGCTGACCAAAAGTTTCCCTTCCCGGTCATGTGAAGGCTTCTCTTTCATGGTGGCTAAACTACCGAAACCTTCGGCAGGGAGTCAGCTGGGAACTTTTAATTTTTATGCCCTTAAATCGGAGAGCTATGTCATACAAAATAGTTAATAAATAACAGTTCCCACATGTCTACTTTACATCAGCACAATTTTGGAGACAAAACTTTTTGTTAGGAAGTTATAAGAGTTAAGTTGACCAGTGATTTCTCATTTTTACAGCAAAATTTACAAAACCATTTTTTTTAGGGACCACATCACATTTGAAGTCACTTTGAGGGGTGTACATGACAGAAAATACCCAAAACTGACACCATTCTAAAAACTTCACACCTCAAGGTACTCAAAACCACATTCAAGAAGGTAATTAACCCTTTACGTGCTTCACAGGAACTAAAGCAATGTGGAAGGAAAAAATGAACATTTTACTTTTTTCACAAACATTTTACTTCAGAAACATTTTTTTTATTTTCACAAATGTAAAAAGAGAAATGAACCACAAAATTTCTTGTGCAATTTCTCCTGAACACGCCGATACACCACTGTTTGGGAGCACGGCAGGGCTCCGAAGGGAAGGAGCACCATTTGAATTTTCAATGCAGAATTGGCTGCTATTGAGATCAGACGCCATGTCGCGTATGGAGAGCCCCTGATGTGCCTAAACAGTGGAATCCCCCCACACATGACCCCATTTTGGAAACTAGACCACCCAAGGAACTTATCTAGATGTGTGGTGAGCACTTTGAACCCTCAAGTTTTTCACTAAAGTTTATAATGTAGAGCCTTGAAAATAAAACTTTTTTCCACAAAAATGATTTTAGCCCCCAATTTTTTATTTTCCCAAGGGTATCTGGAGAAATTAGACCCCAAAAGTTGTGCAACTTGTCCTCAGTACGCTTTTACCGACTGCTGGGGGGGAACCACTGTTTGGGCGCATGGCCGGGCTCGGAAGGGAAGGAGCGCTGTTTTGGAATGCAGACTTTGATGGAATAGTCTGTGCGCATCATGTTGCATTTGCAGAGCCCCTGATGTGCCTAAACAGTAGAAACCCACCACAAGTGACCCCACTTGGCAAACCAGACCCCTCCAAGGAACTTTTCTAGATGTGTTGTGAGAACTTTGAAAACCCAAGTGTTTCACGAAAGTTTATAATGCAAAACCATGAAAAAAATCATTTTCCACAAAAATGATTTTTTTAGCCCCCAATTTTTAATTTTCACAAGGGTAACAGGAGAAATTGGACACCAAAAGTTGTTGTGCAATTTCTCCTGAGTATGCTGATATCACATATATGGGGGTAAACCACTGTTTTGGGCAGACGGCAGAGCTCGGAAGGGAAGGAGGACCGTTTGACTTTTTCAATGCAGAATTGGCTGGAATTGAGATTGTACACCATGTCCCGTTTGGAGAGCCCCTGATGTGACAAAACAGTGGAAACCCCCCAATTCTAACTCAAAATAAACCCCAACACACCCCTAACCCTAATCTCAACCCTAACCACAAACCTAACCCTAAAACACCTCTAATCCCAACCGTAATCCTAACCCCAACTCTAGCCCCAATCCTAACTTTAGCCCTAACTTTAACTTTAGCCCAGCTCTAACCCTAATGGGAAAATGGAAATATATACATTTTTTTTATTTTATTATTTTTCCCTAAGGGGGTGATTAAAGGGGGGTCTGTGATAGACCCTATCACAGTGATCAAAATGAACCAATAGGAAAAATCTATTGTTGCCAGGTGCCGGCCAGTATATCTCTGCGGGAGCACTGCACATGTGTCCGCCATTTTCTTACCGGAAGAAGACGTTGGCTGCTGTGGGGGGAAGCAGCAGGATCCAGGGACACCGGGGGATTTGGGAACTCTATTTCTCTCTCCTCTGATGTGCGATCACATCAGAGGAGAGAGAAATTTAATTGGGAAATATGACTTTTTTTTTTTGTTTTGCCTGAAGAAGGGAATCCCAAAAGGACAGTTCCTTCGGTAAAGAAGTAACTGCAGCTCAGAAATGGAATTCCGGAAACAGGTAAGAGATCTCTCTGACCGGTTTAAAAAGAGGGGCTATCCACAGAGAGCCATCTCAGGGACCTTTCAATACGCCCTCCATCAAGACAGAAAAAGTCTCACGAAGAAGGTATGTGAACCATCCCGTCCCCTCTCACTTATCACCACATTTAATAACCAATGGTCGGATATTCGGGAAGTGCTAACCAACAACTGGGACATTCTTCTCAGTGACAAGAGGATCCTTAACCTGGTCTCAGGCTCTCCCCAGTTGGTGGCCAGGAGGACCAGAAACCTGCGAGATGACCTTTGTCATAGTCACTATGTACGGCCCAGTATCAGATTAAATAGGGGGACCAGGATGTTTGGATCATATCCATGTGGCAACTAACGTTTGCGAATTCATGATCGCACAAGATGGTTACTCTGTTTCTACGTTATCCTTTCAGATTCGGCCTAAAGAGTTTTTCAACTGTAGATCACAGAGCGTAGTATATGCCATTTTTTGTGGTTGCCCAAAAATATACGTTGGACAGACCACGCAAGAAATCAGGAGGAGAATGCAGCAACCCTTATCAAATATCTCAACAGCATGCAAAGATCGTGAAAAAGACAAGACTATCCTCTGTGGCAGAGCACATTTTGGACTTTCATGATGGTAGACCCACGGGTTTCAAGGTCATGGAACTTGAAAGGGCTCAGATAAATATCAGAGTTGGTAACATTGTAAACTGTCTACTCCGCTGTGAAACCAAGTGGATCTATAATCTTCAATGTTTGGCCCCTAAAGGCCCGAATGAAGAGTTTCTTTTTACAGGGTATTATAAACAACTATAATTGCTCACAGCGGTTTTGGCTGCCATGTATTTCACTCCTTTTTGGGTATTGCCCCATTTAGTGTTTATTTCCAAAAGGCCTTATTGTGGTTTCTGCTTTCTCCCTTCCCTATTTTCTTCAATAGGCTTCACTATTCATGTCTATCTTATTGTTTTTTGGGGGAGACTTTTTCCCTCTATATTCGTTTGGACTCATTATGGGCTTGAAAAACCTCCATTCCTTCCTTTGTTAATATACAGGTCCTTCTCAAAAAATTAGCATATAGCGTTAAATTTCATTATTTACCATAATGTAATGATTACAATTAAACTTTCATATATTATAGATTCATTATCCACCAACTGAAATTTGTCAGGTCTTTTATTGTTTTAATACTGATGATTTTGGCCTACAACTCCTGATAACCCAAAAAACCTGTCTCAATAAATTAGCATATTTCACCCGTCCAATCAAATAAGTGTTTTTTAATACCAAGCAAAAAAACCATCAAATAATAATGTTCAGTTATGCACTCAATACTTTGTCGGGAATCCTTTAGCAGAAATGACTGCTTCAATGCGGCGTGGCATGGAGGCAATCAGCCTGTGACACTGCTGAGATGTTATGGAGGCCCAGGATGCTTCAATAGCGGCCTTAAGCTCATCCAGAGTGTTGGGTCTTGCGTCTCTCAACTTTCTCTTCACAATATCCCACAGATTCTCTATGGGGTTCAGGTCAGGAGAGTTGGCAGGCCAATTGAGCACAGTAATACCATGGTCACTAAACCATTTACCAGTGGTTTTGGCACTGTGAGCAGGTGCCAGGTCGTGCTGAAAAATGAAATCTTCATCTCCATAAAGCATTTCAGCCGAGGGAAGCATGAAGTGCTCCAAAATCTCCTGATAGCTAGCTGCATTGACCCTGCCCTTGATGAAACACAGTGGACCAAAACCAGCAGCTGACATGGCACCCCACACCATCACTGACTGTGGGTACTTGACACTGGACTTCAGGCATTTTGGCATTTCCTTCTCCCCAGTCTTCCTCCAGACTCTGGCACCTTGATTTCCGAATGACATGCAAAATTTGCTTTCATCAGAAAAAAGTACTTGGGACCACTTAGCAACAGTCCAGTGCTGCTTCTCTGTAGCCCAGGTCAGGCGCTTCTGCCGCTGTTTATGGTTCAAAAGTGGCTTTACCTGGGGAATGCGGCACCTGTAGCCCATTTCCTGCACACGCCTTTCCACACCAGACTCAGTCCACTGCTTCCTCAGGTTCCCCAAGGTCTGGAATCGGTCCTTCTCCACAATCTTCCTCAGGGTCCGGTCACCTCTTCTCGTTGTACAGCGTTTTCTGCCACATTGTTTCCTTCCAACAGACTTACCATTGAGGTGCCTTGATACAGCACTCTGGGAACAGCCTATTTGTTGAGAAATTTATTTCTGGGTCTTACCCTCTTGCTTGAGGGTGTCAATGATGGCCTTCTTGACATCTGTCAGGTCGCTAGTCTTACCCATGATGGGGGTTTTGAGTAATGAACCAGGCAGGGAGTTTTTAAAAGCCTCAGGTATCTTTTGCATGTGTTTAGAGTTAATTAGTTGATTCAGAAGATTAGGGTAATAGGTCATTTAGAGAACCTTTTCTTGATATGCTAATTTATTGAGACAGGTTTTTTGGGTTATCAGGAGTTGTAGGCCAAAATCATCAGTATTAAAACAATAAAAGACCTGACAAATTTCAGTTGGTGGATAATGAATCTATAATATATGAAAGTTTAATTGTAATCATTACATTATGGTAAATAATGAAATTTAACACTATATGCTAATTTTTTGAGAAGGACCTGTATAAGGTTCATGACTATCTCTGTTTTTGCATCGGTGGTCAGATTCTGGTGGGCCTGATATTTAATGCGCTGTGAGCACGTTAGCCATGCATCTTTGGATAGTTCGTGCAACTGGGCACACGATCTGGTCTATCCGTATTCTCTATACTGTTTCCCCCTTATGGGGACTAGATTCTCCTTCAGACATATGGCTCTCCTACTCTCGCCACTCCGTTGATTCCACTGAACGTTAGAGGAATGGAAAACTAAAACATTGTTGATTGTAAAACCAGAATAAAGAATAAAGTTTGTTTTTTATGCCTCCATCTTACATTTTGTGTGAGCATCTTGTAGCCCACATGTTGCATATCGTAAAACACTTTATGGAGCCTTTGCAACTTGGGTCTCCTATTACGAATTATTTGGGGTATATTTTTCTAGCATTGGGCATATTTTCTTGTTTTTTTCTTTCTTGTTTATGTATTCGGTTTGTTATTTTTCATCTCAAATATTTATTATTTCCATTTTTTCTTTTATTTTTTATTTTATATTTTTTTATTTAATAATTTTTGTTTGCTTTTTATATGTGCAAAAATATATTTTTTTCATTTTTTTTTCAGTTTTTTCTTTTTCATTTTTGCTTTCATGGTTTTTTATATATTTTTTCTTCATTATGCATATTACCCAAAGCTTTTTTTTCAGGGGTAAATTTTGTGAATACAAGATTTTGTCATCTACCATGGTGCGCAAGCGTGGGTGAATGTGTCATCCTTCTTGCTGTAGGGCAAAACCTCAGGTTTCCAGGTGTATTAGGTAACCAGTTCTTATATTTGCGCTTGCACCATCTTGCTTTTCCTTTAAGACTACCTCTAGCACATTTGTGCTATTGGACGCTTAATACTTAAAATTGTGCTACTCCACTGCCATCTTTATCCAGCGCTTTGGCTTGCACACGTGCCGGGCACCACCTCTGACCCAGCACTCTTACCCGCGCATGCGCCGGACATCTTCGTTTGGCCATCTTGCTCCTCTCAACCTCTTCGGCCCAGTGCCCTTACCCGCGCGTTCGCCAGACATCTGTTTGGCCATCTTGCTCCTCTCAGCAGTGCTGTGAGTCCTCCATTTGGCCTCGGCCGTACTGCACCTTGGCACGAGGTGACTTCAAGGTCCACGACGCCGGCCCACACAGCTGTTTGCGGTTCAAGCTACTTAGGTATGCTATTTATATGTGTTGTATTTGTCCACATCATCACACCTGCTCCTGACGAAGCCACGTTGGTGGCGATACGCGTTGGGATCCAGTGCCCCCCGACCTCTGACACACACCTTACTGGTCATGCTCTCTAGGTACTTATCTTCCATCTTTGGGGGTCAGCATGTTCTCCAGCCTTATTTAAGGCTTTAGGCAATCTTTATGGCATTGTAAGCCTCAAACTCTGATCCTTTTGTGCCACACATTGATATGTAAGTAGGTTTTTACTGTACCTGCTCTTTTTACACATTGCACCTGGCACTTGCTAGAGTCTGAGCAACCATATTGACATCATCTGCAGCTGATGATTCAGACTTAGCATTTATTTTCACTGTGAGTTCTGGCACAGGATCCTGCGCTTCTTTGATGGTTGGGAAGACTAGTGCCCTCTTTCTTTCTTCCATGCCTGGGCAAGATCTGCTATATGATTGTTGATGTCATATTATTTATGCAGTGTACTGGTGTGTACTTGGGTTCGTGTCCAGCGGGTTGACCCTATTATGGGGATGTACAGTATATCTGGTTTTAAATGTTTTTAAATTTTAAAACTTAATTTTTGTATACATTTTTGGTGGTCCTGGTTTCTAGCATGTCTTCCTTCCAGTAAGGAGTGTCACCGAAAATTTTAATAATGCGAGGGTGACAGGAAACGAAGCGCAACATAAAGTCAGCCAATAATGCCAGACTGCTATCAGTCCTCACCAACAGGACAACTGACCATGCTGTCCTCCTCCTCCCTGTCCTCAGGCCATCCACACTGAACAGACGGTATGACAGCTGTGCTTGTAGTACCGTCTATATCACATGAAAGTAGCTCCTGTTCTTCCTCCTCTTCCTTATTGTCTACCAATCCACATTGGGATGACATGAGGCTGGGCTGAGTGTAATCACCCTGTATGGTTCCTTTTCCATGTCCTCGTGGTCCACCTGCAATGCATCCTCTTTAATTGTGAGCAGAGAGGTTTTCAGAATGCAGAGAAGCGGGATGGATGGTGACATTAATTATGGCGTTATCGCCGCTCACCATCTTGGTGCAGTCCTCAAAGTTTTTGAGGATGGTACATATGTTTGACATCCATGTCCACTCCTGATAATAATTTTTATTTATATAGCATCAACATATTCTGCAGCACTTTACATTATAGAGGGGACTTGTACAGAAAATAGACATTACAGCATAACAATAAACACAGATCAAAACAGATACCAAGAGGAATGAGGGCCCTGCTCGCAAGCTTACAAACTATGAGGAAAAAGGGGAGACACGAGAGGTGGATGGTAACAATTGCTTTCGTTGTTCGGACCAGCCATAGTGTAAGAATAGGGTGTTCATGTAAAGCTGAATGAACCAGATAACAGACTAAATATGTAACAGTACAGACACAGAGGGCTATTAAATGCATAAAGCATCTGAGAACATGATGCGAGGAACCTGATTATGGTTTAAGTTGTTTGAATGGGCCACACAGGGATAGTTAGGTTAATGCGTTGAGACTGTAGGCCTGAGGTCTTATGTGTGGAGTCTCATTTCGAGCGCAAGCAGACGAGAAATGTGAGAATTTAGTACTTTGGCCTGTGGGACGTTGGCTGCGTATTTCCACTTGCATTCCAATGACTGAGGTATAGACAACTGAAGGCTGCGCTGGGACAAGGACGTGGACTGGCTTGATGGTGCTGGTTGACTGTGGGCAACAACAGGTACAGGACACGAGGCATCTTCACATGCACCGTGGACTGGGGATTGGCTTCTACACAAAACAGTGGAAGAAGCAGTGGTGTCACCTGCAGAGTGTTCCTGGAGCCTGGGGTTTGGTCCACAAAGTCGGGTGCTTTGCTGCCATGTGCCTGATCATGCTGGTGGTGGTCAGGCTCGTAGTTTTGCTACCCCTGCTAATGCGGGCATGGCAGGTACTGAAAATGGCCTGTTTGAGGTTATCGTCAGTCTTTAAAAAATAACCAGACTCGGGAAGATCTAACAGTTGGAATGGCAACTTCCATCATGTTGGTGTTATGGGGAATGGATGCATGCCATCTGTCTGCGGCCACCACACTGCTTCTTCCTGCCTGGTGGGGTGCTATGCCTCCTTCCCCATGTGTGCCGCTGTCCTTGCTGTGCATGTCCTCCTGCCAGGTTGAGTCAGTTACTATGTCATCCACCACCTTGTCTTCCACATCCGCACCCTTCTCCACCTCCTGACTTTCTGGCAATTGTGTCTCATCATCGTCCACCTCTTGTGACACTTTCCCACCATAGCCTTCATGTGACCGTGGCTGGTCAAATTTTTGGGCATCGCTACATGCAATCTCATCTTGCCCCACTTCAAGTAGACCATCCAAGAGTCCGGAATCTTTAAAGGGAAAAGTGAACAGCTCTTCGGAGTGTCCAAGTGTGGGATCAGTTGTCTCAGGGCACTCGGCATGGTGGGAGGAAGGAGGATCAGGGTGAGTAATATGCAGTCCATATTCACGGCTACTCAGCTCAGACTTGACCGTGTGGAAGACGTGGTGGTGACTAAGTGACTGGAAGCATTATCCCCTATCCAACCAACAACCATTTCACCCTGCTCTGGCTTCATTAGTGGTGTGCTGCGGTCCCCTAGAAACTGGGACAGGAAGGTTGAGCAAGAAGATGTGGGTCTTTGTTGTGGCCCACTTTCAGATTGGCCACGGCCTCGTCCTCTGCATGCACCATCAGCATCACTAAACCCATAATCCTAATTAATTAGGAAATAAGCACTTCACTATGCAATATACCACATTTTCTACCAATACTGGTACAAAGTGACTATCAGCATCACGTCCACTTCCCCGTCCCTTGCCTTTCCCATTTTAAATGGACTACTGAAATATTTTAAAAGTTCAATACAAATTGACTAATTTTGAGAAAACTTATGTGTGATCAGTATGCCTGAAAAGCAAGTATTTGGAGACCACAGATAGACCGGGCGTCTGACTGAGATAACAGACTTTTTCAATATGTGGCTTGAATTTTGCTCAAATAATTTTAACCACAAAATACTGTATACACCAAGGGTAGCAGACAAAAAAAAACTGGAATGTATTGTTGTATTTTGGAGATGTGTTCTCGGAGCAGGGGAGCCAAAAACTCCTTCCCCATCATTCTTATGATTATGCCATTAATCTCGTTCCTGGTGCCAAGCTGCCCAAGAACATGCTCTATAATATCTCTGGTCCAGAGAGACAGGCCATGAAGGACTATATCATGAAAGCCTGGCTAGGGGTCATTTCAGACCATCCTCATCCACCATTGCCGCAGGATTCTTTTTCGTAAAGAAATAAGATGGGGGTTACGCCCTTGCCTGGATTTCCATGAACTCAATACAATCACTGTCCATGATCCTTATCTGCTCCCTCTCATTCCAGACCTCTTCAATAGTGATGAGCGAGTATACTCGTTACTCAGGTTTCCCCCGAGCATTCTTGGGGGGGGGTCTCCAATTATTTGGATGTGCTTGGAGATTTAGTTTTCGTCACCGCAGCTGCATGATTTGCGACTGCTAGACAGCTTGAATACATGTGGGGGTTGCCTATTTGTTAAGGAATTCCCACATGTGTTCAGCCTGTCTAGTAGTCGCAAATCATGCAGCTGCGGCGAGGAAAACTAAATCTCCAAGCACATCCAAATACTCGGAGAGCACCCGAGCATGCTCGAAACCCGAGTAACGAGTATACTCGCTCATCACTGCTCTTTAATCAAATTACAATATACAAACAAAGGTTGCACTCTATCATGCTAAGGCATGTCAATGTGAAATATATGAAATATAAATAGCAATACGGCTTTTGAATATTAGGAAAAAAATTTGGAGATGCTTAGCATAAAATTTGGCCAAATTATATCTGTCCATCAACCATCATCAAGGTGGTCTCAAAAACTGATGGGTACCTGTGTGTGTGAACACCTCTCTTAGGCCGGTGTCATACACAAGGTATAAAAAAATCGATCCATTTTTGATACGCAGAAATGTTCATGAACAGTGATCCATATGTCATCCTTATGCAATGCGAGGATGCGATTTTTTTTCTCAAAAAAGTATACATGTGACATCCATATGGCGAGATTTTCTCGCTGGCTTGCAAAATGTACATATAATGGATTCATGGGCTAAAATATTTGTGAAAACATATATACAGTTATATACACTGTGTTCCAAATTATTATGCACAAAGAGTTTAGGAGTGATAAGGTTAGAATTTTTTTGTTTGTCATTTAAACTCATTGATGGTGATGTGTGTCAGGGCTCTTTATATCACTGAAAGCAATTGCAGATACCTGTGCAAATTAGTTTGGCAGGTGTGTCCAAATAAAGGCAAGACTACTTAAGAAGGCTGTTCCACATTATTAAGCAGCCTACATTTTTGCCAAAATTAAAAAGAAAAAGGATGTGTCGGCTGCTGAGAAGCAACAAATTGTGGAGTATTTAGGTCAAGGCATGACTACAATCAACATTGCCAAGACACTTCATCGTGATCATCGCACAATCAAGAAGTATGTAGCCGATTCCCAGCACACACGTGTGCGTGCTGATAAGGAAAAATTGAGGACTCTTTCCAACAGGCAATTGCGTAAGGTTAAAAGAGCAGCTGCAAAAATCCCTTGTCATAGCAGCAGACAAGTTTTTGACGCTGCTGGTGCCTCCAACGTCCCCAGAACAACAAGATGCAGGGTCCTTCAGAGGTTTGCAGCTGTACATAAGCCATCCTGTCGACCACCTCTATCCACTGCACACAAGCAGAAACAGCTCCAGTGGGCCAAATGATGCATGAAGACTGACTTCCAAACTGTTTTGTTCACCGATGAGTGCCGTGCAACGGTCGATGGTCCAGATGGATGGAGTGGAGGATGGCTGGTTGATGGACACCCCATGAAAACACGGCTAAGGCGCCAACAAGGAGGAGGTGGAGTAATGTTTTGGGCTGGAATCATGGGGAGAGAGATTGTCGGCCCCTTTATAATCCCTGAAGGGGTAAAGATGAACTCCATAATCTATGTGGAGTTTCTAAAAACACTTCCTGCCATGGTTCAAGAGGAAGAACCGTGCTTTCCGCAGCAAGATCATTTTCATGCATAATAATGCACCATCTCATGCTGCAAAAAACACATCTGCATCTCTGGCTGCTATGGGCATAAAAGAGGACAAACTTATGGTGTGGCCACCATCTTCCCCTGGCCTCAACCCCATTGAGAACCTCTGGAGCATCATCAAAAGGAGTGTCTATGATGGCGGGAGGCAGTTCACATCTAAGCAACAGCTCTGGGAGGGTATTCGGTCCACATGCAAAACAATTGAAGCAGAAACCATCCAAAAACTGACAAATTCAATGGACGAGAGAATTCAGAAGCTTCTTTCGAACAAGGGGTCCTATGTGCAAATGTAACATCACCTAGAATAAAGTTTTCACTTGAAAACTGTTTGATTTCATTTTGTAATAAGCTGATAATGCTTATAACTTCACAACTGACCATTTTTTTGTTCAAAATAAAATAAAAAAGGTTGAAAACTCTGCTGTGCATAATAATTTGGAACATGCATTTTGAGTGTTTATTTATTTTTTTTTTAAAGATACTGTTTTCATAGGCAGTTTGTTCCAAAACATTGCAATTATACTAGAATAGTAGATGACTGGAAAATAACAATAAATTGAAGAAAGAGCAGCATCCGTATCCAGGTGAAGAAATACAAAAGTCTTTATTCTGCCATTACATGATGCAACGTTTCGGCCAGCAACCGGCCTTTGTCAAAGGCCGGTTGCTGGCCGAAACGCTGCATCATGTAATGGCAGAATAAAGACTTTTGTATTTCTTCACCTGGATACGGATGCTGCTCTTTCTTCAATTTTTTGTGAGTATTGGTCCAGTTGGATTCATGGACTTTGGAACACAGTGTATTTTTTATTTTTTTTTTCCTCCATACAGAGCTAGATAGCGGAATAGCCGGTAATTCAGTTGTCGGCTTTTGTTAAATCATTACCGAACCCAACAGGATATGAGACATGGTTTACATACAGTAAACCGTTGCATATCCATTAGATTTTTATATTTCCCTCACCAATAATGTTATTGTGTGTAAAATTTTGGAGCTGTAGGTGTTAAAGGGTTAATTCATGGAAAAAAACTGGAGTGGGCTCATGCGCAATTTTCTCTGCTAGAGGGAAAGCCAGTGATTGAGGGCAGATATTAATAGCCTAGAGAGGGACCATGGTCATTGCCCTCCCCTGGCTAAAAATATCTGCCCCCAGCCACCCCAGCATGCTTAGCATAAAATTTGGCCACCTTGACTATGGTTGATGGAAAGATATAATTTGGCCAAATTTTATGCTAAGCTTCTCAAATTTTTTTTCCTAATAATCAAAAGCCGTATTGCTATTAATATAAAAACTCAGAAACGCGTTGAATAAAGATCACTTTTTAACAATACATTTGGACTACATGATTCAGCAGCGCATAATTTGACCACGTTCTCCTACATTATACAGTATTTCATATTGACATGCCTTAGCATGATAGAGTGCAACCATTTTTTGTATATTGCACATGGAGGTAGCTCCTCCTGGTATGCACCTATTCACACTAGTCTGGATGTGCCAGTTTTTTTATTTAATCAAATTGTAGGCGTAAAATGGTTCTCTAAAGGCCCCGTCACACACAGCGACGCTGCAGTGATACAGACAACGATGCTGATCGCTGCAGCGTCGCTGTTTTGTCGCTGTGTGGTCGCTGGGGAGCTGTCACACAGACAGCTCTCTCCAGCGACCAACGATCAGGGGAACGACTTCGGCATCGTTGAAACTGTCTTCAACGATGCCGAAGTCCCCCTGCAGCACCCGGGTAACCAGGGTAAACATCGGGTTACTAAGCGCAGGGCCGCGCTTAGTAACCCGATGTTTACCCTGGTTACCAAAAAAAACAAACAGTACATACTCACCATCTGATGTCCGTCAGGTCCCTTGCCGTCTGCTTCCTGCTCTGACTGAGTGCCGCCGTACAGTGAGAGCAGAGCGCAGCGGTGACGTCACCGCTGTGCTGTACTTTCACTTTCACTTTGCGGCGCTCAGTCAGTGTGGAAAGCAGACGGCAAGGGACCTGACGGACATCAGATGGTGAGTATGTACTGTTTTTTTTTTTTTTTTACATTTACGCTGGTAACCAGGGTAAACATCGGGTTACTAAGCGCGGCCCTGCCCTTAAGGCCCCGTCTCACATAGCGAGATCGCTAGCGAGATCGCTGCTGAGTCACAAGTTTTGTGACGCAACAGCGACCTCAGTAGCGATCTCGCTATGTGTGACACGTACCAGCGATCAGGCCCCTGCTGCGAGATCGCTGGTCGTGTCGGAATGGCCTGGGCCGTTTTTTGATCGTTGAGGTCCCGCTGACATCGCTGAATCGGTGTGTGTGACACCGATCCAGCGATGTCTTCACTGGTAACCAGGGTAAACATCGGGTTACTGAGCGCAGGGCCGCGCTTAGTAACCCGATGTTTACCCTGGTTACCAGCGTAAATGTAAAAAAAACCAAACACTACATACTCACCATCTGATGTCCGTCAGGTCCCTCGCCGTCTGCTTCTTGCTCTGACTGAGTGCCGCCGTAAAGTGAGAGCACAGCACAGCAGTGACGTCACCGCTGCGCTCTGCTCTCACTGTACGGCGGCACTCAGTCAGAGCAGGAAGCAGACGGCGAGGGACCTGACGGACATCAGATGGTGAGTATGTACTGTTTTTTTTTTTTTGGTAACCAGGGTAAACATCGGGTTACTAAGCGCGGCCCTGCGCTTAGTAACCCGATGTTTACCCTGGTTACCCGGGTGCTGCAGGGAGACATCGGCATCGTTGAAGACAGTTTCAATGATTCCAAAGTCGTTCCCCTGATCGTTGGTCGCTGGAGAGAGCTGTCTGTGTGACAGCTCCCCAGCGACCACACAGCGACAAAACAGCGACGCTGCAGCGATCAGCATCGTTGTCTGTATCGCTGCAGCGTCGCTGTGTGTGACGGGACCTTTAAGTTGGACTTCAGGATGGCTTATAATCTCATCCGCATTAAAGAGGGGGATTAGTGGAAAACGGAGTTCAATACATCTGAAGGACACTGAGAATCTGGTCATGCCTTTTGGGTTAACGAACGCATCCGCCGCTGTTCCCAGAGAACCTGGGCAATAGTTGTAGCCCAATCATTAACCGTGGTAATGGCTTCTACCCATTTGGAAAATACATCCACCACCTGGGCGTAACTGCAGTTATGACTTCCTGTTGGTAATGGACCGAACAGTGGACCCTCGGCTGGCGAAACACGCTGCAGCACTGGCTTCAATGCCGATCCCATTGGGTTAACCTGAGCACATGCCAGGCATTGTTGGGTGACTTCCTCATTCGTTTTGGATATACCAGACCAGTATAGTTTGTGCCTCAGGAGGGACAGTAGCTTGTCTCGGTCAAGGTGTCCAAGCAATTATTGGTTTAGTCTCGTCAGCTCTGCCTGCAGATGTTGTGGTGCTACCAGCAGAGGAAGTTGTTGTGTACCGGTATCATAACACAGTATCCCCTGACTTATTGCCTAGGGATGCTGTGGAGCTGTGATGTGTGTCATTAGAAGAGGAGCTTTAGCCTGTTCCTGCTCAAATGACACAGGTCTATCTTTGAGTCAGACCTGTCTCACTGCAATCTGGAATGCAGGAATCTGTTCAGTACTTGGTTCCCGCCGAAGGACCCCGGATACTGCTGCAAACTTGGCCAATTCATTAACCTTGATGCTCCCTAAGGTCAAAGAAAAAAGATGGTTACACCCTTGCCTGGATTTCCGTGAACTCAATGCGATCACTGTCCATGATCCTTTTCCGCTCCTCTCATTCCACACCTCTTTAATCAAATTGTAGGGGCAAAATGTTTCTCTAAAATGGACCTCAGGGGGCGCATAATCTCATCCACATTAAAGAGGGGGATGAGTGGAAAACTGCATTCAATACGCCTGAGGGGCACTATGAGAATCTGGTGATGCCCTGGTGATGGGTTGACGAACGCGCCCGTCTTTTAGCACTTTATGAATTACATCTTAAGTCACATGGTAGGCAGATTCGTTATCTATCTGCATGACATGCTAATTTATTCACCTGACCTTGAGTCTCACCAGGTACATGTCAGGCAGGTCTTAGGGTATGTGCACACGTTGCGGATTCCATTGCGGATTTTTCCGAGTGGATTCTGCAGAATCCGCAGGTAAAATGACCTGTGTTTTACCTGCGGGTTTTCCGTGGATTTACTGCAGATTTTGTGCGAATTTCACCTGCGTTTTGACACCCTGCGGATTCCTATAAAGGAATAGGTGTAAAACGCTGTTGAATCCACACAAAGAATTGACATGCTGCGGAAAATAATCTGCAATGTTTCCGCACGGAATTTTCCGCAGCATGTGCACAGCAGATTTGGTTTTCCATAGCTTTACATGCTACTGTAAAACACATAGAAAACTGCTGCAAATCCGCAGCATCAAATCCGCAACGTGTGCACATACCCTTACATATACTCCGTGTCAATAAATTATATGTCAAACCTGAGAAGTATATATTCTCGGTTGAGGAGATTCCGGTCTCAGGAGCATCTCTCAAAATTAGAATATCATCAAAAAGTTAATTTATTTCAGTTTTTCAATACAAAAAGTGAAATTCATATGTTATATAGAGTCATTACAAATGTTTATTTCTATTTATGTTGATGATTATGGCTTACAGCCAATGAAAACCCAAATGTCATCTCAGTAAATTAGAATACTTTATAACAGCAGCTTGAAAAAATAAAAATCCAAAATGTTGGCCTTCTGAAATGTATGTTCAGTAAACGCACCCAATGCTTGGTTGGGGCTCATTTTGCATCAATTACTGTATCAAAGCAGCGCTGCATGGAGGCGATCAGCCTGTGGCACTGCTGAGGTGTTATGAAGCCCAGATTGCTTTGATAGCAGCCTTCAGCTCGTCTGCACTGCTGGGTCTGGTGTCTCTCATCTTCCTCTTGACAATAACGCATAGATTCTTTATGGGGTTAAGGTCAGGTGAATTTGCTGGCCAATTAAGCACAGTGATACTGTTGTTTTTAAACCAGGAATTGGTACTTTTGGCAGTGTGGACAGGTGCCAAGTCCTGCTGGAGAATTAAATTTCCATCTCCAAAAAGCTTGTCGGCAGAGGGAAGCATGAAGTGCTCTAAAATTTCCTGGTCGACGGCTGTGCTGACTTTGGTCTTGATAAAACACAGTGAACCTACACCAGCAGATGACATGGCTCCCAAAACTATTACTGATTGGGGACCTATGTGATCTGCTGGTATAGGTACCCTGTGTTTTATTAAGACCAAAGTCAGCGCAGCCGTCTACGAGGGAATTTTAGAGCACTTCATGCTTCCCTCTGCAGACAAGTTTTTTTTTGTCAAGAGGAAGATGAGTCACCAGACCCAACAAATCAGACGAGCAGAAGGCTGCTATCAAAGCAACCTGGGCTTCCATAACACCTCAGCAGGGCCACAGGCTGATCGCTTCCATTCCACGCCGCATTGATGCAGTAAATGATGCTAAATGAACCCAAACCAAGTACTGAGTGCATTTACTGAACATGCATTTCAGTAGGCCAATATTTCGGATTTTAAAATCATTTTTTCAAGCTGCTGTTATAAAGTATTCCAATTTACCGAGATAATGACTTTTGAGTTTTCATTGGCTGTAAGCCATAATCATCAACATTAACAGAAACAATCACTTGAAATAGATCACTCTGCATGTAATGACTCTAATATATGAGTAAGCATGCAATGATACTAATATGTTTCACTTTGTGTATTGAAAAACTGAAATACATTTTTTGATGATATTCTAATTTTGTGAGATGCACCTGTATGTGTTGTCTTCCACAGGTTTTTGCATGGATCCGATAAAAGTCAGGGCGCTATTGTATGTGTTTGTTGGTGACTTAGTGTGGTTGTCCTCTAGGAACATTAAGCTGAAGGTTCCGTCTTGGAAACTGGGTCCCAGGTTTTTTGGTCCTTATAAGACCGTAGCCATCGTCAATCCCGTAGCATTTTGCCTTGCTTTACCGCTTACTTTTACGATCCATAATGTACTTCATCGTTCTCCCCTCAAAAAATATGTTGCATCTTCTGTATCTTCACCTCTACCACCATCTCCTGTCATTGTCGATGGTAATTTAGAGTTTCAGATTGCAAAGATTTTGAATTCTTGTCTTGTTCATTGGTCGCTTCAGTATCTGGTATATTGAAATGGGCACGGTCCTAAGGAGAGGATGTGGGTACCTGCATCTGATGTTCATGCGGCCAGAGTGGTCCAGGTTTTTCACGTGGCACACCCTGACAAGCCTGGTCCTGGGGTTCTGGAGGTCTCTCGTAGAAGAGGAGGTACTGTCACGGGGTTACCGCAACAGTGTGGAACCAGAAGACCGCAGTGTCTGATTGCTCCTACTTTGGCTCCAGGTTTTCATGGGCCTTGGGCGAAAGAGTCCCGGTGAGCTCCTTTAACCCCTTTCTGACCTCGGACGGGATAGTACGTCCGAGGTCAGATACCCCGCTTTGATGCAGGGCTCCGGCGGTGAGCCCGCATCAAAACCGGGACATGTCAGCTGTTTTGTACAGCTGACATGTGCCCGCAATAGCGGCGGGTGAAATCGCGATTCACCTGCCGCTATTAACTAGTTAAATGCTGCTGTCAAACGCAGACAGCGGCATTTAACCGGCACTTCCCCCGTCACATGATCGGGGTCGGCGATGCTTCTGCAGAGTAACCATAGAGGTCCTTTAGACCTCTATGGTTACTGATCCCCGGTAGCTGTGAGCGCCACCCTGTGGTCGGCGCTCATAGCACACCTGCATTTCTGCTGCATAGCAGCGATCTGATAATCGCTGCTATGTAGCTGAGCCGATCGTGTTGTGCCAGCTTCTTGCCTCCCATGGAGGCTATTGAAGCATGGCAAAAGTAAAAAAAAAAAAGTAAAAAAAATGTGAAAAAAAAAAATAAAAAATAAAAGTTTAAATCACCCCCCTTTCGCCCCAATTCAAAATAAATCAATAATAAAAAAAATCAAACCTACACATATTTGGTATCGCCGCGTTCAGAATCGCCCGATCTAACAATAAAAAAAAAGGATTAACCTGATCGCTAAAGGGGCGTAGCGATAAAAAAATTTGAAACGCCAGAATTACGTTTTTTTGGTCGCCGCAACATTGCATTAAAATGCAATAACGGGCGATCAAAAGAACGTATCTGCACCAAAATGCTATCATTAAAAACGCCAGCTCAGCACGCCAAAAATAAGCCCTCACCCGACCCCAGATCATGAAAAATGGAGACGCTACGGGTATCGGAAAATGGCGCAATTTTTTTTTTTTTTAGCAAAGTTTGGAATTTTTTTTCACCACTTAGATAAAAGAGAACCTAGACATGTTAGGTGTCTATGAACTTGTACTGACCTGGAGAATCATAACGGCAGGTCAGTTTTAGCATTTATTGAAGCTAGTAAAAGAGCTAATCAAAAAACTAGTGTGGGATTGCACTTTTTTTGCAATTTCACCGCACTTGGAATTGTTTTCCTGTTTTCTAGTACACGACATGGTAAAACCAATGATATCATTCAAAAGTACAACTCTTCCTCCCAAAAATAAGCCCTCACATGGCCATATTGATGGAAAAATAAAAAAGTTATGGCTCTGGGAAGGAGGGGAATGAAAAACGAACACGGAAAAACGGAAAATCCCAAGGTCTTGAAGGGGTTAACTATCGTTATGACCCCAGCCTTTTTTTTTAAATTCTCAGATTTAAATATATATGGGAAGTTTTTTGGGGGGACTATCATTTACCTTGAATTTCGACTCTTGGATGCAAATTATATCACCTTGTTTTTTAATAATTTCTTCCCATAGGGAAAATCTTTTTTGAGAGCTATTTAATCCCCTTACATTATAGGTTAGTATTTTAATACTCATAGTAGGGGAAGGTTAACCAGTGTGATAAAAGATTTTTAATTATATTTATGTCTGTTAACCTGTTTGGCTAGTGTTATAGGAACCTGTAAAAAAAAATCTGTAAAGAGAAACTTATTAATAAAACTCATCTCTAAAGTTATCTAATCAAAACAACAGAACTTACCGTATATACTCGAGTATAAGCCAAGATTTTCAGCCCACTTTTTTGGGCTGAAAGTCCCCCTCTCGGCTTATACTCGAGTCATACCCAGGGGTCGGCAGGGGAGGGGGAGCGGGGGCTGTCTAAAAATACTCACCTAGTCCAGGCGCGGTCCCTGCAGGTCCCTGGCTTCCCCGGCGCCGGCAGCAGCAGCTTCAGCTTCTTCCTGTACTGAGCGGTCACATGGTACCGCTCATTATGGCAATGAATATGCGGCTCCACCTCCCATAGAGGTGGAGCCGCATATTCATTACTGTATTGAGCGGTAACGGTGACCGCTTAGTACAGGATGAAGCTGCGGCGTCGGGGAAGCAGGGACTGCACAGCGCCAGGACCAGGTGAGTATGCGGGGAGGGGAGCGCTGCGCTGCGCGATAATCACCTTTCCTCGTTCAGGGCGCCGCTCTGTCTTCAGCAGTGACGCTCAGGTCAGAGGGCGCGATGACGTGGTTAGTGCGCACCCTCTGCTGAACGTCAGTGCTGAGCATGGAGTGGCGTCGGAACGAGGTGCACTGCAGGTGACTATTGAAAGTGCCGGGGGCCTGAGCGACGGAGAAGTGAGTATGTAATTTATTTTTTTATTGCAGCAAATGGGGCAAGTGTCTGTATGGAGCATCTATGGGGCCATAATGTTTGTGCAGCACTATATGGGGCCATAATGTTTGTGCAGCACCATATGGGGCCCTGTTTGTGCAGCACCATATGGGGCCCTGTTTGTGCAGCACCATATGGGGCCATAATGTTTGTGCAGCACCATATGGGGCCATAATGTTTGTGCAGCACTATATGGGGCCATAATGTTTGTGCAGCACTATATGGGGGCCATAACGTTTGTGCAGCACTATATGGGGCAAGTGTCTGTATGGGGCCATAATTAACGTTTGTAGGGCACTATGGTATATGGGGCAAGTGTCTGTATGGAGCATCTTATAGGGCCATAATAAAGGTTTGTGCAGCACTATATGGGGCAAATATCTTTATGGAGCATCTTATGGGGCCATAATCAGCATTTGTGCAGCATTATATTGGGCAAATGTGTCTATGGAGCATCTTATGGGGCCTTTATAACCTTTATGGAGCATTATATGGGGCTCCTGATTCAATATGGATATTCAAAAACACTTAACCTACTGATGTCTCAATTAATTTTACTTTTATTGGTATCTATTTTTACTTTTGACATTTACCAGTAGCTGCTGCATTTCCCATCCTAGGCTTATACTCGAGTCATTAAGTTTTCCCAGTTTTCTGTGGCAAAATTAGGGGGGTTTGCTTATACTCGGGTTGGCTTATACTCGAGTATATACGGTATATTTAAAGCTTAAAAGTCCTCTTGAAGGAATCCTTGAAAAGGATTCTACTTCACCTGTGGGGAAAAGTCTGTGGAAATAAAGTTCTTAAAGGAAACTTTATTTAGAAGAAAATGTAATGTAATATATGTAATATATGTAATATCTCAAATATAACCATTAAAAAAAAAAACAACTTGTTAATAATAGCAGAATAGGAAGGTAATTCAAGTAATTTTATTAGGATCTGAAGAGGGACCGATTTTTGTCTGAACATTATTACCAATTGAGGTTAGAAAGTCAGATCCATTTTTTGGGGGTGAGAAGTGGTATTGTTTTACCTTTAAAGAGGACTAGACGTTTTAAGGGGAAACCTCATTTATAGGGGATCTCCTTGTCTCTCAAAGCTGCCGTAATTGGTTTGAATGCTTTTCTACCATCTACAGTAGCTTTAGAGAGATCCGTGAAGAGTTTCAGGTGTTGGTAGCGTACCAGGAATTTCTTCTCTGTTTTAATGTAATTTTGAACTTTTTCTTTTACATGAAAGTAGTGAAAGCGTAAGATAGTATCCCTAGGGAACTCTGCCGGTATATTAGACTGTTTTTGGAGACGATGTATTCTTTCAAGAGTTAAATCTTGATCAGAAAGAGTGGAACAAATTTTTTTAAATACGGTCTTGACATGGCCAGTAAGTTTATGATTTGATACATTTTCTGGAATTCCTCTTATTTTGAGATTTTTTCTTCTATTTCTATCTTCGAGGTCTGCCATTTTTAATTTTAATTTTTGCAATTCTGAAACAATATCTTGATTATCATTTGTTAATTTTTTTTAAATATTTTTTTCCACTTCAATCCTTTTATCATGTTGTTCAAATTTTTTATTAGATAAATCAAAGGTACGCTATTTTGAAAAATTAAAAATTGTTTTTCTAATTTAATGGATAGATCTTCTCCAATTATTTTAGCTAAATTAGACAGGTATTTTTCAATGGTATCTTTATCTGTAATAGGAAAGTCAAAGAAAGTTGTTGACTTTTTTAAAGCCAGGTTTATCTGGACTTATATTAGAGGAGTAATTCTCCTGAATCTTCTCCCGGAGAATCAAATTTTTCACCCCAACTGCCCGGATCTTTCCTTTTTGATTTTGAGACGTGTTAATGGATTCAGTATCTTTAATGGACAATGTGGATTCTGTATGATTATTCTTTTTTCCTAAAGAGGATGTTTGAGAAGATTGAAAGGATGTTTGAATATCCTATTTTTATAGGAGACCTGGACTTTAAAGGACTTAAAAGTATTTACGGAGTCCTCAGATGGATGACAAATAGTACCCTTGTTTTTAAAAGACTTGTTTGAGGTGGAGGAAGTAGATTTATTTTTAGTAATGTTAGAATTCATAGTGAAGGTAGATTCCCCTACTTAGAGTAGGCTCAAACAAAAAAAGTGAGTTTGAAAAATAAAAAAATAAGACTCAAAACAGAATAGTAGTTTTTGTAACTGACATAGGCCAACTATTAGGTAAAATTAGATTATTTCTGAAATTCAAAGAAGAGGCTTAAAATAGACAAAGACTTAGTAGTATGTTATAACAGCTTATTTAAAATCTGTATTAGGGCATGTGCACACGTTCAGGATTTTTCGCGATAAAAACGCATTTAAAATGCATACATATGCATCCTATCATTTAGAATGCATTCCGCAATTTTTGTGCACATGATGCGTTTTTTTTTCTGTGAAAAAAACTCATCGCTGTAAAACAAGCAGCATGTTCAATTCATTTTGCGGATTTTTCGCGTTTTTCACGCTATTTAATGCATTGGGAAAGCTCCGGAAAAAAACACGCAAAAAACGCATGAGGATTTCTGGCAGAAATGTCCAGGATTTCTTGCAGAAATTTCCTGACAAAAACCGAACGTGTGCACATACCCTTATTGTCTATGTATTTATTTAACTCTGCGACCTAAATTTATATTTTATACCTAAAGCTTATATCTGAATTAAATCCTTTAAATGAGTGAATAACCACTTTCAAAAATTGTTATTTTTAGAATAATTTTGTGTCAAAACCAAAGACACTAATATTTAATATGACTTATTATAAAACTAATAAAAATTCTGTTATCAGCCACTTTGTACTTTAGCCTTAAATATCTATTTAGGCATTGAGCGTTAGAGGCTAAGGCCTCTTTCACACTTCAGTTTTTTGGCGTCAGTCTAAAACCGCCATTTTCCTCAAATAACGGATCCGTTTTTATTTTCGACGGATCCGGTTTTTTCCCCATAGACTTGCATTAACGACGGATTGTGACGGATGGTCATCCGTTCTATCCGTCATGCGACGGATCCGTCGAAATTTGGCGGACGTTGTCTAGACATCGACGGACTTTGTAACGTTTTTTGTCGCCGCCTAATTAACGGTCCGCGACGGATCCGTCGCGTCCGTTATTTTATAGAATGGGCGCCTATGGACGACGGATCCGTCACGATCCGTTTTTTGGCGGATCCGTCGCCCCAATCCGTTTTTTTCAACTGAGCATGCTCCAAAAAGTTGATACTTTTCCTAGACAACCCCAAAACTATATAAACAGGACAGGTGAGCCTCATTTTTCAATGTGCCATGAAGAGAGAACACAGATCCTGCCAGCAAGAGAGAATACAGATCCCGCCAGCAAGAGAGATCCCGCCAGCAAGAGACATCCTGCCAGCGAGAGAGATCCCAGCAAGAGAGATCCTGCCAGCAAGAGACATCCTGCCAGCAAGAGACATCCTGCCAGCAAGAGACATCCTGCCAGCAAGAGAGATCCCAGCAAGAGAGATCCTGCCAGCAAAAGACATCCTGCCAGCAAGAGAGACCCTGCCAGAGACTGCTATGTGAGTACTGCCATCCAGCGTGTGTGTGTATGCCTGCCTTGCATGTGTTTTATTTTTCATACTGTGCTGGTATTTTTAATGGCTGTGCTGTGACGTGTGTGTGTATGCCGTGTGATGTGTGCCCGACCGCCTGCCTGCCTGACATGTGTTTTATTTTTCATACTGTGCTGGTATTTTTAATGGCTGTGCTGTGACGTGTGTGCGTGTGTGTGTGTTTGTAAATGCTGTGTGATGTGTTCTGCATTTTTTTGGTGATTTTTCATACATTAACATACTGTACTGGTATTTCAAATAAAGAGCAGTGTAGCTCCTACTGTCCAAACAAAAAAAAAAGAAAAAAAAAATTTGGAATAAAAATTACACAAAACTGTCCGTAGTATGATTTCAAGATAAATTTAAAACTGGTCTACATTCAATAAAGGTGTTTGAGGTTCTATATCTAAATGCAGAATGCAAACCTTTGGTATACAAAATGTTATCTGGTTATAACTAGGGTAACCATAATTATCATTTTTGGGTATTGGTATTTTAACTTTGAATGAGGGAATTTTTTTTATAAGGTTGAAACTGTCTCTGAAAGAAAGAGCTGAAGATCCTGTGGTGACGTCATCACTATCATAGGGCTTTCAGCATTTATCAGCTCCGCCTCCTGATCACATGACGATGAGGTCACATCAGGTCCTTCAGCTCTCAGCAGCTCAGTCCTGGTTGTGTGCAGCTCGTGTTTATCTGGTATCAACCAGCAGCAGATTTCTGGTTCCTGCTGTTCTGGTGAGATGTGGAGAGAGGGGCAGAATGTGGAGATGGATGGGCAGAATGCGGAGTCAGATGGGCAGAATGCGGAGACTGATGGGGCAGAATGTGGAGATGGATGGGGCAGGATGTGGAGATGGATGGGGCAGGATGTGGATTTGGGTGGAAAATATTTTGGCGGGGGGGCCCCATTTGGAAGTTCGCACCGGGGCCCATAACTTTGTAGTTACGCCACTTTATAGTAGCTTAGAACTGTCTTTATACTCGCAGATTCTAGGGACCAAGACGACGCAGGCAGACCCCCCAAAGTTTTGAAAACATGTAAGTATAAAGTCCCGAAAAGCTGCGTCTATCCTTTTGTATAGTAGCTTAGAACTCTCTTTATACTTGCAGATTCTAGGGACCAAGACAAACTCAGGCAGAATAACAATGTCTTCATCTGAGAGCCCCCCCTCACATCGTCAGCCACCTGAGGTTTTTTTTTTTTTATTCCTAAATTTTTTTTGGTACATCTCTGGTAATGTTTTTGAACCCTATATGTATTTATTCTGTTTTCACAGGAAGATGATGGAGGAGCAGCAGCAGCAGAGGAGCAGCTTCATGAAGGAGACGGGCAGGGTGGAGAAATGAGAGGAGCGGGAGCGCATAGTGTAAGTTTTGCAGATACAGATCCTCACATAAAACACACTACACTCAACACAAACATTCAGCACAGCACACACACGGTACATATGCTTCCATCCAAGCACATAATTTATTTCTTATTTATTTTTTTTTTATTAGTCTTCACAATCCGGGGCTCGACGTAGAGTTCCTCAGAGCACCTACCATAGCCGTCGGAATGCTAGGTGCGGCAGTCACCGAAGAGTAAGTTCCTTTTTTGGTTTGGTGTTTAGCAAACTGTAAAATTCATGTGTTATAATCTTTCCCTTTTTATTCTTTTTTTTTTTTTGTTAAAAGGCTTCACAGCGTGCTCCCGAACAGGATGAGGAAGAGGACGAGGGCATAGACGTGGACACCCTCATCCAAGCGGTCCAAAGTCGGGAGCCGCCATGCTGACCAGTACGTCACCCGACGGCTATGGGAGGAAGTGTGCAATGCTGTCATTGATAACTGGGAGGAACTCAATGCTGGGGCCCAGGATCTAGCACGTAAGTATTCACAGTTCATTAACGTGTGTTAGCATGATTTAATGTGTTGTATAGTAACCTTTTTTTGATTTCTCTTTCCAGGTAACAGGGTAATCGTGCGGTGGCGGTCACTGAGGGATCGCTTTAAGAGGGAGTTCAATAAGGAGATGCAGGCCCCGAGTGGATCTAGAGGACGCAGGAGCAGGTATAAGCATTCCAGAGCCCTGTCGTTCCTCCGCTGCTGAGCAGAAGGTAAATATTCAACACCACAAGTTTTCAGTCAAACTGTTAAAATGTGTAACCTTCTATTTTTTTTTTGGCAGCAAGGGCAATTGTAATATCAAGATACTAATTTTTTTGTTTGTTTCTTCTTTAACAGTACTGTCAGCAGCACTCGGGAGCCTGCATCAGAGTTGCACCCCTCTGGAGCGATCCCTCAGGGGTCCGCCACCGGGGACCACGTCGACCCTTCTGTGTCTGCACCTTCCCTTTTGTGTGATCCCTCGGCCCCATCCACCAGCGCTGGAGCAGCAGGGTGGACTTCGTCACTTGAAGCTGCAGGTGATGAGATGGAGTTCCCTTTACCCCACCCCTCTGACACTGCCGCAACATCTAGACCACCTTTGGGGTCAGGACGGCAGCGCCAGAGAGGTCAGGAAAGGAGCTATGCGCCTGAATTTTTGCATTTGAATGCAGCCTTCCAGAATGCCATCAAGCTTTTGGGTGAGCAAACGTCTGCTGGGTACAATATGCTTCACAAATGCATATTGGAACTCAGCAGTCGTCTGGATAGGCTGCAGTCAGATGCAAACCAGTCACCAAGACACTGCTTTTTTCAGTCAGTCCTCAGGCACATGGAGAATCTAACTCCTGACCTGCAGATGCATGTGATGCAAGGCTGCCACACTGCTCTAGCGCAGGCGATGTCCCAAGCCCCTCCACCCACCCTTCATGTTTCAACACCTTTCCCCTCTCAAGTCGCCGTCTATCCTCCCGTCCGTCCTCCTCCCGTCCATCCTTCTCCCGTCCATCCTCCTCCCGTCCATCCTACTCCTTCGCCATACCTTTCTTCCCCCCTCAGTATTTCCCAGTTCCTACCTTCCCCTTTCCATTCTTCCCCTTTAACTTCACCGTTCCCACCCCCACCAACACCTTCACCATACCTCACACAGACCACATCTGTACCTCAACTCCCTTCCCAACCTCATGTTTTCACCAGCCATTCCACTTCTGTTCCTCCCCGTGATGTCCTGTCCCCCCCTATCGACGTGGCCCGCCCTGTCAGCCCCTCCGCTACTATCTCCACCCCAAATTATGAGAACCTTTAAAAACTGTATGTAAATAAATAAAACTTTTTGTGGTTTAAAAACAATTTTGTCTGTTTTTTTTTTTAAAAAACTGTATTAAAACCACCAAGGTTATGGTAATAGTAAACATTACAAAATGTTTAAAGGGTACCGGTACAAAACATACAAAATACAGCAAGGTTAACCAAACAAAAAAATGGTATTTTTACAAGTTTGAAAAACATTTTTTTTAAACCATTTGATACTGCCAGTCAACTGATCCTGCAGGAGACATGAAATAGTCTGCAAAATTGTCCCGCATTCTGGAGACTGCTACAGGACTGCGAAAAGTTGTGTTGTGGTAGTCCGGCAAGGTGCTTTCTGAAACATTATCCTCCAGGGAAACATGTTCTTTTGATAAAACAAAATTGTGAAGTACCACGCAGGCCTTCACCACATCATCGACAGTTTCAGTCTGCAGTTTAATGGCAGTTAGTAGCACTCTCCATTTGGCAGTTAGGATGCCAAAAGCACATTCCACTACTCTGCGTGCTCTGGTTAAACGGTAATTGAAAATTTTCTTCCTCTGGGTCAGTCCACTACTTCCAAAGGGTTTAAGCAAATGTGGGGAAAGCTGGAAAGCGTCATCACCAACGCAAACAAATGGTAAAGGTGGACCGGTGGTTCCAGGGAGAGGTCTAGGGGGCGGAAAATCAAATGTCTCTCCATACAACCGACGCCCCATTGGTGAACTTTTAAAAATCTGTGAGTCATTTGCGCGTCCATACGCACCGATATCCACAGCGATGAACTTACAGTGTGCGTCGGCTATGGCCATCAAAACAATTGAAAAATATTTCTTATAATTGTAGAATTCTGATCCAGAGCCAGAAGGTTTGACGATCCTTATATGTTTCCCATCAACTGCGCCGACACAATTTGGGAACTGGCATATTTGTAGAAAATTTTGGGCAATCTCCAGCCACCTCTCCTGTGATGGCTCTGGAATATATTCCGCTTGTAAGCACTCCCACAGTGCCCGGCAGGTATCTCTGATGATCCCGGAAATGGTGGATATCCCAAGCCTAAATTGAAAATGTAGCGATGAGAACGACTCTCCAGTTGCAAGGAATCTGTTAACAAAACGAAAAGACAATAATTAATAAAAACTTCAAAAAACATAATTAAAGTTATAAGTCTGATGAATGAGAATAATTTAAAAAAAAGTAACTTACCGAATAGTCACCATGAGACGCTCCGCTGGTGATATGGAGAAGCGCATCTGGGTGTCTCGTCTCCGTATAGAATCTTCCACATGACCCAATAAAATTTCAAAATTTTCAGCCTTCATCCACACATAGTTGAAGAACTTCTGAGGGTTTTCCCTAAGTTCAAGGTAAAGTGTTGAATAAACACCACGGGTCATGCGTTGGGCTGTGATGGGATGGATCCACAGCCTTCTCTTCCGCCGCTGCCGCAGGATCCGCAGGCTTTCCTCCTTGTCCCGAACGATGACTGCCAACTGATTTGCCTCAAAAGTAAAATCCGCACATATCTTCGCTATGTTTGCCAGTACTTGCTCCATCGCTGCCACTTTCTCTAATAAACCCTTTCAAAGATGTGATGTAAATACACAGTATATATAGTTTTCCAGTAGTTTCCAGTAGCCAATCACATTGAGATCCTCCCCTTCTAAAAAACGGATCAGTCAAAAAACGGATCCAACGGATGGGAAAACGGTCGTGACGGTTCCGTTTTTGTGACGGATCAGTATAACTGATCCGTCAAAAAAACGGATCCGTCGGAACCGTTTTCACAACAATTTTGACGGATCCGTCGATCCGTCACGATGTCGGAGGTGACTGACGCCAAACAACTGAAGTGTGAAAGAGGCCTAATCCTAACAATTCTTTATCGGGCGGCAGCCGGTAATCAGCTAATCGCAATGGCTAAGCTAGGAGTGGGGGGAGGAGAAGAGACTCGGTGAGGCTAGCGGTCACGGGAATAGATTACCTAGGTCACCTCTCCCCTTCTCACCCTCTCTTGATCTTTATTGCTGATGCTTCAAGGAAAGGCACAGGAGAACATGATCCGCTGATTCACCATGCACTAAAGTAGTTACAGTGTCCGACGCTTCATCAAACTACAAGAAGCCGGCCGGTGTTTTCCAGTCAGCTGATGTGAGACGCTCAGCTGTCCAAGCAGGGCTTCGGTCCCACTGTTTTCAGGCTGCAGCACCACTAGATAGTGGATAGCAGCCAGAGATCAGCTATTGCCGCGCAAAGAGCTGATCACAATGAAAAAGATAGGGAGCGGTCCAATGACAGCAGATCTTCTCTTCTCTTTCTCACCTCGTCTCAATGCTCCGGCTTTGCTGCAGTCTCTCTGACAGGAAATCTTCTCCTCACTGAATGGCAGACACCTCCGCAGGGTTGCTGATCCTCCGCACACACAGGAATGCCGGCAGAAGCTCTCCCGCACTTCACTAACAGCTGATCAGAGACTACGGGGATCTCGGCTGGATATATCTTCCTTGATTTTCATTAAAATAATGGGTCACTCCTGTCACACAAAGCTATCATCTTTATTATCAGCAGAAGTGAAGTCCTGTAAAATGGTGGCTGTCAGTTAGCGATCAGCTGTTACTTCATACACCCGCAATGTCTATGTGACGCACTTTGTAAAATCTGATATCTCAGGAAAAAATAGACCGATTTTGATGAAATTAGCCTTAAAATGATCCTGGGACTTAGTATAACATCTCAGAACAAAAGTAAAAATGAATAAACACACTTTTAATCACGTTGCAAAAGAGGTGCCTTAGATCAGATATGAGGTAACCAACAAAAGCCTATAACTTAGGCTTCTTTCACACTTCAGTTGTTTGGCGTCAGTCTGCTCCGACAGTGACGGATCCGTCACAATTGTTGAGAAAACGGTTCTAACAGATCCGTTTTTTTGACGGATCCATTACTTGGGGGTTGTCTGGGAAAAGTATCTACTTTTTGGAGCATGCGCAATTGAAAAAGCGGATTGGGGCGACGGATGCGCCGAAATGACGGTCACGACGGATCCGTCGCCCATAGGCGGCCATTCTATGGAATGGCGGACGTGACGGATCCTTCGTGAACCGCCATTTCGGCGCAGACAAAGAACGTTATAATGTCCGTCAATGTCTAGACAACGTCCGCCAAATTTCGACGGATCCGTCGCATGGCGGATGGAACGGACGACCATCCGCCACAATCCGTCGCTAATGCATGTCTATGGGAAAATAGCGGATCCGCCAAAAAAAAATGTCGGAGCTGCTATTTGAGGAAAATGGCGGTTTCCGACTGATGCCAAAAGACTGAAGTGTGAAAGAGGCCTTAGGCAAAAACTAACCGATTTCAATAAAAATTGTCTCAAACTGATCCTGAATCATTAAGTAATAAGTCCAGAATAAAAAAGATGAATAACAAAATCTTCTTGTTGCGTTGTAGTAGCGTTGTTATGGTTTCCTTCAGAGCTCACTGAACCTGCGTCCTACGCCATTCAGGTCCAGGCCACGCTCCCCATGTGTGCATTATCTTAACCCCTTAACCCCTTTCTGCCATTGGACGTACTATTCCGTCCATGTGGGGTGGGCCCTAATTCCCAAGGACGGAATAGTACGTCCAGCACGATCGGCCGCGCTCACGGGGGGAGCGCGGCCGATCGCGGCCGGGTGTCAGCTGCCTATCGCAGCTGACATCCGGCACTATGTGCCAGGAGCGGTCACGGACCGCCCCCGGCACATTAACCCCCGGCACACCGCGATCAAACATGATCGCGGTGAGCCGGCGGTACAGGGAAGCATCGCGCAGGGAGGGGGCTCCCTGCGGGCTTCCCTGAGACTCCCGGAGCAACGCGATGTGATCGCGTTGCTGCGAGGGTCTCCTACCTCCTATCCCTGCAGGCCCCGGATCCAAAATGGCCGCGGGGCTGCATCCGGGTCCTGCAGGGATTACTTCCGGGTGCCGTGCAGGTGCTTGTAAGCCTGCACGGCTGTAAGTGAGATTGGTGATCTGAGAGTGCTGTGCACGCTGTCAGATCACCGATCTGTAATGTCCCCCCTGGGACAAAGTAAAAAAGTAAAAAAAAAAATTCCCACATGTGTAAAAAAAAAAAAAGAAAAGAAAAAATTCCTAAATAAAGAAAAAAAAAAATATATTATTCCCATAAATACATTCCTTTATCTAAATAAAAAAAAAATCAAACAATAAAAGTACACATATTTAGTATCAGTATCGCCGCGTCCGTAACGACCCCACCTATAAAACTATATCACTAGTTAACCCCTTCAGTGAACACCGTAAAAAAAAACAACAAAAAACCGAGGCTAAAAACAACGCTTTATTCTCATACCGCCAAACAAAAAGTAGAATAACACGCGATCAAAAAGACAGATATAAATAACCATGGTACCGCTGCAAACGTCATCTTGTCCCGCAAAAAACGAGCTGCCATAAAGAATCATCAGCGAAAAAATAAAAAAGTTATAGTCCTCAGAATAAAGCGATGCCAAAATAATTATTTTTTCTATAAAATAGTTTTTATCGTATAAAAGCGCCAAAACATAAAAAAAATGATAGAAATGAGGTATCGCTGTAATCGTACTGACCCGAAGAATAAAACTGCTTTATCAATTTTACCAAATGCGGAACGGTAAAAACGCCTCCCCCAAAAGAAATTCATGAATAGCTGGTTTTTGGTCATTCTGCCTCACAAAAATCGGAATAAAAAGCGATCAAAAAATCTCCCGTGCCCGAGCATGTTACCAATAAAAACGTCAACTCGTTCCGCAAAAAACAAGACCTCACATGACTCTGTGGACTCAAATATGGAAAAATTATAGCTCTCAAAATGTGGTAACGCAAAAAATATTTTTTGCAATAAAAAGCTTCTTTCAGTGTGTGACGGCTGCCAATCATAAAAATCCGCTAAAAAACCCGCTATAAAAGTAAATCAAACCCCCCTTCATCACCCCCTTAGTTAGGGAAAAAAAAAAAAAATTTAAAAAATGTATTTATTTCCATTTTACCATTAGGGTTAGGGCTAGAGCTAGGGTTAGGGTTGGGGCTAGGGTTGGGGCTAGGGTTAGGGTTAGGGTTGGGGCTAGGGTTGGGGCTAGGGTTAAGGCTACAGTTAGGGTTGGGGCTAAAGTTAGGGTTAGGATTACATCTACGGTTGGGAATAGGGTTGGGATTAGGGTTAGGGGTGTGTCTGGGTTAGAGGTGTGGTTAGGGTTACCGTTGGGATTAGGGTTAGGGGTGTGTTTGGATTAGGGTTTCAGTTATAATTGGGGGGTTTCCACTGTTTAGGCATATCAGGGGCTCTCCAAACGCGACATGGCGTCCGATCTCAATTTCAGCCAATTCTGCGTTGAAAAAGTAAAACAGTGCTCCTTCCCTTCCGAGCTCTCCCGTGCGCCCAAACAGGGGTTTACCCCAACATATGAGGTATCAGCGTACTCGGAACACATTGGAGAACAACTTTTGGGGTCCAATTTCTCCTGTTACCCTTGGGAAAATACAAAACTGGGGGCTAAAAAATAATTTTTGTGGGAAAAAAAATATTTTTTATTTGCATGGCTCTGCGTTATAAACTGTAGTGAAACAATTGGGGGTTCAAAGCTCTCAACACATCTAGATGAGTTCCTTAGGGGGTCTACTTTCCAAAATGGTGTCACTTGTGGGGGGTTTCTATTGTTTAGGTACATTAGGGCCTCTGCAAACGCAATGTGACGCCTGCAGACCATTCCATCTAAGTCTGCATTCCAAATGGCGCTCCTTCCCTTCCGAGCCCTCCCATGCGCCCAAACGGTGGTTCCCCTCCACATATGGGGTATCAGCGTACTCAGGACAAATTGGACAACAACTTTTGGGGTCCAATTTCTCCTGTTACCCTCGGGAAAATACAAAACTGGGGGCTAAAAAATAATTTTTGTGGGAAAAAAATGTTTGTTTTATTTTTACGGCTCTGCATTATAAACTTCTGTGAAGCAGTTGGTGGGTCAAAGTGCTCACTACACCTCTAGATAAGTTCCTTAGGGGGGTCTACTTTCCAAAATGGTGTCACTTGTGGGGGGTTTCAATGTTTAGACACATTAGTGGCTCTCCAAACGCAACATGGCGTCCCACCTCAATTCCTGTCAATTTTGCATTGAAAAGTCAAACGGCGCTCCTTCCCTTCCGAGCTCTGTCATGCGCCCAAACAGTGGTTTACCCCCACATATGGGGTATCAGCGTACTCAGGACAAATTGTACAACAACTTTTGGGGTCCAATTTCTTCTCTTACCCTTGGGAAAATAAAAAATTGGGGGCGAAAAGATCATTTTTTGTGAAAAAAATATGATTTTTTATCTTTACGGTTCTGCATTATAAACTTCTGTGAAGTACTTGGTGAGTCAAAGTGCTCACCACACCTCTAGATAAGCTCCTTAGGGGGTCTACTTTCCAAAATGGTGTCACTTGTGGGGGGTTTCAATGTTTAGGCATATCAGGGGCTCTCCAAACGCAACATGGCGTCCCATCTCAATTCCAGTCAATTTTGCATTGAAAAGTCAAATGGCGCTCCTTCGCTTCCGAGCTCTGTCATGCGCCCAAACAGCGGTTTACCCCCACATATGGGGTATCGGCGTACTCAGGACAAATTGTACAACATCTTTTGGGGTCCATTTTCTCCTGTTACCCTTGGTAAAATAAAACAAATTGGAGCTGAAGTAAATTTTGTGTGAAAAAAAAGTTAAATGCTCATTTTTATTTAAACATTCCAAAAATTCCTGTGAAACACCTTAAGGGTTAATAAACTTCTTGAATGTGGTTTTGAGCACCTTGAGGGGTGCAGTTTTTAGAATGGTGTCACACTTGGGTATTTTCTATCATATAGACCCCTCAAAATGACTTCAAATGAGATGTGGTCCCTAAAAAAAAATGGTGTTGTGAAAATGAGAAATTGCTGGTCAAATTTTAACCCTTATAACTCCCTAACAAAAAAAAATTTTGGTTCCAAAATTGTGCTGATGTAAAGTAGACATGTGGGAAATGTTACTTATTAAGTATTTTGTGTGACATATCACTGTGATTTAATTGCATAAAAATTCAAAGTTGGAAAATTGCAAAATTTTCAAAATTTTCGCCAAATTTCCGTTTTTTTCACAAATAAACGCAGGTAATATCAAAGAAATTTTACCACTATCATGAAGTACAATATGTCACGAGAAAACAGTGTCAGAATCACCGGGATCCGTTGAAGCGTTCCAGAGTTATAACCTCATAAAGGGACAGTGGTCAGAATTGTAAAAATTGGCCCGGTCCATAACGTGCAAACCACCCTTGGGGGTGAAGGGGTTAATGACCGCCAATACGTCTTTTAACTGACCTGAGATATAAGAGAATAGCCTCCCCATACAGGTGACAATCCCGCAGCTGTCGGCTGTACACTATAGCTGAAAACTTGCTGCATCAGCCCCGATCAGTGTTTGCACCATCCAAATCTGTTTAACCCCTTAGATGCTGCTGTCAATAGTGACTACATCATTATAAATGGTTAACAGAGTGTGGGGGCTTCCTCTTTATCCAAATTGGTGCCCTCAGATCATGATTGTGTGGTCCAGATGTTTGCCATGGCAATTCATGACCAAATAGTGGCCTTAGAGTCTGACTGCTGTAGTAATCTGTTCAGAAGTTAGCAGCATTTAGGTGGTAATAATACACATTTTCATTTCTGTCATACAACTTTGCATTAATTCCTGTAAAGCACCTGAAGGGTTAATAAACCCGACTGCAGTTTTCAATATGCCAGGGGGTACTGTTTTTAAAATGGTATCACCTTTGGGGGTTTCCCAATGTATGAGACCCCTAAAGTCACTTCAAACATGGATAAGTCCCTAAAAAAATAAATTTAGTAAATTTCCTTGAAGAAATGAAAAATTACTGGTACATTTTTTAAACCTCCTAAAATGCTAACAAAATAAAATAACATTTTACAAATTGTCCTGATGTAAAGCCGACATGTGGGAAATGTTATTTATTAATGTTTTGCCGTGGTATGACCATCTGGATTAAAGGGATAAACATTCAAATTTTGAAAATTGCACATTTTTTATCATTTTTCTCAAATTTTTGATATTTTTTATAAATAAACACAAAACATATTGACCTAAATTTACCATTATCATAAAGTATAATGTGTCATGAAAAAACAATCTCAAAATCACTGGGATTTGTTGAAGCGTTGCAGACTTATGAGCACATAAAGTGACACTGGTCAGATTTCAAAAATTTGGCTCCGTCACATGTAGGTCTGATCCGAAGAATGGAGGATAGTCATGCGTGTTACAATTCTTTGCTTTTGCTTACTTCAGTTTATGCACAATTCATTTGGCAGCATACAGGCAGAAAATCAGTCTGACTGCATAAACCCCAACACGGAGAGAAGAGACGAGGAGATCTGACGGATTTGGAACATTTTTATGAAATCATTCAGCTTAAGGACTTTTAGTGATGAATTTTTTTAAGTTGCTTAACTTTGCATTTAGGAAGCAAATGAATAATAAAAGAAAATTTTGTGTGACGGTGTACAGCAGAGGTGTCAAACTGCATTCCTCGAGGACCGCCAACAGGTCATGTTTTCAGGATTTCCTTGTATTGCACAGGTGATAATTTAATCACCAGCACAGAATGATTCCAGCACCTTGTGGAATGCTAAGGAAATCCTGAAAACATGACCTGTTGGCGGCCCTCGAGGAATGCAGTTTGACACCTCTGGTGTACAGTACATAGCCTGTAAAGAGGACGTATTATTTGCTAAATAAATTGAGTGAAATACCTTGTAAAAGTCCCTGAGCTCCCCTGATTCTAACGCTCTTTTCCGTTTTCTGCTGCGACGCTGCATTGCAGAGATATTCACATTTGTTGCTTTTGCTGTGCAGTAAGTGAAATCTCTGATCGTTTTTCAACTGGGTGTTTCTTCAGAGTCTTCTCTGGCAGGGTGTGCTTTTACCCCTCCCTCCCAAAAGCGGTCAACACTGCTCGGCAGCTGATCTAGCAGTCTCAGGTACGGCTGTGCTGTGATTTGACGTGTCTGGGAGGGAGGGGTGAAGGCTATGGAGAAATGCTCAGTAGCACTACAAGCAGAGATGTCACACACTGCGCTCTAAAAGCGTCAAATGTGAATATCTCTGCAATGGAGCAACACAGGACAAAACGGAAAAGAGTAGCAAAAGATTTTTACAATCCATTTGAAAGCACCCTGTCATTTCCTCAAATGCTTTTAACCAGCAGATATAGGGTAATCTGCGAGTAAACAGCGATACAATGCTGTCCTTCCGCCGTACTGAGAATGAACTTTATTCCTCCTGGGAGCCGCTGGCTTTCAGTCATAGACATGTGCCAGAATAGCTGCAGTCATCGCTCACAGCACTGTTAACAGCAGCTATAAGCATGCGGCGGCACACTAGACAGCTTGCTGTGCACATATGTGTTGATGACAGAGCTGTCAATCAAACTACAGTGGAGTTCTTACAGCCACCACTCATTGTGTCTGTCACCACTCCGGCCACACCTCTATGACTAAAAGCCTTCAGCGACTGGGAGGAACAAAATTCATTTTTCCAAGGTAGGCGCGTTTTTAATAAGGTGGCTGGAAAGCACTGTAACGCTATTAACCTGAAGATTAACCCCTTATCTGTAGGTGAATCGCATCTGAGGACATGACAGGTTCCTTTTAATTTATTTTTAAAGCAGGTGCCAGGTCCTCTTTATACAGTTGGACCTTTATTCACCCTCAACAATACGGTGCCCGAAGGGTTCACTGATAGCTGTATGACGAAAGTTGCATTAAAGCTCCCGTACTCGTATCGTGTGGGGAGCAGCTGCGTCACGTAACACTTGTCTTTACAAGCTAGTCCTTTCCAGAGCACGCCGCGTGACAAGGTGAACCGGCGAGCACCGCCTATCTCTTGGCGATTCGTCACAGACACTGCCACAGATCCTCCAGTAAGGGGCTTTTCCCACAATTCAAAGTTATCCACCTGGAAGAAGACATTTATATTAAGTTCCATTATTGAAAAAAATGCTAAATGTCTAATAAATGTTAAAAACAGCACACTCCATTCACACAACATCTGTGAGGCATGTGTGCCTGCCAGTGAGCCTTCTGTGAGGCAAGCCTGCCAGCGAGCCTTCGGTGAGGCAAGCTGCCAGCGAGCCTTCGGTGAGGCAAGCCTGCCAGCGAGCCTTCTGTGAGGCAAGCCTGCCAGCGATCCTTCGGTGAGGCAAGCCTGCCAGCGAGCCTTCTGTGAGGCAAGCCTGCCAGCGAGCCTTCTGTGAGGCACGCCCGCCAGCGAGCCTTCTGTGAGGCACGCCTGCCAGCGAGCCTTCTGTGAGGCACGCCCGCCAGCGAGCCTTCTGTGAGGCACGCCCGCCAGCGAGCCTTCTGTGAAGCACGCCCGCCAGCGAGCCTTCTGTGAGGCACGCCCGCCAGCGAGCCTTCTGTGGGGCACGCCCCCCAGCGAGCCTTCTGTGAGGCACGCCCGCCAGCGAGCCTTCTGTGAGGCACGCCCGCCAGAGAGCCTTCTGTGAGGCACGCCCGCCAGAGAGCCTTCTGTGAGGCACGCCCGCCAGAGAGCCTTCTGTGAGGCACGCCCGCCAGAGAGCCTTCTGTGAGGCACGCCCGCCAGAGAGCCTTCTGTGAGGCACGCCCGCCAGAGAGCCTTCTGTGAGGCACGCCCGCCAGAGAGCCTTCTGTGAGGCACGCCCGCCAGAGAGCCTTCCGTGAGGCATGCCCGCCAGAGAGCCTTCCGTGAGGCACGCCCGCCAGTGAGCCTTCTGTGAGATGATGCATGTGACTCTGTAGTGCAGAAGCTTTTCCCCTTATTTACTACGATACAGACGGTGGACCCAGGATCGCTTGCCCTCGGCCATTATTAGGACTCCCGGAGGGGCGGCTGGCTCAGTTTCTTTGGTGGTGCATGCTCGCTGAGAAATCTTCCGATTTATAGAGTGTGTTCTATACCAAATGTTTTGCTTTTTTTTTTCTTGCAGAAATAAAAGTTTTGTAGACAAAAGGTGTAGAAACACTTTGTAGAGCTAGGAGCTAATTATGTTAGATGGATGTTCCACTTCATACAAATAATCACTAATTCACTGGATGCTGATAATGTTAAGGCCCCATACACAGAGAGAGCTGCCGGTCATACAATACGCTGATAGAACGCTCTACCGACAGTCGTCTCTCCCGTACATAGACGTGCACATGTCCTCTCTATGAGAAAGCTGAAGGCAGACATCTCTGCTGGCAGTGGATCTCCAGGACACCAAGTGACCAGCATTTAGAAATCGGACATGCCTGATCTATATCGTCTCCGACAATCTATTGGCTAGTGCTCCCATATCAAATGAATTGGCCGAACATTAGATTGGCGTCAGTCCAGTCACTCAGGTCCCCATCAATCTCCCAAAGGGACGTTCTGTGTCCACAACCAAGGGGCGCTGAATAAAGCACTGGCCATACATTGCCCTGACGTATTACTGCCCTACAACGTGACTGGAGCAGCAGGACACTTGTGCGACTCGCAGCGATCTATTCAACCCCTCATTGGATGGAAGGGGCTTGCTGATAATCTGTATAAATCAGAAAACCCCTAGAAATGAAGTAAACAATGTAGTCCTATTAATCTGGTTTATATAATAACTGATGAGCACAGGTTGGTCTCACAGCGCGCTCCATGCTACATTACCTTCAGCACTCTGTATCCCTGAGCACCCAGGGGGTCTTGGTTAATTGCAATCACCTCCTGGTTTTGCAGAAGGGCTTTGGATCTCGGATTGATATCTCGCAAATCATTAGACATTAGTAATGGAGCCGCCATGACAGACCAGAGAGCCATTTGTGTGACTTCTTGCTCCCAACTTAAGCCAAAGTTACCGATCACAAGCTGCAAAATAACAAAAAAAGAAATCGTTATGAAGACAACACAATGATGAAAGGGAGAACAAGTCAGGTTGTAATGAGGAGATGTAGATGAAAAGATATCGGACATTTACAGAGATTTTCAGATTATTTCTGCTGTATTGTGGCAGCAATTTTTATAAAAGGGCCGACATGAAATGTATCATTTATGGTCAGTTTTTAAGCATATTAGTATCTCAGTAACCTGAAGCTAGTTGATTGGAAATCTGTCAGCAGGATTTCCCCTTCCCAAACTATTTATACAGCATGTGCATGTCACTCTGAGTCCAGAAACACCTTTACATGGCCGGTCTGTGCCTCCATTACGGAGAAATCTGTATTTGAATCAATATGCAAATGAGAACAATGTGCTTTTGACACGTGGAAGCACTTCCCAATCCTCTGTCACTCTAGCTCTATTTCACGCTGAGTGCCGTCTCCTCCTACTTGACTACTACTACTTGATCATTAGTTGTGTGGCTTCAAGCAAACGAGTGAACAGGCAAGAAGGAAGAGGCAGCGGCGGCGGCACCGAGTGTAAAATAAAGCCAGAGTAAGGCTAGTTTCACAATAGCGTTTATCCAGGCTGCGGACTTCCTCCGTGAAGCCCCACCCACTGCCGCACCTCTTCATTCACCTCCGCCTACGGCTGCATGTGGCGTACGCACCCTATCTTTAACATTGGGTACGCAGGCCATGCCGCCGTATGCCGATGCCGCCGCATGCGTCGTTTAGACAGTGCGACGACCTGCACCGAACGCAACATGTTGCAGTTTCGTGCAGATGCCGCACCATCAAAACGACGCATGCGGCGGCATCCGCATACAGCGGCATGGCCTGCGTACCCAACGTTAAAGATAGGGTCCGCATGCCACCGTAGGCGGAGATGAACGAAGAGGCACGGCAGTGGGCGGGGCTTCACGGAGGAAGTCCACATCCCTCTGCAGCCCGGATAAACGCTAGTGTGAAACCAGCCTAAAAGAGGCTTGGGAAGTGCTTCCACAAGTTGAAAGCACTTTAGCCTCATTTACATATTGATTCAAAGTAATGGACCTTCTAGGTAACGGTTTGCAGGACTGGTCTTAGTAACAGCTACATGCACATATGAATATATGGGGGAGGCGACATCCTGCTGACTGGTTCCTTGAAGGAACAAGAAATAGATTCTGGGAGATCTGAAGAGAGTGAATTACTTAATAAGCCGCTATGTGCTGACCATGTCGGGGTCGTTCCAGGCTCCCGGCCCGGCGGCAGGAACAAGCTCCTCCTGTAAAGCTGCAGTGAAATCCATCACAAACTTCACACTTGTCCAAGAGTCCTGAATATCATCAAAATTTCTCCAGGAGTTACAGTACTCAGCGACTTCAGTGTAATTCACCTACAGGGCAGAAAAGTGGAAGAATGGAAACTAATTCTGCAAACGATGGTGAGGGGTGCATGTGATCATCACTCAGGCTGATAAGGGAATGGCCGCTCCTCCTTACCAAAGAAGGTCCTAGCACCTCATACCTGGAAAACGAATATACGCAGCAAAGAAATCCAAGACGCAAGGATGGATGAATCACAAAGCAAAATAGTCGTTATTGTGTATATGCAAATTACGACGTAGTCGACCACCACACCGACAAAGCCACCCGCCACAATGACAACACTGCCTGCCTCAACGGCAATATTGCCTGCCACAATGACACCGCCTGCCTCAATGACAACACTCTAATAGACGTGTGCACAGCTCAATAGCGTGGTGCCAAGCAGGGCTGTGGAGTCGGAGTCGTGGAGTCGGAGTTAGTTTTGGTTGGAGTCGGAGTCGGTAGAAATGTACCGACTCCAGCTTTAAAAAAAATGTATTAATATTTCATAATTGAACTTTCATATGAATTTTATAAATGTTACTCAAATATATATATGTTCTATCAAACTATGAACAAGTGATAAGCAGTTCTGCTGGAGATAGAGACATTTCTTAGGGTACCGTCACACATTGAAATTTCCATCGCTACGACGTTACGATTCGTGACGTTCTAGCGATATCGTTACGATATCGCAGTGTCTGACACGCAGCAGCGATCAGGGACCCTGCTGAGAATCGTACGTCGTAGCAGATCGTATGGAACTTTCTTTCGTCGCTTGATTACCCGCTGACATCGCTGGATCGTTGTGTGTGACAGCGATCCAGCGATGTCTTCGCTTGTAACCAGGGTAAACATCGGGTAACTAAGCGCAGGGCCGCGCTTAGTAACCCGATGTTTACCCTGGTTACAAGCGTAAACGTAAAAAAACAAACCGTACATACTCACCCGTCGGTGTCCTTCAGGTCCCTTGCAGTCTGCTTCCTGCTCTGAGTGCCGGCCGGAAAGTGAGAGCTGAGCGCAGCGGTGCTGCGATCTGCTCTCACTGTACGGCTGCACTCAGAGCAGGAAGCAGACTGCAAGGGACCTGAAGGACACCGACGGGTGAGCATGTACTGTTTGTTTTTTTACGTTTACGCTTGTAACCAGGGTAAACATCGGGTTACTAAGCGCGGCCCTGCGCTTAGTTACCCGATGTTTACCCTGGTTACCCGGGGACTTCGGCATCGCTCCAGCGCCGTGATTGCAACGTGTGACCGCAGTCTACGACGCTGGAGCGATGATCATACGATCGCTGCGACGTCACGGATCGTGCCGTCGCAGCGATGAAAATTTCAATGTGTGACGGTACCCTTACTTCTTGTGTGTCACTGTTCTCCACTGCCCTTATCTAATCTTATACTTGGTTAACCTCATGGTGCCCCAACCCCCCTGCTTACAATGTATGAAACTGAAAGTGAAAATGTGTTGCAAATTCTTAGTAGTAAAGCTCCTCCTCTAGACTAGATGTTTACTAGGTGTGCGTCTTCCAAGCATCTCACAGCTGCTACTCAGAAGAGGAAGACTGTAAGAAGTATTGTCCTTTCAACAAACTTTGCATCAGTTAACAGTGAGTACATGAGGAATAACAGTATTACTGACCACTATATCAGTTGTACGACCTGGCAATAATTTTGTACAATTGTTTTTAGGAAAAACAATTGTCATTTGGATTGTGAATGCAGAATTAAAAACCTGAGAATGTCAAAGAAGTGTCACATTAAATCAGCTGTATTTGAACATTTCACCATCACTCAAGATAGAAAACATTATGTCTGTCAGTGTATGACAAATGATCCAGACGAAAATAAATGCTGTGAAGCCAAGATCAGTGCATATTCAGGCAAAGATAAAAATGCTCCTACCAGAGCTTCTAATCTAAAGAGACATTTACAGCGCTTTCATCCAGAAGTACTGGTGGATCAGAAAGACTGCATCCAAACCAATGAACTAGTGCCCAGCTCTTCCAGCCAAACAAAGGAGCAGAGAACTTTGCAGCCATCAGTTGCAAGATATTTTGTCAGTGACAAAGTTACTGTGACAATGACAGTAGATACATTTAAAAAAACAGATCAGAGCTTGTTGTAAAGGATAGTGTGCCTATTTCATTATTTTCAAGACCAGCTTTTATGTGTCTGAATGGGGAAATGGCCCGCAAGCTTGGTGTTTCTCTGGAGAGAGAGTATTAGAAAATTAGTAATCGAAGAAGCTTTTAAACAAAAGGAAGAACTTAAAAAAAACTCTCAAGGGACGCTTTCTGTTTCTTAAAATGGATGCCTGCACACGTCACAGAGTGAACTATTTTGCCATCAATGTCCGATTTGTTTGTGACAAAAATGAAATAGTTACCAAGACATTGGCAGTAAAAGACACCAAAGCTCATCACACCAGGGAGTTTCTCCAGGTCTTGGTGGAAAAGGTTCTGCAAGACTATGAACTTAAAAAAGAGCAAGTTCTTTCTGTCGTAACTGACAATGCTTCAAATATGATAAGTACTATTAAGCTAATGAATGAGAGTAATGATGGTGACCAGCAGCTAGAAGAACATTCTGGGTCCACAGACACAAATGTTTGAAATAGAGGAACACAGTATTGTAACTGAGGAGCAAACTGAAGTTGCTTCAGCTGAACAGCAACATGATAGTTTAGATGATCTTGTTGAAACTGTGTCAATACGTTCTTTCATTCATCACATGCGCTGTGTTGTGCATACGCAACAGCTGGCTATAAGAGACAGTCTGCAAGAAGGACATGCTGCTGCACTGATTGGCAAGGTGAGAAAATTGGCTAGTGTTGCCAGAACCCCTAAAATTGACTCAATTTTGAAGAGACGTGCTAGAAAAGGGGCAATTATTGATCAAGCCACACGATGGGGCAGTACTTAATGATTCAGCGCTTGGTTGAACTGAAAACCTTTCTTGTAGACATGGCTAACCCTCAACGAACGCTAAATGAAAGTCAGTGGAATCAGGTGACTGAGCTGGAAAAATTGCTAGAGCACCCATTTACAGTGACTAAAAAATTACAAGCAGAGGACTTAACTCCAGGTATTTTCTTAAAGGAGTGGAGAAACTGATGTTTCGCCTGTCCCAAAGAGGAGGGTTAATTGCAAGTGGCATTGCTACATCAATGAAACGGAGAGAGGAGCTACTATTACAAAATAACATTCTTTTGGCAGCTGTTTATGTAGACCCAATGCATCGGATTCTTCTAGATGGTCAACAGCTAACTAAAGGAAAAGAAGCTCTGTTTGAAATAGCAGTAAGGATGAAAGGGTTGCAGAACAGTCAGGAGGAACAAGAAGAATTTGGTCGTCCTGCCACATCTTCACCCTCATCAACTGATGAAGAATTTAATTTAAAAAAATATTTGGATCACAAGGACCGTGCAAAGCGTTCCCGCATAGAACCATTGTATTTCAGATACTAATAACAATTATCTTAGTTCACCCGTCATCGTGGGTGTAAATACTCACCCCCTCTACCACTCACAGTATGGTACGTATTTTTGTCCACAGTGTCCATCATCTTTCACGACTGTGTCCGGATTCACTTCTCCACAATTTTCTTTTTCCCATTGAACTTCGTTATTGCCATGCAATATTTGTATATACTTTATTTTATGTATTTTTCCATTTTTCCATTTATTAATTTTGTAATATCATATGTATTCACAGTAACCGATGAAGGTCGCTGTTTATGACCGAAACGTTTTACTGTTACTGTATTACCGCTTGGAATGGAATAAAACCACTTGCATAGAAACAGTTGAGTGCCAGGTTCTTGTTATATATGTCAACGACAACACTGTCAGCCACAATGACAACACTGCCTGCCTCAACAACAATATTGCCCGCCACAATGACACCGCCTGCCTCAACGACAACACTGCCTGCCACAACAACACCGCCTGCCTCAATGACAACATTGCCCGCCACAATTACACCGCCTGCCTCAACGACAACACTGCCCGCCACAATGACAATGCTGCATGCCTCAACATTGCCCGCCACAATGACACCGCCTGCCTCAACGACAACATTGCCCGCCACAATGACACCGCCTGCCTCAACGACAACACTGCCCGCCACAATGACACCGCCTGCCACACCGACAACACTGCCCGCCACAATGCCACCGCCTGACACACCGACAACACTGCCCGCCACAATGACAACATCGCCTGCCACACCGACAACACTGCCCGCCACAATGACAACACTGCCCGCCACAATGACAACATCGCCTGCCACACCGACAACACTGCCCGCCACAATGACGTCGACCACCACACCAATGCTGCCCGCGACAATGAGGTCTCGCCCGCCAAACCCATAAAGCTACCCACCTCAACAACAACGCTGCCAGTCACAACGACATAGTTGATTTAGGTCTCGTTCCTCAGTGGTCTTTACTGTCTGCACAAATCCCCTATACAATGTAAACTGCTGCGAGATACAATGGCATGTAAAAGTTTGGGCACCCTTGAAGATTTGTGTGCTCAGATAACTGACCAAGGTTTCAGACCTTAATTAGCTTGTTAGGGGTATGACTTGTTTACTATCATTGTTAGGAAAGGCCAGGTGTTCAAAATCTCCCAGCTTTATAGAAACCCAGCCTCCTCTAACCTTGTGCCACAAAACAGCAGCCATGTGTTCTCCTAAACAGCTGCCTGGCACTCTGAACATGAAAATGGTGGAGGCCACAAAGCAGGAGAAGGCTATAAGAATATAGCAAAGCATTTTCAACTTGCCCTTTCCTCAGGTCGAAATGTAATTAAGAAATGTCCGTTACCAGGAACAGTGTAGGTCAAGATAAGGTCTGGAAGACCAAGCTGTGATACTTGCAAAAGGGGGTGCTTCTAGGTACTAATGTTGCAGGGTACACAAACTTTTGCATCGGCTCATTTTCCTTTTTGTAATTTTGAGTGATATATTTTTGTTTGCTTAAAATACAAAGAAAATGCGTCAACTTTAACTTTAGGTCTTTTAGAGATCATTTCATCTTCAACTTACTTAACTGTTAACTAGAACAGTAATTTTGATCAGAGGTGCCCAAACATTTACATGCTGCTGTATGTTGGCATTATAGAAATTAGAAATGATCATCACAACGCCAAAGTTCTTGAGGTGTAATATCAATAAATGGCCACACAAGGGCAGCAAACTCTAATCTAATACAGTGCACTACAGGAGGAGAGTGAACAAGCCTGCACTGAACATAGGGATGAGCCGGCAAAATAACATCTGCATATTGCAGCTCGTAACGATATAGACACATACAGATACAATTACACACACCCTGTGACAGATCGGCTCACTCGGAGGTATACACAGGTACACTGTTTCTTTAAATCAAACTGGCTTACTATACACACGCGGCATAAACCAGTGCAAAGTGAAAAATAAACACGGCCCTTTGCCCAAAACAGGAAAAGAAAACAACATGGTGTACAGTATCTTCGGATGCTCAGGATAAAACAACTGAGTTCAGTACAGTTTAACAAAAACACTTCTCTAGGCCTGCTGGCTCCAGACTGAATACTGAATGACTCAGAAGGCTGACTATTTACCTTCTAATCCCAAGTCTGGGGAGGAGGCATTGTCAACAGCTGCCCACCCACTGTTCAGTTGTTCACTAAAAACCTAGCCCTTAAAATGGCCAATTAACCCCTCTCAGCACTTAGCATGCTGGAGCAAACTTCTAGGTTTCAGATCACTGAAGCAAATATTGATCACTGACCAACTGGGAAGAACTCTGGCTCTCACAGACCTGTTAGTTTTTCTAGAAGTCTCCTATTCTGCACTCATTACCTGTAGTAATTGCACCCAAGCAGAGCTCCGCCTGCGATTGTTAGCCTGTTAAATGCTGCTGTCAACCTCTGACAGGCATTTAACTCCCGCCAACAAGCGAGCGTGTGCTTACTTCCGCCAGTCAGCGTGCCCGTGATGTGATTGTGGGTCGCCAATGGGTTGTTATGGCACATGGCAGCCGGTACCTTCATAACTGTCATTACGGAGCTCCTTTGTCCGGGCTTCACAGGAGACCGTGATTTCTGCTATGTGCAGAGATGCTTAAGTTATTTGCTAAATAACTTTTGTAAATAAATAAGTTCAAATCACCCGTCTTTCCCGCCAGTGAAAATAAAGATATGAAAAATAAAATACACATTTGGTATCGCCGTGTTTCATCAAAGTCAGATCCATCAAAATCTAAACACAATTAACCCGATCGGTAAACACCGTAAACGGCAAAAATTAAAGAATGCCAAAATTAAATTTTTTTAGTTGCTACAATTCCACAAAAAATGCTGCAAACAGTCATATCTATCCCAAAATGGTACTAATAAAAACGTCATCTCGCCCCGAAAAAAAAATAAACAGTCATACAGCTTCATTGGTCAAAAAACAAAAATGTTCCAGGTCTCGGAAAATGGTGAAAGCGCCCCAAATTTTTTTTTTGCAAACTTCAGATTTTTTTTTTCACCACTAAAATACCATATATACTCGTATATAAGCCGAGATTTTCAGCACATTTTTTTGTGCTGAAAATGCCCCCCTCTGCTTATACACGAGTCATTGCCAGACAGCCGGCGGGGTAGGGGAGCAGGAGCCGGCGGCTGTGACATCATACTCACCCTCCTCGTGCGATCCTGCACGTCCCTGCATCTCCATTGTCCGGCGCCGGCTGCTCTCCTCTCTTCTGCTCAGCGGTCATGTGGTACCGCTCATTAAGTTAATGAATATGTATGCATCTCCACTCCCATAGGCGTGGAGCGCATATTCATTACCTTAATGAGTGGTGCCACATGACCGCTGAGCAGAAGAGAGGAGAGATGCCGGCACTGGACAATGGAGATGCAGGGACGTGCAGGACCACGTGAGGAGGGTGAGTATGATGGGGGAGGACGCAGGGCCATGCATACAAGGGGGAGGACGGGGGAGGACGCCGAGCCTTGCATAGAAGGGGGAGAGCATCTAGCCATGCATACAAGGGGGAGGAAGGGGAGGACACCCAGCCATGCATACAAGGGGGAGGAAGGGGAGGACGCCAAGCATTGCATGCAAGGGGGAGGACGCCAAGCATTGCATGCAAGGGGAGGACGGGGGAGGATGCCGTGCCATGCATAGAAGGGAGAGGACGCCGAGCATTGCATACAAGGGGGAGGACGCCGAGCCTTGCATAGAAGGGGGAGGACTCCCAGCCATGCATAGAAGGGGGAGGACGCCTAGCCATGCATAGAAGGGGGAGGACGTCGAGCATTGCATACAACGGGGAGGACGCCGAGCCATGCATAGAAGGGGGGAGGACACCGACCCATGCATAGAAGGGGGAGGACACCGACCCATGCATAGAAGGGGGAGGACGCCGAGCATTGCATACAAGGGGGAGGACGCCGAGCCATGCATAGAAGGGGGGAGGACGCCCAGCCATGCATAGAATTAGGAGACCAAGGGAGCCACACATAGCAGGACAGGGATGAGGGGAAAATGCATACCTGGCTTATACTCGAGTAAATAAGCTTACCCAGTTTTCCGTGTCAAAATTAGGTGTCTTGGCATATACTGGGGGTCGGCTTATACTCAAGTATATACGGTAATAAAAAACTGGACATGTTTGGTATCCCCGTAATCGTACTGATGAGAACCATATCACATGGTCATTTTTACCACAAAATGTACACCGTAAAAACAATTCCCAAAAAACAATGTCAGAATTGTGTTTCTTTTACAATTTCACTGCATTTTGAATTTTTTTCGAGTACATTATGTGGTAAAATGAATGGGGTTGTTAAAAATTACAACTTGTCCCACAAAAACGAGCCCTCATACATCTATGTGGAAGCAAAAATAAAAGAGTTATGGCTCTGGGAAGAAGGGGAGGAAAAAACGGAAACGATAAAGCGAACATGAATGGGAGGCCCACGTTGCCCGTCACGTCCTTAATCCACCACTGCCATCACTGACAGCTATGGCTTCCATATCTCACGCAGGCTGTGTCACATTAGAGGAGACATCTTTCTTTTGCATTATTTTTCACATACCTTTGTTAAACGACGAGCATAAAATGGCCACTCACAAGAATACATTATATTTCTCCCTGTACGGTTCAATGCTATGGACATGCGGCGGTAACCTGCAAAAATATAAGAAAAAGGCACTGGTTGGTTATAACCCCACAGCAGAAGCTTCATGTGACAGGTAAGAAACACAGAGCTGGAGAAAGTACAGTGTTCAGTGAGTCCCTATGTCCGGGGCCATGTCCTAGCGACATAATCCTGTTCCAGCATCGGTCACTGCAGAGCCGCACAATAACGACATTCTGCTCCACATCTGCTATCTGGGGGCTAGAAGGCGGAAATCTCCAATACCTTGTCTGGTCAAAGGGGCGTCATCTCCCCCGAATCAATCGTCTCGCTGATCATATTATATTGCCCCGGTGAGCGTGTGACATGCTGCCAATCATGCTCCTCATGACCATGGGATGTGGTATTAGGATTAGTGAGACGATTGGTCTGAAGAAAGAAAACAAACCCTCAAATAGTTGCAATGATTTGCATATCTCTGGCCAAAATAAGGCTTATGGAAATGAAACAGAAAACAAATGAAAGGAGCTTGTTGGAAGCAACAAGGGGGCTTGGCATGTGGGACACGGGGAATCCAGTAAAATGAAGCTCCAGCTCAAAAAAATGGTAGGAGAAAGCTGATGGCAAAGATGGCACCCACTGCAGAGGGGAGTGAAGTATCAGAATCAGCACAGTCCCCGGACATATTAGATTGGTAGGCACTTCACCAAAATCAGTTATAAAAAGAAATCGGTTTTTTTAATCATAAATCCAATAGCTCATGTGAAAGTGTGAAACTGTGTAATATATCTTATCAGAGAAATCTGCTTCTTTCTCATTCTGGACTGATCATTTATACTCAATACATGAGTAAAATCTGCCTCAGTGAATACAGATGTTTCCATTACTGAGACAATAGATTCCAGTTGTTGCTTATAAAAAATTCTATGGAGACTACTGTTTCAGGAGAACTTGCAGAAGTATGTCCCCGTCTCTCTCCAGCTCCTCACACCTCAGGAGACCATGCAGCAGAATGTCTGTCTCCAGCTCCTCTCACCTCAGGAGAACTTGTATAGCTTAACCCCTTCCCGACATCTGACGGTATAGTACGTCACATGTCGGGACCCCCGCTTTGATGTGCGCTCCGGCGGTGAGCGCACATCAAAGCCGGGACATGTCAGCTGTTTTGAACAGCTGACATGTGCCCGCAATAGGCGCGAGCAGAATCGCGATCTGCGCGCGCCTATTAACTAGTTAAATGCCGCTGTCAAACGCAGACAGCGGCATTTAACTACCGCATCCGGCCGTGCGGCCGGATATGAGCGCATCGCCGACCCCCGTCACATGATCGGGGGTCGGCGATGCTCCTCCATTGTAACCATAGAGGTCCTTGAGACCTCTATGGTTACTGATTGCCGGTGGCTGTGAGCGCCCCCCTGTGGTCGGCGCTCACAGCACACCTGCAAATCTGCTGTGTAGCAGCGATCTTATGATCACTGCTGCATAGCAGAGCCGATCGGGCTGTGCCTGCTTCTAGCCTCCCATGGAGGCTATAGAAGCATGGCAAAAGTAAAAAAAAAAAGTTTTTAAAAATGTGAAAAAAATAAAAAAAATATAAAAGTTTAAATCACCCCCCTTTCGCCCCAATCAAAATAAATCAATAAAAAAAAAACCCAACCTACACATATTTGGTATCGCCGCGTTCAGAATCGCCCGATCAATAAAAAAAAAGCATTAACCTGATCACTAAATGGCGTAATGAGAAAAAAATTAGAAACGCCAGATTTACGTTTTTTTGGTCGCCACGACATTGCATTAAAATGCAATAACGGGCGATCAAAAGAACGTATCTGCACCAAAATGCTATAATTAAAAACGCCAGCTCGGCACGCAAAAAATAAGCCCTCAGCCGACCCCAGATCACGAAAAATGGAGACGCTACGAGTATCGGAAAATGGCGCAAGTTTGTTTTGTTTTTTGCAAAGTTTGGAATTTTTTTTCACCACTTAGGTGAAAAATAACCTAGTCATGTTAGGTGTCTATGAACTCGTAGTGACCTGGAGAATCATAATGGCAGGTCAGTTTTAGCATTTAGTGAACCTAGCAAAATAGGCAAGCAAAAAACAAGTGTGGGATTGCACTTTTTTTTGCAATTTCACTGCACTTGGAATTTTTTTCCCGTTTTCTAGTACACGACATGCTAAAACCAATGATGTCGTTCAAAAGTACAACTCGTCCCGCAAAAAATAAGCCCTCACATGGCCAAATTGACGGAAAAATAAAAAAGTTATGGCTCTGGGAAGGAGGGGAGCGAAAAACGAAAACGGAAAAAGCTCCGGGGGTGAAGGGGTTAATGTCTGTGTTGGCCTCTAGCTCCTTCCACCTCAGGAGAACTTGAAGAAGGATGTCTGTGTCTGCCTCTAGCTCCTCCCACATGAGGAAAATTGGAGCAGGATGTCTGTCGGCCCCTAGCTCCTCCCCCCTCAGGAAAACTTGCAGCAAAATGTCTGTGTCAACCTCTAGCTCTTCCCACCTCAGAAGAACTTGCAGCAGAATGTCTGTGTTGGCGTCCAGCTCCTCCTTGCAGCAGGATATCTGTGTCGGCCTCTAGCTCCTCCCACCTCAGGAGGACTTGCAGCAGGATATCTGTGTTGGCCTCTAGATCCTCTTACCTCAGGAGAACTTGCAGAAGGATGTCTGTCTGTGTCTGCCTCTAGCTCTTCCCACCTCAGAAGAACTTGCAGCAGGATGTCTGTGTCGGCATCTATCTCCTCCCACCTCAGGAGAACTTGCAGAAGGATGTCTGTGTCGGCCTCTATCTCCTCCCACCTCAGGAGAACTTGCAGCAGGATGCCTGTGTCAGCTTCTAGCTCCTCCTACCTCAGAAGAACTTGCAGAAGGAAGGATGTCTGTGTCAGCTTCTAGCTCCTCCTACCTCAGAAGAACTTGCAGAAGGAAGGATGTCTGTGTCGGCCTCTAGCTCCATCTACCTCAGAAGAACTTGCAGAAGGAAGGATGTCTGTGTCGGCCTCTATCTCCTCCCACCTCAGAAGAACTTGTAGCAGGATGCCTGTGTTGGCCTCTAGCTCCATCTACCTCAGAAGAACTTGCAGAAAGATGTCTGTGTTGGCCTCTATCTCCTCCCACCTCAGGAGAACTTGCAGAAAGATGTCTGTGTTGGCCTCTATCTCCTCCCACCTCAGGAGAACTTGCAGAAAGATGTCTGTGTTGGCCTCTATCTCCTCCCACCTCAGGAGAACTTGCAGAAAGATGTCTGTGTTGGCCTCTATCTCCTCCCACCTCAGGAGAACTTGCAGAAGGATGTCTGTGTTGGCCTCTAGCTCCTCATCCCCTTATCATAACATTTTATAATCACCAGTGCTCTCCTAACTCAATAAAGTGAACATCTTTTATCAATGTATACAGGTTTTACCCAGGAACTGAGGGGGAAAGATAAGTCCCAGAGGAGAAAGAAGCAAAGTTCTCTCATCAAATAAATTCCAGTTTTGCATTTTCATGTGCACTATTAATTTATGAAATAACAATTATGAGGATGGTTAAGGCTAGTGCACACAGAGCATTTGTTTTCAAAATGGTTTTTCATGCATAAAAAAGATGCGTTTTACACTACCAACAAAATGAATCAGATTTCTGACATTTCATGCATATGCTGTTTTTTCCTTGCGCATTTTAAACCATGTGACTCTTTAGTAAATTCTGTGTGTTTGCAGTCTTTTTACTCACTGAAATGAAAGCATAAAAAAAGTAAAAACGCATTAAAAATGCAAGTATTGTATGCTGTATTTTTCCCCACAAAGACACGTTTTTAGTGCAAATACTCCTTCATCCGACGTGTCTGGGGATGAGACCACGCTTTTACTGGTTCTCGACCTGTCACTGGAATTATTTTTCATTTACATGGATTAAAACCTTGTGCAATTGCTACCGCTCTGCTTGGGAATCGCTTTCCTTCATTCTGTCCCGAAGTTGTGCCCCAGGTAATAAAGAAGCAGATCCTCTGTGTGCGTTTGCTTTTCCTCCCTTGTTCTGTGCTTCTTTATGATCTGGGGCAGAACTTTACAATGCACGGGAATAAAAGGAAAACTCAATCAGCAGAACAGCGGCAATTTCAGGGGGCCCAGTTCACATTCACAACCCCAGTGCAGGCTTCTCTTTACAGCCCCTTTTACAGTCTCTTTTACCGGCGGACATCCTGAAGAATTTGTCGTCTACAACATTAAAATGATTCAATATTTCCGCTCTGTCGCCGTCTAGAACATTAGAATGATACAATATTTCCGCTCTCACCGTCGTCTAGAACATTAGAATAATATAATATTTCCGCTCTCTCACCGTCTAGAACATTAGAATGATACAATATTTCCGCTCTCTCGCCATCTTCTAGAACATTAGAATGATACAATATTTCCCCTCTCACCGTCGTCTAGAACATTAGAATGATACAATATTTCCCCTCTCACCGTCGTCTAGAACATTAGAATGATACAATATTTCCGCTGTCTCACTGTCTTCTAGAACATTAGAATGATACAATATTTCCCCTCTCACCGTCTTCTAGAACATTAGAATAATACAATATTTCTGCTCTCTCACCGTCTTCTAGAACATTAGAATGATACAATATTTCCGCTCTCACCGTCATCCAGAACATTAGAATGATACAATATTTCCCCTCTCACGTCATCCAGAACATTAGAATGATACAATATTTCCCCTCTCACCCTCGTCTAGAACATTAGAATGATACAATATTTCCGCTCTCTCACCGTCTTCTAGAACATTAGAATACTACAATATTTCTGCTCTCACCGTCGTCTAGAACATTAGAATGATACAATATTTCCTCTCTCTCACTGTCGTCTAGAACATTAAAATGATGCAATATTTCCGCTCTCACCGTCTTCTAGCTGCTCCAGACTCCCATAATTACAACCATCAAATTTGAGCAGATCGACTCCCCAGTCAGCGAAGGTTTGTGCGTCCAGCTCATAAAAGCCCTGGCTCCCTGGATATCCAGCGCACGTCTGTTTCCCCACATCCTGGTATATTCCCAGCAGTAATCCACGAGCATGGACCTAGGGGAATGACGACAAGCAGAGTGGTCTCTGAACATCTTACAAACTACGGTATGTCTCTTGCAATATAAAATAAAAGTTGTCGAATTGTGGAAATCACTGGATAAACAGACATGTTACTGATAAGTAAATGATGAAAGAATGGAAACATTTTCATAACATGTCAATTTATCCAGTCTGGAGTCTGGGCCTCCTGCAGTAATCCCGACACGTCCAGCCTCGGCTGCTGTCACTGAGGTCATTAATTGTCATCTGAGGAAGGTCCTCCTACTGAATGCACTTGGCCATATCATCAAGATCTGCTGCTGGCAGCTCCTGTGTGATCACTGACCAATGACATCCTATATCAATGGAAGAAACGTCCAGATGCGCTGCAGCCACGGAAACTCATTTAATGCTGAGCTATCAAAGTACCTCAAAAGACTAGAGGGATCCAGCCCGGCTGCCATATATTATGCCACTTCACACCATAATCCCAGGAGAAGGACAATATAGTCATCGATTCTGTACGGCAACTGAAATGAGATGTAACATACAGAGCTCAAGGCATCAAACCGTGCCTCACAAACCACCAGAAGGCGTATGTACAACAGTGGGTTAGGAGCCAGACATCCAGCTACAGGTGCTCCATTGATCTCATGCCTAGCGCTCTCCAAGGCTAGCTGGAAAATGGCCTGGAGACCACATGGCTACCACCATGCAGAGTACTCCATAAGGGAATGTCAACGTATCCCAGCTGCAGTTTTTCAACATGAGAATGCCAGACCATATGTTGGTTCTGCTACTGCGAGCAGCCTGTATAGCTTATACGTGCTTGCATGGCTGCAGCTCCTCTGGACTTGTCTCCATCGAGCACATGGAGGACGTCATTGGTCGGGGATTACACAGGAGCTGTCGGCAGAGGATCTTGATGATTTCCCCAAGTGCATTCAGCAGCCGAACATAAATAACCTCACTGATGGCAGCCAGGGTGTGTTATTGCATAGAAACTTGATTTCAGCTCACCCAGTTGCTCTATGCCCATCCACCTGAGGCTCAGACACCGGCCTCGCCCTGGCCTCACATCAAGGAAAATAGAAAAAATTGGAGTCCGGCTCAACATGACTGGATTTTCCTTTTGTTTTTTCAAGAGAAATTATAGCGCATACTAATTTCCCCCACTGTGTATATAATATATGAATGTCTACACTGAATAGAATAAAAGGCCTTATATTCAATTTATGTATATAAATATATGGAATAGAAGCTTTGTAACATCATTTATTTTATTTTTGTTAGCCATTAAGAAGGATCATAACTACAAGATTATCTTGTTTTCCACACAGAGCAGTAAGGAGTAAAAAAAACAAGTAAAACAAACCAGAATGTTTTATACTACCTTCCTCACAGTACCCCCCTTTTACACGGATGACGGCCTCAAACCCTTTACCATTTTCTCTAGGAGCTTCACTGGATCGTCACCTGGAATGTTTTCCAACAGTCTGGAAGGAGTCCTGAGAGGTGCTGAGAAGTGATGAGAGAGCATGCTGGGATAAGGTGTTATCCGAGCACGTGCGTGTGCTAACCGCGTGTCTTGAACGTGCTCGAAAAATAGGTTTGAGTCCCCACGACTGCATGTCTCGCGGCTGTTATACAGGTTTAAAACAAAAAAAACATTAAAACAACCAGGTTGTTGTAATGCTTTTTGTTTTAATCATGTTCAAATAAATTTGGATTTTAACTGTTCGGAGAGCCAGCTATCCATCCTTTTCCTTCAGCTTGTTTGCTGTGCTCACCAACAGGATCAGTCCCCCCAGGTACATATCGACAACCTCTACTCACAACCTCAACCTCAGTCCTCCGTGTTGTGATTCCCAGTCCCCCCTCTTTCCTCTGTGCTGGGTAATCCCACTAAAGTACAGACCATATGGGATGGCATTTGGTTACAAAACACTGGGTAGACATCCTGGGTAATCCCACTAAGAACAGACCACATGGGATGGCACATTGTTACAGAATGCTGGGTAGACATGCTGGGTAATCCCACTAAGCACAGACCAGATGGGATGGCATGTGGTTACAGAACACTGGGTAGACATCCTGGGTAATCGCACTAAGTACAGACCACATGGGATGGCATGTGGTTACAGAATGCTGGGTAGACTTGGGGGCAATCCCACTAAGCACATGTTATGATCCGGTGACCTTGGAGCCGCATGAAACTTTCTCTGGAGTAGGTGGAAACTATACTGACCGCAGATCCTGAACTAACACCGCAACTAGAAGTAGCCGTGGGGTGTGCCTAACAAACCCTAGACACCTCGACACAGCCGGAGGACTAAATACCCCTATAGATGGAAATAGGAATACTACCTTGCCTCAGAGCAGAACCCCAAAGGATAGGCAGCCCCCACGAATATTGACTGTGAGTAGGAGAAGAAAAGACACACGCAGGCAGAAAACAAGATTTAGCAAAAGAGGCCACTCTAGCTAAATAGGAAAGGATAGGACAGAATACTAAGCGGTCAGTATTAAAACCCTTCCAAAAATATCCACAGCAGATAATACAAAAAGTTCCACAATCTAACTAAAGACATGGAATGTATATCTGCCACTCCAGAGAATCCAACAAGACTGAGAAAATACTGACACAATCTAAGCTGGACAAGAAAACACAAAAGAATAGCACTGAATCATGAAGCACACAGCATGTGTGCCACAGAAAAAAAAACAGACACTTATCTTTGCTGATTTGGCAGAAAGGCAGGAGGAACCAGGGAGAGGTCCAACACCTCCCAACAACAATTGATAACTGGCAAGGACTAATGGATCCTGCACACCTAAATACCCCAGTCAGAACTGCAATCAGCAGAAACACCTGACCAGGACTGCAACTCAGGGACAACTGCATTACCACCTACCACCACCGGAGGGAACCCAAAAGCAGAATTCACAACAGTACCCCCCCTTGAGGAGGGGTCACCGAACCCTCACCAGCGCCCCCAGGCCGATCAGGACGAGCCAGATGAAAGGCACGGACCAAATCAGCAGCATGGACATCAGAAGCAAAAACCCAAGAATGATCCTCCTGGCCATAACCCTTCCATTTGACAAGGTACTGAAGCCTCCGCCTCGAAAAACGAGAATCCAAAATCTTCTCAACCACATACTCCAACTCCCCATCAACCAACACAGGGGCCGGAGGATCAACAGAGGGAACAACGGGCACCACATATTTCCGCAATAAAGATCTATGGAAGACATTATGGATAGCAAAAGAGGTCGGAAGCGCCAATCGAAAAGACACCGGATTAATAATCCCAGAAATCCTATAAGGACTAATAAACCGAAGCTTAAACTTAGGGGAAGAAACCTTCATAGGAACATGACGGGAAGACAACCAAACCAGATCCCCAACCCGAAGCCGGGAACCAACACACCGACGACAGTTAGCAAAACGTTGAGCCTCCTCCTGAGACAACACCAAATTGTCCACCACATGAGCCCAAATCTGCTGCAACCTGTCAACCACAGAATCCACACCAGGACAGTCAGAAGGCTCAACCTGCCCAGAAGAAAAACGAGGATGAAAACCAAAATTACAAAAGAAAGGCGAAACCAAAGTAGCTGAACTAGCCCGATTATTAAGGGCAAACTCGGCCAATGGCAAAAATGCCACCCAATCATCCTGATCAGCAGACACAAAGCATCTCAAATAGGTCTCCAAGGTCTGATTAGTTCGCTCGGTCTGGCCATTTGTCTGAGGATGAAATGCAGAAGAAAAAGACAAATCAATGCCCAGCCTAGCACAAAAGGCCCGCCAAAACCTGGGAACCTCTGTCGGACACAATATTCTCCGGAATACCATGCAAACGAACCACATGCTGAAAAAACAACGGAACCAAATCTGAAGAGGAAGGCAATTTAGGCAAAGGCACCAAATGAACCATCTTAGAAAACTGGTCACAAACAACCCAGATAACCGACATCCTCTGGGAAACCGGAAGATCAGAAATAAAATTCATAGAAATATGCGTCCAGGGCCTCTCAGGGACCGGCAATGGCAAAAGTAACCCACTAGCACGGGAACAACAAGTCCCACAGGACTGCACAAAAGAACGCACATCACGTGACAAGGAAGGCCACCAAAAGGACCTACCAACCAAATCTCTGGTACCAAAAATACCAGGATGACCAGCCAACACGGAACAGTGAACCTCAGAAATCACTCTACTAGTCCATCTGTCTGGAACAAACAATTTCCCCACAGGACAGCGGTCAGGTCTGTCAGCCTGAAATTCCTGAAGAACCCGCCGTAAATCAGGGGAAATGGCAGAAAGGACCACCCCTTCTTTCAGAATGCCGACCGGTTCAAGGACCTCAGGAGAATCAGGCAAAAAACTCCTAGAAAGGGCATCAGCCTTAATATTCTTAGAACCCGGAAGATACGAAACCACAAAATCAAAACGGGAAAAAAACAAGGACCATCGAGCCTGTCTAGGACTCAGCCGTTTGGCAGACTCGAGGTAAATCAGATTCTTATGATCAGTCAGGACCACAATACGATGCTTAGCTCCCTCAAGCCAATGTCGCCACTCCTCAAACGCCCACTTCATAGCCAACAACTCCCGATTGCCGACATCATAATTGCGTTCCGCAGGCGAAAACTTGCGGGAGAAGAAGGCACACTGTTTCATCAAGGAACCCACAGAATCCCTCTGAGACAAAACGGCCCCTGCCCCAATCTCAGAGGCATCAATCTCAACCTGAAACGGAAGGGAAACATCCGGTTGGCGCAACACCGGAGCAGAAGTAAATCGGCGTTTAAGCTCCTGAAAGGCAGAGACAGCCGCAGAGGACCAATTCGCCACATCAGCGCCTTTCTTCGTCAAATCGGTCAAGGGTTTAACCACGCTGGAGAAATTAGCAATGAAACGGCTATAAAAATTTGCAAAACCCAAAAATTTCTGAAGGCTCTTCACGGATGTGGGTTGAATCCAATCATAAATGGCCTGAACCTTAACCGGATCCATCTCCATAGATGAGGGAGAAAAAATGAAGCCCAAAAAAGAAACCTTCTGCACCCCAAAGAGGCACTTAGACCCCTTCACAAACAAAGCATTGTCATGAAGGATCTGAAATACCATCCTGACCTGTTCCACATGAGACTCCCAATCATCGGAAAAAATCTAAATATTGTCCAAATATACAATCAAGAATTTATCAATATAAGTCCGGAAGATATCATGCATGAAGGATTGACAAACCGATGGAGCATTAGTGAGCCCGAATGGCATCACAAGGTATTCAAAATGGCCTTCGGGCGTATTAAACGCAGTTTTCCATTCATCACCCTGTTTAATACGAACAAGATTATATGCCCCCCGAAGGTCAATCTTAGTAAACCAACTAGCCCCCTTAATCCTAGCAAACAAATCAGAAAGCAAAGGTAAAGGGTATTGAAACTTGACCGTGATCTTATTCAAGAGGCGATAATCAATACAAGGTCTCAAGGAGCCATCCTTCTTAGCAACAAAAAAAATCCCGCTCCCAACGGTGAAGAAGATGGCCGAATATGCCCTTTCTCCAAAGACTCCTTAACATAACTCCGCATGGCAGTATGTTCAGGCACAGACAGGTTGAAAAGTCGGCCCTTAGGAAACGTACTGCCTGGAATCAAGTCAATCGCACAATCACAGTCCCTGTGCGGTGGAAGGGAACTGGACTTGGGATCATCGAATACATCCTGAAAATCAGACAAAAACTCTGGAATTTCAGAAGAGGAAGAAGAGGAGATTGACAGCAAAGGAACATCATTATGAACCCCCTGACAACCCCAACTAGTCACAGACATAGACTTCCAATCCAACACAGGATTATGTACCTGCAACCATGGAAAACCCAGCACGATAACATCATGCAAATTATGCAACACCAGAAATCGACAATCTTCCTGATGGGCTGGCGCCATGTGCATGGTCACCTGTGTCCAAAACTGAGGCTTATTTTTAGCCAAAGGTGTAGCATCAATCCCCCTTAAAGGAATAGGGTTCTGCAAAGGCTGCAAGGGAAAACCACAACGCCTGGCAAACTCAAAATCCATTAAGTTCAAGGCGGCGCCTGAATCCACAAACGCCATGACAGAAAATTATGACAATGAGCAGATCAAGGACACCGATAACAGAAATTTAGGTTGTACAGTACTGATGGTAAATGAACTAGCGATCCTTTTTGTCCGCTTAGGGCAGACTGAAATGACATGAGAAGCGTCGCCACAATAATAACACAACCTATTCTGACGTCTGAGTCCTTGTCGTTCTGTCCTAAACAGAATCCTATCACACTGCATTGGCTCAGGAATTGGCTCCGAGGACGACGCCACAGCGCGCACAGTTCTACGCTCCCGCAAACGCCGATCTGAATGGCCAGAGACATAGAATCACTCAGACCGGAAGGCGTGGGAAACCCCACCATAACATCTTTAACGGATTCAGAAAGACCCTTTCTGAAAATTGCCGCCAAAGCATCATCATTCCATTTAGTCAACACAGACCATTTTCTAAATTTCTGACAATACAATTCTGCCGCCTCTTGACCCTGAGACAGGGCCAACAAGGTCTTCTCCGCTTGATCCACAGAATTCGGTTCATCATATACAGGTCCTTCTCAAAAAATTAGCATATAGTGTTAAAATTTCATTATTTACCATAATGTAATGATTACAATTAAACTTTCATATACTATAGATTCATTATCCACCAACTGAAATTTGTCAGGTCTTTTATTGTTTTAATACTGATGATTTTGGCATACAACTCCTGATAACCCAAAAAACCTGTCTCAATAAATTAGCATATCAAGAAAAGGTTCTCTAAATGACCTATTACCCTAATCTTCTGAATCAACTAATTAACTCTAAACACATGCAAAAGATACCTGAGGCTTTTAAAAACTCCCTGCCTGGTTCATTACTCAAAACCCCCATCATGGGTAAGACTAGCGACCTGACAGATGTCAAGGAGGCCATCATTGACACCCTCAAGCAAGAGGGTAAGACCCAGAAAGAAATTTCTCAACAAATAGGCTGTTCCCAGAGTGCTGTATCAAGGCACCTCAATGGTAAGTCTGTTGGAAGGAAACAATGTGGCAGAAAACGCTGTACAACGAGAAGAGGTGACCGGACCCTGAGGAAGATTGTGGAGAAGGACCGATTCCAGACCTTGGGGAACCTGAGGAAGCAGTGGACTGAGTCTGGTGTGGAAACATCCAGAGCCACCGTGCACAGGCGTGTGCAGGAAATGGGCTACAGGTGCCGCATTCCCCAGGTAAAGCCACTTTTGAACCATAAACAGCGGCAGAAGCGCCTGACCTGGGCTACAGAGAAGCAGCACTGGACTGTTGCTAAGTGGTCCCAAGTACTTTTTTCTGATGAAAGCAAATTTTGCATGTCATTCGGAAATCAAGGTGCCAGAGTCTGGAGGAAGACTGGGGAGAAGGAAATGCCAAAATGCCTGAAGTCCAGTGTCAAGTACCCACAGTCAGTGATGGTGTGGGGTGCCATGTCAGCTGCTGGTGTTGGTCCACTGTGTTTCATCAAGGGCAGGGTCAATGCAGCTAGCTATCTTTATGGAGATGAAGATTTCATTTTTCAGCACGACCTGGCACCTGCTCACAGTGCCAAAACCACTGGTAAATGGTTTACTGACCATGGTATTACTGTGCTCAATTGGCCTGCCAACTCTCCTGACCTGAACCCCATAGAGAATCTGTGGGATATTGTGAAGAGAAAGTTGAGAGACGCAAGACCCAACACTCTGGATGAGCTTAAGGCCGCTATTGAAGCATCCTGGGCCTCCATAACATCTCAGCAGTGTCACAGGCTGATTGCCTCCATGCCACGCCGCATTGAAGCAGTCATTTCTGCCAAAGGATTCCCGACCAAGTATTGAGTGCATAACTGAACATTATTATTTGATGGTTTTTTTGTTTGGTATTAAAAAACACTTTTATTTGATTGGTCGGGTGAAATATGCTAATTTATTGAGACAGGTTTTTGGGGTTATCAGGAGTTGTATGCCAAAATCATCAGTATTAAAACAATAAAAGACCTGACAAATTTCAGTTGGTGGATAATGAATCTATAGTATATGAAAGTTTAATTGGAATCATTACATTATGGTAAATAATGAAATGTAACACTATATGCTAATTTTTTGAGAAGGACCTGTAATAATCCTAAAGCCTGAAAAAAGGAGTCTACATTAAGCAAAGCAGGATTCCCAGATTCCAGGGAAAATGCCCAATCCTGTGGATCACCACGCAGCAGGGAGATGACGATTTTAACCTGCTGAATGGAATCACCGGAGGATCTAGGTCTCAAAGCAAAAAACAGTTTACAATTGTTTTTAAAACTCAAAAATTTGGACCTGTCACCAAAAAACAAATCAGGAGTAGGAATCTTTGGTTCTAAAACAGGAGTCTGAACAATATAATCAGAAATACCCTGTACCCTAGCAGCAAGCTGGTCTACACGAGAAGCTAATTCCTGAACATCCATGCTAGCACAAGACTCCTCAGCCACCCATAGATAAAGAGGGGAAAAAAGACAAAACAGACTGCAGAAAAAAAAAATGGCTCAACACCTTTCTTCCCTTCTTCTGAGATGCATTTAGCTCATTATTGGCCAGTTGTACTGTTATGATCCGGTGACCTTGGAGCCGCATGAAACTTTCTCTGGAGTAGGTGGAAACTATACTGACCGCAGATCCTGAACTAACACCGCAACTTGAAGTAGCCGTGGGGTGTGCCTAACAAACCCTAGACACCTCGACACAGCCGGAGGACTAAATACCCCTATAGATGGAAATAGGAATACTACCTTGCCTCAAATCAGAACCCCAAAGGATAGGCAGCCCCCACGAATATTGACTGTGAGTAGGAGAAGAAAAGACACACGCAGGCAGAAAACAAGATTTAGCAAAAGAGGCCACTCTAGCTAAATAGGAAAGGATAGGACAGAATACTAAGCGGTCAGTATTAAAACCCTTCCAAAAATATCCACAGCAGATAATACAAAAAGTTCCACAATCTAACTAAAGACATGGAATGTATATCTGCCACTCCAGAGAATCCAACAAGACTGAGAAAATACTGACACAATCTAAGCTGGACAAGAAAACACAAAAGAATAGCACTGAATCATGAAGCACACAGCATGTGTGCCACAGAAAAAAAAACAGACACTTATCTTTGCTGATTTGGCAGAAAGGCAGGAGGAACCAGGGAGAGGTCCAACACCTCCCAACAACAATTGATAACTGGCAAGGACTAATGGATCCTGCACACCTAAATACCCCAGTCAGAACTGCAATCAGCAGAAACACCTGACCAGGACTGCAACTCAGGGACAACTGCATTACCACCTACCACCACCAGAGGGAACCCAAAAGCAGAATTCACAACAGCACAGACCAGATGGGATGACACGTGGTTACAGAACACTGGGTAGACATCCTGGGTAATCTCACTAAGTACAGACCAGATGGAGTGGCACATGGTTGCAAATGCTGGGTAGACATGGGGGTAATCCCAATAAGCACAGACAAGATGGGATGGCACGTGGTTACAGAACACTGGGTAATCCCATTAAGAACAGACCAGATGGGATGGCACGTGGTTACAGAACACTGGGTAGGCATGCTTGGTAATCCCATTAGGTACAGACCAGATGGGATGGCACGTGGTTTCAGAACGCTGGGTAGACATCCTGGGTAATCCCACTAAGTACAGACCAGATGGAATGGCACGTGATTACAAATGCTGGGTAGACATGGGGGTAATCCCAATAAGCACAGACCAGATGGGATGGCACGTGGTTACAGAACACTGGGTAATCCCATCAAGAACAGACCAGATTGGATGGCACATGGTTATAGAACACTGGGTAGGCATGCTTGGTAATCCCATTAGGTACAGACCAGATGGGATGGCACGTGGTTACAGAACACTGGGTAGACATGCTTGGTAATCCAATTAGGTACAGACCAGATCGGATGGCACGTGGATTCAGAATGCAGGGTAGACATGGGGGTAATCTCACCAAGTACAGACCAAATGGGATGGCACGTGGTTTCAGAACACTGGGTAGACATGGGGGTAATCCCATTAGGTACAGACCAGATGGGATGGCATGTGGTAACAGAACGCTGGGTAGACATGGGGGTAATCCCACTAAGTATAGACCAGATGGGATGGCAAGTGTGTCATGTCCTCCTGCAAGATCTTGGGTTAGGCAATCTTAACGTACTGTGAATCAAAGCTTTTCCATTTAGCTTATGTGTTTGGTTCTCATATTAAATGGACTTAATTTCGGTTGCACTGAAGAGGTTAACGACTCTTTGGAGTCTTGGCCCTTGGGAGTCAGTTTTTTCAGGGTCTGTCTGAACGGTTAAGACGCATTGGCGCTGTAAGAAACTCCAATGTCGTTGGAGGCTGCCATGGCTCTTGGCATACAAATAGACAGACGCCTCTGGGATAGACCAGTAGTGACCCCAACCCTGTTCTTCTTAGAACTCTGTGTGCTCTGAAGAACCTAAGCAGTTAGGAGGACTTCTCCCCGTAATGGGTCTCTTGCAGTTTGTCGCAAGACGGGGGTGGGGTGGGGTGCTTTTACTATATCAATAAGGGTCATTTTATAGGGGTTTGTCCATCTATACTTAAACACCAGAAACTCTAGTAAAACTTCTGACCCCAGGTTGTGTGGAGGATGACAACCTGCATGTATACATCTCCTCCACAGGTGTCTCAGTTTCTGCAGAAGTGGTTATAGGTACGGAAACTGAGACAATGTCTGTCCAACTGGATAGTGGAGCAACAGCCAATATGGTGGATGCTTGGTTCCCTCAAATCCATGGTCTCACCTGTAGTAAACTGACGAAGTCCATCCCCATATTTGTGATAGATTCTACACCTCTTGGTCAAGGAAGCTTTACGCAAGTAGCGCATAAAGTAAACCTTCCGGTAGCTGCTCTTTGCAGGGAACTCCTTTCTTGTTACCTTATGGAAGGCCTCCCTACTACTATTGTGTTGGGTCTTCCCTAGTTGACTAAGCATAATCTGGTCATAGACTGGCAGGCCAGAGATAATTAAGTGGAGTAATTTTGCAAGAATAATTGCTTAGGTACTGTTCTCTCTAATGTCTCCATTAAAAACATTCCATATTTTCTCTCTGATGTTGAAGAGGTGTTGTCTAAAAAGGGTGTCAAGAATTGACTCACCATTGTGTATGACTGTCCTGTGTAGTTGCCCAAAATCAGATTATACAATCTGTTAGTTCCTGAAAGACAGACGTTGAAAGAATATATCTCTGATAGTCTTGCCAAGGGACATATTAGACTCATCTTCGCTTGTAGCAGTGAGGTTTTTCTTCATTAAAAAGATTGGGGCCTAATTCCCAGCTTTGACTTTCGAGAGTTAAACCAGATTACTATTTGGGATCCATATTCCCTCCCACTCATTCCTGATTTGTTCAGTCAGATTATTTGGGCAAAATAGTTCTCCAAGTTGGATCTCAGGGGAGCCAATAATCTAATTAGGATTAAGGAACGGGACGAGTGGTAGACTGCTTTTAACAATCCAGAAAGGCATTATGAAAATATTGTCGTGCCTTTTGATTTGACTAATGCTCCCGCCTTGTTTCTACATTTTGTTAATGACATCTTCTGTCACTTTATGGGCAGATTTGTAGTAATGTATCTTTTTGAAATTTTAATCTACTCGCCCGATCTCAAGTCTCATCAGGTACGTGTCAGGCAGGTGTTACAAGTTCTACAGGATAATAAACTGTATGCTACGTTGGAGAAGTGTGTATTTGCCATACAGGAGGAGGTTCAGTTCTTATGCTTCCTAGTGTCAGCTTGCTTGCTTCCGCACGGATCCTGATAAGGTCAGAGCAGTCCTGGAATGGAACCTCCCAGAAAATCTGAAAGCATTACAAGGCTTTTTGGGATTTGCAAACTAGTATTGGAAATGTATCCGAAACTTCTTGTCTACTGTCAAACCCCTTACTGACATGACAAGGAAAGGTACAGACTTCTCGAGGTGGTCCGACTGCGCTCGGCAGGAATTTTCTTCTTTGTAGAGATGTTTTTCCACTGCGCCAGTACTCATACAACCCGATGCTACTCAACCATTTATTGTCAAGGTTGATGCTTCAGAGGTAGGGATCAGGGCTGTATTGCCTAAAGGGTCGTCGCCTAGTAAACGGCATCTATGTGCCCTCTTCTCTAAATAATGGTCATCGGCCGAAAGAAACTATGATATAGGCAATAGAGAACTTTTGGCCATTAAGTTGGCTTTTGAGGAATGGCATAATTTTTGGAGGGAGCAGTTCACAGAGGGCGCCCTCGGAAGAATAAATTGAAATACGTTGGGGTAGTGTTAGGATTCCTGGAGTGGACCCACAGAATCACTGTGATGACTGTTCCCAGGCGAGCTGACCAGTTGGAAGCGACCCCTATACAGGGACCGTTAGGGGCAAGCCTAGGAGGGAGATACACCGCAATAGCTTGAGAATCAGGGTACTCACCGAGGACCAGACGGGTAGAGCAGCCACAGAGAAAACCTGGAACTCACAACACGGCAGGGTTCATGCAGAGGGTACCGGATCCTGGACGGAGCAGAGCTCGCAATTGAGGAGTATAGGGACGGAGCAGAGCATGCACGCACTGGAAGCATGCAGGGACAGAGCAGAGCACGCACTGGAAGCGAACAGAAACTGAGCAGAGCACGCACACACTGGAAGCGTACAGGGACTGAGCAGAGCACGCACTGGAAGCGTACAGGGACTGAGCAGAGCACGCACTGGAAGAGTACAGGGACTGAGCAGAGCACGCACACACTGGAAGCGTACAGGGACAGAGCAGAATACGCACACACTGGAAACATACAGGGACCTGACGTACAGAAACCTAAGTGGACCTGGAGGGAGCACGGAAAGGCACAATAACAATCAGGCGCTTTCTCTAGCAGGAAGCGACCTGATATACCCGGAGGCCGCTGCCCAGGCAGGACAGCGCTTCTGGGTCAGTACAACCCGACATCATAAGGAAGCCAGGAGTGCGCGCGACCGCAACCTAAGCCTAGCATGCATGCGCAGGGAACGGGATCCCCAGAGCGGCTGAGGACCCGTAAGAGAAGGACGTGGCGAGGGACCCGGGAAGCAAGATTAGTATCTGCATGCGTCGTAATAGTACCCCTCCCTCCCTTACAGGGAATCTGTCACTCCAATTTTCGCCTATAAGATGCGGCCACCGCCATCAGGGGCTTATCTAAAAACAGGTTATATTATACTCACCCAGGGGCGGTCCCGGTTCGGTCTGGTCCGATGGGCGTTGCGATCCGGGTCTGGCGCTTCCCATCTTCATACGATGACGTCCTCTTCTTTGCTTCCTGCCGCGGCTCCTGCGCAGGTTACATTGGGGGCTTAGCTACGAAATTACAGAATGCTGTAGATAAGCCCCAGATGGTGGTGGCCGCATCTTATAGGCGAAAATTGGGGTTACAGATTTCCTTTAAGGCTGGAAAGAAATCTACTCAAGATACGAGGAGTGTTGATGTTCTCCCGTGGTTCCCATGACCTCTCCTCAGGCCATACCCCTTCCGATCAATCAAGAAGGTTCTCCCCCTAACCTTTCTCCTGGCTAGTATGTCTCTTACTTTAAAAACATTATCAGGGCTAACAGGTGGCGGAGAAGAACCAACAGAAGAATGATGGCGGCTAAGGTCCACAGGTTTAAGGAAAGATACATGGAAGGAGTTGGGGATACGGAGAGAGGCAGGCAACCTAATCTTGTAGGCTACGACATTGATTCAAGCCAGGATCTCAAAGGGACCAAGGTAACGAGGACCCAATTTATAGGAGGGAAAGCCAGACCTTATCGCCGGGCTGATAAAGGGGAGCATCCAAACGCCTTTTGTCAGCATGCTTTTTCATCCTAATGTAAGACCTCTCAAGTGCATCCTTGGTCTCCTCCCAAATCTTAGAGAATTCCAAGGACAGGGAGTCGGCAGCCGGCACAACCGAACCAGGGAAAACAAGAAGAGGCAGGTTGGGATGTTGACCAGACACAATGAAGAATGGGGACTTGGTAGAAGACTCACTGGAGTGATTGTTATAGGCAAACTTGGCCCAAGGGAGGAGGTAAACCCAATCGTCCTGGTGGGCATTAGAAAAATGTCGGAGATACGATTTCAAGACCTGGTTAATCCGCTCCACCTGACTGTTGGACTGGGGATGATAGGCTGAAGAGAAATCTAAAGTCACGTTCAAAAGTTTACAGAGCTCTCCAAAACCAGGAGGTGAATTGGACTCCCCTATCTGACACGATGTGTTGCGGGAAACCATGGAATTTGAAGATGTGATGAATAAAAATTCTTGCCAACTCGGGAGCTGAGGGCAAACCAGGTAGCGGGACAAAGTGGGCCATCTTAGAAAACCGATCCACAACCACAAGGATAGTTGTGCAATCCATGGAGCGAGGAAGATCGGTGACAAAGTCCATGGCAATATGCCGCCAGGGAACCGAGGGCACAGGAAGAGGATGCAGGGCCCCAGAGAGTAGTTGACTCTGAATCTTGTTCTGCGCGCAGGAAGGACAGAAGGTTGAAAATTCTTTGACATCCTGGCGCAGGGATGGCCACCAGTAGTGGCGAGAGATGAGGAAGTACGTTGTCTTAGTTCCAGCATGACCGGCAATTTTAGTAGAGTGTCCCCTCTCCCTGTCCTTCTCAGAGACGAATGTCTTACCCTGTAAGGTAAGGTAGCAAACCTCAGGGGAGCAACAGAGATAATTTTGTATGGATCAATAATGTGGGATGGTTCCTCTTCAAAATCAGCCGGCTGGAAGGACCTTGACAGCGCATCAGCCTTAACGTTCTTTTCGCCAGGTCGGAAGTGAAGCGCAAAAGCAAAACGGGTGAAAAATAGGGACCACCGAGCTTGCCAAGGATTGAGTCTTTGGGCCGACTGAATATAAGCCAGATTCTTTTGGTCGGTGAATATTATGAAGGGGTGTACCGCGCCTTCCATAAGATACCACCACTCCTCCAATGCTAACTTGATGGCTAGTTGTTCTCTGTCACCCATGGAATAGTTGCATTCCGAAGAAGAAAATGCCTTGGAGAAGAACCAGCAAGTGATCAACTGACCGAACGACGACCTCTGGGAGAGCATAGCCCCGGCCCCTGTGGAGGAAGCATCCACCTTGAGAATGAATGGTCTATTAAAGTCTGGGAGATGAAGTACTGGCGCTTGTGCGAAGGCTTGCTTCAGGGTCAAAAAGGCGTCCTCGGCTTCCAAAGACCAGACACTGGGATCAGCTCCCTTGCGGATAAGTGACGAGAGGTGCATGGTCCACGAGGAGAAGTGAGGGCACAAACTGCCTGTAATAGTTCGCAAAACCGAAGAATCTTTGGATGGCCTTCACCTCGAGGGGTCGCGGACAGTTGAGGATGGTGGACACCTTCTCGGGATCCATCTTTAAACCGGAACCAGAGATGACGTACCCCAAAAAAGGCAGGGATGTCTGTTCGAAGATACACTTTTAGTACTTAGTGTAGAGACAGTTCTCTCTCAAACGAAGTAACACTTGACAAACGTTCCGTCTATGGGTAGGCAGATCCAGTGAAAAAAAACGAGAATGTCATCGAGGTACACCACAATGCAGGAATACAAGAGATCCCGGAAGACGTAATTTATAAACTCCTGAAACACTGCAGGAGCATTGCAGAGACCGAAGGGCATGACCAAATATTCGTAGTGCCCATCCCATGTGTTGAATGCAGTCTTCCACTCATCTCCAGCATGGATGCAAACCAAATTGTAGGCCCCACGGAGGTCAAGCTTAGTAAAAATTATTGCTCCTCGTAGGCAATAAAAGAGCTCAGGGATGAGCGGCAGTGGGTATTTGTTCTTGATAGTAATTTCATTGAGCCCTCTGTAGTCAATGCAAGGACGAAGTGAGCCAAAGAAGAATCCAGCGCCAGCTGGAGAAGACGACTTTTGGATAAAGCTTTTGGCCAGATTCTCCTTAATATACTCCGACATTGCTTGCGACTCAACTGGAGAGAGCGGATAGATTCTACCCCTGAGAGGCATAGAGCCATGAATGAGTTCAATAGGGCAATCATATGGCCGATGTGGGGGAAGACTCTCCGCCTCCCTCTTGCAAAAGACATCCGCGAAGTACCAATACGCGACTGGTAATCCAGCTGGACCGGAGATGGGATGACAAATTTTGGCAGGGCGAACTGATAACAGGCATTGATCATGGCAGTGAGGGCCCCAACGAAGAACGTTCCCTGAGTGCCAGTCCAGGATAGGTTCATGCACCCTCAGCCAAGGTAGGGCCAAGAAGAATTGCATGGGACAAATTGGGCAAGACATAGAACGCGATTCTCTCGCGATGCAGAGCCCCCACCTCCAACTCCACCTCTTCTGTAACCTTCATGACGGTCTCTTGTAAAGGCCTTCCATCCACAGAGAAAATCAGAAGCGGCTCCTTCAGAATCATGACCGGAATCTGGTGCTTCTTGACCTCCTCCAGACTAATGAAGTTGCCTACCGTGCCCGAATCCAAATATGCCAACACCGTGTAGCGCTCATTCACAGAAGTTATCTGGACAGACATAGTTAAAGCTAAAGAGAAGTCACACACACCCAGGGAGGCCTCTCCTACCTGACCTAGGTGGAGTTTCCCGGCCGAACAGGGCAGGAACGGAGTAAATGCGAGGCACTATCACAATAAAAACATAGCCCTTGTGCAACCCTCTCTTTCCGATGCTGATCTGCCATCTTGACCTGATCCACCTGCATAGGTTCAGGTGCGGGAAAGGAAAAGGACGCCACAGATCACGTGCTGAGAGATCTATTAATGGAAGAAACCGGACGATGGTACCTCCTCTCTTGGACGGACTCCGGGGAGTGCTCCTGGAAGCGTAGGTCAATACGTGTGGCCAGAGAGATCAAATTCTCAAATTCTCTAGGGAGGTTGGAGTATCCCGACCCGCCAATTCATCCTTAATTCGACCTGACAACCCACGCCAGAATGCTCCGACCAGTGCCTCATTATTCCACCCCAGCTCCGAGAACAGAGTACGAAAACGAATAGCATATTGCCCAACCATAAGGGAGCCTTGGTGGAGATTAAAGAGAGCCTCAATGGCCGAGGCTACAAGACCAGGCTCGTTGAACACTTTGCGAAAGGTCTCTAAAAAGGTAGACAATTGAGAGGATATGGGATCATCATGTTCCCACAAAGGATTTACCCAGGCCAGAGCCTCGCCCTCTAAATGTGAAACCACAAAAGCCACTTTTGCCCAACTGGTGGGATATTGGTGCGGCAATAACTCAAAATGCAGGCGGCATTGATTCAAAAAAACCCGACACAGCTTGGGGTCACCATTATACCGGGGTGGTTTATCAAGACAGGGTGGAGGATGCGGAGAGGGATCAGGGTTACCACACTGAGCTTGGGCAGAGGCTGCGGAGGCAGACTGAAGGGAGAGCAGACGGTCATACACTGAAGCCATATAACTTAATATGTGAGTCTGGGTGTCACGCTGCTGAACTAGCTCCTGTTGGAGACTGGCGAGCTGGAAAGCATCCCAGGATCAGAGGCCAGTAAAGCAGACAACCGAGATTCCATGGACTTCATGAACGACTTTATATGCGCCTGATTCTCCCGCAAGTACACCAACTCCTTCTGAGCGTCAGCCGAGGCACCATGGCCTGATTGTTCTGTTATGATTGCTGGAGTGGACCCACTGTATCGCGATGGGTACTGTTCCCAGGTGAGCTGACCAGGTGGAACTGACCCCTATACAGGGACCGTTAGGGGCAAGCCTAGGAGAGAGATACACCACGATTGCTTGTGCCAGAGGTGCAACTCAAGGACAACGAGGAGAATCAGTGTACTCACCGAGGACCAGACGGGCGGAGCAGCCACAGAGAAAACCTGCAACTCAGGACACGGCAGGGTTCACGAAGAGGGTACCGGATCCTGGATGGAGCAGAGCTTGCACTGGAGGAGTATAGGGACGGAGCAGAGCACGCACGCACTGGAAGCGTGCAGGGACAGAGCAGAGAATGCACTGGAAGCATACAGAAACGGAGCAGAGCATGCACACACTGGAAGCGTACAGGGACAGAGCAGAGCACGCACTGGAAGCGTACAGGGATTGAGCAGAGCACGCACGCACTGGAAGCGTGCAGGGACAGAGCTGAGCACGCACACACTGGAAGCATACAGGGACAGAGCAGAACATGCACACGCTGGAAGCGTACAGGGACCTGACGTACAGAAACCTAAGTGGACCTGGAGGGAGCATGGAAAGGCACAATAACAATCAGGTGCTTCCTCTAGCAGGAAGTGACTTGATATACCCGGAGGCTGCTGCCCAGGCAGTACAGCGCTTCCGGGTCAGTACAACCCGGCATCATAAGGAAGCCAGGAGTGTGCACGACCACGACCTAAACGGCCTAGCGCGCATGTGCGGGGAACGGGATCCTCAGTGCAGCTGAGGACCCAGAAGAGAAGTCGGAACGCGGCGAGGGACCCGGGAAGCAAGGTGAGTATCTGCGTGCGCCGTAATAGGTAGAAAGCAGGTCCTATTTTGGCTCTCCACCTTGGTAAGGATAATGTTATCACTTTATTTGATCCTATTGCCCTTATAGGCTGGTAATGTTTACATGCACTCAGGCACTTTGTAGCTTTATATCTAGGGGTCATCATATTGTCCATACTTATTTATTTTATGAACATGAGCACTTTAGAAATATAATATAGTAATGGCAATTGAACTCTTGGCCCAGATAATTTAAATGAGTCACATTACCTTTAGGATTTTGCAGTGATTGATTTCATTGATACCATGTGTGGGTTTCTGAACTAGACCTGTTTAATTTGACAGGATGCATCCTCATCAATTTTGAAATTATTGTTTGAATTTTGTATTATAAATAAAGTATTCTTATACATTCCTTTGCCTGTCCAGTATTTTGGAAGGTTTGGTTTATAAATATCTCTCACCTGTCCGTTGTTCTGTGCCACACTGTAATCCATGTCTGGGGGATTAATAGTTTTCAATCTAGACGGTGCCGTGAGAATTCCTCACCGTGATCTGCTGTGAAGCCACTGAGCTGAACTGCGGTGACCTCATCACTGACTTTTTCCCACGGTGCTGAGATCACCGCAGTTCAGCCCTGCTGGGAACTCAGCCTCACTGACCGGCGGTAACCATGATGATGTCACCACTGGTCAATGATGCTGTGCTTCCAGTAGCTGATTCATCAGTGGTTCTCAGCCTGGATGGTCGCATTAGTTTTAAATAAAAATGGAAAAATGTTTTTTGTTCTATTTCTAATAAAATACTTTATTTTTGCTGTGTCTTTATTTACCAGATAACTATAAGATTATAGACGTTTCTCCATTACTAAGCCGTGGGCTTGATGTCACCTTTGTATTGTCAGGTGACATCAACTCCACAAATATGAACCCTACTTGCCACCGCTACAGGGGAAGTGGTAAGAGCTGGGCAACGCGATAGAATTGGTGCTATTTTTAGGCTGGGGGGGGTCAATATCCATGGCCCCTTATCAGCCTGAGAATACCAGCCCCCAGCTGTAAGCTTTAGCAAGGCTGGTTGTCAAAAATGAAGGGAACCCCACACCATTTTTTTAAAATTATTTATTTCAGTAATTTTAAAAACCAGCATGGGGACCCCTCTATTCTTGATAACCAACCTTGCTGAAGTTGACAGCTGAGGGTTGCAACCCCCAGCTGTGAGTTTTGCCTGGCTGGTTTAAAAAATATGGGGGAAACCACGCCATTTTTTTCATTTATTTATAGCGCAGGCGGCAGGTGAGTAATACTCCCATCAGCTGCTCCTGCTAACACTCTTATTAGCGGCAGCAGGAGTAGGCTGATGGGAGTAATTGTCCCATCAGCCGCCGACTGCTGTCATTGTTATCACTTGAATATAACTCATCATGTTCCCCTGCTCGCGCTGATTGTTTGTCTTACGTGTATATCTGTACCAGGCCTCCTGGGTGAGGGGACAGCTTAGTACATTAACAGGAGCATACTAAGGTCGGAGACTGGGGCTTCCCCACCTTTAACCCCTTTGAGACGAAGCCTGTTTTCACCTTTAAGACCAGGCCAATTTTTACAATTTTGACCAATGTCACTTTATGAGGTCATAACTCTGGAACGTTTCAACAGATCCCGGTGATTCTGAGACTGTTTTCTCGTGACATATTGTACTTTATGATAGTGTTAAAATTTCTTCGATATGACTTGCGTTTATTTGTGAAAAAATGGAAATTTGGCGAACATTTTTAAAATTTCTCAATTTTCAAACTTTTAATTTTTATGCCCTTAAATCAGAGAGTCATATCGCACAAAATGGTTAAGAAATAACATTTCCCACATGTTTACTTTACATCGGCACAATTTTGGAAACATAATTTTTTTAGGAAGTCATAAGGGTTAAAAGTTGACCAGCGATTTCTCATTTTTACAACAAAACTTGCAAAACCATTTTTTTTTAGGGACCACCTCACACTTGAAGCGACTTTGAGGGGTATACATGACAGAATAATACCCAAAAGTAACACCATTCTAAAAACTGCACCCCTGCACTACATTCAAGAAGGTGCTTCACAGGAATTTTTGGAATGTGGAAGGAAAAAATAAGTATTTACTTTTCTTTCACATAAATTTTCCTTTAGACCTAATTTTTTTTTTTTACTTTTGCAAGGGTAACAGGAGAAAATGGATCATACATTGTGCAATTGCTCCTGAGCATGCCGATACCCCATATGTGGGGGAAATCTACTGTTTGGGCACACGGCAGGACTCGGAAGGGAAGGAGCGCCATTTCACTTTTTGAATGTAAAATATGTTGGAACAATTAGCGGTTGCCATGTCACGTTTGGAGAGACCCTGATGTGCCTAAACAGTGGAAACCCCCAGCAAGTGACACCATTTTGGAAACTAGACCCCTTATGGAACTTATATAGATGTGTATTGAGCACCTTAAACCCATAGGTGCTTCACAGAAGTTTATAGCGTGGAGCCATGTATTAAAAAAAAAAAAAATCACTTTTTTCTCAAATAAATCTTTTTTAGCTCCAGATTTTGCATTTTCGTAAGGGTAACAGGAGAAATTGCTCCATACAATTTGTTTTACAATTTCTCCTGAGTACGCTGATGGGGGAAAACCACTGTTTGGGTGAACGGCAGTGCGCCATTTGACTTTTTGAATGCAACATTTGTCCTGTTTGGAGAGCCCCTGATGTGCCTAAACAGTTGGAACCCCCCCACAAGTGACATCATTTTGAAAAGTAGACCTCTTTGGGACCTTAGCTAGATGTGTATTGAGCACCTTGAACCCACAGGTGCTTCACAGAAGTTTCTAATGTTAAGCCGTGAAAAAAATAAATAAATAAATATCACATTTCTCACACAAAAATCTTTTCTAGCTACAAATATTGTATTTTCACAAGGGCAAAATAAGAAAATGGACTCCAAAGATTGTTGAGCAATTTCTCCTGAGTACACCGATATCCCATACGTGGTCGAAAACTACTTTTGAGGCACAGTGCAAAGCTCAGAAGGGAAGTAGCACTATATTACAGTGCAGATGTACCCCCCATAAGGGACCCAATTTTGGAAATTTTAACCCTTTGGGAATTTATCTGCAGATATAGTGACGATTTTGACTCCATGGGTGTTTTCCAGAAACAAGCAGCAGTGGATGTTGCTGAGTGAAAACTGCAAACTGCCGTTGTAGTGAACAGTACGCTGTAGTTAACAGTACGCTGTAGTCACCAGTACATTATACCCAGCCCGTGCTTCTGGAGACACGGAAATGCCAAACATGTGGGCACTAAATGTGGTTTACGTACACTGGGGCTCAAGGGGGGCATTTGGATATGGGAGCAAAGAATTTGCTGAATTTGTTTTGGAGGGTTATGGAGCCATTTCGCTTTTCCGTGCTACCAGTAATGTGGAAGCCCCCTATATTTCCGATAACAGATGACAGATCTGAGTGGGGACTTGCTTTTTATGTGGATTGAGTGGAAGCTTTTATTGGGAACATTTTACATAACTTTAGGGATCACATTTATCCGGCGCTCTACGCGGAGCACTTACTTTGTGATTTCCATCTAAATCTCTGAGTGACATGATTCAGATGAAACCCCCAAGGGATCCCTTCACTATAGTGAGGCAGCAGAGTTACTGTGGACTCCATCTGGCCTCTGTTCCGTGGTTTCCTTTTTTTCAGAAGTGCTTAAAACTGTGGCCGACGGCACTTTTATGCAATCCTAAAAAGATGGACACCGCCGGATCACAGGTCAGACGGCATCCACAGTGCCTCCATCTGCCTCATTATAAGGAATTTTTCACCTGGGGATCTGTCTGAATCACGTATTTCAGAGATTTGCACAGAAACCCCGGGGTAAGCGCTCAGCTCAGAGCGCAGGATAAATGTGAGCTGAGCCTTACTTGCGATCCTTGGGAGGAAGAATGAAAAAAAAAAAATCTACAGCAGGTGAAGAATTGGTTTTATTTTTTACACCGTTGCTCGTGCGGTATAAGTAATTAGGTGACTTTATTCTTCGGGTCGGTGCAATTACAGCGATACCAGATTTATATTGGATTTTTATATTTGGCTGCTGTCACACACTTAGGCTGCGTGTCCACATTCAGGATGGCCGGCGGTATCGCCGGAGCGGCGAAGCCGCTCGGCGCTAAGCCCCGCCCCCTTCTGGGACGCGATGATGCCGGATGTGTTAACTGTACACATCCGGGATCATCGCCCCCCTCCCATAGGGCCCTGTGTTATGCCTTGCGGGGACGCTGCGTCCCCGCAAGGTGTACGGACATGCTGCGATCTGAAAAGACGCGCAGCATGTCCGGAGTCGCAGGCCCGCCGCGTGCGGGTTTCCACGCATAGTGGACACGGGATTTCAAAAAATCCCCTCCACTATGCTGGAACATCTGGACGCTGCGTGTTTGACGCTGCAGCTCTGCGCAACTTCAAACAAGCAGCGTTTACTGACCGTGGACACACCCTAACAGATGCTTTTTATTGTGAAAACTAGTTTTTGCATCACCATATTTTGAGAGCTATAATTTTTTTCATATTTCGGCCGACAGAGTCATGAGAGGGCTTGTTTTTTGCAGGACGAGCTTACGTTTTTATGGGTACCATTTTCGGGCACATGACATTTTTTTTTATCACTTTCCATTCTGATTTTTGGGAGACAGAATGAACAAAAACCAGCAATTCAGGAATTGCTTTTTTTATATTGTTCCGCGTATGGTAAAATTGATAAGGCAGCTTTATTCTTCAGGTCAGTACGATTACAGTGATACCTCATTTATATAATTTTTTTGTGTTTTGGCGCTTTTCCACAAACTATTTTAAAGAAAAAATAATTATTTTTTCATTGCCTTATTCTGAGAGCTATAACTTTTTTATTTTTCTGCTGATGGAGCTGTATGGCAGCTTTTTTTTGGGAGACAGTATGACACTTTCAGAAGTATCATTTTTATTTACATCCGTTCTCTTTTATCATGTTTTATTGTACTTTTTGTTCGGCGGTATAATGATAAAGCACTGTTTTTTGCCTCGGTTTTTATTTATTTTTTTACGGTGTTCACTGAAGGGGTTAACTAGTGGGACAGTTTTATACAATGGGTCATTATGGTAGTGGCGATACCAAATATGTGTACTTTTATTGTTTGTTTTTTTATTTGCATAAATAAAAGTATTTATTGGAAAAATACGTATTTTATTATTTTTCTTTATTTGGGTTTAAAAAATATATATATATATTTTTACACATTATAATACATGCTTTTTTAACTTTATTACATTGTCCCAGGCTGGGACATCACTATATAATGTCAGATCGCTGATCTGACACTTTGCACAGCAGTATCAGATTAGCGATCTGACAGGCAGGGAAGGAGGCTTCTCAGTTCCTGCTCCCAGCAGGCGCTGACAAGCCACCTCCCTGCAGGACCCGGAAAGACCCCGTGGCCATCTTGGTGTCGGGGGTCTCCACGGAGACCATCAGAACAACATGGTCTCATAAAAATTAGACTTACAATTCAAGCAAGAAAAACAATACGTAGCGTGTTACAATTAACAAAAATGCTGTCATGAATTAGCATATAACACGGAGACAATGCAATAGAATGACAATGGGTCCATATACGGATAAAGTGAACCAGGTCACACCAATATTTTAGTGATTGAGACATCACATATATAGTGAAATCAATAATTGAGAAAATTAAAGTGCAATTGCTGATAAGTATTGATACAGATTTTTTTTTTTAAACACAATTGGTATTGATCTGGGCAAAACAATCTCAGATGGTTATAGTGAGGACAATGTTATTTTCATGTCTATGTCTAGCAAAGCTCCAAGCTATTAGCTAGCAATGTATGTCAATAAGTGTCAAGTGACAGCAATAAAATGAGAAGAAAGATTTTATAAATTGCATAAGGGTATACTTACAAAGCAACCAGTGCCTAGTCAATATATGTAACAGGCTACCACCCCGACGACGCTGTTTCGCCTGAGCTTTTTCAAAGGGACACCCTTATATATTGCATTGTCTCCATGTTATATGCCAACTCATGCCAAGATATTTGCCTATTGTAACACGCTACTTATTGTTTTCCTTGTTTGCACTGTAAGTCTAATTTTTAATATATACAGTATAGACCAAAGGTTTGGACACACCTTCTCATTTAGAGATTTTTCTGTATTTTCATGACTATGAAAATTGTACATTCACAGCGAAGGCATCAAAACTATGAATTAACACATGCGGAATTATATACTTAACAAAAAAGTGTGAAACAACTGAATTTATGTCTTATATTCTAGGTTCTTCAAAGTAGCCACCTTTTGCTTTGATGACTGCTTTGCACACTCTTGGCATTCTCTTGATGAGCTTCAAGAGGTAGTCACCGGGAATGGTTTTCACTTCACAGGTATGCCCTGTCAGGTTTAATAAGTGGGATTTCTTGCTTTATAAATGGTGTTGGGACCATCAGTTGTGTTGTGGAGAAGTCTGGTGGATACACAGCTGATAGTCCTACGGAATAGACTGTTAGAATTTGTATTATGACAAGAAAAAAGCAGCTAAGTAAAGAAAAACGAGTGGCTATTATTACTTTAAGAAATGAAGGTCAGTCAGTCTGAAAAATTGGGAAAACTCTGAAAGTGTCCCCAAGTGCAGTTGCAAAATCCATCAAGCGCTACTAAGAAACTGGCTCACATGAGGACCGCCCCAGGAAAGGAAGACCAAGAGTCACCTCTGCTTCTGAGGATAAGTTTATCTGAGTCACCAGCCTCAGAAATCACAGGTTAACAGCAGCTCAACTTGGAGACCAGGTCAATGCAACACAGAGTTCTAGCAATAGATACATCTCTACAACAACTGTTAAGAGGAGACTTTGTGCAGCAGGCCTTCATGGTAAAATAGCTGCTAGGAAACCACTGCTAAGGACAGGCAACAAGCAGCAGAGACTTGTTTGGGCTAAAGAACACAAGGAATGGACATTAGACCAGTGGAAATCTGTGCTTTGGTCTGATGAGTCCAAATTTCAGATCTTTGGTTCCAACCACCGTGTCTTTGTGCGACGCAGAAAAGGTGAACGGATGGACTCTACATGCCTGGTTCCCACAGTGAAGCATGGAGGAGGAGGTGTGATGGTGTGGGGGTGCTTTGCTGGTGACACTGTTGGGGATTTATTCAAAATTGAAGGAATACTGAACCAGCATGGCTGACACAGCATCATGCAGCGGCATGCTATTCCATTCGGTTTGCGTTTAGTTGGACCATCATTTATTTTTCAACAGGACAATGACCCCAAACACACCTCCAGGCTGTGTAAGGGCTATTTGACCAAGAAGGAGAGTGATGGGGTGCTCGAGATGGTTTGGGGTGAGCTGGACCGCAGAGTGAAGGCAAAAGGGCCACCAAGTGCAAAGCATCTCTGGGAACTCCTTCAAGATTGTTGGAAGACAATTCCCGGTGACTACCTCTTGAAGCTCATCAAGAGAATGCCAAGAGTGTGCAAAGCAGTCATCAAAGCAAAAGGAGGCTACTTTGAAGAACCTAGAATATAAGACATAATTTCAGTTGTTTCACACTTTTTTGTTAATTATATAATTCCACATGTGTTAATTTATAGTTTTGATGCCTTCAGTGTGAATGTACAATTTTCATGGTCATGAAAATACAGAAAAATCTTTAAATGAGAGGGTGTGTCCAAACTTTTGGTCTGTACTGTATGTCTCATTAAAAGTACAATTTTGTAACTTTGCATTCAGGCCTCCGTTTTCCAGGATTGATTTCCTGGGGGGGGTGTTTATATTTGATATTTTAGTGGCGTTTTCCACTTATACCATAGACATATCGTGTTATTGGAACAGTTGTGGTTAGAACTCAGCGCTATATGGAGCCGAACAAAAACAAGAGTTCAAATCACCTCACTTTGCCCCATTAAAAATAAAATGAAAGAAAAATTACACATTTGGTACCGATGTGTTTGTAAAAGTCTGATCTATCAAAATATAAAGTAAATAAATGAAAATAGAAGAGCCAGAATAATGACTTGTTAGCCGCTGCAACACTGCAATCAGGGCCGTGGAGTCGGAGTTGTGGAGTCGGAGCCCATTTTGGTGGAGTTGGAGTCGGTGTCATGGAAATTGAGTAGACGGAGTCGGAGCTTTGGTTAACCAACTCCACAGCCCTGATTGCAATAACATGCAACAAGAGGCGATCAAAATATCGTATGTACCCCAAAATGGTATAAAAAAAACCATCAGCTCAGGAAGCAGAATAAGCCATCACCGGCCCCAGATCCCGGAAAGTCTCATTTCTGCAGGTATTAGATGTGTGGCTGTAACTCACATAGTCGGCCAGCTTCTTGATGCCTCCAGAGAATCTGGTGGGATCTGCTAGCAGCCTGTTGTCCTCGTCCCGGTGTGTGGCCGGCCAGCAGTCATCAATGCACAGGTATTTGTATCCAGCTTTCACCCATCCGTCTGCCACCATCATATCTGCCATCTGCATGAAGAGCTGGTCACTGGAAAACATGGGGATGGTTACAATAAGTAGTGCCACCACAAATGGCATCTACAGGTGGTGCTGTCACCATGAAGACAAGGAGAAGGTGCCAAAAAACCTGATGACTTGTCCAACCGACTGCGGAAGATCAAACCTGGACACGAGAGCAACGTAGGAAGAGTTTATGCCATGACATAGATGAAGAATACAATATATACAATCTCTAGATAAAAACTAAATAGCTGTAAATAATCCCCCCCCCCCCATTATTCCTACAATAAATCACACAAGGCCTATTATTATAGGCATGGTCTCTGACTATTTCATGTAAACCCTCAGAGGACAAAGTGAAAAATGTGAAAACCCAAAGGGATTCTTTATTAAACAACCCTCTACGACGATAGGCGAGACTCGGGGATTTCATGTGATTTTCAATTTTAGATAAGACTGATCTTTATTGTGTAAACCAAACTTTAAAAAAATATTTTACAAACATTTTTTGGGTATTTTTTACGCCTTTATAATGTTTTACTTTGTCATCTAGAGATTGTATTTATTGCTTTCTTCATCTGTATTATGGCGTAAACTAATAAATGTCCATGGTCTTTCTGCAGCTTCTCACCACTGTCTTCATTGTGACAGTGTCACCACGTTTTTTTCTCATTTTTTTATCTCACAATTGTTTTATTGAGCCGTTCAGTCTATACAAGGACTACCACTTCACTACTACTCTCATCAGTGCTGTGCCTGACCTGCACACCTCCACCAGGTGAGCAGATCCCATCTACTCCTCCAATTCTCATCACCAGGACTTCACCATGGAGCCTCCTATTCTGTCTTTTCAATAGTACAATAGCTGTTTTCTATTCATTAAGCGGCCAATGGTCGGTGGTGGAACAATGGTTTAAGGCACACATGCCAAACTCTGGTCAGTGGGTAAATTTGTCCTGCTGGGTTATTAGATTTGGCCAGTGACATTGGCACTGCCCCCTCCCCAACATTGCACCTATAACGGTATCTTGGATTTCACACTCACTGTGCCGAGCAGTGAAGAGCTGAAGACACTCTACAGAGACCAAGGTAGAAGTATTTTATTTATTGTGGGATGCATTATACTGTATGGAGGATTATGTGAGGTCCATTATACTTAATGGAAAACTATGCATGGCCTATTATTCTATATAGAGAAATATGTGGGGCCCATAATTCTATATGAAGGACTATGTAGGACAATTATTCTTCATGGAGGACTAGGTGGGGCCCATTATACTGCATGAAGGACTATCTGGAGACCATTATTCTGCATGGAGTACTATGTAGAACCATTATACTGCATGGAGGACTATGTGAGGCCCATTATACTGCATGGAGGACTATGTTTGGCCCATTATTCTGTATGGAAGTCTATGTGGAGTCAATATTCTGTAAAGAGTCATAAGGAAAACTTCCTCCATTGTAGAAATTTTTAAATAAAATAACAAGGTTGGCCTGTGACTTTGTCCAAGTTTTTAGTTTTTAATTTTGATGTGCAGCCCCGATAATTGTGTGTACCACCCAGTGGTTGTATGATGTGAGCCCCCTATTATTGTGTGCGGCACCCTGTAGCTGTGTGATGTGTGCCCCCCTTTATTGTGTGCGGCAACCTGTGGTTGTGTGATGTGCGCCCCCATAAATGTGTTTGGAACCCTGTGGCTGTGTTATATGCTCCCCTCATTTCCCCATTATTGTGTGAGGCACCCTGTGGCTGTGATGTGCCCCCCATTATTGTGTGCAGCACCCTGTGGCTGTGTGATGTGCACCCATCATTATTGTGTGTCACCCTGTGGCTGTGTGCCGTGCACCCACCATTATTGTGAAATTAAAACAATTGCTCAATTGCAAATAGACCCTAACTAAAGATCCTTAGACAAAATATAACTTTTAATTATTAATTATAATAATGAAAAAATTGTGCTTATTAAAAATGCACAGTCCACAATAGTTATTGATGTCCTGATTTGATGTAATGCTGGTATTCATCAATGTAATACCTCCTCAAGCAGTGTGATTATAAACTGCTGGGGGGTATTACTACAGTGGTAGATATTGGGAAGTATTTCTCTATTAGTATATAGATTTAATAATGATAGATGATCTCACATGAGGGTAGGTATTGTCCAATTCCTCCCTTTATGCGAGTTATAGTAATTCATTTCACATGAAGGATTCCCAGACTATGAGAAATAAGATTCTCTGGTCTGATGAGATGAAGACAGACCTTTTTGGTGATAATTCTAAGCGGTATGTGTGGTGAAACCAGGCACTGCTCATCACCTACCTAATACAATCCCAACAGTGAAACATGGTGGCGGCAGCATCATGCTATAGGGGTGGTTTTCAGCTGCAGGGACAGGATGACTGGTTTTCATTGAAAGAAACATGAATGCGGCCAAGTACTGAGATATCCTGGGTGAAAACCTCTTCCACAGTGCTCTGGACCTCAGACTTGGCCGAAGGTTCACCTTCCAACAAGACAATGACCCTAAGCACACAACTAAAATAACAAAGGAGTGGCTTCAGAACAACTCTGTGACCATTCTTGACTGGCCCAGCCAGAGTCCTGATCTAAACCCAATTGAGCATCTTTGGAGACCTGAAAATGGCTGATCACCATCCAACCGTTGGAGAGGATCTGCAAGGAAAAATGGCAGAGGATCCCCAAATCCAGGAGTGAAAAACTTGTTGCATCATTCCCAAGAAGACTCATGGCTGTACTAGCTCAAAAGGTGCTTCTACTCAATACTGAGCAAAGTATCTGAAAACTTATGACCATGTGAGATTTCAGTTTTTCTTTTTTCATAAATTTGCAAAAATTGCTACATTTCTGTTTTTTCAGTCAAGATGGGGTGCTGAGTGTGCATTAATGAGAAAAAAAATGAACTTTTTTGAATTTATCAAATGGCTGCAATGAAACAAAGAGTGAAAAAGTCATAGTTACTCACCGATAACGGTGTTTCTCGGAGCCCATGACAGCACTACGGAGAGAGGGGATCCGCCCTTCAGGGACAGGAAACCTACAGATAAAAGGGCGGTACCTCTCCCTCGCATCAGTTGGTTTACAGAGCATCGGAGGACCTCCAGGTTAGTTTACAACAGAGAAAATACCATATTATAACATTTCTTAAAAAAGGAACCCCGTGCCTAAATTGTAATATATAAACTATATAAATCATATGTAATTAAAGGTGCTCACCAGACTCGTGATGGGAGGGAATAAGCGAGTGCGGTCATGGGCTCCGAGAAACACCGTTATCGATGAGTAACTATGACTTTCTCGGTCCCCCATGACAGCACTACGGAGAGAATTGCAGAGACAGCTTAGGGAGGGACCACCGCCTCAAGAACCCTTCGACCGAAGGTCAGGTCAGACACAGAGGCTAGATTTAATCTATAGTGCCTAAAAAAGGTTGACGGTGATGACCAGGTGGCCGCCTTACAGATCTGTTCTATTGATACCTCTGACCTCTCAGCCCATGAGGTAGCTACTGCTCTTGTGGAATGCGCTCTTATACCGTCCGGGATCGCATTCCCCGTGGATGAATATGCCAACGCTATCGCCTCTTTTATCCACCTTGCCAAAGTACCTTTAGATGCCCGGAATCCTTTTCTGGGACCCTGAAAACAGACAAACAGAGAGCCTTCCTTCCTATACTCCCTGGTGGAATCTAGGTATTGGACTAGGCATCTTCTGACATCTAGATTATGGAAGTTCTGCTCTTTCTCATTTCTAGGTTCGGGCAGAAGGACGGCAGGGATATTTCCTGTGACCTATGGAATTTTGACGCCACTTTTGGCAAATAGGCCGGGTCAGGTCTTAGAGTGACTCTATCATCCATGATTTTTGTAAAGGGGGGGTTAGAGGACAGGGCTTGAATGTCGCTTATCCTACGCGCAGATGTTAAGGCTACCAGAAGAATGGTCTTAAGAGATAGTATTTTAATGGGAATCATGTCTATTGGTTCAAATGGAGGACCAGATAATGCTGAGAGGACTAAATTTAAGTCCCATGGGGGCATTTTTTGGGTAACTACAGGTTTTGCTCTTGTTACCGCTTTAATGAATCTTATTATCCATGGGTTGGCTGCAATATTCTGGTTATAGAGTGCACCCAGGGCTGCTATCTGCACTTTAAGAGTACTAGCCGCTAACCCTTGTTCCAGACCTTTTTGTAGGAACTCAAGTATTTTATTAATTGAGGGTCCCTCCTGGATTTTAACTTTGGATACAGACAAGAATTTTTTCCATGTTTTCCCATATATTTTAGTAGTAATAGGTTTTCTACATTATAATAATGTTGCAACCAAGTTGTCTGAAAAGCCTCTTTTTATTAATAGTTCCCGTTCAAAAGCCAGGCTGTCAAATGCAAGTTCGTCTCCTGTGGGTGGAAGATCGGTCCTTGCTGTAGTAGGTCTGGCAAATTCGGTAGAACCCATGGGTCTGAGACCGATAGCATCCTTAGCCAGGAAAACCATGTCCTTTTTGGCCAGAATGGGGCAATAAGGATCATTTTTGTTTTGTCCTCTCTGACCTTCCGAATGACTGCCGGAATCAGAATGGTTGGTGGAAAAGCATATGTTAGTTTGTGTGTCCATGGAATCAGAAAGGAATCCAGAGCCTGGGGATTCCCTTCCGGGCTTAGAGAACAAAATTTGCTTACTTTTTTGTTTTTGCACTTGGCGAACAAGTCTATTGTTGGGGTTCCCCACATTCTCGTGATCTGGTTGTAGACAGACTGATTCAGGGACCACTCGCCTTGTCTCAACTGAGTTCGACTCAGGTAATCTGCTTTCTCGTTTTTTGAACCTTGAATATGCAGTGCAGAAAGGGATAGTAGATTTGTTTCTGCAAGGCTGAAAATTTTGGCGGAGGAATTCATCAGTAACCGAGACCTTGTTCCTCCCTGGTGATTTATATAGGCTACTGTCACTATATTGTCCGAGAGAATTCGGACATGATGTCCCCGAATGTAGGCAAGGAATGATAGAAGAGCCTGATGCACCGCCCAGAGTTCTTTTTGATTTGAGGATGCTGACAGTTCCTGAATTGACCAGTTGCCCTGAGCCACTTTGTCTGCCATGTGGGCCCCCCACCCCCTGGGACTTGCATCGGTTGTTATCACCCGAGATATTTTTGGTACCCAAGGAATCCCTTTTGAAATATTCTGGTTCTTTCCCCACCAGAGAAGGGAATGAATAACGGAGGAATTTAGAATGACCCTGCTTTCCAAATTGTTTTTTAATATTAACTGCCATTCTAGTATGTGCCACTGAAGCTCCCTTGTGTGGAATTGTGCAAAGGGTATTGCCGGCAGGCATGAAGATAGAGTCCCCAGCAGTGACATTGCCCTCCTTAGAGTCATGGAGGGGTTTTGCAGTGTTTGTGCTATCATGGTTAATATTTTGTCTTTTTTGGGGCCCGGGAGTCGGCATTCTTGAACCTGGGAGTCTAACGTCAGCCCTAGGAACTCCTGCACTTGAGAGGGTTCCAACTTTGATTTTTTATATTTATGAGCCAACCCAAGTCCGTTAGAATAGTCATTACTCGGTCTCTCTGTTCTCTGCAACTTTGAGCCGAGTCGCTGGCAATAAGAAAATCGTCCAAGTAAGGGACTATGATAATGTTTTGTTTCCTTATGTGGGCCATCATCTCCGCTACTATTTTTGTGAATATCCGCGGAGCAATAGAAATCCTGAACGGGAGGGCCCTGTACTGGAAGTTTCTTATTTTTCCCTTTATGGACACCGCCATCCTGAGAAATTTTTGAGATTGTTCGTGGATGGGCACATGGTAATATGCGTCGGTTAGGTCCATCACAACCATGTAGCAATTTGGAAAAAGAATTTTTATTGTAGATTTTATTGTTTCCATTTTGAACTTGTGATTTCTTACATAATTGTTTAGATTTCTTAAGTTTATAATCGTCCGAAAGGACCCGTCGGGCTTCGGTACTAGAAACAGAGGGGAAAAAACCCTTCCTCCATTTCTTGAGGAGAGATCTCCTGAATCACGGCTTTCTGCAGTAGGGAAATATTTTTTTTCTGTAATGCCGCTTGTTCTGCTGCCGAAGACCTCGTCTTTGTCACTACGTAACTTCGGGGGGGGGGGGAAGGAAATCTATTTTTAGACCAGATTGTATGAGTCTTAAAATCCAGGTGTTGTTGGATATTTTTTCCCAGGCAGGAAGAAATGAAGTGAGCCTTCCCCCCACCGTAGGGAAAATGTCATTTGGAGGTTTTTTTTTATCACGGGAGGTATTGCCAAAGAGGTAACCTCTATCTCGTCTTCTCCCTTCTTCCCATTTATTCTGTTCTCTGGGAGGTCTCCGCCGAAAAAATTTACGGTTCCGAAAGGACTGTTTAAATGGGGCTGGCCCCAGATTTGGAAACCCCTTCTTTTTGTCTCCTGCTTTCTGGAGGATGTCATCCAGGGTTTCCCCAAATAAGAAATTTCCCTCACATGGGATAGAACACAATTTCAACATTGTTTGGAGATCCCCTGGCCAGCTCTTAAGCTATAGGGTCCTTCTGGCTGCGTTGGAGAGGGCAGTGGCCTTGGATGTTAAACGTACTGAGCCCGCTGAGGAGTCCGCTAGGAATGCTGCTGCTGCTCTAATTGCAGGGATTGAGTCTAGCAATTTACTTCTGGGTGACCCGTCCTTGATCTGGCTTTCCAGCTGGTCAACCCACACCATCAAAGACCTGGAGGTGCAGGTCGCTGCGACTGCAGGTCTCAAGCTACCCCCAGCCGATCCCCAAGCCCCTTTAAGAAAGGTATCCGCTTTCTTGTCTAAGGGGTCTTTGAGGGTACCCATATCCTCAAACAGGAGCGCAAATTTTTTCGAGGCTTTGGCCACTGCTACGTCTAATTTGGGTGCCTTGTCCCAAGAAGTGGACGCCTCGTCATCGAAGGGATACTTTCTTTTAAGCGAGGGTACTGCAGAATTTCTCCTGTCCGGTTTTTCCCATTATTTTTTGATCAATGTCTGGACATTGGAATTTAACGGAAAAGCTCTCCGCTTTTTCTGTCCCAGACCTCCGAACATAATATCTTGAGCCGTTTTATCAGGTCTGGGATCCTCGACCCCCATAGTGGCTCTGACGGCTTTAACTAAAGCGTCCACTTCCTCTAGTGGGAAGCAATGACGGCCCGAATCTTCATCGGAGGAAGATAGGGAGGATTTGGAATCGTCAGAGTCCGCGTCCTCAGACGAGGATCGGACAGAGTGAGAATATACCGTCTCCTTCACCTTTTCCTTCCCTTTTTTGGAAGATAACAGGGCATTCTGAACTTCAGATCTAATTATAGTTTTAAGTTCAGATGCGAAGTCAGGGGTTTCTTCACATAATAAACGCTGAATGCAAGATTTACAAAGCTTTTTTCTCCAGGTTACCGGCAAAGCTTTGTTACAGGTGGGGCAGACCCTATTTTTCTTTTTCTCCAGTCTCTTCTTACCCTAGTAAGGGAGAAGAGGGAGCCCTATTATAAAAAATGTATACTTTCACAGAGATCACTCACCATTCGGATGTGGAGGCAGGTACCGGTTCTGGATGAGGGCCCGGGTCTGGCAGTGGAGCCTCTTGAGGAGGGGAGTTAGTCCCTGCAGCAGATCTGCTGCGCTGTGTGGATCGACTGCTTGATTCACTTCTTCTGGAGCTCTTTGGGTCCCCCTTCTTAGGCTATGTTCACACGATCCTTTTTTTTATCCTTTTTTTTCAGGTCCTTTTTCCATGCAGGGTACAGTCCAATGTTACTCTATGGAAAACAAAAACCGCTGTGCCCACTATCCTTTTTTTCTCAGGCAAATCCGCGAGGATTTGCCTGCAGAAAAAAAGAAGTACCATGTCACTTCTTTCTGCGGATTCAGCTCCTGTTTTCAACATGCACCAATAGGAAAGTGCTGTTGAAAACCCGCAGAGGAATCTGCAGAAGAAACTGCAGGAAAATCAGCAGTGCAGTTTTGCACTGCGGGTTTTCCAAATCAGGACCTGAAAAAAAAAAGGATCAAAAAAAGGATCAAAAAAAGGATCGTGTGAACATGGCCTTATGGTGCTGCTGCCTGGGCTGCAGCTACTGTGGATCGCTGTCCTCCATGGTTAAAGGGAGATAGTGCGACAACTGTGTGTGCACCATCTCCCTTTTTTGAATCCGGCGCCACCCCCGGCGTTCTGCCTCACTTCTGGTCCTGCGCACATCCCAGGGAGAGGAGAGATTACCGCGCATGCGCGCGGAGATGACCCGGAAGTTAACGCCGCATTTCCGGAGCGGCGGCCATCTTTCTTCACCCGGAGCGTGCAGCGGTCGGCACAGGAGCTCCGGGTGACCAGCGCCCCTTCCTCCCTCAGTCTGGCGGCGGCCTCTCCCCCGCACACCCTGAAGAACCCGTCGGTTCCAGCGGTGGCGGCTTCGGGTGCCGGACAAGCCACGGCAGGAGCCTCCTCGCTGCCGGAACCCGACTGTCCGGTCCCGGTCCACTGGATACGACGTCTTCGTGCAGGTACTGCCGAAAAGAGGTTCCCCGTCAGGGACAGGAAACCAACTGATGCGAGGGAGAGGTACCGCCCTTTTATCTGTAGGTTTCCTGTCCCTGAAGGGCGGATCCCCTCTCTCCGTAGTGCTGTCATGGGGGACCGAGAAATTTAAAGGGGTATGAATACTTTCCGTACCCACTGTAGATCTATACACTAATAGAGAAATACTTCCCAATATCTACCACAGTAGTAATACCCTCCAGTTTATAATCACACTGTTTGAGGAGGTATAAGGCTATGTGCACATGTTGCATATTTGCTTGCAGAAATTTCTGCAAGGTGTTTGAATCTCTTGGCAGAAAAACGCAGCTGGACATACGCACTTTTTTTATGTGTTGTTGTAAATCCATAGAGCTAATATATATTTAAAAAAAAAGAAAGAAAAAAAGAATTGTGATGTAATTTCCTTGTTCAACCTCTTCAGGCAGATACCCTCATTAATATTAATAATTAATAATAAAGACACACACACACACGCCTATGTAGGGTAGGAGCATTAACATAATTAACCTACATAAGCTGTAATATTCTGGGAAGGAGAAAATTGCCAAAGGTTCCCAGGCTATTAATATCAGCTCACAGCTGTTTTCTTAGCCTTTACTAGCTAGTTTACAGGGGAACCCCAGAAAAAAAAAATTGACATGGGGTCCCCCCAAAAAATTGAACCACCAAAGGCTAGGCGCTAGCTGCAGGCTGATATTAATAGCCTAGGAAGGGGCCATGGATATTGGCATCTCCCCAGGCCAAAAATATCAGCTCTCAACCGCCCCAGAAATGGCGCATCGTATAGAAGCGCCAATTCTGGCACTTAGCCTCGCTCTTCCCACTTGCCCTGTAGCGGTGGCAAGTGGGGTTCATATTTGAGGGGTTGATGTCAACTTTGTATTGTCAGGTGACATCAATCCCACAGGTTAGTAATGGAGAGGTGTCTATAAGACACCTATCCATTACTAATCCTATAGTTACATGGTAAATAAAGTCCTTTATTTGAAATAATCAAACAGACTCCTTTATTGGATCTAAATTTATCATACTTACTGAATGCCTAATCCCCGACGCCCTTGTCTTCTGCAACAAAAATACAATAATAAACCAACATATAATACTATCCTGTCCGACGTAGTCCATTTATTACCGAGTGTCCCACAGCGATCTCACAAGTAGAACAGTCACACCGGGAGATGTGACCGCTCTACCCAGCCTCCGGCGATACACTGATAGGAGATAATCGCTCCCGCAGTGTATCCCCACCGTGAGAATTCACTGGAGTTCATCAGCTCCAGTGCTCTCACTTACGGCACTACCACTATGTGAGAACTTTCCCATGCAGCGGTGCTGTAAGAGAGAGCACTGGAGCTAATCAGCCGATTAACTGGTGAACTCTCACGGTGGCTCAGTGATACACTGACAGGAGGTGATCGCTCCCGCAGTGTATCGCCTGTGGCCGGGTGACATCGACGTGGGACATTCGGTATTAAATGGACTACGGCGGAAAGGTGAGTATATATTGGTTTATTATTTTTGATTGTTTGCAGGAGACACCGGTATCGGGGATTAGGTGTTCGGTGAGTATGTAATGTGTATGTCAATATGCAAATGTTTGATTATTTTTTTTTTACAATTGAACACAGTAGCCGGGTAATGAGACTATTCTCCCATCATGGACTCATGCTGTCTCTGTATATGTGACAAAAAACGTAGCTGGATGGGAGTAGTAGTCATATCAGACGATGTCTGGGTACACACGTCGCATGGGTACACACGTCGCATGGGTACACAGACAGACACAGATTCTCCGCACACACACACACACACACACATTCTCTGCCTACACAGAGACTCACAGACATGTTCTCCGTCGACAAACACATTCTCCACCCACACAGACACACATTCTCCACCCACACAGACACACATTCTCAGCCCACACAGAGACACACACACACACATTCTCCTCCCACACAGAGACACACATTCTCCAACCACGCACATTCTCCGCCCACGCACAAACGCATATACTCTCTGCCCACAGACACACACATTCTCCGCCCACACAGAGACACACGTACATATTCTCCACCCAGAGACACCACACACACGTTCTCCGCCCACAGACACACGCACATTCTCCGTCCACACAGACACACGCACATTCTCCATCCACACGAACACATTCTCAAGCAGAGATACACATTCTCTGCCCAGAGTCACACACACAATGTTCTCCACCCACACACACAATGTTCTCCACCCACACACACAATGTTCTCCACCCACACAATGTTCTCGCCCAGAGACACACACAATGTTCTCTGCCCAAACACACATTCTCTGCCCACACAGAGACACACGCACATATTCTCCACCCACACACACAGAGACACACAATGTTATTAACCCACACACAGAGAAACACACACAATGCTCTCCGCCCACACACAGACACACACATTCTCCGCTTACACACAGACATTTTCTGGCCACACACACACACACACACACATACATTCTCCATCCACACACCAATTCTCTGGCCATACACACATTCTACACCCATACAGAGACAGACACACACACACGTTCTCCACCCACACACAGAGACACACATTCTCCGCATACACACGCACATATTCTCCGCCTACACACAGACACACATTCTCGGCCCACACACAGAGACACAAACACACAGACACACACATTGTCTGGCCACACACAGACACACAAATATTCTCCGCCCACACACATTCTCCGCCTACACAGAGACACACACACACACATTCTCTGCCTACACACACAGATACACATTCTCTGGCAACACACACACACGCACACATTCTCTAGCCACACACAGACACATACACACACATTCTCCGCCTACACACATACGCACATATACTCCGTTCACACACACACAGACACACACATATTCTCCGCCTACACACATTCTCCACACACACGTTTTCTCTGGCCACACACAGACACACACATTCACCACCCATACACAGAGAGACAGACACACACACACACACACACGTTCTCTGCCCACACACAGAGACACACATTCTCTGCATACACAGACACACGCACATTCTCCGCCTAACAGACACACGCATATTCTCCGGCCACACACATATTCTCTGCCTACAAACACACAGACACACGCACATTCTCCGTCTAATAACAGACACACACATTCTCCAGCCACACACACACGAACATATTCTCCGGCCACACAGACACACACATTCTCTGCCTACACACACACAAAGACACACACATTCTCCGGCTACACAGAGACACACATTTTCCGGCCACACACAGACGCACACACACAAATTCTCCGGCCACATACACACATTCTCTGCCTACACAAAGACACACACATACACATTCTCCGGCCACACACACACACAAACATTCTCCGCCACATACACACATTCTCCGGCCACACACACACACACACACACACACACACACACACACACACACACACACTCTCCACCTATACATACAGACAAGTAATGGTAAACTGACTGAGCGGAGAACTAGTCTGAACTGGTGCATAACCAAAAACAACTTACATAGCAAATAGAGAAATGGCTGCACTCAAGTGTACTAAAGCAAATGAATGTGCGATACATGAAATGTGAATAGCATAATGGCTTGTGAAATCTATGAAAAACACATGAGATGCTTAGCACAAAATTTGGCCAAAAAATGTGAGCCCATCCACCAACATCAAGGTAACCTCATGGATCGGATGGGTCCCTGACCTGACTGCCTAGTGTGAACACTTACCTCTGGCTAATATCATGGTAAAGCCTGCATTTATAGGAAGGTCGGAACCAAATGTGTTTGGATGTAATTAAGATCACAGCATGGTGAAGGGCGGGGCGTTCAAGTCAGAAAAAATAGTATATAGGAAGTAATGGTAAACTGACTGAACAGAGAACTAGTCTGAACTGGTGCATAACCAAAAACAACTTACATAGCAAATAGAGAAATGGCTGCACTCAATTGTACTAAAGCAAATGAATGTGTGATACATGAAATGTGAATAGCATAATGGCTTGTGAAATCTATGAAAAAACACGAGATGCTTAGCACAAAATTGAACACTTACCTCTGGCTAATATCACACTAGGCAGTCAGGTCAGGGACCCCTCCGATCCATGAGATTACCTTGACGTTGGTGGATGGGCTCACATTTTTTGGCAAATTTTTGTGCTAAGCATCTCATGTGTTTTTTCATAGATTTCACAAGCCATTATGCTATTCACATTTCATGTATCACACATTCATTTGCTTTAGTACAATTGAGTGCAGCCATTTCTCTATTTGCTATACACACAGACACACAAATATTCTCCGGCCACACACAGACACACACATTCTCTGCCTAAACACACACAGACACACATATTCTCCGCCTACACACGCAGACACACACACACACACATTCTCTGCCTAAACACACACAGACACACATATTCTCCGCCTACACACGCAGACACACACACACACAGATTCTCGGCCTAAACACACAGACACACACGCACATTCTCCGCCCACACACACAGAGACACACACATTCTCCACCTAAACACACACAGACACACATATTCTCCGCCTACACACGCAGAGACACACACACACGCACATTCTCCGCACACACACATTCTCCAGCCACACACACACACACATATTCTCCGCCCACACAACCTACAAAAAGATTTCCTTGGCCAAAACGGAATGTAACCCCTTAGGCCAATTATGTGTACCAAAAGTGCTCAAAAAGAGCAAAACAAACTTGGGTCTATATGATAATAACGATGTATAGTGGCAATATTAAGCCCCATAATATAAGAAATCTGTACCAAAGATCCCAAGAAAGCGAGAAGGGGGTTATTTTAGTGAAAAAATAAAATTTTATTAAACATATCTACTATATAATTGTCTAAGGGTCACTTCCGTCTGTCTGTCCTTCTGTCTGTCACGGTTATTCGTTCGCTGATTGGTCTCGGCAGCTGCCTGTCATGGCTGCCGCGACCAATCAGCGACGCGCACAGTCCGGAAGAAAATGGCCGCTCCTTACTCCCCGCACTCACTGCCCGGCGCCCGCATACACCCCTCCGCTCACCGCTCACACAGGGTTAATGCCGGCGGTAATGGACCGCGTTATGCCGCGGGTAACGCACTCCGTTACTGCTGCGATTAACCCTGTGTGACCACCTTTTTACTATTCATGCTGCCTATGCGGCATGAATAGTAAAACGACCTAATGTTAAAAATTATTAAAAAAAATAAAAAATCGTTATATACTCACCGTCCGTCGGCCCCTTGATCGACAACAGGCCTGCCCGACGCTCCGGTGACCGCTCCATGCTGCGATTTCGCGAGATGATGACGTAGCGGTGTCGCGAGACCGCTACGTCATCATCTCGCGAGACCGCAATGCACTCCTGGGACCGGAGCGCGCGAGGAGTGTCGGTAAAGGCCTCGCTTGGATCCGGGAGCTCCGGAAGGTGAGTATATAACTATTTTTTTATTGTATTTCTTTTTTTAACAGAGATATGATGCCCACATTGCTATATACTGCGTGGGCTGGGCAATATACTACATGGGCTGTGCAATATACTCCGTGCGCTGGGCAATATACTACATGGGCTGTGCAATATACTCCGTGCGCTGGGCAATATACTCCGTGGCTGTGCTATATACTACGTGGCTGGGCCATATACTACATGGGCTGTGCAATATACTCCGTGCGCTGGGCAATATACTACGTGGCTGTGCTATATACTACGTGGCTGGGCAATATACTATGTGACTATACAACGTGGGCTGTGCAAAATACAACGTGGGCTGCGCAATATACTACGTGGGCTGGGCAATATACTACGTGGGCTGGGCAATATAGTACGTGGGCTGCGCAATATACTACGTGGGCTGCGCAATATACTACGTGGGCTGCGCAATTTACTACGTGGGCTGCGCAATTTACTACGTGGGCTGCGCAATTTACTACGTGGGCTGCGCAATTTACTACGTGGGCTGCGCAATTTACTACGTGGGCTGCGCAATTTACTACGTGGGCTGCGCAATTTACTACGTGGGCTGCGCAATGTACTGCGTGAGCTGTGCAATGTACTGCGTGGTCTGCGCAATGTACTGCGTGGCCTGCGCAATGTACTACGTGGCCTGTGCTATACACTACGCATACATATTCTAGAATACCCGATGCGTTAGAATCGGGCCACCATCTAGTATCATATGAAAATAGGACAAGATTACAAAAAGAAGGTATATATAAGTGGAACACAGCTAAAAGACTGTTGGCACCATAGAGATGACAACATGTGGTGCCAAAAGTGAGAAAATTAAACGTGTCTCAATGGGCACAGCCGCGCACAGTATCTAAGGAAATAGACAGTAGTAATAATGTTCAATTGGTAACCTGCCATTGTATAATTAGTTGCATATTTAAATTTACACCATCAGCAGGGTCAGGAAAACTAAGATCCAATTAATATCCTACTGTAAAGGATAGCTATTTCAGGGTATTACAGGTGTCTAATGGTTAATGACAGTCGGTATTCTCTAGTTTCTGATAGTAACCCGGTATGACCCAGCATAAGCGATTATTTTAAACTGGCAGTTAGTTCTGTCTAAAGTTCCAGGGTAGAAGGTAATAGACTATAGTACTTTACTTTGGGACATAGTGTTCCTTGTGTGCCACTGTGTCCGTGAGACGCGCTGTGCCTCGACGTGCGTTTCACCGCCCACAGCTTCATCAGACCCGTGGGCGGTGACCCGTAGAAGCGCTAAGCGCGAAACAGCCGTCGTCAGCACTGGCTCACACACTCCTTCCTCTGTTCTCCTGGCCATGAGGTTTTAAACGTTGAAATAAAGCAAAAGTTTTAAGGATCGGTGAGTGCTATCCGTTTTTTGTATTTTTTGCACATTCTTTATGATGTTTTTTCTTGGATAAGCATCCGGTATCCTATGATATAGTTGACGAATGTGTGCCACATATGTGATTATCAGACTTTGCTGCAAAGTGGTGCCGTCACCTTTTCTTTTCTTTTTAAACACACATTCTCTGCCTACACACACAGACACATATTCTCCGCAGACACACATTCTCCACCCACACCCAGAGACACACACTCTCCGTCAAACACACACATTCTCCGGCCACACACACACAGACACACATTCTCCGGCGAGACACACATTCTCCACCCACACACAGAGACACACACACATTCTCCGCCCGCACACACACACTCCACCTACACCCACATTCTCTGCCAAACACACACACAGACACACATTCTCCACCCACACTTTCTCCATACACACACACACACACACATTCTCTGCATACACAGCCACACGCACATTCTCCGCCTAATAACAGACACACATTCTCCGGGCATAGAGACACACACATATTCTCTGCCTACAAACACAGACACACACACCCATTCTCCGCCTACACACAGAGACACACACACATATTCTCCAGCCACACACACAAACATATTCTCCGGTCTCACAGAGACACACACACACACACACACACACACACACACACACATTCTCTGCCTACACACACAAAGACACACACATTCTCCACCTACACACACACACACACACACACACACAAATTCTCTGTCTACACTCACAAAGACACACATATTCTCCGACCACATACACACGCACATTCTCCGGCCACACACACACACACACACACACACACACACACACACACACATTCTCCACCTATACACACAGACAAGTAATGGTAAACTGACTGAGCAGAGAACTAGTCTGAACTGGTGCATAGCCAAAAACAACTTACATAGCAAATAGAGAAATGGCTGCACTCAATTGTACTAAAGCAAATGAATGTGTGATACATGAAATGTGAATAGCATAATGGCTTGTGAAATCTATGAAAAACACATGAGATGCTTAGCACAAAATTTGGCCAAAAAAATGTGAGCCCATCCACCAACGTCAAGGTAACCTCATGGATCGGATGGGTCCCTGACCTGACAGCCAGAGGTAAGTGTTCACACTAGGCAAATATCATGGTAAAGCCTGCATTTATAGGAAGGTCGGAACCAAATGTGTTTGGATGTAATTAAGATCACAGCATGGTGAAGGGCGGGGCGTTCAAGTTAAAAAAAAACACAAGGTGCTTAGCACAAAATTGAACACTTACATCTGGCTAATATCACACTAGGCAGTCAGGTCAGGGACCCATCTGATCCATGAGATTACCTTGACGTTGGTGGATGGGCTCAAATTTTTTTACCAAATTTTGTGCTAAGCATCTCATGTGTTTTTCATAGATTTCACAAGCCATTATGCTATTCACATTTCATTTATTACACATTAATTTGCTTTAGTATAATTGAGTGCAGCCATTTCTCTATTTGCTATACACACAGACACACACCCACACACATTCTCCGGCCACACACACATTCACCCGCCACACACACACATTCTCTGCCTATACACACAGGCACACACATTGTCCGCCTACACACACACATACGCACATATTCTCCGCCCACAGACACATTCTCCGCCTACACAGAGACACCCGCACATTCTCCACCCACACACGCAGAGACACGCAAACACATTCTCCGCCTACACACACACACACATTCTACACCCACACAAATTCTCCGGCCACACACACACATAATGTTCTCTGCCCACACAGAGACACACACACACATTCTCCACCCAGAGACACATGTACATATTCTCCGTCCACACAGACACACACATTCTCTGCCCACACATGCAGAGACACATTCTCTGCCTACACAGATTCTCTCGCCACACAGACACACATTCTCCGCAGACACACACCCATTCTCCGCCCACACCCAAACACACACTCTCCGCCTACACCCACATTCTCCGCCAAACACACAGACACACACATTCTCCGCCTACACAGACACACATATTCTCCACCTACACACACACAAAGACACCCGCACATATTCTCCACCCACACACGCAGAGACACACACATTCTCCGCCTACACACATTCACCAGCCACAAGCACATTCTCCGCCCACACGCAGACACATTCACCAGCCACACACACATTCTGCGCCCTGTGAGATAGCGCTCACTAACTCATTGGGCTCCCCACATCGCCTCGGTCCCTTGACCCCTGGACTTCATGCCCTGACGCCCATTTCACTGATTCATCTGGTAAATCGGACGGCTTTTTCATCCTGGACGTGCTTTTTTTTTTCCTCTTTTCCCCTCTTTTTGCAATTGTTTTCAACGTTCCTCCATTTCTTATACAACCAGGGAACTGCTCACTTTTCTACGTGCTAAGAGGGATATATAGTTCTATATCAGGATTTATTGTGATCTTGCATTAAGTTCCTTTTTTTTCTGTCTCCCTGGGGACGCCCGGTGTGAGACTTCATGTGATTTAAGATTTATTGGCATTGATATTGTTTTCCAGGGCTGATTATCCATGTGTGCACACACATATATATGCTGCACTTTGCCTTGACATTGTAATGTTATGCCATAGTCATATGGGACTTCTGGCTATGCGTTTTGTCTTTTAATGGTTTTATTATGTCTACTAATAAATATTGCACATAATTTCAACATTGTCTTGTGATTTTGGGTGTGCGCCTTGTATGCACGGATCTTTTTCGCCTCCTCTCCACACACTAACGTGTTGGGGGACACTCGCTTGACCGTGATATTCAGGCTCACAGAAACGGTTACTTCACATAAGCAGGCAATCCGGTTTATTTAAACTCCGCATAAACCAGATAGAGTACAGTCCGTTCGTTTCTTTACATCCACGAAACATTATAGGACATCATTCAGTTCATATAGCAGATACACTTCTCTGCTTTTATTACAACCCCCTTGTCTGATGTTATCTTCCCGGAGCTCCTGCTCCACACACTGACCTATCAGTCGTCTCTCCTGGGGAACTGCCTTACGGGGATCACTGTCCTTGTGACCAGGGCACTCCCGACAGTCCAGGCCCACCAAAGTCAGTAGCTCCTCAGCACAGCGCCGTCACTGACTGCACACAGACCACTCTGTAGTGTCCAGCCTGGACACATAGAAGTCTGTCCATGCTGACAGACTCCCAGACAACCTCCCATGTGCCAAACACACCTCCATTATGTAGTTTGTAACAACACCCACAGGTAAGGTATGGATCACATGGGCTGGTCACGTGATCCTGACATCACTGCAGGTCCTCAAACACCTGCACTTCCCGCAGGAAAAAGGGGTACAGTGAGCACCCTCACCCAGAGGTGAGGATGTGGGTAGCCAGACCCTCGTATCACTCATAGCTACCCGCAACCCGGACCCAGATTGACTAAACATCTTAGTGCTCATGTGCACCAAAGACCAAATACTCCGGGTTGCATTGCAGGGAGCAGCTCCCCATATCAAGGGAGGCTTACAGCGCAGAAGACCTCCTCCTCTGTGACACATACCGGACACTCTCTCACTATCCCCATTACCAGGGCCGGATTTAAGAGGTGGGTGGCCCAGGGGCCATTATGGAGGCTTTTCAAGGCGTTGCAATATGTAATGCAAAAACACAAAATGAAATGAACGCAAGTTTATTTACAGAAATCATTTATGCAGAGTAATTCAGGTAAAATCATTCATTTTTTACAATCCAGGCACTTTCCTTGACTTTCGTGCTGCAAAATCACTAATGAGGTCACTAAAGTCGAATTCACGCAGTAGATCTGACTCGATGCTAATGATAGCCAAATTTACAAGTCGTTCCTGCTTCATGGATGTCCTTAAATCGGTTTTCAACTAATTTGAGTTTTAAGAAGGAACGCTCACCACTGCAGTTTGTTACCATCAAAATTAGATATATTCTTAGAGCTATCTCAATATTTGGGAAAGTGTCCTGCACACCCTTTTCCATGATAAGCTTGTACATGAAAAGTTCAGTGCTGATATCTTTTGGCTCCTCATCTGTGAATAAATTGTCAAATGTTACAAACTGACACAGTTCATCGATAAATGTGATGTCCAAGTCATCTGAAAAAGACCTGACGAGTTGCTCTGCTGTGGCCTTAAGCTCGTCTGAAGACAGTTCTTTCAGATGGCTAAAAAAAGCTAAATTTGCTTGATATATCTTTATATGCTTGAAGACGTTGGTCAAGAGAAGCGATAAACTGAACAATGATAGGCAAGTAAGTTTCTGTTCTGTATTTTTCAGAAGGGCTGAGTTGTACTTCTTCCGTATGGCCATAATCCAATGGATTGAGACACACGTTTCGGCACCTGTGTCGAGTTACCGTTTGAACATGCTCAGATGAATCAGACAGCTCTTCGCCTTGCTTCTCATAAATTTTGAAGGAGTCACGCTTTGATGCGACATAGTTTTTTTAAGCTGGACAGTGATGCCACAGCAGTGTTTAGATCGAGTTTTGCATGTTGTAGATTTTTACTAGCCATATCTGTTCTTTGTAGGATATCATTCCAGAAGGTGGTGTTAATACCAATTTCAAGCGGATTCATTTATCTTAACAGTCCATCTGCTTCACACCGTACACAGCTTTTTTTCTTCAAAGTCATCAGCAATCTGTTTATGTACATCTTTAATCTGCTGATAGTCATGCTTAAGGGCCTTAGTAGCATCAGCTCTGCAAGACCAACGCATTGTTGTGACACCTTTGAGAGTCAATGCTGCTGCGGAGTCAATATTTTTCAAAACCTCAGTCGGGAGCTGATGCCGATGCGTTGAAACTGAAGAAGAGGAACAGCTTTTCAAGGAAGTCAAAAAAATGTACAGCACTCGAGCAGCTTTCTACAGCATTTTTTAGCAACCTGATTTAAAGAGTGTGCCGTACAAGGAATCCAGGATGCAAGATTGTTCTTCTCTCTCACTTTGGCTTGCAGACCGTTGTATTTGCCACTCATTGTAGATGCATTTTCAGAACTTTGACAGTGGCAATTTCCCAGGTCTAGGTCATGTCTCTTCAAAAATCCCATCAAGGCATTGAACATGTCTTGAGACCATGGCCTTGAATGTTACAAAGCGTTCCATAGGGCCATCTTTCTCCATATACCTCAATACAAGGGTTAGTTGGTCAACGTGAGCTGCATCGGGTGTGGAGTCCAAAGAGATGGAGTAGGATTTTGATTTGTTAACTCAAGAAATAATTTCTCTGAGGACTTGTTCGCCCATTACATTGATAATTTCTTCCATAATTGTAGATGACAGGTAGTTTGTATGACCCTTGCCGCGATTGGCTTGAGTTTTGATATGCTGTGCAAGAAAGTCATCGTACTGGGCGATGAGTTCAAGAATGCCCAGAAAGTTTCCATTTCTTGGTGATCCAACCAATTCGTTATCTCCTCTAAATGCTAAGCCACGCTCGGCAATAAACTGAATAACATATACTACTCGTTTCAATACTGACCTCCAATAATGCTCCTGAGCCTCGACCTGTTGTTATCTCCGTATCAATTCGCCCAATCGCTTTTAACCTCATATTGAAGGCAATTGTAGAGTTCAGATATTCGGCTGACTGCTCATGACTTTTTATACGTTCTTGTGAATGTTTCCAATCACAGAATCCATTAGACGAAAGCTGAGAAGACTCAGATGCTGTAATAAAGCACAGCAGTCAATTCATCCTTGAGAGGGAGAGAAGCATAACCAATTCCTCGTTATGTCTTCTCCATTATGATTTTGACGACGGAAACGCCCAAGTGTGCACATTTTTGGAATTTTGCGGTTCTTTCTAGGTTGCTGAACCAAGTGTGCAATGAACAAACTTTCATCACAGTGCTGGATTGTTGCTACACCCCTTTTCAGACCGTAATCTCGCATCTGTTCTGAAATAATGGATGGCCAAATTCCAATGTCATCGCCCCCTGGTGGGCCCTCAACTTCACCTTCTTCAAAAGATGTGCCACTATCAGTCTCCTTTTCTTTGTGTTCTTCAGTTGTAGACATTACTACTTCAGCCTTTTCTTTGCCAGGATCAACAACCATTTCCACTGAAGCATTGTCAGGTTGATCAGATTCTACAAGGTCATTACTCCTTTCCAACACTTGCCTTGAATAAACAGTGAAGAACTCGTCCAATTTTCTTGTCTTCGCTATCTCTTCTGTTGATTTCATTGTTGCTTCTTTTGCCTTACGTCTTTTAGAAGCCCCAGACTCCCAAATTCTTGTGCGATGTCTGTGCCTATTTCCTTCACAATTGTCCAAGATGGTAAACTAAAAGTAAAAAAAAGACCTTGTCAACCCACGAAGCCCTGAAAGGGAATTAAAGATGTACTTATGTATATTGTAGAAATTTGGGATGTCTATATCAAGGACTGCTGCTGGGCTCTAAATGTCAGAGGCTGCTGCTGGGCTGTGTATATTAGAAGCTGCGGCTGGGCTGTATATATGAGGGGCTGCTGCCGGGCTGTATATATCAGAGGCTGTTGCTGTGCTGGCTGTCTATAGAATAGAGGCTGAGGGGCTGTATAAAGTGTATACACAGCACTATACTGTAAACAGGTCCACACTGCAGTATATACATACATTATACACAGACACACTGTAATGCAGGATATAGTGTGGACCTGTATGTACAGTATGGTACTGTGTAGGACAGGAGCTGCCAGAAAGATACAGAGACACACACAGACACAGAGATCATACTCACCCACCGCGACACTGTTAAGACTCAACCACTTCACCTCTGGATCTTCAGTGACTGAAGATCCAGAATGAAGTCCTGCTGCGCTCCGCAGTGGAGAATCATCTTCTCGCGCCGACATCGTGGCTCCGCCTCCTTCCTCGAAGGTAGCTGAACAAACTCTCATCTGATCTAATCCAAGGGAGCAATCATATAGCTGAATAGGTAGTGCCTAGAAGCTTCTGTTGGGATCGGAGAAGGATGCCGCATGCCATAAGCTAAGCATTAGGTACAGGGAGGGTACTAAGGAAGTCTGGCTAAGCTAGCCAGGTCAGTGAATGCTGATGCAGGTCAGGTGCCATGACTCTGCGCCAACCACGGAGATGTAGGACTGTAGCCAGGTCCCTACACTTTCAATAGTTTCTCTTTTGTTAAATGTTCCTTATCATTAGAAACGGTTCACAGCAAAGAGACGTGTATTTTACATGTTTTGAGATATTTATCCCTATATTGGTGGGAGGCCCCTGCTTGGTGGGTGGCCCAAGGTCCGGGCCCCTTGGGCCCCCCTAAATCCGGGCCTGCCTATTACGCCTCCATACGTGTCCTGGGGAGCACATACAGCACCCCCTAGCTGTAACAGGAGTCACTGCATCACAGCCCCCACACACACATATTCTCCGGCCACACACACACAGAGACATACACATATTCTCCGGCCACACACACATAATGTTCTCTGACCACACAGAGACACACACATACTCCACCCAGAGACATACAGACACACACACATTCGCCGCCAACACACAGAGACACACACATATTCTCTGCCTACACACGCAGAGACACACACACACATATTCTCTGCCTACACACACACACAGACACACATATTCTGCAGCCACACACAGACACACAGATTCTCCGTCCACACACACAGACACATTCTCCGCAGACACACATTCTCCACCCACACATTCTCCACACACATTCTCCGCCCACACCGAGAGACACACACTCTCCGCCCACACACATTCTCCGCCCACACCCACATTCTCCGCCAAACACACACAGACACTCATTCTCAGGCCACACACACATATTCTCCACCCACATACACACACAGACACACACACATATTCTCCGCCTAGACAGAGACACATTCTCCGCCTACACACACAGACACACGCACATATTCTACACCCACACACGCAGAGACACACACACACATTCTACACCCACACACACACAGACACACATATTCTCCGGCCACACACACAGGCACACATTCTCCAGCCACACAAAGAGACACACATATTCACTGCCCACACACACAGACACACACACACATTCTCCACCCACACACACACACAGGCACACATATTCTCCGGCCACACACACAGGCACACATTCTCCAGCCACACAAAGAGACACACATATTCACTGCCCACACACACAGACACACACACACATTCTCCACCCACAGAGACACACAAACATATTTTCCATACACACACACACACACACACACACACACACACACACACACACAGATTCTCCACCTATGCATACAGACAAGTAGTGGTAAACTGACTGAGCAGAGAACTAGTCTGAACTGGTGCATAACCAAAAACAACTTACATAGCAAATAGAGAAATGGCTGCACTCAATTGTACTAAAGCGAATGAATGTGTGATACATGAAATGTGAATAGCATAATGGCTTGTGAAATATATGAAAAAACACATGAGATGCTTAGCACAAAATTGAACACTTACCTCTGCCTAATATCTTACTAGGCAGTCAGGTCAGGGACCCATCCGATCCATGAGATTACCTTGAAGTTGGTGGATGGGCTCACAATTTTTGGCCAAATTTTGTGCTAAGCATCTCATGTGTTTTTTCATATATTTCACAAGCCATTATGCTATTCACATTTCATGTATCACACATTCATTCGCTTTAGTACAATTGAGTGCAGCCATTTCTCTATTTGCTATACACACAGACACACACACACACACATTCTCCGCCTACACAGACACATAGGCACATTCTCCGCCTACAGACACATACGCACATTCTCCGCCTACAGACACACAGAGAGACACACATTCCCTGCCTAAACACACACAGACACACACACATATTCTCTGCCTACACATGCAGAGACACATACGCACATTCTTCGCCCACACGCACACATTCTCCGGCCACACACATACACACATTCTCCACCCAGAGACACATGTACATATTCTCCGTCCACACACATATTCTCCGCCCACACAGAGACACACACATTCTCCACCCACACACACATATTCTCCACCCACACACACACACATATTCTCCGACCACACACACACACACACATATTCTCCGACCACACACACACACATTCTCCACCCACACACACACACATTCTCCACCCACACACACACACATTCTCCGACCACACACACACACACACATTCTCCGACCACACACACACACACACATTCTCCGACCACACACACACATTCTCCGACCACACACACACACACACATTCTCCGACCACACACACACACATTCTCCGACCACACACACACACACACACATTCTCCGACCACACACACACACACACATTCTCCGACCACACACACACACACACATTCTCCGACCACACACACACACACACATTCTCCGACCACACACACACACACACATTCTCCGACCACACACACACACACACATTCTCCGACCACACACACACATTCTCCGACCACACACACACATTCTCCGACCACACACACACACATTCTCCGACCACACACACACACATTCTCCGACCACACACACACACATTCTCCGACCACACACACACACATTCTCCGACCACACACACACACATTCTCCGACCACACACACACACATTCTCCGACCACACACACACACATTCTCCGACCACACACACACACATTCTCCGACCACACACACACACATTCTCCGACCACACACACACACATTCTCCGACCACACACACACACATTCTCCGACCACACACACACACATTCTCCGACCACACACACACACATTCTCCGACCACACACACACACACACACACACACACACACACACACATTCTCCGACCACACACACACACACACACACATTCTCCGACCACACACACACACACACACACACATTCTCCGACCACACACACACACATTCTCCGACCACACACACACACATTCTCCGACCACACACACACATTCTCCGACCACACACACACACACATTCTCCGACCACACACACACACACATTCTCCGACCACACACACACACATTCTCCGACCACACACACACACATTCTCCGACCACACACACACACATTCTCCGACCACACACACACACATTCTCCGACCACACACACACACACACATTCTCCGACCACACACACACACATTCTCCGACCACACACACACACATTCTCCGACCACACACACACACATTCTCCGACCACACACACACACATTCTCCGACCACACACACACACATTCTCCGACCACACACACACACATCCTCCGACCACACACACACACATCCTCCGACCACACACACATCCTCCGACCACACACACATCCTCTGACCACACACACACACACAATTCTCCGCCCACACACTCTTCCTCCTTCTGACATTTCCCTTTGTCAAATTGCAGCGTTTTTGGTAGCAAATGTGCAGCAAATATGGAAACCTTTTAAGGCTACTTTCACACTAGCGTCGCTATGCGTCGTTTTGTAGAAAAAACGCATCCTGCAAAAGTGCTTGCAGGATGCGTTTTTTTCTCCATTGACTTGCATTAGCGACGCAGTGCCACACGTCGCAACCGTCGTGCGACGGTTACGTCGTGTTGCGTCGGACCGTCGCCACCAAAAAACATTACATGTAACGTTTTTTGGTGTGTCGCGTCCGCCATTTCCGACCACGCATGCGCGGCCGTAACTCCGCCCCCGCCTCCCCGCACATCACAATGGGGCAGCGGATGAGTTGAAAAACAGCATCCGCTGCCCCCGTTGTGCGGCGCATTCACTGCTTGCGTCGGTACGTCGCAACGACGCAATTCGTCGTGCGTCGTACGACGCTAATGTGAAAGTAGCCCAACACCTGCATTTTTGCTTCAGATTTGACTGACTCAATTGAAGTCAATGAGTAAAATATGATGCAAAAAGAATTAACATGCCATAAGAACTAAAACGCTGCAAATACGGACGGAAATTTACTGATTATGTGCACACTTCTGGATTGTCATTGAATTACATTGCTTTAGTATTCCATTGCGTTTTTGGAGCATTTACACACGTGCAAAAAACGAATCGGGTGCACATAGCCTTACATTGATGTATACCAGCAATACATCAAATCAGGACATCAATACCTATTGTGGACTCTGCATTTTTAATGAGCACAATTTTTCATTATTATAATTAATCATTAAAAGTTATATTTTATTATCTAAGGATCTTTAATAAGGTCTATTTGCCATTCAGCAATTTGGTAATTATTGTAATAAACTCTACGCTGATTCTGGTTGAACTATATCGGTCACCATTATTGTGTGCGGCACCCTGTGGCTGTGTTACAGGTGCTTCTCACACAATTAGAATATCATCAAAAAGTCCATTTATTTCAGTTCTTCAACACAAAGTGAAACTTATTATATAGTCATTACAGAGTGATCTATTTCAAGTGTTTATTTCTGTTAATGCTGATGATTATGGCTTACAGCCAATTAAATCCCAAAAGTCATTATCTCAATTAGAATTAACAAAAACCACATAAAAAGGCTTCCTAAAGGTACCTTCACACTAAACGATATCGCTAGCGATCCGTGACGTTGCAGCGTCCTGGATAGCGATATCGTTGAGTTTGACAGGCAGCAGCGATCAGGATCGCTGGTCGTTGGTTAAAGTTCAGAACTTTATTTGGTCGTCAGATCGCCGTGTATCGTTGTGTTTGACAGCAAAAGCAACGATGCCAGCGATGTTTTACAATGGTAACCAGGGTAAATATCGGGTTACTAAGCGCAGGGCCGCGCTTAGTAACCCGATGTTTACCCTGGTTACCATCGTAAAAGTAAAAAAAACAAACAGTACATACTCACCTTCGCGTCCCTCGCCGTCCACTTCCTGCACTGAGTGCCGGCCGTAAAGTAAAAGCACAGCACAGCGGTGACGTCACCGCTCTGCTGTTAGGGCCGGCGCTCAGTCAGTGCAGGGAAGCGGACGCCGGGGGACGCGAAGGTGAGTATGTAGTTTGTTTTTTTACATTTTACACTGGTAACCATTTACTGAACATACATTTCAGTAGGCCATATTTGTGAACCCCACTTGCCACTGCTACAGGGCAAGTGGGAAGAGCCGGGCAAAGCGCCGGCATTGATGCAGCTAATAGATGCACCTTTTCTGGGCAGATGCGTTGTGCTATTTTTAGGCTGGGAGGTCCTATATCAATGGCTCCTTACCAGCCTGAGAATACCAGCCCACAGCTGTCAGCTTTACCAAGGCTGGCTGTTGAAAATGAGGGGGACCCCACACTGTTTTCTTTTTATTATTTTTTTTTTTTTTTATAGTGCAGGCAGCGCCGATGAATACTCTCATCAGTCGCTGGTGCTGTCATTATTATCACTTGAATACAACTCTTATCATTCTCCCCTGCTAGCCAGTAGAGCAGGGGAGAATGATTAAGAGCGATCCTCAGCACCTGGTGCCAGGGTACAGTGCTTCTTTCCTGACGCCCGTCCGTGTAGCACTGATGCGGCACACAGTTGCCACACGTGTGCCGCAAGTATTACACACACAGACACTCTTCTCCGATACCGGAAATATCAGGACGAGTGAATCTGGCCTTACAGAGATGACAGTAATAAAGGGGATCTACCGAAGTCTATAAAGGTGAACCGAGGAGCGGACCAGTGCACTCACATGATCCTTAAAGTGAACACGAAGGTGTATAAATCCATAACTGGGTTCAACATCGGGGTTTAGAGTTGTTTTGTTACGTTTGTAAGCTGCTGTGCTGCATCACCAATAGGCCGCCCCTGGCATTCATCGGATGGCTCCAGTCTTCCAGGTAAATGCTCAGGAGTCGCACTAGGCAGGTGCACAATTAGGTTATAGTATCGTAGTCCACATTTTCAACACAGCGGTCCAGCTCAGCTCTGACCTTGTGTGTGAATTAACCTGTCACATTTTGTTGGTTGGTGGAAGCGTAACCAGTCTGAGTTTCACAGTAAAAGTTCATTTGAACAAATGTAGAGTTTACCGCTTTTCTTATCCACGGCAATGCTAGAAGTGTATATCCTTAAGAGAGCGATTCACCAGGACCAGACTTTCGTCAGGGGCGTCTGGTCCAAAAACGCGCGTCGGGGTTTGGCGCAGCAGCTCCCTGGTATGTATGTACCCTTAGCCACACATGTGCTCCCTGCATATTTATGAGCACTCTATGGCCTCCACCACAGGATGTGATCCCGGTGAATCACCCTCTTAGGGATATACACTTCTATGAGCATTTCCATGGGTTCATCGCCCTGAATTTGGGCACCTCACACTACCTAGGTGTTATATCCCCAAACTCCTTGGTTAGTGTTTACCTTTATGTACTCAAGATACACGTGTCTGTGGTGAACCCTTCTCCAGCCTCGGCGGTTTTCACATGCTCCCCTTCACACTATAGGTGAACTATTCTATGCGTTTTTGGTGATCACCGACACTTCAGCATTGTCATGGTCTTGGTCACGTCTTCCTCGCTGCACTTTACTGATACATTTGTGGGGACAATATACTTCTGTACAACACCTGCCTATCTGAGCAGTCAGCCACATGAAAAGTGTGAAGCGGAGGGCGACTTTTCTTATTTCCTGACTCTGTCACCTGACCTGTCACTTAGAGCACCGTACACACCGGGCTTCCTGGCCGCGCCCTCACCTGATGCAGCCGGTGGGATTGTTCACACAGTCCGTGTCGCACATGAATCTCTCCCAGTGCAGCCAGCCCATCGGGGGAGTGCGCGCCAGGCCATTGTCCAGACCGAGCACCGCGGGGACACAGAGCGCAGCGCCCGCGCCGAGCAGCAGCCACAGCATCGCTTCCAGCTGAGCGCACACTGCACGGTCCAGTCCACACAGCCAATGAGCGCGCTCCTTCCGGGACAGAGCCCTCCCCTGTGGGCGGGGCAGGAGTGCGCTGCTGGGTGAGGTCATGTGTTCTGATGTCTGTGCAGTGACGTCACATCGCTGTTCTACTACTTGTAGGTCCTTGCTAAGAAAAAACCTAAAAGGTACAAAGCAAAGCACATATCATTATGGACGTAGATGTAAATGACCACTATGGGTGTATAAGTATACTACGTGCTTGTATGGACAAACATTGGACATAGTCGGTAAACAAAACATAAAAAAAAAACGAAAACAAAAATCCAGCAATTAAAGTGAATAATTTATTATGACATAGACCAATATAGTAGAAGTGGGAAATACCGGAAGACTATGGGACACATCACAAGGGACAAATTAAATGTGCAGTAAGTACAAATTAATAAATGATAAGATGTTAACAAATCAACTTAAAAGAAAGAAAAGAAATTAAGTAGCAGGTAACAGGAAAATTAAAATAAAAAATGACCAATGCAAAAAAATTGGTCATGCCTAAAAATTATTATGTGCTGTGCAATAAAAAAAAGTGATTATGTGCAACAATATGTAAAGTGCAGGAAAATAAAAGTTAATGATGCTGCTGAAATGGATCAATGCAAAAAAATGGCAAAATAAGAATAAAGTGAAAAGTCAGGGTATATACTGTATGTATAAAGTGCTAGTGTATTAGGTTAATAGTCCTGATAATCACTGAGAATTCAAATCATAGTCAAGTGTATATACAGATCGCCATACAAGTATATCATCCATAATTACCTGAATAAGTGCAGTGTCCCTTGGATGCGCCCATCCGGATGCGCGTTTCGACGTCAGCCTTCGTCAGAGTAGGTCCTCTATAATGAGGAGAGAGCGTTCTGTGATTGTCACCAGGCCTCTATAATGAGGAGAGAGCGTTCTGTGATTGTCACCAGGCCTCTATAATGAGGAGAGAGCGTTCTGTGATTGTCACCAGGCCACTATAATGAGATGGGAGCATGCTGTGATTGTCACCAGGCCTCAATAACAAGGTGGGGGCGTGCTGTGATTGTCATCAGGCCTGTATAATGAGGTGGGGGCGTGCTGTGATTGTCACCAGACCTGTATAATGAGGTGGGAGCGTGCTGTGATTGTCACCAGGCCTGTATAATGAGGTGGGGGCGTGCTGTGATTGTCACCAGGCCTGTATAATGAGGTGGGAGTGTGCTGTGATTGTCACCAGGCCTGTATAATGAGGTGGGGGCGTGCTGTGATTGTCACCAGACCTGTATAATAAGGTGGGGGCGTGCTGTGATTGTCACCAGGCCTCTATAACAAGGTGGGGGCGTGCTGTGATTGTCACCAGGCCTCTATAATGAGGTGGGGGCGTGCTGTGATTGTCACCAGGCCTGTATAACAAGGTGGGGGCGTGCTGTGATTGTCACCAGGCCTCTATAATGAGGTGGGGGCATGCTGTGATTGTCACCAGGCCTCTATAACAAGGTGGGGGCGTGCTGTGATTGTCACCAGGCCTCTATAATGAGGTGGGGGCGTGCTGTGATTGTCACCAGGCCTGTATAATGAGGTGGGAGTGTGCTGTTGTAAGGAGTTAAAAGCACCAGAAGAGTCTGGAGGCGGTTACCTTCTCGGCTCTGTGCCCGGAACCTTTGAGCTGTGCCGCAGGTTCCCTAGGGGAGAGACTTGTAGACTGGGACAGGAGGGAAGAAGCAGCCTGAGAGCAGGAAAGGGACGCATGCAGGGTAGAGAGCAGTTTGCAGAGCAGCGTGCAGAGCCGGGTGCAGCTGCGCTCCAGAAGAGAGAGAGAAAGAGACTGCCCAGAAAGACTGCATCTTGTAGAGACTGCCCAGAAAGACTGCATCCAGTGAATACTTAAAGCGGACTCTGCTGTGACTTTAGGGGGGCGCTTTGAGACCCGTTGAGAGACTACTACACCCTGGCCCCTGACTCCTGGTACAGAGACTTAACAGTGCAGAGCCCCTGTTTTCCTGGTACAGAGACTTAACAGTGCAGAGCCCCTTGTTTTCCTGGTACAGAGACAACCGTGCGGAGCCCTGATTTTCTGGCTGTGCTATAAAAGTTAAAGACTCAGAGCCTGTGCATACCACATTAACTCCTGAAACCCCAGGCAGCAGGCTCTCAGAGACTACTCTGCTCACGGACCACAGAGGGACGACAAGTGCCACTGATTCTCGGCGCCTACGTTGGAGAAGACGACCCTCCAAGCAAGTCTTCATGAGACTGATAAGTGTTCTTTTCTCAAGAAATCCTGCTTAATTCTGTTTTATTGTTTAACTCCCGTATTCTTGCATTGTTTTATTGCTAGTTATTTTCCATTGCTTCCTCCCTGCGAGGAGAACCTAATTCCTGTTATTAAACCCCTCAACTGTTGGTCTGCCTGTTCCGTGGTGACATACTCAGTACCTGCACGTTATTACATTTGGCGTAGTCGGCAGGATGTCACACGGTAGTGCGGATAGGGCAGACCAAGCAGCGGGGGAAGTTCCCAGGTCTAGCATTTCCCTGGGAGCCATGTTGAATAATTTGCCAAGGTTCACTGGGAACAATGTAATGTTGTGGAGTTGGACAGAGCGTATCCGGGGAATGATGCGGATGCACCCCATGACACCAGCCCTGGAGGCAGAAATTGCATTGATGGCTCTGGAGGGGGAGGCGCGGGATTCTGTCATGCATAGGTTCCCCCGGGAGAGAGATACCCTGGACAAAGTGCTGCGCATACTTGAGGAAACGCATGGGGACCCCACTGACGTAGGGGAACTTCGCATGCGACTGTTTCACCGGGTACAACGGGAGGGGGAGACCGTGACCCAATTCATGAACGCCCTACAAGAGCTTCACACTGCTATCAGACAAAAGGACGGTGTAGGGGTAGGGTCAGTTGATGTGGTGCTCAGAGATCAGCTAGTGACAGGACTGCGTGACACAATGATGAAACAGGCACTGCGAGAGCGCATGCGAGTAAAGCCAGACATGACTTTCTCTGAGGTTGGCAGTGAGGCGCGTGTGCGAGAACAAGAACAGGGAGTGACGGGGCTGGTAGGAAGGGTGCAGAGCGGGGAGGTAACCACCACCGCAGGCAATATTCCCCAGTGGGTGGAGGACCTGAGAATGGAGATTAGACAGGTCCGTGAAGAAATGGCGGCCTCCAGAAGAACTCTGGCAGAGGGGCCCGGCCCTCTGGTGCGAGACAGAGAAGCTGCCCCCCGAAGGGAGGGTGAAACTACCAGGAGGAGAAGCCCTCTTACATGCTACACTTGTGGAGAGTCCGGCCACATTGCTCGATGGTGTCCCCGGCGGAGCCGACCATCCCCGCATCCTCCTTTAAACTAGGTGGCTCTGGGCTTGAGGGGCGCCGCTCAGAGCGTGAAGAACAGAGGAGGAGGAGTAAAAGTCCCCACAGCCTTGTTTCCACGTGCCCTCTGGTCTGGGCAGAAATCAATGGAAGAGCAGTGCGATGCTTGATAGACACCGGCTCGCAAGTGACCACCATGCCTGAGAGATATTTCCACCATCACTTCACAGAGGCGCTACGGCCCGAATGGGGTCCTGTGATCAAACTTATGGCGGCCAATCACTTGCCCATCCCGGTCGCAGGGGTGGTATGGATGAACATAGAGGTCTGCGGAAAAGACCTCGGGAGGAGAGGAGTGGTATTGGTGGATGGAGAGGTAGCTAAAGACCATACCGTGACCCTGGGCATGAATGTGTTAAAATACCTCGGAAGCCTCGTTTTCAACGAGTCCCCGGAACAGTTCCTACAACAATGGAGCGACCAAACTCCCCAGAGAAGGGTCTTCCAACAACTGATACGGACCGCCCAGGTCCGGGAAGCATACAGCGACGGAAAGGAACTCGGCAAAGTCGTCGTCCCCGCCTCAGTCAATCGAGTGTTGCCCCCTGGACAGACAGTGCTTCCCCTGCCTGTACGAGCTGGCATCCCGCTGGAGGGAGTCGAAGTCCAAATTGAGCCCAGCAGAGCCGACCAGCTGCCGTCAGGAATATTGGTCGCACGGTCCCTGGCTACTGTGCGGGATGGAACTGTCCTTGTGCGCTGCATCAATTTGGGGGAGACAGATATAACTTTGCCCCCTAGAAGCAAAGTCGCTCAAGTCCTTGGCCTTCCAGACGAATTGGTCCCCACTGAGGCGGTACAGCTGACAGCCAGGCCAGAAGATCCGTGGCTGGTGACCGTCAAGGCGGAGGCAGCTCCGGACCCCAGGTTAATGCAAGAAGGGCGCCAGATACTGGAACGCATGAGGGCGGAGCTCTCGGAACTTACTCCGCAGCAGGTACCTCAGGTAGAAGCTGTATTGGGGAAATTTCAGGATGCGTTCGCCAAAGATGAAGATGACTTTGGACGTACCACGGCCATTACACACGAGATACCCACCGGGGATGCGGCGCCAATCCGGGAACGGTACCGCCAAATACCTCCACAGATGTACCAGGAGGTGAAGGGAATGCTGTCACACATGCTGAAGAAGGGAGTTATACGTGAGAGTCAGAGCCCGTGGGCTGCCCCTATCGTCTTGGTGAGAAAGAAAGACGGGTCCCTGCGGTTCTGTGTGGACTATCGGCGGCTCAATGCTTGCACAGTGCGGGACTCGTACCCACTGCCCAGGATAGAGGAGTCCCTGACGGCACTAGGGAATGCCAGATATTTCTCCACGTTAGACTTGGCCAGCGGCTACTGGCAGGTGCCCATGTCTGAGCAAGACCGAGCCAAGACGGCCTTCATCCTTCCGATGGGACTGTATGAGTTTGACCGGATGCCCTTCGGCCTAGCAAACGCCCCAGGAACATTTCAGCGACTCATGGAGAGATGTCTGGGAGACCTGAACTTTGAAGCCACTTTGATCTACTTGGATGATATCATCGTCTTTGCCCCCACCTTTGAGGAGCATCTGCAGAGATTAGAGCAAGTTCTGAGTCGGCTACAGAAGTATGGCTTGAAAGTGAAACCCCAGAAATGTCACCTCTTCCGTACCGAGATTGAATACTTGGGACATGTTGTCTCCGCTGAAGGGGTGAGGCCTTCCCAGGAGAAGATCGCTGCGGTACAAGAGTGGCCAACTCCAAAAACGGTGAAAGATGTGCGTGCATTCCTGGGACTCACGGGATACTTCAGACGCTTTGTAAAAGACTTTACCCGCCTTGCTAATCCACTCCAGGAGTTGTTGAGGGGAGTGCCCTCTTGCGCCAAAAACAGGAACATACAGTGGGGGAAGCATCAGGAGGAGGCATTCTTGGCTTTGAAGAAGGCATTGACGGAGGCCCCCGTGCTGGCCTGCGCTGACTTCACACAACCGTTCATCTTGCACACTGACGGGAGCCTGCAGGGCCTCGGGGCTGTACTGTCGCAGATGCAGGACGGGAAAGAGCGCGTCATCGCATACGCCAGTCGGTCTCTGCATGACTCAGAAAGGAATCCAGAAAATTACAGTTCATTCAAGCTGGAGTTGTTGGCGCTGGTGTGGGCAATGACTGAGAAGTTCGCGGAATATCTGGCTGGCTCAGAAGTTCATGTACGCACCGATAACAATCCGTTGGCCCATCTCGAGAATGCCAAGTTAGGCGCCCTAGAACAACGTTGGGTAGCCCGAATGGCCAAGTTCCGATACAGAATTTCGTATAAAAGAGGAGCTGAGAATGTACATGCGGATGCCCTCTCTCGAGTAAACTATCGCAAACCAGCACCCAGCCAGGATGAAGAACTGGAAGATGTAGAGGTTCCAGGTTTTGGAAAGACTGCCAGGACGGTGGCAGCGGCGCGGGAAATTGAACAGGAAGAGGCCTGTGTGAATTTGCTGGAGCAGCCCCGCGATGAGTGGGTCCGAGTACAACAGGAGGATCCGGAGCTAGCTCAGTTGAGAAGGTGGGTCGTGTCTGAACAAATGCCCAATCAACGTGAGAGGAGGTCCATGTCACCTGAAGTACTGAAGATGCTACGCCAGTGGGAGAGGCTCGAGTTGCGGGATGGTATCCTGTACCGGAAGGTATTCCTGCAAACAGAACTCAGTCTTGTATGGCAGACAGTGATTCCCTCGTCCATGATAGACCAGGTGGCTAAGGAAGCACATGAGAAAGGAGCACACTTTGGGCCAGAAAAGACTTTCCAGTGGTTACAGCGCCTATTTTATCACCCCCACTTAAGGAACACTGTGGATAAAGTATGTCGGCAATGCAGAAGTTGTGAGCTGGTCAAACCACCAGAACAAAGAGCTCCCACAGAGACGGTGAGGTCTTCTGGCCCCATGGACCTACTGGCAATAGATTACTTGACAATTGGACCAGCACATCAAGGCTATGAGCATTGTTTAGTGATGATAGACCACTTTACTAAATTTGCCGTAGTGACGCCCACGCGGGACCAAACTGCCGAGTCTGCGGCTCACGCAATCTGCAAACACTTCATTCAGGTGTACGGGTGTCCCAAGCGCATCCATTCTGATCAAGGGGCCTGCTTCCTCGGACGAGTGATGGAGGAGCTGCACCAGCTGTACAAAATAGATAAGTCCCGGACCACCCCTTATCATCCACAGGGGAATGGGGCTTGTGAAAGATTTAACCGCACTCTGATTCAAATGCTGAGGACTCTGGAGGAGGACCAGAAGGCGAAGTGGACTGAGTCTGTCCCTGAATTGGTGTGGGCATATAACAATCGTAAACACAGCACTACCGGATTCACCCCCTACTCTCTGTTCTTTGGCCGACCCGGGAAGGGACTGGCAGAGCTGGCGCTGGAACCCGAGGAGGACTACCCACGGACGGGGGTGTACTCCTGGGTTCAAGAACATCGTCGTCGGCTGCGGACAATTCAACGTCTAGTGCAGGACCGGCTACAAGAATTGAAGCATCCCCTGGTACCTCCTAAAAAGGGGACAGCCCTGTGGCCTGGAGACCGAGTCTTATTGAGGGAAAAGCGCCCACACAACAAACTGGAGTACCGATGGGAGAAAAGGCCGTACCGAGTGAAGCGGCGGCTCGGCAACGGGGGTCCCGTTTATGAGGTCCAGCCCGAAACGGAAGAAGGGACTCCCACCCGCACGCTGCACAGGAATATGTTGCGTCCATGTTTGTCTCGAGATCCTGAATCAGTCCAATTGGCTCCAGCACCCCCACCGGCTGCGCCAGTGATCAATGTAGATGTGGAAAATGAGGAAGACTTCGAATCTCCTCCAGTGAACCCAGGAACAGGGCTGGTGCCAGATTCTACCAACGTATCGGAGGAAGCCTCGACTCCTCCCACAGCAGCTGACACCACCGCCCCTGCTGGTTTTAGACGCTCTGATCGTTCAACGGCTGGTGTACCCCCTGTTCGCTACAATCAGGATGAGTTCATCTGGCAGCAGATTGTGCAAGGACTAGAAGATTGCCAACAGGAGCTCCTGAAGATCTCGCCCGTGGAATGGCGAGCAGAAAGAGGGGGGGGAATGTAAGGAGTTAAAAGCACCAGAAGAGTCTGGGGCGGTTACCTTCTCGGCTCTGTGCCCGGAACCTTTGAGCTGTGCCGCAGGTTCCCTAGGGGAGAGACTTGTAGACTGGGACAGGAGGGAAGAAGCAGCCTGAGAGCAGGAAAGGGACGCATGCAGGGTAGAGAGCAGTTTGCAGAGCAGCGTGCAGAGCCGGGTGCAGCTGCGCTCCAGAAGAGAGAGAGAAAGAGACTGCCCAGAAAGACTGCATCTTGTAGAGACTGCCCAGAAAGACTGCATCTTGTAGAGACTGCCCAGAAAGACTGCATCCAGTGAATACTTAAAGCGGACTCTGCTGTGACTTTAGGGGGGCGCTTTGAGACCCGTTGAGAGACTACTACACCCTGGCCCCTGACTCCTGGTACAGAGACTTAACAGTGCAGAGCCCCTGTTTTCCTGGTACAGAGACTTAACAGTGCAGAGCCCCTTGTTTTCCTGGTACAGAGACAACCGTGCGGAGCCCTGATTTTCTGGCTGTGCTATAAAAGTTAAAGACTCAGAGCCTGTGCATACCACATTAACTCCTGAAACCCCAGGCAGCAGGCTCTCAGAGACTACTCTGCTCACGGACCACAGAGGGACGACAAGTGCCACTGATTCTCGGCGCCTACGTTGGAGAAGACGACCCTCCAAGCAAGTCTTCATGAGACTGATAAGTGTTCTTTTCTCAAGAAATCCTGCTTAATTCTGTTTTATTGTTTAACTCCCGTATTCTTGCATTGTTTTATTGCTAGTTATTTTCCATTGCTTCCTCCCTGCGAGGAGAACCTAGTTCCTGTTATTAAACCCCTCAACTGTTGGTCTGCCTGTTCCGTGGTGACATACTCAGTACCTGCACGTTATTACACTGTGATTGTCACCAGGCCTCTATAATGAGGTGGGGGCGTGCTGTGATTGTCACCAGGCCTGTATAATGAGGTGGGGGCGTGATGTGATTGTCACCAGGCCTGTATAATGAGGTGGGAGCGTGCTGTGATTGTCACCAGGCCTGTATAATGAGGTGGGGGCGTGCTGTGATTGTCACCAGGCCTGTATAATGAGGTGGGGGTGTGCTGTGATTGTCACCAGGCCTGTATAATGAGGTGGGGCCGTGCTGTGATTGTCACCAGGCCTCTATAACAAGGTGGGGGCGTGCTGTGATTGTCACCAGGCCTGTATAATGAGGTGGGGGCGTGCTGTGATTGTCACCAGGCCTCTATAATGAGGTGGGGGCGTGCTGTGATTGTCACCAGGCCTGTATAATGAGGTGGGAGTGTGCTGTGATTGTCACCAGGCCTCTATAATGAGGTGGGGGCGTGCTGTGATTGTCACCAGGCCTGTATAATGAGGTGGGGGCGTGCTGTGATTGTCACCAGGCCTGTATAATGAGGTGGGAGCGTGCTGTGATTGTCACCAGGCCTGTATAATGAGGTGGGGGCGTGCTGTGATTGTCACCAGGCCTGTATAATGAGGTGGGGGTGTGCTGTGATTGTCACCAGGCCTCTATAATGAGGTGGGGGCGTGCTGTGATTGTCACCAGGCCTGTATAATGAGGTGGGGGCGTGCTGTGATTGTCACCAGGCCTGTATAATGAGGTGGGAGTGTGCTGTGATTGTCACCAGGCCTCTATAATGAGGTGGGGGCGTGCTGTGATTGTCAACAGGCCTGTATAATGAGGTGGGAGCGTGCTGTGATTGTCACCAGGCCTGTATAATGAGGTGGGGGCGTGCTGTGATTGTCACCAGGCCTGTATAATGAGGTGGGGGCGTGCTGTGATTGTCACCAGGCCTCTATGATGAGGTGGGGGGCGTGCTGTGATTGTCACCAGGCCTGTATAATAAGGTGGGGGCGTGCTGTGATTGTCACCAGGCCTCTATAACAATGTGGGGGCATGCTGTGATTGTCACCAGGCCTGTATAATGAGGTGGGGGCGTGCTGTGATTGTCACTAGGCCTCTATAATGAGGTGGGAGTGTGCTGTGATTGTCACCAGGCCTCTATAATGAGGTGGGGGCGTGCTGTGATTGTCACCAGGCCTCTATAACAAGGTGGGGGCGTGCTGTGATTGTCACCAGGCCTCTATAATGAGGTGGGGGCGTGCTGTGATTGTCACCAGGCCTGTATAATGAGGTGGGAGTGTGCTGTGATTGTCACCAGGCCTCTATAATGAGGTGGGGGCGTGCTGTGATTGTCACCAGGCCTGTATAATGAGGTGGGGGCGTGCTGTGATTGTCACCAGGCCTGTATAATGAGGTGGGAGCGTGCTGTGATTGTCACCAGGCCTGTATAATGAGGTGGGGGCGTGCTGTGATTGTCACCAGGCCTGTATAATGAGGTGGGGGTGTGCTGTGATTGTCACCAGGCCTCTATAATGAGGTGGGAGCCTGCTGTGATTGTCACCAGGCCTCTATAATGAGGTGGGAGCATGCTGTGATTGTCTCCAGGCCTGTATAATGAGGTGTGGGCGTGCTGTGATTGTCACCAGGCCTGTATATTGAGGTGGGAGCGTGCTGTGATTGTCACCAGGCCTGTATAATGAGGTGGGAGCGTGCTGTGATTGTCACCAGGCCTGTATAATGAGGTGGGGGCGTGCTGTGATTGTCACCAGGCCTGTATAATGAGGTGGGGGTGTGCTGTGATTGTCACCAGGCCTCTATAATGAGGTGGGAGCCTGCTGTGATTGTCACCAGGCCTCTATAATGAGGTGGGAGCATGCTGTGATTGTCACCAGGCCTCTATAATGAGGTGGGGGGCGTGCTGTGATTGTCACCAGGCCTGTATAATAAGGTGGGGGCGTGCTGTGATTGTCACCAGGCCTCTATAACAAGGTGGGGGCGTGCTGTGATTGTCACCAGGCCTCTATAATGAGGTGGGGGCGTGCTGTGATTGTCACCAGGCCTGTATAATGAGGTGGGAGTGTGCTGTGATTGTCACCAGGCCTCTATAATGAGGTGGGGGCGTGCTGTGATTGTCACCAGGCCTGTATAATGAGGTGGGGGCGTGCTGTGATTGTCACCAGGCCTGTATAATGAGGTGGGAGCGTGCTGTGATTGTCACCAGGCCTGTATAATGAGGTGGGGGCGTGCTGTGATTGTCACCAGGCCTGTATAATGAGGTGGGGGCGTGCTGTGATTGTCACCAGGCCTCTATAATGAGGTGGGAGCCTGCTGTGATTGTCACCAGGCCTCTATAATGAGGTGGCAGCGTGCTGTGATTGTCACCAGTTCTGTATAATGAGGTGGGAGCGTCCTGTGATTGTCACCAGGCCTGTATAATGAGGTGGGAGAGAGCTGTGATTGTCACCAGGCCTGTATAATGAGGTGGGAGCGTCCTGTGATTGTCACCAGGCCTGTATAATGAGGTGGGAGCGTGCTGTGATTGTCACCAGGCCTGTATAATGAGGTGGGAATGTGCTGTGATTGTCACCAGGCCTGTATAATGAGGTGGGAGTGTGCTGTGATTGTCACCAGGCCTGTATAATGAGGTGGGAGCGTGCTGTGATTGTCACCAGGCCTGTATAATGAGGTGGGAGTGTGCTGTGATTGTCACCAGGCCTGTATAATGAGGTGGGAGTGTGCTGTGATTGTCACCAGGCCTGTATAATGAGGTGGGAGCGTGCTGTGATTGTCACCAGGCCTGTATAATGAGGTGGGAATGTGCTGTGATTGTCACCAGGCCTGTATAATGAGTTGGGAGCATGCTGTGATTGTCACCAGGCCTGTATAATGAGGTGGGAGCGTCCTGTGATTGTCACCAGGCCTGTATAATGAGGTGGGAATGTGCTGTGATTATCACCAGGCCTGTATAATGAGGTGGGAGCGTGCTGTGGTTGTCACCAGGCCTGTATAATGAGGTGGGAATGTGCTGTGACTATCACAAGGCCTGTATAATGAGGTGGGAGCACGCTGCGATTGTCACCAGAACTGTATAATGAGGTGGGAGAGCTGTGATTGTCATCAGGCCTGTATAATGAGGTCGGAGCATGCTGTGATGGTCACCAGGCCTCTATAATGAGGTGGGAATGTGCTGTGATTGTCACTAAGCCTGTATAATGAGATGGGAGAATGCTGTGAATGTCATCATTCGCCTGTATAATGAGGTGGGAGAGAGCTGTGATTGTCACCAGGCCTGTAAAATGATGTGGGAATGTGCTGTGATTGTCACCAAGCCTGTATAATGAGACAGGAGCGTGCTGTCGTTGTCACCAGGCCTGTATAATAAGGTGGGAATGGGCTGTGATTGTCACCAGGCCTGTATAATCAGGTGGGAGTGTGCTACGATTATCACCAGGCCTGTATAATGAGGTGGGAGCATGCTGTCATTGTCACTAGAACTGTATAATGAGGTGGGACAGTGCTGTGATTGTCACCAGACCTGTATAATGAGGTGGGAGTGTGCTGTGATTGTCACCAGACCTGTATAATGAGGTGGGAGCATGCTGTCATTGTCACTAAAACTGTATAATGAGGTGGGACAGTGCTGTGATTGTCACCAGACCTGTATAATGAGGTGGGAGCGTGCTGTGATTGTCACCAGGCCTGTATAATGAGGAGGAAGCGTGCTGTGATTGTTACCAGGCCTGTATAAAGAGGAGGAAGCGTACTTTGATTGTCACCAGAACTGTATAATGAGGTGGGAGTGTGCTGTGATTGTCACCAGGCCTCTATAATGAGGTGAGAGCCTGCTGTGATTGTTGCCAGGGCTGAACAATGAGGTGGGAGTGACCTGTGGTTGTCACCAGGCCTGTATAATGAGGTGGGAGCATGCTGTGATTGTCACCAGGCCTGTATAATGAGGTGGGAGTGTGCTGTGATTGTCACCAGGCCTTTTGTAATGAGGTGGGAGCATGCTGTGATTGTCGCCAGGCATCTATAATGAGGAGGGAGCGTGCTGTGGTTGTCACCAGACCTGTATAATGAGGTGGAAGTGTGCTGTGATTATCACCAGGCCTGTATAATGAGGTGGGAGCATGCTTGATTGTCACCAGGCCTCTATAATGAGGTGGTGTCATTCAATAGGAAGAAGTTCTAATTACTCCAGCTACACATACAGAGCTCTCAGCTGCAATTTCCTGTGCCTGCCAGCAGAAGGCTGGAATTCTAAGCCATTCACCTGTTATGATCCGGTGACCTTGGAGCCGCATGAGACTTTCTCAGGAGTAGGTGGAACCTGTACTGACCGCAAACCCTAAACGGTCACCGCAACTAGAAGTAGCCGTGGGGTGTACCTAACACATCCTACACACCTCGACACAGCCGGAGGACTAAATACCCGTATAGATGGAAATGGGAATTCTATCTTGCCTCAGAGCAGAACCCCAAAGGATAGGCAGCCCCCCACAAATATTGACTGTGAGTATTAGTGGAAAGACACACGCAGGCAGAAATCAGGATTTAGCAAAAGAGGCCACACTATCCAAATAGGAAAGGATAGGACAGAATACTAAGCGGTCAGTATTAAAACCCTAAAAATATCCACAGCAGATAATACAAAAATTCCACCATCTAACTAAAGACATGGAATGTATATCTGCATCTCCTGAGAATCCAACTAGACTGAAATATCCAAACACAGTCTAAGCTGGACAAGAAAAAACATTGAATAGTACTGAATTGTAAAGCACACAGCATGTGTGCTGTAGAAACAAAACCAGACACTTATCTTTGCTGATTTGGCAGCAGGGCAGGAGGAACCAGACAGAGATGCAAAACCTCCAAGAACAATGGACAACTGGCAAGGGCTAATGAATCCTGCACACCTAAATATCCCAGTCAGAACTGCAATCAGCAGGGACACCTGCCCAGGATTGCAACCCAGGGACAACTGCATTACTACCAACAACCACCGGAGGGAACCCAAGAGCAGAATTCACAACACTCTCCCTCCCTCCCCCATGCTATATAGTTATAATGGGAGACCAGTGTGTCAGCCTGAAGAATTTTTATGGCTTGGTTCTGCAAACACCAGACTCCTTAAACTCCTCATTTCCCCCTCCCACTAATACCAGCCAAAACTGGTACAGCAAGCATGGGACTCTATTGTTCTTTTAAGGTTATGTATATTAGGAACAGTCCCGGCTAGAGATATAAGGATTGTATATTCCGGATGTTCATCAAGAGATCTGTAACTCACTGAAATCGCTAGAAGCTAAACCCAACGAGTGCAAGGAGTGGGTTTCTCAGTAAACAAGTTGTGTAACTACGTCTTGTTTACACTTAAAAGAATACCCTCCCCAACGTGATCATTGTGTCGTTCATATACGAGGTTCATACAGCGAGCTATGTATAAAAATGGTTTGTCATAACACTAAGAAAGTTAGAATTCAGCCCCTGAGTGAGGTCACCACAGGGGGAGTGCCTAGGTTTTGGGCTGGGAGATAACTAAGCGGTACATCAGTCTTCCAGAGTCTTTTGTCCGGGGTCTAGCTGCTAGACAGATGTGTGACATGCATCTTGATGTGTCCCCCTGAGCACATGGTCAGCCAGGAGATGAAATGATCTGAAAGAAATGTAAGTGTTTTTTCAACTTTAAACCCATTTTATTTGTAATTGTACTGTACATACGATACTTGTCTTCTTTATAATATCTTTTTAGACTTCTGTAAACACTGGCTAACTTGTTTGGAGTAAAATATAAATTTACTAGCTTTGTCTCTCCTTGCTCTATAACATACAGTCATGTCCTCTGAAGAGCATTACGCTACTAATTTGGGTTGGCTCCGTAGCCTTTAAATATTAAGAAATCGGAGCTGGTGGCAGCGGATTTGTCCTGTGCATTTGGGAGGCTTTGTAGCGACTGGCGGCGTTGAAAATTATTGTTCCCGCCTGAGTGGGAGTAGTTATATCGCCCTCGCTGTAGTGTGCCCATTAGCCAGTACAAAGTAAGGTAGCCTTTCTGGCGACTAATTATCCTAGGTGCAGTACCCTGTCTGACCTGAGGGTAAGGGGGGCCCCAGAGAGGTGCAAGTTCCAAACCGGAACTGGGAAGTGGGATATAGATAAATCTCCTTCAGAAAGAACAAGGGGCAACCAAACAACCCCGGTTCATGACAAACTGGTGTGAGTGGTGGGAATGATAAGGGTATGCTCCCCGCCAACCGAGACAGGTAGGAGCCTGCTGTAATTGTCTCCAGGCCTCTATAATGAGGTGGGACAGTGCTGTGATTGTCACATGGTCTCTATCAGGGGCGTAACTACCGCGGTCGTAGGGGTCGCAATTGCGATGGGGCCCGCAGTGCTTAGGGGCCCGCCCAGTCTAGCAGAGTGGGCGGGCCCCTAAGAACTCTGAGCTACAAAATGGGCCGCCGACCCTTTAAATAAATCTTCTTTACAGACCCTGGTGCGCGTGCACTCTCTCAGTGCGTGCGCGATCACGGGTGGGACTGCACTTGTCCCGCAGCAGAGCCCCTCCACCGCAGAGAGCCGCACACCACAACTATGGCTGCCGCTGCTCTGTGCGCACAGGGCCTGTGATGAGGTCACAGGAGGGGAGGAGTCGGAGTCACATAATCAAGGGCTTCCGTGTAGTGCAGGACAGTAGTGCAGTGCTGGTTGTCATCGTGCTTGAGGAGGGTAAGCTTTTGTGTGAGGTCAGGAGGGGTTTGTGTGGATGTAGCAGAGCCGTGTGTGTATGAGGTGTACAGAGCGGAGCCGTGTGTGTATGAGGTATACGGAGCGGAGCCGTGTGTGTATGAGGTGTACAAGGCGGAGCTGGGTGTGTATGAGGTGTACGCAGCGGAGCTGGGTGTGTATGAGGTGTACGGAGCGGAGCTGGGTATGTATGAGGTGTACAAGGCGGAGCTGGGTGTGTATGAGGTGTACTGAGCGGAGTCACGTGTGTATGAGGTGTACGGACCAGATCCGCGTGTGTAGGAGGTGTACGGAGCGGAGCTGGGTGTGTACGAGGTGTCCGGAGCCGTGTGTGTACGAGGTGTCCAGAGCCGGGTGTGTACGAGGTGTACGGACCAGAGCCGCGTGTGTATGAGGTGTACGGAGCGGAGCTGGGTGTGTATGAGGTAAATGGAGCGGAGCCGGGTGTGTACAAGGTGTACGGACCAGAGCCACGTGTGTATGAGGTGTACGGAGCGGAGCTGGGTGTGTGAGGTGTACGGAGCGGAGCCAGGTGTGTACGAGGTGAGCGGAGCCGTGTGTGTTTGAGGTTTACGGAGCGGAGCCGTGTGTGTACGAGGTGTACGGAGCGGAGCCGCATGTGCAAGGTGTACGGAGCTCAGCCGCGTGTGTAGGAGTAACTATGTGTGGCCATTATACTGTAGGCAATATCATGTGTGGCCATTGTACAGTATGGAGCACTATGTGTGGCCATTGTACAGTATGGAGCATCATGTGTGGCCATTGTACAGTATGGAGCACTATGTGTGGCCATTGTACAGTGTGGAGCACTGTGTGGCCATTATACAGTATGGAGCATCATGTGTGGCCATTATACAGTATGGAGCACTATGTGTGGCCATTGTACAGTATGGGGCACTATGTGTGGCCATTGTACAGTATGGAGCACTATGTGTGGCCATTGTACATTATGGAGCACTATGTGTGGCCATTGTACAGTATGGAGCACTATGTGTGGCCATTGTACAGTATGGAGCACTATGTGTGGCCATTGTACAGTATGGAGCACCATGTATGGCCATTGTACAGTATGGAGCGCTATGTGTGGCCATTGTACAGTGTGGAGCACTGTGTGGCCATTATACAGTATGGAGCATCATGTGTGGCCATTGTACAGTATGGAGCACCAAGTGGGGCCATTGTACAGTATGGAGCACTGTGTGGCCATTATACAGTATGGAGCATCATGTGTGGCCATTATACAGTATGGAGCACCATGTGTAGCCATTGTACAGTATGGAGCACTGTGTGGCCATTATACAGTATGGAGCATCATGTGTGGCCATTATACTGTATGGAGCATCATGTGTTTGTCCATATTTTTTTGTTTATAATTATTCTTTATGGAACAGTGTGATCAGCAGTGCTAAATGGGTGTGGTTGGGACGTGGATTTGGGTGTGACTAGTTGTGAAATGGGTGTGCTCAGAGGCGTGGCCTAAAATTTGTCATGACCCGCTGCACGCGCCGCAAACTTTGTCCCTCTTTCTTTTCTTTGAAAGTTGGGAGGTATGGAGCACACATGTCATGTACTCTGCGGGCAGGAGCTTAGAGGTGTGGGACCCATGCACCAATTTATGGGATGCAGATTTCCGGCTGGGTGCGGCCATCCCATAATGATCCCCCATAGCCACAGAGCAAATATTATAGCCATATGCATAGTGGAGCAGAGTCTGGCTAGCTGCAGACATCCCATAATGATCCCACATAGCCACATAACACATATTATAGCCATACACATACCCAGCCCACGACTAAGGCTACTTTCACACTAGCGTTTTTTTGCATACTTCGCAATGCGTCGTTTTGGCGAAAAAACGCATCCTGCAAAGTCGTCTGCAGGATGCGTTTTTTCCCCATAGACTAACATTAGCGACGCATTGCGACGTATTGACACACTTCGCAACCGTCGTGCGACGGTTGCGTCGTGTTGTGGCGGACCGCCAGCAGCAAAAAACGTTACATGTAACGTTTTTTGTGCCAACGGTCCGCCATTTCCGACCACGCATGCGCGGCCGGAATTCCGCCCCCACCTCCCCGCACCTCACAATGGGGCAGCGGATGCGTATAAAAACAGCATCCGCTGCCCCCGTTGTGCGGCGCTTGCACAGTATGCGTCGGTACGTCGGGCCGACGCAGCGCGAGGGCTCCGTACCGACACTAGTGTGAAAGTAGCCTACTTCTGTAATGGTGCATGTATTACTAACGCAGATGACGTTTGTGTGTCGCCATTTCTAATTCACCTATATATTTTGATTTGGGGGGGGGCCATTTGAAAGTTCGCATCGGGGCCCATAACTTTGTAGTTACGCCACTGGTCTCTATAATGATGTGGGAGAGTGCTGTGATCGTCACCAGGCCTGTATAATGAGGTGAGAGTATGCTGTGATTGTAACCAGGCCAGTATAATGAGGTGGGGGCGTGCTGTGATTGTCACCAGGCCTCTATAATGAGGTGGGAGCGTGCTGTGATTGTCACCAGGCCTCTATAATGAGGAGGGAGCATGCTGTGATTGTCACCAGGCCTCTATAACGAGGAGGGAGCATGCTGTGATTGTCACCAGGCCTCTATAATGAGGTGGGAGCGTGCTGTGATTGTCACCAGGCCTGTATAATGAGGTGGCAGCATGCTGTGATTGTCACCAGGCCTCTATAATGAGGTGGGAGCGTGCTGTGATTGTCACCAGGCCTCTATAATGAGGTGGGAGCGTGCTGTGATTGTCACCAGGCCTGTATAATGAGGTGGGAGCGTGCTGTGATTGTCACCAGGCCTGTATAATGAGGTGGGAGCGTTCTGTGATTGTCACCAGGCCTGTATAATGAGGTGGGAGCGTGCTGTGATTGTCACCAGACCAGTATAATAAGGTGGGGGCGTGCTGTGATTGTCACCAGGCCTCTATAATGATGTGAGAGCGTGCTGTGATTGTCATCAGGCCTGTATAATGAGGTGGGAGCGTCAGTGATTGTCACCAGGCCTGTATAATGAGGTGGGAATGTGCTGTGATTGTCACCAAACCTGTATAATGAGATGGGAGCGTGCTGTGATTGTCACCAGGCCTGTATACCTGTATAATGAGGTGAGAGAGATCTGTGATTGTCACCAGGCCTGTATAATGAGGTGGGAGCGTCAGTGATTGTCACCAGGCCTGTATAATGAGGTGGGAGCGTGCTGTGATTGTCACCAGGCCTGTATAATGAGGTGGGAATGTGCTGTGATTGTCACCAAACCTGTATAATGAGATGGGAGCGTGCTGTGATTGTCACCAGGCCTGTATAATGAGGTGAGAGAGATCTGTGATTGTCACCAGGCCTGTATAATGAGGTGGGAGCGTGCTGTGATTGTCACCAGACCAGTATAATAAGGTGGGGGCGTGCTGTGATTGTCACCAGGCCTCTATAATGATGTGAGAGCGTGCTGTGATTGTCATCAGGCCTGTATAATGAGGTGGGAGCGTCAGTGATTGTCACCAGGCCTGTATAATGAGACAGGAGCGTGCTGTGATTGTCACCAGGCCTGTATAATAAGGTGGGAACGGGCTGTGATTGTCACCAGGCCTGTATAATGAGGAGGAAGCGTGCTGTGATTGTCACCAGGCCTCTATCATGAGGTGGGAGCGTGCTGTGATTGTCACCAGGCCTGTATAATGAGGTGGGAGCGTGCTGTGATTGTCACCAGGCCTGTATAATGAGGTGGGAGCGTACTGTGATTGTCACCAGACCAGTATAATAAGGTGGGGGCGTGCTGTGATTGTCACCAGGCCTCTATAATGATGTGAGAGCGTGCTGTGATTGTCATCAGGCCTGTATAATGAGGTGGGAGCGTCAGTGATTGTCACCAGGCCTGTATAATGAGGTGGGAATGTGCTGTGATTGTCACCAGGCCTGTATAATGAGGTGGGAGCGTGCTGTGATTGTTAGGGACGCTGCGGCTTATGCCGCTGTCCCCTGACTGCTGCGCCTTCCCCCCTCACTCTGGTATTCGGAGATCTCCCTTTAAGTGAAGCTGAAGGAATATGGGGTTAACTCCCCGGGAGGGGGCGTGGCTTATTCCCTGCTCTTGGCGCCGGGAAGCGCTGAAGCCACATCCGTCCCAGGACCCGGACCTGTTTGGGCTGCCGGACCATGGACCCGCTGGAGAGTGCGGTGAGGGACAGGATCGGCAGGGAAGGCAGCGCCTGGTTAGCAGCTTTGCTGACCGGGAGCGACTCCTTCCCTGCCATGGTACAGGCGGCGCCGCCGGAGGGTCGGCGCTCTCGCAGAGCCACCCGACCTCCGGCACGGCTGAGCCCACCAGTACATTCAAAAAAGAGCGCGCGCAGCTCTCATGCGCGCGCATCTTCTGCTCGGGGCGCAAGGGAGACTGGGGGAAGTGCTTTACAGCAGGTGGGGGAGACACAGGGGACGGCGTCGAGCGGTATAAGCTTTATACCCCCTTCTGCCCCGGGCACACCGAGAGGGAGTTCAAGTCTGCAAGCGCCAGCAGTGTCAGCCGGAGCTGTGCAATTAGTTAGAAGCGGCATGGGGGGGGTCCAGGGATCGTCTGCTTCCTCACAGGACTCAGGCACAGCAGGAAGGGAGACTGAGGCTCCGCAGGGAGGCATTCCTCCACTTGCAAGGAGCACGGGGGTAGGTATTGCCAATATGGACAGGAGCAAGGATACGGCAGCTGTAGCGCAGCAGAACATGGGGGCACAGCACATCATATTAGCACAAGGTCAGCATAGTGCATACTCCCAGGCTAGTGTGGGGGGCGAATCACAGTTTCCACCTTACCCACTCATCTTTAGTACCCCGTATTCACAAATGCCGGGCGGGCAAATTACTCCCCCTCAAGCGTCGGTAGTTGAACACCAGGACGCCTCAGCTTCACGATCGCTGATGGCAACCGGTGCTCGTGCCCCAATTCAGGGTGCTGGCACCCCGGCTCTGGACAATAGACAGAGTGCGGGTATCCGCTCCGCGCGCAGATCATCATCTTCATCGTCGTCATCCCCCAGAGAGCATCGCAGAAGCGGACGTAGGAAGCGCGAGCGTCGCGTTAGCACACGGCGTTCATATAGATCTAGGTCCAGCCGGCGTAGTAGACGGTCTAGAGCCTCGCGGTGGCGCTCGCCTTCTTCATCCGGTAGTTCCTCAGGCAGGTCACGTAGGCAGGAGTCTTCTCGTCGCAGGTCTATACATCGCATGGAGCGTCAAGGTCCGATGACTCCCGTGGCACGGGAAGCAAGCTGTCCGGATAGCGGTGCACCGATTGGTGAGTACCCCTTTATCGGGGCATGGGGAGGGGAGAGAGCCAACACCAACCCTTCAGATACAGTAGCCAATACAATCGCAGGAAGCAGGATTTATGTCAATCCAAAATTGCTACAACCAGCGGGATTGTCCAGGCAGCCCCCTCCCCCCCGTCCGGATGTGTATAAAGATGGCCTATTCTGTGGAGTCCCTCCTTTAGGGGCCCACTTGGATAGCGCCATTAAGGAACAAATCTGGGCCAATGATTTCATTGACATATGGTCTCTGGTTTCCACGGATCAGCACTCGATTGATAGAGAGAGACGGTTGGGTGATAAAACATATGAACGGAAGCCAAAAGTTGCAAAAACCATTAATAACTGGTTGCAAGCTTTTGCGGTTATGGGATGCGTCATGGGGGAAAGGCATCCCGAAAGGTGCTCCGAGCTATTTATATACTTAGATAGCACCTATAATTCTTATAAGGCACATGGGGGATCGGCATGGTGGAAATATGATGAAGATTTCCGCCGTCGATTGGCCGCCAATCCTCAATTGGGCTGGGGTATGAAAGCAACGGATTCATGGCTCCGCTTGATGATGGCTCAGAGAACTACCCAATCCTTTCACGGGCCCGCTGCCGGGTCCAATAACAACGCGGCAGCAACAGCCATTCGTAGACCAGGTTCATGCTGGTTATTTAACGATGGGCACTGTAAATTCTACGGACTATGCAAATATAGACATGAGTGTTCATCATGCGGAGGCCCCCACCCAGTGGCAAAATGCACACGACCGCCCCAAAAAGCTATCTCCGGAAAAAACCCCTCTACAGGCGAGGTTAACGACGCCGGTGAGCGTAAAAAGAATGGGGCCATGGTTGGACAAATACCCCAATAAGTCGGCCGCGGCCCAGCTGCGTGTCGGTTTCTCCTTTGGTTTCCTCATTCCGTTTAATTGGTCACCAGAACCACAATCATCCCCTAACTTACAATCAGCAAAGGAATTGCCCAACGTCTTAGCGGAGAAGCTGGGGAAGGAAATCAGGTTGGGTCGTTTTCGTGGTCCTTTCAATTCCCCCCCTTTTCCTAACTTACGGGTTTCACCCCTGGGTATAGTCCCCAAAAAAGAAGTAGGTAAATACCGATTAATTCATCATCTTTCATACCCCAAGGGGAGGTCTGTCAACGATGGTATACCCAGTGATGAAACTGCCGTCACTTATATTTCATTTGACAAAGCGGTTGACCTCGTCAGAAATGCTGGGCCGGGGGCCCTTATGGCCAAATCGGACATAGAATCTGCTTTCCGGCTGCTCCCGGTACACCCGGATTGTCACCACTTACTTGGGGCTAAATTTGAGGATCTATACTATTACGACACATGTCTTCCCATGGGGTGTTCAATTTCCTGTTTTTATTTTGAGTTATTTAGCACGTTTTTAGAATGGGTCGCTCGCAAGATTACCCGGCTGACCGCCATCACGCATTATCTTGATGATTTTTTGATAGTCGGGCCAGCGGGCTCAGACGTGTGCGCCACAGCCCTTGCCCAATTCAAAGATGCCATGGCACATTTTGGGGTCCCACTTTCCCCCGAGAAAACGATAGGGCCAGTATCAGTGATCACATTCCTCGGGATCAAAATCGATTCTGTCGCCATGGAGTTTAGGTTACCAAAGGAGAAAATTGACAAGCTGCTGGATCTCATCAGCGGGTGTATATCAGTTGGTAAGGTTACATTAACTCAATTGCAATCTCTGCTTGGATCCTTAAATTTCGCCTGTAGGGTCATGCCAACGGGCAGCATCTTCTCGCGCAGATTGATGTTAGCCACAAGAGGGGTGAGTCAAAGACATCATAGAATCAGGATTACAGCACAGCTACGTTCTGATTTAAACACATGGAAGCTGTTCCTCAGCAGTTACAATGGTAGGACTTGCTTTCAGGAGACAGAATGCTCTAACGTGGCCTTGGGATTGTTGTTTACATCGTCTAGTCACACGGGTTTCAGTGCTCGCTTTGGTGACAAATTGTGTACTGCGAATTGGCCGGCTTTCTGGATTTCCAGGAAGTGGAACGAAGATCCTACATTGACCGATCTTCTCCCTGTGGCGGCCGCCATGGAGGTCTGGGGTCCACAATTGGCCAACAAGCGTATTCGTTTACAACTTGTAACCACTGGCGGGGCGCATGCCATCAATTATCTAGCATCTCCTTCACCGCTGGTTTTAGACCTGATTAGGTTCATAGTATTAAAATGCTTAACGTTTAATGTTTGGTTCAAAGCGGATGCACTATCTGTCAGCAATGAGAATGTCTATGGTTCACTAACTGGGTTTTACTCGCAGGATTTACGAGGACGGTGTCTTCAGGAACCCTTGGAGGAGGTGGATTGCCCACATTCGATCTGGGATGTCCTGGGGACCTGATGCCCTTAATACACTCATCGATAGCCCCGTCGACTTGGAAAGCCTATGGTAAGGCGTGGGAGGAGTGGTGTCTTTTAGCAGACGGCAAACCAGTGGGGTCTTCGGAGGATGCTCGAATGCAGGTGACAATGGCATTTCTATCAAAAATGCATGCCATGGGAGTGTCTGGTTCAGTGGCGTGTAACCGCTTGTCGGCGTTAGCGTTCCATTTCAAGCTGCGAGGTTGGCCAGATTCCACTAAACACTTCCTAATCAGTCAGTTACTGAAAGGATGGCGACGGGCGGACAAACACAGTGATAACAGGCGTCCTATCTCCTTCAAATTGCTAGTGAGTTTGGTTAAAGCTGTGGAATCTGTTTGCGATTCTAAATACGAAGCTGCACTAATTTCGGCTGCTTTTGGCCTAGCATTCTTCGGGGCCATGCGGGTTAGTGAGATTGTTCCTACTGCCCTGAACAAACCAGGTGGCCTTAGGTGAGAAGACATACTAATTTGCGACGATGGTTTAAGAATAAGAATATGCAAATCCAAAACTGATCAGGATGGCAGGGGTACTTGGTTCCCAATATTTGCCATCAACAAGGGCATTTGCCCATTAGCGTTAACCAGGAATTACATGCGTTTTAGAAAGGATGGTTCCCAATTTTTCATTCATGAGAATGGGCTCCCCCTAGTGTCGGGCCAATTCTTAGCTATATTGAGACGAACGTTGTCCCTATTGGGATTGCCCGCGGCAGAATTTGGGACTCACTCATTCCGGATAGGTGCAGCAACAGAAGCATCTAGAGCGGGTTTATTTGAATCAGAAATCCAAAGGGTGGGCAGATGGAGATCCCGCTGTTTTGCTAGATACATCAGGCCTGATTTATTGTTATAAAGTTTTGGTTGTTTTCGGGACTATATCCGGGAACAGGTTTGGTATTTCATTGGGGAACTTCCTGGGGTTGTTGGGTTATTGGTTGTTGGCTAACTGTACATTTTTATTCCTAGATGGAGTGCGTCCCAGCGTCTGGATAGTGGGCCACTTGTACATTTACTGGGCTGCACGACGTGCCGAGTTGTGCCCAGGAGGGCGATCTTTGGGATTCAACGACGTCGACGTGATATGGCGTGGCATGAGAGGCATGATGTGGTCCCAAGTTCTTCCGGAGATTGTTCACATTTCACGGGTGGCCTCATCCCCCACCATTGTGGTTATTCATGCCGGAGGAAATGACCTGGCTTCGTTTCCGCTGGCCGAACTACTTACGCTGATCAGATCGGACATGGACAAGTTCCCGAGTTTCTTCCCGTTGATGCGTCTAGTTTGGTCCGAAATAATCCCAAGGCTGGTTTGGCGGGGTGCCAGAGAATTGAATGCTATGGAGAGATCCAGACGCACGCTAAATCAGAGGATATCACGATTTGTAAGATTTAAGAATGGGGTAGTTGTTCGGCACCATCGATTGGAAGGGGACAATTCCGGTTTTCTGCTTCCAGACGGAGTCCATTTGAACGAGGCGGGCTTAGACATCTTCCTCAATGGCATTAGAGAAGGAGTGGTTCAGGCGATGCATTCGTTGGGGGGGTCGTAGCTCTCGATGTTCGCTCCTCCTTGGCGGAAGGGTGGAGTTTTGTTGGTGGTGAAGATACCTGCCCGGGAGCCCGGTTGGCAGTGATCTCCCTACACCCCGTTTGTTGGCAGACAGTGCCTGTTTAAGCTGCGACCAAAATATTTACCCAAAGGAAAAGATGGAAATGGTGTGACTATATTTCCCAATAAAAGTTTTAAAAGTTTCTTACAACTGTTGTGTGTTCACTTAATGGGAGCAAACGGTCATGGGTCGTAGCAGTCTCACCAGGCCTGTATACCTGTATAATGAGGTGAGAGAGATCTGTGATTGTCACCAGGCCTGTATAATGAGGTGGGAGCATGCTGTGATTGTCACCAGGCCTGTATAATGAGGTGGGACAGTGCTGTGACTATCACCAGGCCTGTATAATGAGTTGGGAGCATGCTGCGATTGTAAACAGGCCTGTATAATGAGGTGGGAGAGAGCTGTGATTGTCATCAGGCCTGTATAATGATGTGGGGGTGTGCTGTGATTGTCACCAGGCCTGTATAATGAGGTGGGAGCGTGCTGTGATTATCACCAGGCCTGTATAATGAGGTGGGAATGTGCTGTGATTGTCACCAAGCCTGTATAATGAGACAGGAGCGTGCTGTGATTGTCACCAGGCCTGTATAATAAGATGGGAACGGGCTGTGATTGTCACCAGGCCTGTATAATGAGGAGGAAGCGTGCTGTGATTGTCACCAGGCCTGTATAATGAGGTGGGACAGTTCTGTGATTGTCACCAGAACTGTATAATGAGGTGGGAGCGTGCTGTGATTGTCACCAGGCCTGTATAATGAGGTGGGAGTCTGCTGTGATTGTCACCAGACCTGTATAATGAGGTGGGAGTGTGCTGCGATTATCACCAGGCCTGTATAATGAGGTGGGAGCATGCTGTCATTGTCAACAGAACTGTATAATGAGGTGGGACAGTGCTGTGATTGTCACCAGGCCTGTATAATGAGGAGGAAGGGTGCTGTGATTGTCACCAGGCCTGTATAAAGAGGAGGAAGCGTACTGTGATTGTCACCAGAACTGTATAATGAGGAGGGAGCGTGCTGTGATTGTCAGCAGACCTGTATAATGTTGTGGCACTGTGTTGTGATTGTCACCAGGCCTGTATAATGAGGTGGGAGCATGCTGTGATTGTCACCAGGCCTGTATAATGAGGTGGGACAGTGCTGTGACTATCACCAGGCCTGTATAATGAGTTGGGAGCATGCTGCGATTGTCAACAGGCCTGTATAATGAGGTGGGAGAGAGCTGTGATTGTCATCAGGCCTGTATAATGAGGTGGGAGCGTGCTGTGATTATCACCAGGCCTGTATAATGAGGTGGGAATGTGCTGTGATTGTCACCAAGCCTGTATAATGAGACAGGAGCGTGCTGTGATTGTCACCAGGCCTGTATAATAAGGTGGGAACGGGCTGTGATTGTCACCAGGCCTGTATAATGAGGAGGAAGCGTGCTGTGATTGTCACCAGGCCTGTATAATGAGGTGGGACAGTTCTGTGATTGTCACCAGAACTGTATAATGAGGTGGGAGCGTGCTGTGATTGTCACCAGGCCTGTATAATGAGGTGGGAGTCTGCTGTGATTGTCACCAGACCTGTATAATGAGGTGGGAGTGTGCTGCGATTATCACCAGGCCTGTATAATGAGGTGGGAGCATGCTGTCATTGTCAACAGAACTGTATAATGAGGTGGGACAGTGCTGTGATTGTCACCAGGCCTGTATAATGAGGAGGAAGGGTGCTGTGATTGTCACCAGGCCTGTATAAAGAGGAGGAAGCGTACTGTGATTGTCACCAGAACTGTATAATGAGGAGGGAGCGTGCTGTGATTGTCAGCAGACCTGTATAATGTTGTGGCACTGTGTTGTGATTGTCACCAGGCCTGTATAATGAGGTGGGAGCATGCTGTGATTGTCACCAGGCCTGTATAATGAGGTGGGACAGTGCTGTGACTATCACCAGGCCTGTATAATGAGTTGGGAGCATGCTGCGATTGTCAACAGGCCTGTATAATGAGGTGGGAGAGAGCTGTGATTGTCATCAGGCCTGTATAATGAGGTGGGAGCGTGCTGTGATTATCACCAGGCCTGTATAATGAGGTGGGAATGTGCTGTGATTGTCACCAAGCCTGTATAATGAGACAGGAGCGTGCTGTGATTGTCACCAGGCCTGTATAATAAGGTGGGAACGGGCTGTGATTGTCACCAGGCCTGTATAATGAGGAGGAAGCGTGCTGTGACTGTCACCAGGCCTGTATAATGAGGTGGGACAGTTCTGTGATTGTCACCAGAACTGTATAATGAGGTGGGAGCGTGCTGTGATTGTCACCAGGCCTGTATAATGAGGTGGGAGTCTGCTGTGATTGTCACCAGACCTGTATAATGAGGTGGGAGTGTGCTGCGATTATCACCAGGCCTGTATAATGAGGTGGGAGCATGCTGTCATTGTCAACAGAACTGTATAATGAGGTGGGACAGTGCTGTGATTGTCACCAGGCCTGTATAATGAGGAGGAAGCGTGCTGTGATTGTCACCAGGCCTGTATAAAGAGGAGGAAGCGTACTGTGATTGTCACCAGAACTGTATAATGAGGAGGGAGCGTGCTGTGATTGTCAGCAGACCTGTATAATGTTGTGGCACTGTGTTGTGATTGTCACCAGGCCTGTATAATGAGGTGGGAGCGTGCTGTGATTGTCACCAGACCTCTATAATGAGGTGGTGTCATTCAATAGGAAGAAGTTCTGATTACTTCAGCTTCACATACAGAGCTCTCAGCTGCAATTTCCTGTGCCTGCAAGCAGAAGGCTGGAATTCTAAGCCACTCTCCCTCCCTCCCCCATGCTATATAGTTGTAATGGGAGACCAGTGTGTCAGCCTGAAGAATTTTTATGGCTTGGTGCTGCAAACACCAGACTCCTTAAACTCCTCATTTCCCCCTCCCGCTAATACCAGCCAAAACTGGTACAGCAGGCATGGGACTCTATTGTTCTTTTAAGGTTATGTGTATTAGCAACAGTTCCGGCTAGAGATATAAGGATTCTATATTCCGGATGTCCATCAAGAGATCTATAACTCACTGAAATCGCTAGAAGCTTAACCCAACGAGAGCAAGGAGTGGGTTTCTCAGTAAACGAGTCTTGTAACTACGTCGTGTTTACATTTAAAGGAATACCCTCCCCAACGTGGTGCATCTTCTGATCATTGTGTCGTTCGTATACAAGGTTCATACAGCGAGCTATGTATAAAAATGGTTTGCTATAACACTAAGAAAGGGGAGAATTCAGCCCCTGAGTGAGGTCACCACAGGGGGAGTGCCTAGGTTTTGGGCTGGGAGATAACTAAGCGGGACATCAGTCTTCCAGAGTCTGTTGTCCAGGGTCTTGTCACGGGGGTACTGGGTAGACTAAGGCCGGCGTCACACTGGCGAGTTTTACGGACGTATGAGCGCATAAACTACGTCCGTAAAATACGCATAACACACGGCCCAATGATTCCCTATGTCCCAGCTCCTATCAGCCGTATTTTACTGATCCGTAATATACGGTCTTGTACGGCCGTAGAAAATCGCAGCATGCTGCGTTTGTCACCGTATTGCGCAAAAAAATCGCCAATGAAAGTCTATGGGGCGAGAAAAATACGGATTCCACACGGACCAGCAGTGTGACTTGCGAGAAATACGCAGCGGTGTTAGTGAAAAGCCGGTAATTCAATTGCCGGCTTTTCATTTCTCCTTCCCAAACCCGACAGGATATGAGACATGGTTTACATACAGTAAACCATCTCATATCCCCTTTTTTTTTGCATATTCCATACTACTAATGTTAGTAGTGTGTATGTGCAAAATTTGGGTGCTGTAGCTGCTAAAATAAAGGGTTAAATGGCGGAAAAAATTGGCGTGGGCTCCCGCGCAATTTTCTCCGCCAGAGTGGTAAAGCCAGTGACTGAGGGCAGATATTAATAGCCTAGAGAGGGGGTCCACGGTTATTGGCCCCCCGGCTACAAACATCTGCCCTGTCATGAATCCCAATGGCTAGGGATAGCACAGGACAAGCAAAGTACAAATATATTACGGACGAGCTCTAGGGTGATGGAACCTGGGCTGACCGCTGCCCTACGCCTGACAAACGCAACTAGAGATAGCCAGGGAGCGTGCCTACGTTGGTTCTAGACGCCACGCACCAGCCTAAGAGCTAACTAGCACTGCAGAGAAAATAAAGACCTCACTTGCCTCCAGCGGAATGAACCCCAAAAGATATAGTTGCCCCCCACATGTATTGACGGTGAAATGAGAGGAAGGCACACACATAGAGATGATATATATAGTTTTAGCAAATTGAGGCCCGCTGTAAACTAGAAAGCAGAACGATACAAAAGGGGACTGAGCGGTCAGCAAAAAACCCTAATCAAAAAAAACCATCCTGAGATTACAAGAACCCATGTGCCAACTCATGGCACATGGGGAGAACCTCAGTCCACTAGAGCTACCAGCTAGCATAGAGACATAATAAGCAAGCTGGACAAAAAACCAAACAACTGAAAATCAGCACTTAGCTTATCCTGAAAGATCTGGGAGCAGGTAGGCAGGAACCAAACAGAGCACATCTGAATACATTGATAGCCGGCAAGGGAAATGACAGAAAGGCCAGGTAAAATAGGAAACACCCAGCCACTGATGGACAGGTGGAAACCAAAGGCCGCAACCCACCAAAGTCACCCAGTACCAGCAGTAACCACCAGAGGGAACCCACAAACAGAATCCACAACAGTACCCCCCCCTTGAGGAGGGGTCACCGAACCCTCACGAGAACCCCCAGGGCGATCAGGGTGAGCTCTATGGAAGGCGCGGACCAAATCAGTCGCATGAACATCGGAGGCGACCACCCAGGAATTATCCTCCTGACCATAACCCTTCCACTTAACCAAATACTGGAGTTTGCGTCTGGAAACACGAGAATCCAAGATCTTCTCAACAACATACTCCAATTCTCCCTCCACCAGCACCGGAGCAGGAGGCTCAACCGAAGGAACAACGGGCACCTCATACCTCCGCAACAACGACCGATGGAACACATTATGAATAGCAAACGATGCTGGGAGATCCAAACGAAAAGATACAGGGTTAAGAATCTCCGAGATCCTATAAGGACCGATGAACCGAGGCTTGAACTTAGGAGAAGAGACCTTCATAGGGACAAAACGAGAAGACAACCACACCAAATCCCCAACAAGAAGTCGGGGACCCACGCGGCGACGGCGATTAGCAAACTGCTGAGTCTTCTCCTGAGATAACTTCAAATTGTCCACCACCTGATTCCAAATCTGATGTAGCCTGTCCACCACCACGTCCACTCCAGGACAATCCGAAGGCTCCACCTGACCAGAGGAAAAACGAGGATGAAACCCCGAATTACAAAAAAAAAGGAGAGACCCACGTGGCCGAACTAGCCCGATTATTAAGAGCAAATTCGGCCAGTGGCAAAAAAGCAACCCAGTCATCTTGATCAGCAGAAACAAAACACCTCAAATAAGTTTCCAAGGTCTGATTAGTTCGCTCCGTCTGGCCATTCGTCTGAGGATGGAATGCAGACGAGAAAGACAAATCAATGCCCATCTTGGCACAAAACGTCCGCCAAAATCTAGACACAAACTGGGATCCCCTGTCAGAAACGATATTCTCCGGAATCCCATGCAAACGAACCACGTTCTGAAAAAATAAAGGGACCAACTCAGAGGAGGAAGGCAACTTAGGCAAGGGCACCAAATGAACCATCTTAGAAAAGCGGTCACACACAACCCAGATAACGGACATTTTCTGTGAAACCGGGAGATCAGAAATAAAATCCATGGAAATGTGCGTCCAAGGCCTCTTCGGGATGGGCAAGGACAACAACAACCCACTGGCCCGAGAACAGCAAGGCTTAGCTCGAGCACACACTTCACAAGACTGCACAAAGGTACGCACATCCCTAGACAAGGAAGGCCACCAAAAAGACCTGGCCACCAAGTCTCTAGTACCAAATATTCCAGGATGACCAGCCAACACAGAAGAATGGACCTCGGAGATGACTCTACTGGTCCAATCATCCGGAACAAACAGTCTTTCTGGTGGACAACGATCCGGTTTATCCACCTGAAACTCCTGCAATGCACATCGCAAGTCTGGGGATACGGCGGACAATATTACCCCATCCCTAAGGATACCAGTAGGCCCAGAGTCTCCAGGAGAGTCAGGCACAAAACTCCTGGAAAGAGCATCTGCCTTCACATTCTTTGAACCTGGCAGGTATGAAACCACGAAATTGAAACGAGAAAAAAACAATGACCAACGAGCCTGTCTAGGATTCAAACGCCTGGCAGACTCAAGGTAAATGAGATTCTTGTGATCAGTCAAGACCACCACACGATGTTTAGCACCCTCAAGCCAATGACGCCACTCCTCAAATGCCCACTTCATGGCCAAAAGCTCCCGATTACCCACATCATAATTGCGCTCGGCGGGCAAGAATTTTCTAGAGAAGAATGCACATGGCTTCATCACCGAGCCATTAGAACTTCTCTGTGACAAAACCGCCCCCGCTCCAATCTCGGAAGCATCAACCTCAACCTGAAAAGGAAGTGAAACATCTGGTTGACACAACACAGGAGCAGAAGAAAACCGGCGCTTAAGTTCCTGAAAGGCCTCCACGGCCGCAGGAGACCAATCAGCAACATCAGCACCCTTTTTAGTCAAATCAGTCAAAGGTTTAACAATACTGGAAAAATTAGCAATGAACCGACGATAAAAATTAGCAAACCCCAAGAACTTCTGAAGGCTCTTAACAGATGTAGGTTGTGTCCAGTCACAAATCGCCTGAACCTTGACGGGATCCATCTCAATAGTAGAAGGAGAAAAAATGTACCCCAAAAAAGAAATCTTCTGGACTCCGAAGAGACACTTTGAGCCCTTCACAAACAGAGAATTGGCACGCAGAACCTGAAACACCTTCCTGACCTGTAGAACATGAGACTCCCAGTCATCAGAAAACACCAAAATATCATCCAAATACACAATCATAAACTTATCCAGATATTCACGGAAAATATTGTGCATAAAGGACTGAAAGACTGACGGAGCATTGGAGAGTCCAAAAGGCATTACCAAATACTCAAAATGGCCCTCAGGCGTATTAAATGCGGTTTTCCACTCATCACCCTGTTTTATCCGCACCAGATTATACGCACCGCGAAGATCTATCTTAGTGAACCACCTAGCCCCCTTAATGCGAGCAAACAAATCAGTCAATAATGGCAATGGATACTGATACTTGACTGTAATCTTATTCAGAAGGCGATAATCTATACAAGGCCTCAGGGAACCATCTTTTTTTGCCACAAAAAAAAAACCTGCTCCCAGAGGGGACGAAGATGGACGAATATGTCCCTTTTCCAAGGACTCCTTAATATAATTCCGCATAGCAGTATGCTCTGGCAGTGACAGATTAAATAAACGACCCTTAGGGAACTTACTGCCAGGAATCAATTCTATAGCACAGTCACAATCTCTATGCGGAGGGAGCGAATTGAGCTTAGGCTCCTCAAAAACATCCCTATAGTCAGACAAAAACGCAGGGATCTCAGAAGGAGTAGATGAAGCGATAGAAATCGGAGGTGCATCATCATGAACCCCATGACATCCCCAGCTTAACACAGACATTGTTTTCCAGTCCAGGACAGGATTATGAGTTTGTAACCATGGCAGACCAAGCACTAGTACATCATGTAAATTATAAAGTACAAGGAAGCGAATCACCTCCTGATGAACGGGAGTCATGCGCATGGTCACTTGTGTCCAATACTGCGGTTTATTCATAGCCAATGGTGTAAAGTCAATTCCCTTCAGAGGAATAGGAACTTCCAGAGGTTCCAGACTAAAACCGCAGCGTTTAGCAAATGACCAATCCATAAGACTCAGGGCAGCGCCCGAATCCACATAGGCATCGACGGAAATGGAAGACAGTGAAAAAATCAGAGTCACAGACAAAATGAACTTAGGCTGCAGAGTACCAATGGCAAAAGATTTATCAACCCTTTTTGTGCGTTTAGAGCATGCTGATATAACATGAGCTGAATCACCAAAATAGAAACACAATCCATTTTTCCGCCTATAATTTTGCCGTTCACTTCTGGACTGAATTCTATCACATTGCATAGTCTCAGGTGCCTGTTCAGAAGACACCGCCAACTGGTGCACGGGTTTGCGCTCCCGTAAACGCCGATCAATCTGAATGGCCATAGCCATAGACTCATTCAGACCTGTAGGCGTAGGGAACCCCACCATAATATCCTTAATGGCCTCAGAAAGACCATTTCTGAAGTTTGCAGCCAGGGCGCACTCATTCCACTGAGTAAGCACCGACCATTTCCGAAACTTCTGACAATATATCTCCGCTTCATCATGCCCCTGAGAGAGGGCTAATAAAGCCTTTTCAGCCTGAATCTCCAGGTTAGGTTCCTCATAGAGCAATCCCAATGCCAGAAAAAACGCATCCACACTGAGCAATGCAGGATCCCCTGGTGCCAATGCAAATGCCCAATTCTGAGGGTCGCCCCGCAGGAAAGATATTACAATCTTGACCTGTTGAGCAGAGTCTCCAGAGGAGCGAGATTTTAAAGAAAGAAACAATTTACAATTGTTCCTGAAATTCAGGAAGGTAGATCTATCTCCAGAAAAGAACTCTGGAATAGGAATTCTAGGTTCAGACATGGGAGTGTGAACAACAAAATCCTGTATGTTTTGAACTTTTGCCGCGAGATTACTCAGGCTGGAAGCCAAACTCTGGACATCCATGTTAAACAGCTAAGATCAGAGCCATTCAAGGGTTAAGAGGAGGTAAGAAGCAGCTAGACAGCAATTAAGGCTAGGCAGCAAAACTCTGAAGGGAAAAAAAAAATTAAAAAAAAATTTCCCTTAAACACTTCTCTTTCTCCTGCTTCAGCCCAAACAATTAACACTTTGTGGGCCGGCTATACTGTCATGAATCCCAATGGCTAGGGATAGCACAGGACAAGCAAAGTACAAATATATTACGGACGAGCTCTAGGGTGATGGAACCTGGGCTGACCGCTGCCCTACGCCTGACAAACGCAACTAGAGATAGCCAGGGAGCGTGCCTACGTTGGTTCTAGACGCCACGCACCAGCCTAAGAGCTAACTAGCACTGCAGAGAAAATAAAGACCTCACTTGCCTCCAGCGGAATGAACCCCAAAAGATATAGTTGCCCCCCACATGTATTGACGGTGAAATGAGAGGAAGGCACACACATAGAGATGATATATATAGTTTTAGCAAATTGAGGCCCGCTGTAAACTAGAAAGCAGAACGATACAAAAGGGGACTGAGCGGTCAGCAAAAAACCCTAATCAAAAAAAACCATCCTGAGATTACAAGAACCCATGTGCCAACTCATGGCACATGGGGAGAACCTCAGTCCACTAGAGCTACCAGCTAGCATAGAGACATAATAAGCAAGCTGGACAAAAAACCAAACAACTGAAAATCAGCACTTAGCTTATCCTGAAAGATCTGGGAGCAGGTAGGCAGGAACCAAACAGAGCACATCTGAATACATTGATAGCCGGCAAGGGAAATGACAGAAAGGCCAGGTAAAATAGGAAACACCCAGCCACTGATGGACAGGTGGAAACCAAAGGCCGCAACCCACCAAAGTCACACAGTACCAGCAGTAACCACCAGAGGGAGCCCACAAACAGAATCCACAACACTGCCCCCAGCCACCCCAGAAAAGGCGCATCTGGAAGATGCGCCTATTCTGGCACTTGGCCACTCTCTTCCCACTCCCGTGTAGCGGTGGGATATGGAGTAATGTCCTCATGAACTGGAGCCTTGGAAAAGTTCCCACGCTCGAGTTCATATGAGTTCATCCAGCAGAGGGCGCCTCACCGCGACTCAATGTAAGTACAGATCACCCAGCTTTCCTTTCAGCACCCGGGGTTTACAGGCACGAGCGAGTGCTTTAGCACAGCTCCTGCCTGTAAATTGATTTAACCCCTTCAGATGGATTTACTTCGTGGGACGTGACAGTTCATCAGAAGGTATGTATATTGTTGGTTTATTATTTTGCAGAGCGAGGGTCTTCAGGTGGATTGAGAGAGCAATAAAATATTAAAACAACCTGTGTGTTTATTTCATTAAAATAATTTTTAATAATGTGTGTGTGTGTTTTTTAACCCTTTCATACAATTGGATTAATAATGGATAGGTGACATAATTGACGCCTCTCCATTATTAATCTGGCTTAATGTCACCTTACAATAGCAAGGTGGCATTAACCCTTCATTACCCCATATCCCACCGCTACACGGGAGTAGGAAGAGAGTGGCCAAGTGCCAGAATAGGCGCATCTTCCAGTGCCTTTTCTGGGGTGGCTGGGGGCAGATGTTTGTAGCTGGGGGGGCCAATAACCATGGACCCTCTCTAGGCTATTAATATCTGCCCTCAGTCACTGGCTTTACCACTCTGGCGGAGAAAATTGCGCGGGAGCCCACGCCAATTATTTCCGCCATTTAACCCTTTATTTTAGCAGCTACAGCACCCAAATTTTGCACATACACACTACTAACATTAGTAATGTGGAATATGCAAAAAAAAAGGGGATATGAGATGGTTTACTGTATGTAAACCATGTCTCATATCCTGTCGGGTTTGGGAAGGAGAAATGAAAAGCCGGCAATTGAATTACCGGCTTTTCACATGCTGAATTAAATATAAATACAGAATATATATATATGTGTCTCAATGACATATATATATATATATATATATATATATATATATATATATATATACTGTATATATGTTTTAACGAACATTTGAGCACATAAATCCATTATATGTCGGTTTTGTAAGCCTGCGAGAAAATATCGCAGTACGGATGCCATACGGATTACATACGGAGGATGCCATGCGCAAAATACGCTGACACACCCTGCCTACGGATGACATACGGATCACTATTTTGGGAACATTTCTCCGTATTACGGCCGTAAAAAACGGACCGTATTGTCTTACACTGAGTGTGACGCCGGCCTAAGGCTGGTTAAACGGGCCCCTGCGATATCCCTCAGACTAGGGAAAACCCTGTCTGTCCCTCTCCCAGAATTTACACTAATGGTGTGCTTGTCTGGGCCACCAGGCCTGACCCTGACTCCTGTTTCAGCCCTATGCTGAAACCTTCACCCAGTGATTAGACCACACACCAACCTCAACAGAAAGCACAGACAGGGAAAACTAAAAACGCACCATGCCGCAGACACACAGGAAAACACTATAACGTGCACAGGGCAAAACAAATACAAATATAGGAAGGAGAAATATGACAAAGGATAATACACCACCAGATACGATATTTCTACTCCAAGACCACCACTCCAGACCGGAATCACTAGGCACGAGGCACAAGCTATAATCGGCGACGCCCAAAGTCCAGCAGAACTATTTAAAGGGACTCTGTCACCTGAATTTGGAGGTAACAATTTTCAGCCATGGGGCGGGGTTTTCGGGTGTTTGATTCACTTTTTCCTTACCCGCTGGCTGCATGCTGGCTGCAATATTGGATTGAAGTTCATTCTCTGCCCTCCATAGTACACGCCTGCGTAAGGCAAGATTGCCTTGTGCAGGCATGTACTACAGAGGACAGAGAATGAACTTCAATCCAATATTGCAGCCAGCATGTAGCCAGCGGGTAAGGAAAGGGTGAATCAAACACCCGAAAACCCCGCCCCTATGGCTGAAAATTGTTCCCTCCAAATTCAGGTGACAGAGTACCTTTAAAGGCAGTGGGCGTGACCCAGCCTCCAACCCGAGTACCAGCTAAATTAACCCCGGGCAACCTAGATAAAATCTAGTCGGCGCCACTAAGCGTATAGTGGACAAATGCGGAATTACCGCTGTCTGTCGGACGCCCTAGCGTGAATAGCGTCCGAGATGACAGTACCCCGCCTTCTACGAGGGACCCCAGGGCCCTCACGACTTATAGGACCCGGCTTGTCCGGATGGTGGCGGTGAAACATACTGACCAACCGGTCCGCATGAATGTCCGAGGCTGGTACCCAAGACCTCTCCTCCGGCCCATAACCACGCCAGTGTACCAGGTACTGTAATGTGCGGCGCACTACACGAGAGTCAACCACCTTGGAGACTTCAAATTCCAAATTGCCATCCACCAAAACTGGAGATGGCGTCGGTGTCGCGTCCACAGAACCCACCACCTTTTTCAATAACGATCTGTGGAACACGTTGTGTATCTTATAAACCGTAGGAAGCTCCAATCGGTAGGCTACCGTGTTAATGATGGCGGTGACCCTAAATGGACCAATAAACCTTGGACCTAATTTCAGGGATGGTATTTTGAGTTTTGTTTTTTGTGGACAACCACACCCAGTCACCCACACTCAGGTCCGGACCTGGCACACGTCTACTGTCAGCCACACGTTTGTACCTAGCACCCACACTCAGCAAGCACTGTTTCACTCTCCTCCAGACAGATGACAGTTGTGCTCCTAGCTGGTCCTCCTCCGGGACGCCAGCAGAGCCCCCCTGACGCAGAGTACAAAATTGAGGATGATGCCCGTAAACACAAAAGAACGGGGACTCCCCAGACGATTCCTGGCAGTGATTATTTATGGCAAACTCCGCCAAAGGAAGGAACGTCGACCACTCCTCCTGATTGTCAGAAACAAAGCAGCGTAAATACTGCTCCAAATTCTGGTTCATACGCTCGGTCTGACCATTTGACTGAGGATGAAACGCCGAAGAATGCGATAACTTGATCCCCAGCCGTGAGCAAAATGCTTTCCAAAACTTTGCCACAAACTGAGTACCTCTATCAGACACGATGTCAGACGGAACTGTAACAACTCTGCTGGCATCATGGCATGGCCTCGCATTTCTCACACTATCTTACCCACTGCTCCAGGCCATGGTGTGGTTTCTGTTTCTTGCCAGCTCCATGTTCTGTGTCTCTGCTCTCTGCATGCTTCATAGTTCTGTGTATAGAGGGGCGGCGCCTGAACTCTCTGGTTCTTATAGGAATCAGGTGCATCTGTCCAATCTGTTCCTGACCAATTGCCAGGAGACCTCCAGTATTTAGTTCAGCTCCACCCAGTGGTCTGGGCCTGTGCAATGTGTTAGCTCAGTTAGTGTCTTGCTTCTGAGTTTGCCTGGCCTTTCTCTTAGTTACTCCCTCTCTGGAGGATTCTCTGTGTTATTTCCTTGGTCTTGTTGTCCGCCCACCAGGAGGCAGTATATCCTGGTCCCAGTGTCTTTGTCCTTGTGTCTTGTTCCATTGCCTTGTCTGTACTTAGTCTTACCTCGGTCTCCTAGACTGTGGCTTCCTTCCCTGTTGTCTTTCTTTGTATTCTCAGTCTACTCACACTCCGCACTCTTGCAGCTCTGCCTGCTCTGAACCTTTGTGACTTTACCTCTGCTCCTCACTTCTGCGTTTCTGCTCCTTTCTACTCAGCTTATCTTCTGCTGTTGCAGTTATCCCTTGCTGCAGCTTCTCTCCACATTCCTTGTGGCTCTGCTCAGCTTTGCTGCAGAGACCTCTCCCGCAGCTCCTCTCCGCTCCTTGCGGTTCTACCTGGCTCCGCTCCTTGCGGTTCTACCTGGCTCCGCTCCTTGCGGTTCTACCTGGCTCCGCTCCTTGCGGTTCTACCTGGCTCCGCTCTTTGCGGTTCTACTTCTCCTGCACTTGGCTCCGCTGCCAGCTCTTGGCTCCGCCTCCTGCCTGTCTGCACTTGGCTCCGCCTCCAGCTCTTGGCCCCGCCTCCTGCATTTCTGTTTTTGGCTCTAGCTCCTGTGCTTTCGCTCTGCATCCGCTCTTGCGGTCTTTATCTACTTATTCCTAGGTCCTCGTGTCTGAACAGGTTCTTACCCGTTCTACATACCTGCCTGCAGACCGGTCCCTACCTGTTCTTCCAGTGTACCAGTCTTGTCCACCAGTCCTGCCAGAGAGCCAGCCGTGCCCGCCTGCCTACCAGAGAGCCAGCCGTGCCCGCCTGCCTGACAGTGTTCCTGTTGTATCCATCTGCCTACCTATGTGCCAGCCGTGCCCGCTTGCTTGTCTATGTTCCGTTCCCTGGTGGGATCAGCAGCCACAACCAGACTCCACCCTGGAGTGGTACCTGGTAGCTTCCTATTGCACAAGTCTGACCTCACCATCAGAGGCTCCAGCGAACACCTAGGAAGCTACTTAGTTACGCCCCTTCCAGGGAGGTTTGGTCTGTGACACAGTGGGGCCACACCCCCCCGCGAGCTCACGCCCACCAGTCAGGGCGTGAGCGTGACAGTTTGCACAGGCCATGGCCTCCGCTGTGTCCCATGTGCCTTCGCTCTAGGAGCAAGATGCTTTAATCGTTGTCTCTGATGCTATCTTTAATAAACTTTTGGCCTATGAAAAGCAGGCTCCTGCGGATCCGCCAAGGTACTATGGGGATCCGAAGCAGTGCCATGTGTTCCTGGAGCAGTGTATGCTGAACTTCGAATGGTATGCCTCTGCTTTCCCCTCTGATTTGTTTAAGGTTGGATACATAATGTCTTACCTAAGAGGAGATGCTTTGCTATGGATCAACCCCTTGTTTGAAGCAGGGGATCTCATCATCACGGACTTGGAGGCCTTCCTGGCGGCCTTCCGTAAAGTCTTCGATGTGCCTACCTCTGCGTCTCCTGAAAAGTCTTTCCCTCCAAGCTCACAGAGATGGTCCAGACAAAAGAAACCTGAAGGTAAACCGTCGCTTCCGTCCATGACCATCCAAGACTCACCTGTTCCACAACCTGCCGAAGCAGCCACCCGAGCAAGATCCGAGAGGTCTAATAAAAGGGGGCTGGCAAATCTGCAGCCTGAATCTGGTGCTGAGATTGAAATACGGTATCCCTGTGGTTGTAAAGAACATTCAGGTGGTCTTTGCCCTGTGAAGCCTGTACTCCAAAACCCTGGGCCAGTAGGAGAGGCTGCCCCTGGCGAGAGTACTCCCTCTCCATCTAAGTTAATGACTGTTTCTCTGCCTTCTGGGAGCTTTGGTGTGTTTAAGCCGCCTGTCATGCGGAGTCAGTGTATGGTCTCCGTTCTTCAGCTCCAGAACCCGGTGTGGGCGTTGCCTGATAATGGCCGAACCCTGCTAAAGAGCAGTCTAGTCCTGCAAGGACAACTACAGCTCCAAGTTGGAGCCTTATACACGAAGAAGTTTGTTTTCCGTATGCTGTCTGTTATGCCCATGGGTCATTCTAAGCCAAGGACTCTACCACCCGCTCTGGTCAAGAGTTGCAGTAAGGTGCTTCGTTTGAACTTACCCAGTCTTGAGAACTGTCTGGTTCCCATGCGTCAAAGACACTCAGCAGTGTCATCTTCTTCAGCTGGTCTGCTAGTCGACGAGTCAAGGTGTGCTGATGTCACCGAAGATGGGGAAACGGTGACAATGTCTCCACACATCTCCAGCGACTATACCAGTAAACACTTAGTCGTCGAGTCAAGGTGTGCTAATGTCACCGAAGATGGGGAAGCGGTGACTATCTCTCCACACATCTCCAACGACTTTACCTGTATTCCGTTCCTAGGAACATCCCCGCCGCTTGGACGATTTCTTCTGGATAACGGGCAGAAGATGGTTCCTATGTTTATACCTTCTGCGTCCTTGTGGCCGGCTGGTGAAAACTTCGAAACAGAAGTTTGTTCACCTCAATTTTTCTCTGACCCGGTGGAGCTGTTGTTCTCCACACTCATCTCTAGTGACTTTTCCTGTGTTCAGTATCCAGGAACTTCTCTGCTACCTGTTGGGCAAAACTTGAATCCTATTAGGTTTCCAGTTTCCATGTGTCTGGCTGGTGAAGATATTAAGACGGCAGCATTCAAGTCCCTGTTACCTATGTACCTGGAGGAGGTGGTCCTGCTCATTGTGGAAGCTAACCCTGTTGAGTACCAAAAGACTTTGTTTTCTGAGATACCTGGTGACCCTCCTGCCGCCTTCTACCCTGAAGATGTCATGTTGGCCTGGACTATGTGTGCTCCCATCCTTCTTCTACAAGTTATTCTGGCGGGCTTGAAGAAGAGGGGCCGTAAAGGGGGGGTACTGTAACAACTCTGCTGGCATCACGGCATGGCCTCGCATTTCTCACACTATCTTACCCACTGCTCCAGGCCATGATGTGGTTTCTGTTTCTTGCCAGCTCCATGTTCTGTGTCTCTGCTCTCTGCATGCTTCATAGTTCTGTGTATAGAGGGGCGGCGCCTGAACTCTCTGGTTCTTATAGGAATCAGGTGCATCTGTCCAATCTGTTCCTGACCAATTGCCAGGAGACCTCCAGTATTTAGTTCAGCTCCACCCAGTGGTCTGGGCCTGTGCAATGTGTTAGCTCAGTTAGTGTCTTGCTTCTGAGTTTGCCTGGCCTTTCTCTTAGTTACTCCCTCTCTGGAGGATTCTCTGTGTTATTTCCTTGGTCTTGTTGTCCGCCCACCAGGAGGCAGTATATCCTGGTCCCAGTGTCTTTGTCCTTGTGTCTTGTTCCATTGCCTTGTCTGTACTTAGTCTTACCTCGGTCTCCTAGTCTGTGGCTTCCTTCCCTGTTGTCTTTCTTTGTATTCTCAGTCTACTCACACTCCGCACTCTTGCAGCTCTGCCTGCTCTGAACCTTTGTGACTTTACCTCTGCTCCTCACTTCTGCGTTTCTGCTCCTTTCTACTCAGCTTATCTTCTGCTGTTGCAGTTATCCCTTGCTGCAGCTTCTCTCCACATTCCTTGTGGCTCTGCTCAGCTTTTCTGCAGAGACCTCTCCCGCAGCTCCTCTCCGCTCCTTGCGGTTCTACCTGGCTCCGCTCCTTGCGGTTCTACCTGGCTCCGCTCCTTGCGGTTCTACCTGGCTCCGCTCCTTGCGGTTCTACCTGGCTCCGCTCCTTGCGGTTCTACCTGGCTCCGCTCCTTGCGGTTCTACCTGGCTCCGCTCTTTGCGGTTCTACTTCTCCTGCACTTGGCTCCGCTGCCAGCTCTTGGCTCCGCCTCCTGCCTGTCTGCACTTGGCTCCGCCTCCAGCTCTTGGCTCCCCCCCTGCATTTCTGTTTTTGGCTCTAGCTCCTGTGCTTTCGCTCTGCATCCGCTCTTGCGGTCTTTATCTACTTATTCCTAGGTCCTCGTGTCTGAACAGGTTCTTACCCGTTCTACATACCTGCCTGCAGACCGGTCCCTACCGGTTCTTCCAGTGTACCAGTCTTGTCCACCAGTCCTGCCAGAGAGCCAGCCGTGCCTGCCTGCCTACCAGAGAGCCAGCCGTGCCCGCCTGCCTGACAGTGTTCCTGTTGTACCCGTCTGCCTACCTATGTGCCAGCCGTGCCCGCTTGCTTGTCTATGTTCCGTTCCCTGGTGGGATCAGCAGCCACAACCAGACTCCACCCTGGAGTGGTACCTGGTAGCTTCCTATTGCACAAGTCTGACCTCACCATCAGAGGCTCCAGCGAACACCTAGAAAGCTACTTAGTTACGCCCCTTCCAGGGAGGTTTGGTCTGTGGCACAGTGGGGCCACACATCCCCGCGAGCTCACGCCCACCAGTCAGGGCGTGAGCGTGACAGGAACCCTGTGAAGTCTGACCACCTCCTGCACAAATACCTGAGCCAGAGTCTTCGCGTTAGGCAACGAAGGCAAGGACACAAAGTGCGACATCTTTGAGAACCGATCAACAACCACCAAGATGACCGTGTTCCCAGCTGAGGACGGCAGGTCTGTAATAAAATCCATGGAGATCTCCGTCCATGGCCTACTGGGTACCCCTAGAGGATGTAATGTGCCAGCAGGACAGGAGCAAGGCGTCTTAGCCCTAGCACACATGGTACATGCTGATACGTACGAGACCACGTCCTGTCGGATTTTGGGCCACCAAAACCGACGCGACACCAACTCCAAGGTACCCCTAACCCCTGGATGGCCAGCCAGAACAGCATCATGATGCTCACCCAACACCTTTAGGCGAAGATGGAGCGGTACAAACGATTTGTTAATGGGAAGCTCTGGTGGTACTTCCTCCTCAGCCTCGGCAATCTCAGCCTCAACCTCTGTCGTGAGAGCCGAGACCACTACACCCTTTTGGAGGATGGGTACCGGATCTTCCTGAGGTTCTCCCCCTGGAAAACACCTGGATAAAGCATCTGCCTTAGTGTTCTTAGACCCCGGTCGGTAAGTAACAAAAAAGTTGAATCGCGTGAAAAACAAAGCCCAGTGAGCCTGCCTGGGGGACAGATGCTTGGCTGACTCTAAATAAAGCAGATTTTTATGGTCGGTGATAACTGTAACCTGGTGGACCGACCCCTCCAAGAAGTGTCGTCATTCCTCAAAAGCCAACTTGATAGCCAACAACTCCCTGTTGCCGATATCGCAGTTACGTTCGGCGGGCGACAGCTTCTTGGAAAAGTAGGCGCATGGACGCAACTCGCCCAAGGATGAGCCTTGTGACAGCACCGCCCCCACTCCAACCTCAGACGCATCAACTTACACGGTAAATGGTTTTGATACATCCGGTTGCACCAGAATGGGGGACGAAGCAAAACTGTTCTTCAGAAATTCGAATGCGCGCACAGCAGCCTCAGACCAGGCGGAGAAATTGGTACCCTTTTTCGTCATGTCAGTAAGTGGTTTAGCAATGGTAGAAAAATCTTTCATAAACTTTCTATAATAGTTATAAAACCCAAGGAACCGCTGAAGTGCTTTTAGGTTATCAGGCTGTTCCCATCGAAGCACCGCTTGCACCTTAGCGGCGTCCATTTTAAACCCTGAAGTAGACACAATATAACCCAAGAAAGGCAACTCCTGAACCGAAAATACACATTTCTTAAGTTTTACATAGAGCTTATTCTCTCTGAGTAGCTGTAACACCTGCCTAACATGCTCTAAATGAGTATCACGGTCGCATGAATAAATTAGAAAGTCATCTAGGTACACAATAACGAATTTCCCAAGGACATGCGAGAACACATCATTTATGAAATGTTGAAATACTGCAGGAGCGTTTGTCAACCCAAATGGCATCACCAAATTTTCAAAATGACCCTCAGGAGTATTAAAAGCCGTCTTCCACTCATCACCTTGACAGACTCTTATGAGGTTGTACGCCCCCCTGAGGTCAAGCTTGGAGAACCACTTAGCACCAGCCCCCTGGTTGAACAAGTCAGGTATCAGTGGCATAGGGTATGGATCACGAACCGTAATCTGGTTTAACTCCCTGAAATCCAGACACGGGCGTAGTCCGCCATCTTTCTTAACGTAGAAGAACCCCGCTGCCACAGGCGAGGATGAAGGCCTGATGTGCCCTTTGCTCAAACTCTCAGCAATGTAGTCTTTTAAAGCTTGCCTCTCAGGACCAGAGATGTTAAACATCCTTGATTTCGGCAATTTGGCCCCTGGTTTAAACCTAATAGTACAGTCATAGGGGCGATGTGGTGGCAATTCTGAGCAACCCTTCTCTGAGAACACATCCGCGAAATCCAGCAGTGACTCAGGAATGCTAGGAGTCACAGCGGACACACATGTGGCCAGGCAATTCTCCTGGCAGAATCCGCTCCACTGGATTATGTCCTGAGTTTTCCAGTCAATCACCGGGTTGTGCATAGATAACCATGGAAAACCCAAAACCATTTGTGCAGGAAGATTACTGAGTACCCTACATGTAACCTGCTCGAAATGTAGGACCCCAATATGGAGTTTCACCTCAGCCACAAACTCAGTAATCTCCCCCTGTGGGAGAGGAGCAGCATTGATGGTGACCACCCGGATAGGATGAGGCAGTTTTTCGACCGTGAACCCGGCCGTGCGCGCAAACTCCTCATCAATGAGATTAGTGGCTGAACCACTATCCACAAAAACAGTGATTGGCAGCTCTCTGCCAGCGACCATAACTTTGGCAGGAAGCATACATTGAGAGACCACAATGGAAGATATGCATAAGCTCAGTTTAGCCTCTTCCACACCCTCTGAGCTTAGTAGTTTTCCGCCGTTGCGCTTTTCTTAGATAACAGAGGACAAGCATTTACATAATGCCCATTTTTACCACAGCAAAAACAGGCTCCCTGCTTCCTGAGCGAGGGGGCTCGATGATGTGACACCCCTGCGATTTGTATAGGCTCCGTGGGCTCACCTGCAGCAACCTCACGTGCACCTACGCCCTCCCCCATAGGCGGCATCTCTTGCACCCCCTGACGCAAACGGCGATCAATGCGGACAACAAGACTCATAGCAGACTCTAGAGAAGCAGGAGTCTCATACATCAGGAGGGCTTGTTTAACCCTTCTCGAAACCCCATGAACAAACTGACTCCGCAGCGCGGGGTCATTCCATTGTGTGTCCACCGCCCAGCTGGGAAATTCAGAACAGTAATCCTCCGCCATTCGCTCCCCTTGGCGGAGAGCTCGAATTTTAGATTCTGCTAGAGCCATTCTGTTAGGATCATCATAAATGAGCCCAAGAGCAGAAAAAAAAACTCTCCACTGAGTTAAATGCAGCTGAATCAGATGGTAAAGAAAATGCTCAAGCTTGGGGGTCTCCGTTCAGTAAGGACAATGCCAGGCCGACACGCTGAGCCTCATTACCTGAGGAAATCAGGCGCATACGAAAATATAATTTGCAAGCTTCACGAAAACAAATTTACTGCGTTCCCCAGCAAACCTCTCAGGTAAAGGGATCTTTGGCTCTGCAACTCTACCTGCAGTTTCAGCTTGCACATTAGATACTACTAGACCCTGTTGCTGGACCGCCCCCTTCAACTCAGTGACCTGTAAGGACAGCGCCTTCAACTGGCGGGTTATGGAAGTCATGGGATCCATGGAATACAAAATTTTGGGGCTGATTATAATGTCACTGGGGTACTGGGTAGACTAAGGCTGGTTACCCGGGCCCCTGCGATATCCCTCAGACTAGGGAAAACCCTGTCTGTCCCTCTCCCAGAATTTACACTAATGGTGTGCTTGTCTGGGCCACCAGACCCGAACCTGACTCCTGTTTCAGCCCTATGCTGAAACCTCAACCCGCCACCCAGTGATTAGACCACACACCAACCTCAACAGAAAGCACAGACAGGGAAAACTAAAAACGCACCACGCCGCAGACACACAGGAAAACACTATAACGTGCACAGGGGAAAACAAATACAAATATAGGAGAAATATGACAAAGGATAATACACTACCAGATACGATATTTCAACTCCAAGACCACCACTCCAGACCGGAATCACTAGGCACAAGCTATAATCGGCGACGCCCAAAGTCCAGCAGAACTATTTAAAGGCAGTGGGCGTGACCCAGCCTCCAACCCGAGTACCAGCTAAATTAACCCCGGACAACCTAGATAAAATCTAGTTGGCGCCACTGAGCGTATAGTGGACGAATGCGGAATTACCGCTGTCTGTCGGACACCCTAGTGTGAATAGTGTCCCACATGACAGGTCTAACTCATAGACAGATGTGTGACATAATAATAATAATAATTTTTATTTATATAGCGCCAACATATTCCGCAGCGCTTTACAACTTATAGAGGGGACTTGTACAGACAATAGACATTACAGCATAACAGAAATCACAGTTCAAAACAGATACCAGGAGGAATGAGGGCCCTGCTCGCAAGCTTACAAACTATGAGGAAAAGGGGAGACACGAGAGGTGGATGGTAACAATTGCTTTAGTTATTCGGACCAGCCATAGTGTAAGGCTCGGGTGTTCATGTAAAGCTGCATGAACCAGTTAACTGCCTAAGTATGTAGCAGTACAGACACAGAGTGCTATTAACTGCATAAAGTGTATGAGAACACGATGCAAGGAACCTGATTATGTGTTTTGTTTTGTTTTTTTTGTATTTTTAATAGGCCACACAGGGATAGTTAGGTTAATGCGTTGAGGCGGTAGGCCAGTCTGAACAAATGCGTTTTTAGGGCACGCTTAAAACTGTGGGGATGCATCTTGATGTGTCCCCCTGAGCACATGGTCAGCCAGGAGATGAAATGATCTAAACGAAATGTAAGTGTTTTTTCAACTTAAAACCCATTTTATTTGTAATTGTACTGTACATACGATACTTGTCTTCTTTATAATATCTTTTTAGACTTCTGTTGTGAATTTGGATTCTGGGCTCCCCCGGTGGCTACTGGTGGAATTGAACTGGTGTCTTCATCTTCTCTGTTCACCTGTTCCCATCAAGATGTGGGAGTCGCTATATAACCTTGCTGCTTTGTTAGTTGCTTGCCGGTCAACAATGTTATCAGAAGCCTCTCTGTGCTTGTTCCTGCTCCTAGACAACTACTAGATAAGTTGGACTCTTGTCCATGTTTGTTTTTGCATTTTTGTTCCAGTTCACAGCTGTAGTTTCGTTACTGTGTCTGGAAAGCTCTTGTGAACAGGAATTGCCACTCTGGTGTTATGAGTTAATGCCAGAGTTTTAAAGTAATTTCTGGATGGTGTTTTGTTAGGGTTTTTAGCTGACCATGAAAGTGTTCTTTCTGTCTTCTGCTATGTAGTAAGTGGACCTCAAATTTGCTAAACCTATTTTCATACTACGTTTTGTTATTTCATCTTAATTCACCGCCAATACATGTGGGGGGCCTCTGTCTCCTTTCGGGGTATTTCTCTAGAGGTGAGCTAGGACTTATTTTCCTCTGCTAGCATTATTTAGTCCTCCGGCTGGTGCTGGGCATCTAGAATCAACGTAGGCATGCTACCCGGCCACTGCTAGTTGTGTGTTAGGTTTAGTTCATGGTCAGCTCAGTTCCCATCTTCCAAGAGCTAGTTCCTATATATGCTGATGCTATGTTCTCTTGCCATTGAGATCATGACAGTTTGACCGGCCACAAAGTGTTAATTGTTTGGGCTGAAGCAGGAGATAGAGAAGTGTTTAAGGGAAATTTTTTTTTTTTTTTTTCCCTTCAGAGTTTTGCTGTCTAGCCCTTAATTGCTGTCTAGCTGCTTCTTACCTCCTCTTAACCCTTGAATGGCTCTGTGTCCACCTGTTTGTAATGGATCTTCAGAGTGTAACTGCAGGTTTGAATAATCTCGCCACGAAGGTACAAAATTTGCAAGATTTTGTTTGTCATGCACCTGTATCTGAGCCGAGAATTCCTTTGCCGGAATTTTTCTCGGGGAATAGATCTGGGTTTCAGAATTTTCGAAATAATTGCAAATTATTTTTGTCCCTGAAATCTCGCTCTGCCGGAGACCCTGCACAGCAGGTCAGGATTGTGATTTCCTTGCTCCGGGGCGACCCTCAAGACTGGGCTTTTTCATTGACACCAGGGGATCCTGCGTTGCTCAATGTGGATGCGTTTTTTCTGGCCTTGGGGTTGCTTTATGACGAACCTCATTTGGAGCTTCAGGCAGAAAAAACTTTGATGTCCCTATCTCAGGGGCAAGATGAAGCGGAAATTTACTGCCAAAGATTCCGTAAATGGTCTGTGCTTACTCAGTGGAATGAGTGCGCCCTGGCGGCGACTTTCAGAGAGGGTCTCTCTGATGCCATTAAGGATGTTATGGTGGGGTTCCCTGTGCCTGCGGGTCTGAATGAGTCCATGACAATGGCTATTCAGATCGATAGGTGTTTGCGGGAGCGCAAACCAGTGCACCATCTGGCGGTGTCCACTGAGAAGTCGCCAGAGAGTATGCAGTGTGATAGAATTCTGTCCCGAAGCGAGCGGCAGAATTTTAGACGGAAAAATGGGTTGTGTTTCTATTGTGGTGATTCTACTCATGTTATATCAGCATGCTCTAAACGCACTAAAAAGCTTGGTAAATCTGTTTCCATTTGCACCTCACCGTCTAAGTTTATTCTATCTGTGACCCTGATTTGCTCTTTGTCATCTATTACCACGGACGCCTATGTCGACTCTGGCGCCACTTTGAGTCTTATGGATTGGTCCTTTGCCAAACGCTGTGGGTATGATTTAGAGCCTTTGGAGACTCCTATTCCTCTGAAGGGGATTGACTCCACCCCATTGGCTAATAATAAACCACAATACTGGACACAAGTAACTATGCGTATTAATCCGGATCACCAGGAGATTATTCGCTTTCTGGTGCTGTATAATCTACATGATGATTTGGTGCTAGGATTGCCTTGGCTGCAATCTCACAACCCAGTCCTCGACTGGAGAGCTATGTCTGTGTTGAGCTGGGGATGTAAGGGGGCTCATGGGGATGTACCTGTGGTTTCCATTTCATCATCTATTCCCTCTGAAATTCCTGAGTTCCTGTCTGACTATCGTGACGTCTTTGAAGAATCCAAGCTTGGTTCGTTACCTCCGCACCGAGAGTGCGATTGTGCCATAGATTTAATCCCGGGTAGTAAATACCCAAAGGGTCGTTTATTTAATCTGTCTGTGCCTGAACATGCTGCTATGCGAGAATATATAAAGGAGTCCTTGGAAAAGGGACATATTCGTCCATCGTCATCTCCCTTAGGAGCCGGTTTTTTCTTTGTGTCAAAAAAAGACGGCTCTTTGAGACCATGTATTGATTATCGGCTTTTGAATAAAATCACTGTTAAATATCAATACCCATTGCCGTTGCTGACTGATTTGTTTGCTCGCATAAAGGGGGCCAAGTGGTTCTCTAAGATTGACCTTCGTGGGGCGTATAATTTGGTGCGAATCAGGCAGGGGGATGAGTGGAAAACCGCATTTAATACGCCCGAGGGCCACTTTGAGTATTTAGTGATGCCTTTTGGTCTTTCAAATGCTCCGTCAGTTTTCCAGTCCTTTATGCATGATATTTTTCGCGATTATTTGGATAAATTTATGATTGTGTATCTGGATGATATTCTGATTTTTTCGGATGACTGGGACTCTCATGTCCAGCAAGTCAGGAGGGTTTTTCAGGTTTTGCGGTCTAATTCTTTGTGTGTGAAGGGTTCTAAGTGTGTTTTTGGGGTACAGAGGATTTCCTTTTTGGGATATATTTTTTCCCCCTCTTCCATTGAAATGGATCCTGTCAAGGTTCAAGCTATTTGTGATTGGACGCAGCCCTCTTCTCTTAAGAGTCTTCAGAAATTTTTGGGCTTTGCTAACTTTTATCGTCGATTTATTGCTGGTTTTTCGGATATTGCTAAGCCATTGACCGATTTGACTAAGAAGGGTGCTGATGTTGCTGATTGGTCCCCTGATGCTGTGGAGGCCTTTCGGGAGCTTAAGCGCCGTTTTTCCTCTGCCCCTGTGTTGCGTCAGCCTGATGTTGCTCTACCTTTTCAGGTTGAGGTCGACGCTTCTGAGATCGGAGCTGGGGCAGTGTTGTCGCAGAAAAGTTCTGACTGCTCCGTGATGAGGCCTTGTGCCTTCTTTTCCCGTAAATTTTCGCCCGCTGAGCGGAATTATGATGTTGGGAATCGGGAGCTTTTGGCCATGAAGTGGGCTTTTGAGGAGTGGCGCCATTGGCTTGAGGGGGCCAGACATCAGGTGGTGGTATTGACGGACCACAAAAATTTGATTTATCTTGAGACCGCCAGGCGCCTGAATCCTAGACAGGCGCGCTGGTCATTATTTTTCTCTCGGTTTAATTTTGTGGTGTCATACCTACCGGGTTCTAAGAATGTTAAGGCGGATGCCCTTTCTAGGAGTTTTGAGCCTGACTCGCCTGGTAACTCTGAGCCCACAGGTATCCTTAAGGATGGAGTGGTATTGTCAGCCGTTTCTCCAGACCTGCGGCGGGCCTTGCAGGAGTTTCAGGCGGATAGACCTGATCGTTGCCCACCTGATAAACTGTTTGTTCCTGATGATTGGACCAGTAGAGTAATCTCTGAGGTTCATTCTTCTGCGTTGGCAGGTCATCCTGGCATTTTTGGTACCAGGGATTTGGTGGCAAGGTCCTTCTGGTGGCCTTCCCTGTCACGAGATGTGCGAGGCTTTGTGCAGTCTTGTGACGTTTGTGCTCGGGCCAAGCCTTGTTGTTCTCGGGCTAGTGGATTATTGTTGCCCTTGCCTATTCCTAAGAGGCCTTGGACGCACATCTCGATGGATTTTATTTCAGATCTGCCTGTTTCTCAGAAGATGTCTGTCATCTGGGTGGTGTGTGACCGTTTCTCTAAGATGGTCCATTTGGTTCCTCTGCCCAAGTTGCCTTCTTCTTCCGAGTTGGTTCCTCTGTTTTTTCAAAATGTTGTTCGTTTGCATGGTATTCCTGAGAATATCGTTTCTGACAGAGGGACTCAATTCGTGTCTAGATTTTGGCGGGCATTCTGTGCTAGGATGGGCATAGATTTATCTTTTTCGTCCGCTTTCCATCCTCAGACGAATGGCCAGACCGAGCGGATTAATCAGACCCTGGAGACATATCTGAGGTGTTTTGTGTCTGCTGACCAGGATGATTGGGTTGCTTTTTTGCCATTGGCGGAGTTCGCTCTCAATAATCGGGCCAGCTCTGCCACTTTGGTGTCCCCGTTTTTCTGTAATTCGGGGTTTCATCCTCGATTTTCCTCTGGTCAGGTGGAATCTTCGGATTGTCCTGGAGTGGATGCTGTGGTGGAGAGATTGCATCAGATCTGGGGGCAGGTGGTGGACAATTTGAGGTTGTCCCAGGAGAAGACTCAGCTTTTTGCCAACCGCCACCGTCGTGTTGGTCCTCGGCTTTGTGTTGGGGATTTGGTGTGGTTGTCTTCTCGTTTTGTCCCTATGAGGGTCTCTTCTCCTAAGTTTAAGCCTCGGTTCATCGGCCCGTATAAGATATTGGAGATTCTTAACCCTGTTTCCTTCCGTTTGGACCTCCCTGCATACTTTTCTATTCATAACGTTTTTCATCGGTCATTATTGCGCAGGTATGAGGTACCGGTTGTGCCTTCCGTTGAGCCTCCTGCTCCGGTGTTGGTTGAGGGTGAGTTGGAGTACGTTGTGGAGAAAATCTTAGACTCTCGTGTTTCCAGACGGAAACTCCAGTATCTGGTCAAGTGGAAGGGATACGGCCAGGAGGATAATTCTTGGGTGAATGCATCTGATGTTCATGCCTCTGATCTGGTTCGTGCCTTTCATAGGGCCCATCCTGATCGCCCTGGTGGTTCTGGTGAGGGTTCGGTGCCCCCTCCTTGAGGGGGGGGTACTGTTGTGAATTTGGATTCTGGGCTCCCCCGGTGGCTACTGGTGGAATTGAACTGGTGTCTTCATCTTCTCTGTTCACCTGTTCCCATCAAGATGTGGGAGTCGCTATATAACCTTGCTGCTTTGTTAGTTGCTTGCCGGTCAACAATGTTATCAGAAGCCTCTCTGTGCTTGTTCCTGCTCCTAGACAACTACTAGATAAGTTGGACTCTTGTCCATGTTTGTTTTTGCATTTTTGTTCCAGTTCACAGCTGTAGTTTCGTTACTGTGTCTGGAAAGCTCTTGTGAACAGGAATTGCCACTCTGGTGTTATGAGTTAATGCCAGAGTTTTAAAGTAATTTCTGGATGGTGTTTTGTTAGGGTTTTTAGCTGACCATGAAAGTGTTCTTTCTGTCTTCTGCTATGTAGTAAGTGGACCTCAAATTTGCTAAACCTATTTTCATACTACGTTTTGTTATTTCATCTTAATTCACCGCCAATACATGTGGGGGGCCTCTGTCTCCTTTCGGGGTATTTCTCTAGAGGTGAGCTAGGACTTATTTTCCTCTGCTAGCATTATTTAGTCCTCCGGCTGGTGCTGGGCATCTAGAATCAACGTAGGCATGCTACCCGGCCACTGCTAGTTGTGTGTTAGGTTTAGTTCATGGTCAGCTCAGTTCCCATCTTCCAAGAGCTAGTTCCTATATATGCTGATGCTATGTTCTCTTGCCATTGAGATCATGACAGACTTCTGTAAAAACTGGCTACCTTTTTTGGAGTAAAATATAAAGTTACTAGCTTTCTAGCTTTGTCTCTCCTTGCTCTATAACGTATGGTCATGTCCTCTGAAGAGCATTATGCTACTAATTTGGGTTGGCTCCGGACCCTTTAATAATTAAGAAATCGGAGCTGGTGGCAGCGGATTTGTCCTGTGCATTTGGGATGCTTTGTAGCGACTGGCGGCGTTGAAAATTATTGTTCCCGCCTGAGTGGGAGTAGTTATATCGCCCTCGCTGTAGTGTGCCCATTAGCCAGTACAAAGTAAGGTAGCCTTTCTGGCGACTAATTATCTTAGGTGCAGTACCTTCTCTGACCTGAGGGTAAGGGGGGCGCCAGAGAGGTGCAAGTTCCAAACCGGAACTGGGAAGTGGGATATAGATAAATCTCCTTCAGAAAGAACAAGGGGCAACCAAACAACCCCGGTTCATGACAAATTGGCGTGAGTGGTGGGGATGATAAGGGTATCCTACCCGTGAACCGAGACAGGTAGGAGTATGCTGTGATTGTCACCAGGCCTCTATAATGAGGTGGGAACGTGCTGTGATTGTCACCAGACCTCTATAATGAGGTAAGAGCGTGCTGTGATTGTTACCAAGCATCTATAATGAGGTGGGAGCGTGCAGTGATTGTCACCAGGCCTCTATAATGATGTGGGAGAGTGCTGTGATTGTCATCAAGCCTGTATAATAAGGTGAGAGCGTGCTGTGATTGTCACCAGGCCTGTATAATGAGGTGGGAGCGTGCTGTGATTGTCACCAGGCCTCTATAATGAGGTGGGAGCGTGCTGTGGTTGTTACCAGGCCTCTATAATGAGGTGGGAGCGTGCTGTGATTGTAACCAGGCGCCTGTATAATGAGGTGGGAGCGTGCTGTGATTGTCACCAAGCCTGTATAATGAGATGGGAGCGTGCTGTCATTGTCATCAGGCCTGTATAATGAGGTGGGAGAGAGCTGTGATTGTCATCAGGCCTGTATAATGAGGTGGGAGAGAGCTGTGATTGTCGCCAGACCTGTATAATGAGGTGGGAGCATGCTGTAATTGTCACCAGAACTGTGTAATAAGGTGCCACAGAGCTGTGATTGTCACCAGGCCTGTATAATGAGGTGGGAGCATGCTGTGATTGTCACCAAGCCTCTGTAATGAGGTGGTGTCAGGCAATAGGAAGAAGTTCTGATTACTTCAGCTACACATACAGCGCTCACAGCTGCAATTTCCTGTGCATGCCAGTAGAAGGCTGGAATTCTAAGCCACTCTCCCTCCCTCCCCCCTGCTATATAGTTGTAATGGGAGAACAGTGTGTCAGCCGGAAGCACCATAAAGGCTTGGTGCTGCAAACATCAGACTCCTTAAACTCCTCATTCCCCTCTCCCGCTAATACCATTCAAAACTGGTACAGCAAGCATGGGACTCTATTGTTCTTTTAAGGTTATGTATATAGGCACCGATCTGGGCTAGAGATATAAGGATTATATATTCCGGATGTCCATCAAGAGATGTATAACTCACTGAACTTGCTAGAAACTAAACCCAACGAATGCAAGGAGCGGGTTTTTCAGTAAGCAGGTGGTGTAACTACGTCGTGTTTACACTTAAAAGAATACCCTCCCCTGCGTGGTGCACCTTCCGATCATTGTGTTGTTCGTATACGAGGTTCATACATCGAGCTATGTATAAAAATGGTTTGTCTTAACACTAAGAAAATGGAGGATTCAGCCCCTGAGTGAGGCCTAGGTTTTGGGCTGGGAGATAACTAAGCAGGACATCAGTCTTCCAGAGTCTTTTGTCCGGGGTCTAGCTGCTAGACAGATGTGTGACATGCATCTTGATGTGTTCCCCTGAGCACATGGTCAGCCAGGAGAGAAATGAGCTGAACGAAATGTAAGTGTTTTTTCTACTTTAAGCCCATTTTATTTGTAATTGTACTGTACATACGATACTTGTCTTCTTTTATAATATCTTTTTAGACTTCTGTAAACACTGGCTACCTTTTTTGGAGTAAAATATAAATTTACTAGCTTTGTCACTCCGTGCTCTATAACGTATGGTAACAGCAAAATTAAAATAAAAAATGACCCATGCAAAAAAATTGGTCATGCCTAAAAATTATTATCTGCTGTGCAATAAAAAAGTGATTATGTGCAACAATATGTAAAGTGCAGGAAAATAAAGGTTAATGATGCTGCTGAAATGGATCAATGCAAAAAAATGGCAAAATAAGAATACAGTGAAAAGTCAGGGTATATACACTCACCGGCCACTTTATTAGGTACACCTGTCCAACTTCTTGTTAACACTTAATTTCTAATCAGCCAATCACATGGCGGCAACTCAGTGCATTTAGGCATGTAGACATGGTCAAGACAATCTCCTGCAGTTCAAACCGAGCATCAGTATGGGGAAGAAAGGTGATTTGAGTGCCTTTGAACGTGGCATGGTTGTTGGTGCCAGAAGGGCTGGTCTGAGTATTTCAGAAACTGCTGATCTACTGGGATTTTCACGCACAACCATCTCTAGGGTTTACAGAGAATGGTCCGAAAAAGAAAAAAAATCCAGTGAGCGGCAGTTCTGTGGGCGGAAATGCCTTGTTGATGCCAGAGGTCAGAGGAGAATGGGCAGACTGGTTCGAGCTGATAGAAAGGCAACAGTGACTCAAATCGCCACCCGTTACAACCAAGGTAGGCCTAAGAGCATCTCTGAACGCACAGTGCGTCGAACTTTGAGGCAGATGGGCTACAGCAGCAGAAGACCACACCGGGTACCACTCCTTTCAGCTAAGAACAGGAAACTGAGGCTACAATTTGTACAAGCTCATCGAAATTGGACAGTAGAAGATTGGAAAAATGTTGCTTGGTCGGATGAGTCTCGATTTCTGCTGCGACATTCGGATGGTAGGGTCAGAATTTGGCGTAAACAACATGAAAGCATGGATCCATCCTGCCTTGTATGGAGCATCTTTGGGATGTGCAGCCGACAAATCTGCGGCAACTGTGTGATGCCATCATGTCAATATGGACCAAAATCTCTGAGGAATGCTTCCAGCACCTTGTTGAATCTATGCCACGAAGAATTGAGGCAGTTCTGAAGGCAAAAGGGGGTCCAACCCGTTACTAGCATGGTGTACCTAATAAAGTGGCCGGTGAGTGTATGTGTAAAGTGCTAGTGCATTAGGTTAATAGTCCTGATAATCACTGAAAATTCAAATCATAATCAAGTGTATATACGGATCGCCATACAAGTAAATCCTCCATAATTACCTGAATAAGTGCAGAGTGTCCCTTGGATGCGCCCATCCGGATGCCCGTTTCGGCCTCAACCTTCGTCAGAGTAGGTCCTCTATAATGAGGAGTGTAAGGGAGTGAATCTCAAGGTTTGGTTGCCGGTTGCTATCAGAGCTTTCGAAAAATTAAGAGTATTTCATATCTGCTGCCATTCTGATCCAACTTGATCTCTGGTCGGAGTAGGTGCAGTTTTATCGCAGGGGCCCAAAACTCCATTTGCTTTTTTTTCTAAATTTTTTTTGCCGACAGAAAGAAAATATGAAGTTGAGAATCGTGAGTTACTTGCTGTCAAATTGACCTGTGAGGAATGGAAGCCTTTGGAGAGGGCAATACATCCAGTTAGTGTGGTCACTGATCACATAAATGTAGCTTACATTGAATCAGCTAAAAGGTTAACTCCTAGACAGGCCAGATTGCCCTTTTTTTCACTAGGTTTCATTTTTTTATTACATTCAGGCCCGGGGTCTAAGAATGTGAAAGCTGATGCATTATCTCGTAGTCTCAGTTCAGTTTTTCATCCAGAACCTCCATCCTCCATTATTTCTCAGAGTATAGTGGTTTCTAGAGTAACCTCAGAATTGGAAGAGGAGATCCATAAAGTCCAGTTGTTAGCTCCTTCTGTTACTCCAGGGTCCAAATTATTTGTGCCTGTGAACCTAAGATAGCGGGTGTTACAGGAATTTCATGATTACATCTTCAGTGATCATCCTGGGGTTACTGCTACATGGAAAGCCATTGCTAGACTTTTTTGGTGGCCATCCATTCATAATGATATTAAAGATTTTGCATCTGTTTGTGAAGTCGGCACACACACTAATAACAATAATAACCGGACGGATGTGGAATAGGCTCCATAGCCAATTTCAAAAAGACCATGGACTCATTTGCCATTTGATTTCATCACAGATTTCCCTTTGCATTGTGGGAAAACTGCTATCTGGGTGGTAGGTGACTGATTCAGCAAACAAGCTCATTTTTGTAATGCAACTGCAAGGCAGTTGCACACAACCTCCACCAGGGGGCGCAGGAAAGGGGAAAAAGATAGCACTCACCATGTAGCACCACAGTGCAAGGCGCGGAGTGCCACAAGGAGGCGGTAGAGTAGTCAGACAGGCAGGTTAGCAACAAACAGGAAGATGAAGTACCAGAGGTCACAGCTATGCACATGGTCAGAGACAAGCCAGAAATTGGAACCAGACGGGAGCGCAGGATCCAAAAACGTGAGACAAGACGTAGTCAAGGTGCGAGCCAAAGATTCAAAGCCAGACGGGAAACTTAGTAACAGAGACGGAAACTTAGTAACAGAGTCATACACTGTAAGGGAACCACCAAACAAACACTAAGGGATAGGGAGCGGGTCAAGCACAAATACGGGTAGTCAGAGGCAGACCGATCACTAGGGAATATGGGTCAGCTGCTCAAGCCAGAGACTGGAAGTAGCACTGACAAATTCTACCAGAAATGGCACCAATAAATAGCCACTCACAACCAAAAAGAGGCAGAAAAGGTTAACCCCATCATAACCAGGCCGGGGAAAGAAAAGCAAGAAACAAACCCCGACCTGGAACATGACAATTTTGTTCCTTTGTCAGGATTACCTGACACTCTCCAGGTTGCTTATCTCTCGTATTGTAAGGTTACATGGGATCCCTCTTAACATTGTATCTGATAGGTGAATACAATTTGTCTCTAAATTCTGGAGAGTAAACTCGTAATTGACTTGACATTTTCATCTGCTTACCACTGTGAGGAGTTGACTCACTCAGCTGCATGCAGAGGTAAACACAGTAATACCTCTTGTGGTAAATTACTTGCTGGTTTATTAAAGCACAGCATAAACTGTAGCAGGGTTAAGTGAAGTAAACGTGGCCTAATGGCAAAGCGAAACAAAGGTAAAGTTCAATAGAGTCCTTTTTCTTGCAGGATTCACTCTCAGGTAACACCCAAAGTCCTCCGCTCCTCCTGGAGCCACGTCTGGAGACTTTAATCTCCAAACACACAGCAGAGAAAAAAAAGCAGTGGCTCAATATTTAACTCCCCAGTCACTGTCTTGAGACGGAGATTTGGTGAGTAGGCGTCCCACCCATCTCTGACCTACTCACCTAAAAAAAGTCCCTTATTATGGCTGATTAACCCCTTCAGGACATAGCATGCTGGAGAGAAACATATGGGTTTCTAGATCATGGAAGAAAGCTTTCTGACACATATCATCCCTCACATAGGGCTCATTTCCACATGCGAGGCACACGTCCGTATCTCGCACGTGGAAACCAAGCTGTGGAGCCGGCACTCCAGAGCGGAGCATGCGGCCGCATAGGAACACATGGAGCTGCACAGCTCCGCTCCAAAGTGCCGGCGCCAGAGCTTGGTTTCCACATGCGAGATACGGACGTGTGCCTCGCATGTGGAAATGAGCCCATACAGTGTATCTCCTCTCTGCCCAAAGCCGGGGGTTTTGGCATCTTCAGACACCAAACAGAGGATTCGGGAGAAAGCATCCACATTACCATATAACTTGCCTGGTCTGTGTTCTACATGGAAACTGAAATCTTGAAGGGCTAAAACCACCTGGGCATTTTTACCCTTTTTTTCTCTTAACCATCTCAGAGGGGCATGGCCTGACACTAGTTTGAACATTTGGCCTAGTAGGTAATATTTCAATGTATCCATTACCCATTTTATGGCTAAGCACTCCTTCTTGACAATGGCACAATTTTTTCCCTGGCCCAGAGCTTCTGGCTCAGATACAGGATAGGATGCTCTTCCCCATTTATTTCCTGAGACAGCACGGCACCCAAACTGACTTTTGAAGCATCTGTCTGGACTACAGATTCTTTGGTAAAGTACGGTGTGACCAGAACCGAATATTTACACAGCGCCATCTTCAGCTATTGAAATGCCATCTCTCTGTCAGTAGTCTGCAGCGCCCCAGAGTCCTGGTCGTTGCAGTAATGTCGCTCTGCCACTAAGGGGAGTGACGTTATGTCTGAGTGTACTAAAGGAGTTCACCTGACCAGGTATCACAGTCACACATTACACTTCACACTCCAACCACCAGGGGGAGCAAAGGGTTCTATGTATTAGGCCACTCCTCACACTCGGGTAAAAAACTGGGGGTTGGATAGGAAGTTAGACAGAAAGCTGACTGGGAAGATCCAGGGAGGACCTGTCAGGGGTGGGATCCTGACAGCGGCCTAGCGAGAGATAGAACATTACAGAGCTGCGCCTGCACCTCTTTGCGACAGCATCCTAAGAAAGGACACAAAGCGAAGTATATTGTGGAGAAGTGAGAAACGAGATCACAGCACTAGGAGATAACACCAGGAGGAGTCCTGCCTTGAGAACGGCAACATCCTTCTGAGGCGCGTAGCCGGTGGCCGGAACGCCGAGGGGGTGATTGGCTCTACGCATTACTCCGAACTACGGCAGCGCAGTTAATTCCAAGTTGGCTGTCCAACCTTTACACCTATGAAGACAACGGAGGCAAATTGTGGGAGAGGGGCGTCTCTAGGGTCCCTATAAAATAGCTCCAGCCGTACCCCGTCATACGGGTGCGTCCTATCCATATCATCTGGGGGACGGAGAGAGAACAGAAACATACACGACAGTTGTGAGGACTATCCCGTGGTGCTCAGCAGGGAAGTACTACAACACACAGGCGCTAGTAGGAAGGCTACTGATTTCCACCTGCAAAGGGAACTCTGGATGTGCCTTCGGACCGGCCGGATTCAGCCAGCCCTGTTAGCAGTGCTCTGGATTGTGGACGCTGAAGTCTACAGTAAAAGGTAAAGAGACTGCAACCTTGTGTCCTCGTTATTTGCTGCGACCTACACCATCACCATCTACCTTACTGGGAAGCCCTGGGGACATGCTTCACCTGTGGGAAGGTATACCATCTACAGTGCCTACAAGTAGTATTCAACCCCCTGCAGATTTAGCAGGTTTACACATTTGGAATTAACTTGGCATTGTGACATTTGGACTGTAGATCAGCCTGGAAGTGTGAAATGCACTGCAGCAAAAAAGAATGTTTTTTCTTTGTTTATTTTTTTTTTTAAATTGGGAAAAGTTTTTTCAGAGGGTCATTTATTATTCAACCCCTCAACCCACCAGAATTCTGTTTGGTTCCCCTAAAGTATTAAGAAGTAGTTCAGGCACAAAGAACAATGAGCTTCACATGTTTGGATTAATTATCTCTTTTTCCAGCCGTTTCTGACTATTTAAGACCCTCCCCAAACTTGTGAACAGCACTCAAACATGGTCAACATGGGAAAGACAAAGGAGCATTCCAAGGCCATCAGAGACAAGATCGTGGAGGGTCAAAAGGCTGGCAAGGGGTACAAAACCCTTTCCAAGGAGTTGGGCCTACCTGTCTCCACTGTTGGGAGCATCATCCGGAAGTGGAAGGCTTATGGAACTACTGTTAGCCTTCCACGGCCTGGACAGCCTTTGAAAGTTTCCTCCCGTGCCGAGGCCAGGCTTGTCCGAAGAGTCAAGGCTAACCCAAGGACAACAAGGAAGGAGCTCCGGGAAGATCTCATGGCAGTGGGGACATTGGTTTCAGTCAATACCATAAGTAATGTACTCCACCGCAATGGTCTCCGTTCCAGACGAGCCCGTAAGGTACCTTTACTTTCAAAGCGTCATGTCAAGGCTCGTCTACAGTTTGCTCATGATCACTTGGAGGACTCTGAGACTGACTGGTTCAAGGTTCTCTGGTCTGATGAGACCAAGATCGAGATCTTTGGTGCCAACCACACACGTGACGTTTGGAGACTGGATGGCACTGCATACGACCCCAAGAATACCATCCCTACAGTCAAGCATGGTGGTGGCAGCATCCTGCTGTGGGGCTGTTTCTCAGCCAAGGGGCCTGTCCATCTGGTCCGCATCCATGGGAAGATGGATAGCACGGCCTACCTGGAGATTTTGGCCAAGAACCTCCGCTCCTCCATCAAGGATCTTAAGATGTGTCGTCATTTCATCTTCCAACAAGACAACGACCCAAAGCACACAGCCAAGAAAACCAAGGCCTGGTTCAAGAGGCAAAAAATCAAGGTGTTGCAGTGGCCTAGTCAGTCTCCTGACCTTAACCCAATTGAAAACTTGTGGAAGGAGCTCAAGAATAAAGTCCACATGAGACACCCAAAGAACCTAGATAACTTGGAGAAGATCTGCATGGAGGAGTGGGCCAAGATAACTCCAGAGACCTGTGCCGGCCTGATCAGGTCTTATAAAAGACGATTATTAGCTGTAATTGCAAACAAAGGTTATTCCACAAAATATTAAACCTAGGGGTTGAATAATAATTGACCCACACTTTTATGTTTAAAATTTATAAAAATTTAACTGAGCAACAAAACTTTTTGGTTTGTAAGATTTATGCATCTGTTAATAAATCCTGCTCTTGTTTGAAGTTTGAAGGCTCTAACTTATTTGCATCTTATTAAACCTGCTAAATCTGCAGGGGGTTGAATACTACTTTTAGGCACTGTAGCTGCCATAACATCACCCCAGCGGACCCCTAAGCAGCGTTGGTCACCCTGACCGAACACCACAGGTGGCGTCACGAACACTTGACAAACTACACCTTTAATTGGACGCCCCTTAGCAGGGCCACAGACCGGGTCGGGCCACCGTGACATCCCCAGAACCGAGACCGAGGGACTCGGTACCGAGTACCCCACTGTCCTGTGTTTGGGGGCGCTCCAAGTCCATTTAAAAGGAATGTGTCAGCAGGATTGTGCACAGTAACCTACACACAGTGTCAGGTCAGCACCGTTATACTGATTAAAATGATACCTTGGTTAATGAAATCCGTCTTATGGTTGTTCTTTAACCCCTTCATGACCCAGCCTATTTTAACCTTAATGACCTGGCCATTTTTTGCAATTCTGACCAGAGTCCCTTTATGAGGTAATAACTCAGGAACGCTTTAACGGATCCTAATTTTTGCATTTATTTGTGAAAAAATCAGAAATTTGGCAAAAATTTAGAAAATTTTGCAATTTTCAAATTTTGAATTTTTATTCTGTTAATCCAGAGAGCTATGTGACACAAAACAGTTAATAAATAACATTTCCCACATGTCTACTTTACATCAGCACAATTTTAGGAAGAAAATGTTGTTTGTCAGGAGCTTATAAGGGATCAAAGTTTATCAGCAATTTATCATTTTTCCAGCAAAATTTACAAATCCTTTTTTTTAGTGACCACATCACATTTGAAGTTCCTTTGAGTGGCCTATATGACAGAAAGCACCCAAACGTGACACCATTCCAAAAACTGCACCTCAAGCTACTCAAAACTACATACAAGAAGATTAGTAACCCTTCAGGTGCTTCACAGGAACTAAAGCAACGTGGAAGGAAAAAATGGACATTTTAATTTTTCCAACAAAAATGTTCTTTTAGCCTCAATTTTCTCATTTTCACATTGGCAACAGGATAAAATGGATCCTAAAATTTGTTGGGCAATTTCTCCTGAGTACACCAATACCTTATATGTAGTCATAAACCACTGTTTTGACTTTTTGAGGGGAAAATTAGCTCGAATCGTTAGCGGACACCATGTCGCGTATGGAGAGCCCCTGTGTGCCTAAACATTAAAGCTCCCCCACAAGTGACCACATTTTGGAAACTAGACCCCCCAAGGAACTTATATAGATACATAGTGAGCATTTTGAACCCCCAGGTGCTTCACAAATTGATCCGTAAAATGAAAAAGTAATTTTTTTTCACCAAAAATTTTTGTAGCCTCAATTTTTTCATTTTCTCATGGGTAACAGGATAAAATGGATACTGAAGTTTGTTGGGCAATTTCTCCTGAATACACTGTTACCTCACATGTGGGGGTAAACCACTGTTTGGGTGCACAGCAGGGCTCGGAAGGGAAGGAGCGCCATTTGACTTTTTGAATTGAAAATTAGCTCCAATCGTTAGTGGACACCATGTTGCGTATGGAGAGCCCCTGTGTGCCTAAACATTTGAGCTCCCCCACAAGTGACCCCATTTTGGAGACGACCGCCCAAGGAACTTATCTAGATGTGTGGTGAGAACTTTGAACCCCCAGGTGTTAAAATAACGTTTATAGCGCCCGGGCATGAAAATAAAAAAAATCATATTTTTTCTACAAACATGATCTTTTAGTCCCCAATTTTTTATTTTTCCAAGGGTAACAGGAGATTGTTGACCCCAAAAGTTGTTGTCCAATTTGTCCTGAGTACGCTGATACCCCATATGTGGAAGAAAACTACTGTATGGGGACACATCGAGGATCAGAAGGGAAGTAGTGACGTTTTGGAACTCAGATTTTGATGGAATGGTCCTCAGGCGTCATGTCGCGTTTAGCCCCAGATGTGCCTAAACAGTGGAAACCCCCCACAAGTGACCCCATTTTGGAAACTGCACCCCCAAGGAACTTATCTAGATGTGTGGTGAGAACTTTGAACCCCCAGGTGTTTCACTAAACTTTATGAGTAAGGATAATGGTGTGCACTCTGGTCAAGGACACGGAGGTGCTGGTAAATCAGACCGTGTGGTCAAGTCAATAGTAGAAGAAAAAATACCGCACACTCGAAACTGGTATGATGCAAAAAGGTATATGCCAGATTTATTCAAGAAAACAAGTCAACAATTGCCACTGTGATAATTCGTAGATAGAAACCCGACGTTTCGACCCTCCCGGGTCTTATTCATGGGGTTAGTTAACTCTTTTGATACACAGACATAGGAGTGGCAGTGATAGAAGGCAAGACAATGGTCCTTTTAAGGCATAACCTTATAGTAAGTCCAATAATTGCTCCTGTGGTATAGGTAGAGGGGTCCTGTTTAGGGTGAGCCGCAGCATATAAAAATGTCCTTATAATGGGTCCAGTGAATGCTCCTGTGGCATAAATAGAGGGATCCTGCTTAGGGTGGGCGGCAGCATGTGGAGCTGTCCTGCTCTGTCCTGTGTCCAGGGGTCAGCGGCGCATCCCGCGCGCAGCTGTGCTGTCCTGGATTGGAGGTAAACTTTAAAGCACTCGGGCGTGAAAATAAAACAAAACATATTTTTTCCACAAACATGATCTTTTAGTCCCCAATTTTTTTTCCCAAGGGTAACAGGAGAAATTGGACCCCAAAAGTTGTCCAATTTGTCCTGAGTACGCTAATACCCCATATGTGGGAGAAAACTACTGTATGGGCACACGTCGGGGCTTGGAAGGAATTAATGACGTTTTGGAATGCAGACTTTGATGAAATGGTCTGAGGGCGTCATGTCGCGTTTGGAGAGCCCCTGATGTGCCTAAACAGTGGAAACCCCCATAAGTGACCCATTTTGGAAACTACACCCCCCAAGGAACTTATCTAGATGTGTGGTGAGAACTTTGAACCCCCAGGTTTTTCACTAAAGTTTATAGCACCCGGTGTGAAAATAAAAAAAATCATATTTTTTCCACAAACATGATCTTTTAGTCCCCAATTTTTTTTCCAAGGGTAACTGGAGAAATTGGACCCCAAAAGTTGTTGCCCAGTTTGTCCTGAGTACACTGATACCCCATATGTGGGAGAAAACTACTGTATGGGCACACATTGGGGCTTGGAAGGGAAGTAGTGACGTTTTGGAATGAAGACTTTGATGGAATGGTCTGTGGGCGTCATGTCGGGTTTGGAGAGCCCCTAACCCTAACCACAAACCTAACCCTAACACACCATGAACCCTAATCCCAACCCTAACCACAAACCTAACCCTAACACACCCCTAAGCCTAATCTCAACCCTAACTTTAGCCCCAACCCTAACCCTAATTTTAGCCCCAACCCTAACCCTAACTTTAGCCCAACTCACTATAGCCCAACTCTAACCCTAACGGGTAAACTGGGGTGGAGGGGGCGATCATCGGGGTGGGGGGGCCAACACTGGGGCAGTGGTCCATCAGCAGGGCAGGGGGCGATCGCCAGGGCAGTAGGTAATTGCTGGGGCAGAGGGGCCATCAGCAGGGCAGGAGTGATCAGGGGGGCCATTAACAGGGCAGGGGGCGATCGCAGGGGCAGGGGGCGATCGCCGAGCAGGGGGGCCATCAGCAGGGCAGGTGGTGATCAGGGGGCCATCAGCGGGGCAGGGGGTGATCGGCGGGGCAGGGGGTGATCAGGGGGGCAATCAGCAGGGCAGGGGGCGATCGCCAGGGCAAGGGGGCCATCTGCTGGGCAGGAGGTGATCAGGGGGGCAGGGGGTGATCAGAGGGGCAATCAACAGGGCAGGGGGCGATCGCCAGGGCAGGGGGGCCATCAGTGGGGCAGGGAGGTGATCAGGGGGCAGGGGGGGCGATTGCCAGTGCAGGGGGCGATCGCCAGGGCAGGGGGGCCATCAGTGGGGCAAGGGTTGATCTGGGTGATAACTGGGGTGGGGGATGATCACCGGGGGCAGGAGGGCGCTTGGGGGCAGGAGTGGGCTGAGGAGATGCAGAAGATAGAGGCGGAGCCGGCAGCAGCAGGGGGGGGGGCAGGGGGTGATCACCGGGGCAGGGGGGAGGGAGCGGAGGTCGGGGGGTGGAATCTGACTGCGGGGGGAACAGAGGTCAGCAAAGGGGAGTACCTGATGGCGGAAGCAGCGGCGGTGATCGCCATCAGTCGGTGGCAGGGCAGCACGCAGGCACATCGCTTCTCAGCTTCCAGGGACTGGATGAAGCTGGAGAGCGAGGCATCCATACTTTACTATGCCCCTCCACATCTGATTGGAGAGATAGCGTCACATGGACGCTAGCTCCAATCAGATCTGGGGTGGCGAAAAAAGGATCACGAGAAGTGATCGTAGCTATGGGGTGGGGGGCAAAGCCACCCCCCCGGGCTCAAGTATAAGTGCCCCTGTACCTGCAGGTCGGGTGACATTTCAGTTAACCCTTTCACATGACCTGCAGGAACACGATCTCGCCATGACGCCACATAGGCGTCACTGATCGGATTGGCACCGACTTTCATGACGCCTACGTGGTGTCACAGGTCGGAAGGGGTTAATCTTTATTTTCAGTTTTGTATTAAAGAGATTCTCATGTCCTAAGGCAGGCCTGGGGGGGTCTGCATGTGGTGCTCTGATTAGATATTCATAATGCAGACTTCTGTAAGGAAAAAAAAATCAATTTGAAAATGGCATCTGCCGCGCCTGCGCAGTAGCAGCTATCGGTGTCTCCCGCTGTGATCCGATAGCTGCTGCTGCGCATGCACTGGTGGTGCCATCTTACTGGAGAAGAAAAAAATTCCTCCTCCAAGATGGTGCCGCCCGGGCCTGCACAGTAGCAGCTCTGGGCTATCTACTGGAGGAGGAATTTTTTTCTTCTTCTCCAGTAAGATGGCGCCACCGGCGCATGCGCAGTAGCAGCTATCAGATCACAGCAGCAGACACCGATAGCTGCTACTGTGCAAGCGCGGTGGGTGCCATTTTCAATTTTTTTCCCCTCTAGCTGAATAACCTGAAAAAAAACTATTATTGGCACACAAAACATGCTATTTTGCTGCAGAGAAGGTGCCACGGCTGGCACCTGCCTGCAGAAGGTTTTTTTTTTCTTTTTTTTTAAGGATATATAGATATTCATTATGTAAACTAGGGGGCAGGTCACTGAGGGATTAGCGAACTGTCATCCGTCTGCATTATGAATATCTAATCAGAGCACCATATGCAGACCCCCCCTCCAGGCCCTCCTTAGGGCTTGAGAATCTCATTAACACAAAACTGAAAATAAAGATTAAAGAACAACCATAAGACAGATTTAATCAACCAAGGTATCATTTTAATCAGTATAACAGCGCCAACCTGACACTGTGTGTAGGTTACTGTGCACCATCCTGCTGACAGGTTCCCTTTAACCATTGTCGACTTAGTGCCCTTAACAAGATCCAATTATAGCGAAACTTGGGATAAACCATTGGTAATACCCCACAATTCCAAGAAACACCCTCACATGCATCTTGGAAAGTCATTGCAGCCACTTGTGAATTGCCTCGATCTTGTTTAACTGTGGCTTTTTTTGCCTTTCCCAACAATGTAGCCTAAGTACTTGGCCTCTTTCTTCCCTATGGCACACGTTTTCGGATTTACGGTGAACCCAACTTTTCTTAACGCATCCGGGATCGCCTGTACCTTTGGTAGATGACTTCTCCAGCCAGGTCTGAAGACCACAATGTCTTCAAGTTAGGCTGCAGCATACTTCTTATGTATAGCCAAGATCCGATCCATCACCCTCTGGACGGTAGCTGTGGCCCCCATGCAGTCCGAAGAGCATTCTGGTGTACTGGAAACACCCATCAGGCGAGGAAAATGCCGTCTTCTCATTGTCACTCTAGGACATGGAGATCTGCCAGTAGCCCTTTGTCAGGTTGAACGTTGTAATGTACCTTCCGGGTCCAAGTCTCTCAATGAGTTCGTCCACATGGGGCATCGGATACACATCAAAACTGGACACTTGGTTCAGCCTGCGTTAGTCATTACAAAACCGCCACTTGCCATCAGGCTTTGGCACGAGGACGATGGGACTCGACCATCCATTTTTTGACTCCACTATCACACCGTGGTCTAGCATTCTCTTAACCTCTTTTGATATTATCTCCAGATGTGCTTCAGGAATTCTATAGGGCCTGAGGTTTACCCTAACATGTGGCTCTGTTAACGCGTTGTGCTCCACCACCTGTGTACAGCCTGGCAACTTTCAGAATAGGTCACGGTTCCGCTGCAGCAGTTCCCGACACTGTTGCTTTTGGGCTGGCGTTAGGGTCTCTGCATTTGTAACCTCTCCCACTTTGGCTTCAGGACACTCTCCCATGCAAGGAGCTTCCAGCGATTCCCGGTCTCACCACGACTTGAGCAAGTTGAGATGATACACTTTTTGCAGCTTACTTTGACTGGGCTGGTGTACCTTGTAATTCACCTCACCCAGTTTTTCCACCACCTCATTTGGGCCTTACCACTTGGCTAGGTATTTGTGGTCCCCGGGATGGAATTGCCTCAGCCTTGCTGATTGGTTATATACCCTTTCCTGTGCCTCCTGTGCTTGGAGAAGATGCTCCTTCATGAAAGGCATCACTTTTGCCATCCTCTCCTGAAACTGTACGACATGCTCAATGACACTCTGGCTTCCCAGGTTTCCTTGGCAATATCCAGGAGCCCTCACAGATGTCCACCATTCAGGAGCTTGAACGACGAGACGCAAGTGGAGTCTTGAAGAACTTCTCTGAAGGAGAAGAGCAGAAATGGAAGCAGATAGTCCCAGTCTCGACCGTCCTTCTCAATTACCTTCTTGAGCATGGCCTTTAAGGTCTTATTGAAGTGATCTACCAGGCCATTGGTCTGCGGATGGAAAACTGAGGTTCACAGCTGGGCAATCTGGAGGACTCTACACAGCTCCCTCATCACGTTGCTCATGAAAAGGGTTCCGTGATCCATAAGAATCTCCTTTGGCAGGCCCGCCCTAGCAAAGATATGGACAAGCTCCCTTGCGATACTCTTATTCGAAGAGTTCCTTAGTGGCACCTCTTCAGGGTAACGGGTCGCAAAGTACATGACCACTAGGATGTACTGATGGCCCCTTGCAGATTTAACTAGGGGACCTACTAGGTCCATGGCAATCCTCTCAAGGGGGATCGCTATCCACTTTGAAGGGACAATGGCAGTGAGAAGTAGGAGTGGTTATCTGGCAGATGGGGCAGGACCTACAATGATTTACAATCTCTCGGTAACATCCTGTCCAGTAGAATACTTGATTACTTTCTTGTCATGATCTCCATGGCCAGAGAACTAGCATAAGCCTCTATAGGAACAAGCTCTTGGAAGATGTAACTATACTGACCATGAACTAAACCTACCGCATCATCTAGAAGTAGCCAGGTAGCATGTCCTACTTTTTATCCCTATATGCCCAGCGCCGGCCGGAGAACTAAATAATGCTAGCAGAGGGAAATATAAGACCTGACTCACCTCTAGAGAAATGCCCAAAAAAAAGGAGACAGAAGCCCCCCACATATATTGGCGGTGATATGAGATGAAACAACAAACGCAGCAGGAAAATAGTTTTAGCAAATTTGAGGTCCGCTTTCTAGATAGCAGAAGACAGAAAGCATACTTTCATGGTCAGTAGAAAACCCTAACAAAACACATCCAGAAATTACTTTAGGACTCTGGCATTAACTCATAATACCAGAGTGGCAATTCCTGATCAACAAGAGCTTTCCAGACACAGTAACGAAACTGCAGCTGTGAACTGGAACCAAAATACAAAAACAAAACATGGACGAATGTCCAACTTATCTAGTAGATGTCTGGGAGCAGGAACAAGCACAGAGAGGCTTCTGATAACATTGTTGACCGGCAAGCATCTAACAGAGAAGCCAGGTTATATAGCGACACCCAGATCTAATCAGAACAGGTGAACAGGGAAGATGATGTCACAAGTTCAATTCCACCAGTAGCCACCGGGGGAGCCCAGAATCCAAATTCACAACAGTACCCCCCCCTCAAGGAGGGGGCACCGAACCCTCACCAGAACCACCAGGGCGATCAGGATGGGCCCTATGAAAGGCACGAACCAGATCAGAGGCATGAACATCAGATGCAGTGACCCAAGAATTATCCTCCTGGCCATATCCCTTCCACTTGACCAGATACTGGAGTCTCCGTCTGGAAACACGGGAGTCTAGGATTTTTTCCACAACGTACTCCAACTCACCCTCAACCAACACCGGAGCAGGAGGCTCAACGGAAGGCACAACCGGTGCCTCATACCTGCGCAATAACGACCGATGAAAAACGTTATGAATAGAAAAGGATGCAGGGAGGTCCAAACGGAAGGAAACAGGGTTAAGAATCTCCAATATTTTATACGGACCGATGAACCGAGGCTTAAACTTAGGAGATGAGACCCTCATAGGGACAAAACGAGAAGACAACCACACCAAATCTCCAACACAAAGCCGAGGACCAACACGACGGTGACGGTTGGCAAAAAGCTGAGTCTTCTCCTGGGACAACTTTAAATTGTCCATCACCTGCCCCCAGATATGATGCAATCTCTCCACCACCGCATCCACTCCAGGACAATCCGAGGATTCCATCTGACCGGAGGAAAATCGAGGATGGAACCCCGAATTACAGAAAAACGGGGAAACCAAGGTGGCAGAGCTGGCCCGATTATTGAGGGCGAACTCCGCCAATGGCAAAAAAGCAACCCAATCATCCTGGTCAGCAGACACAAAACACCTCAGATATGTCTCCAGGGTCTGATTAGTCCGCTCGGTCTGGCCATTAGTCTGAGGGTGAAAAGCAGACGAAAAAGACAAATCTATGCCCATCCTAGCACAAAATGCCCGCCAAAATCTAGACACAAATTGGGTTCCTCTGTCAGAAACGATATTCTCAGGAATACCATGCAAACGAACAACATTTTGAAAAAACAGGGGCACCAACTCGGAAGAAGAAGGCAATTTGGGCAGGGGAACCAAATGAACCATCTTAGAAAAACGGTCACACACCACCCAGATGACAGACATCTTCTGAGAAACAGGCAGATCTGAAATAAAATCCATCGAGATGTGTGTCCAAGGCCTCTTAGGAATAGGCAAGGGCAACAATAATCCACTAGCCCGAGAACAACAAGGCTTGGCCCGAGCACAAACGTCACAAGACTGCACAAAGCCTCGCACATCTCGTGACAGGGAAGGCCACCAGAAGGATCTTGCCACCAAATCCCTGGTACCAAAAATTCCAGGATGACCTGCCAACGCAGAAGAATGCACCTCAGAGATGACTTTACTGGTCCAATCATCAGGAACAAACAGCCTATCAGGCGGACAACGATCCGGTCTATCCGCCTGAAACTCCTGCAAGGCCCGCCGCAGGTCTGGAGAAACGGCTGACAAGATAACTCCCTCCTTAAGAATACCTGTGGGGTCAGAGTTGCCAGGTGAATCAGGCTCAAAACTCCTAGAAAGGGCATCCGCCTTAACATTCTTAGAACCTGGTAGGTACGATACCACAAAATTAAACCGAGAAAAAAATAATGACCAGCGCGCCTGTCTAGGATTCAGGCGCCTGGCGGTCTCAAGATAAATCAAATTTTTGTGGTCAGTCAATACCACCACCTGATGTCTGGCCCCCTCGAGCCAATGGCGCCACTCCTCAAACGCCCACTTCATGGCCAAAAGCTCCCGATTCCCAACATCATAATTCCGCTCAGCGGGCGAAAATTTACGGGAAAAGAAGGCACAAGGCCTCATCACGGCGCAGTCAGAACTTTTCTGCGACAACACTGCCCCAGCTCCGATCTCAGAAGCGTCGACCTCAACCTGAAAAGGAAGAGTCACATCAGGCTGACGCAACACAGGGGCAGAAGAAAAACAGCGCTTAAGCTCCTGAAAGGCCTCCACAGCATCAGGGGACCAATTAGCAACATCAGCACCCTGTCTAGTCAAATCGGTCAATGGCTTAACGACATCCGAAAAACCAGAAATAAATCGACGATAAAAGTTGGCAAAGCCCAAAAATTTCTGAAGACTTTTAAGAGAAGAGGGCTGCGTCCAATCACAAATAGCTTGAACCTTGACAGGATCCATCTCAATGGAAGAGGGAGAAAAAATATATCCCAAAAAGGAAATTCTCTGAACCCCAAAAACGCACTTAGAACCCTTGACACACAGAGAATTAGACCGCAAAACCTGAAAAACCCTCTTAACTTGCCGGACATGAGAGTCCCAGTCATCCGAAAAAATCAGAATATCATCCAGATACACTATCATAAATTTATCCAAAAAATCGCGGAAAATATCATGCATAAAGGACTGGAAGACTGAAGGGGCATTAGAAAGACCAAAAGGCATCACCAAATACTCAAAGTGGCCCTCGGGCGTATTAAATGCGGTTTTCCACTCATCCCCCTGCCTGATCCGCACCAAATTATACGCCCCACGGAGATCAATCTTAGAGAACCACTTGGCCCCCTTTATGCGAGCAAACAAATCAGTCAGCAACGGCAATGGGTATTGATATTTAACCGTGATTTTATTCAAAAGCCGATAATCAATACATGGTCTCAAAGAGCCGTCTTTTTTTGACACAAAGAAAAAACCGGCTCCTAAGGGAGATGACGATGGACGAATATGTCCCTTTTCCAAGGACTCCTTTATATATTCTCGCATAGCAGTATGTTCAGGCACAGACAGATTAAATAAACGACCCTTTGGGTATTTACTACCCGGAATTAAATCTATAGCACAATCGCACTCACGGTGCGGAGGTAGTGAACCAAGCTTGGGTTCTTCAAAGACGTCACGATAGTCAGACAGGAACTCAGGGATTTCAGAGGGGATAGATGATGAAATGGACACCAAAGGTACGTCCCCATGAGTCCCCCTACATCCCCAGCTCAACACAGACATAGCTCTCCAGTCAAGGACTGGGTTGTGAGACTGCAGCCATGGCAATCCCAGCACCAAATCCTCATGTAGATTATACAGCACTAGAAAACGAATAGTCTCCTGGTGATCCGGATTAATACACATAGTCACTTGTGTCCAGTATTGTGGTTTATTATTAGCCAATGGGGTGGAGTCAATCCCCTTCAGAGGTATAGGAGTTTCAAGAGGCTCTAAATCATACCCACAACGATTGGCAAAGGACCAATCCATAAGACTCAAAGCGGCGCCAGAGTCGATATAGGCGTCAGTAGTAATAGATGACAAAGAGCAAATCAGGGTCACAGACAAAATAAATTTAGACTGTAAAGTGCCAATGGAAACAGATTTATCAAGCTTTTTAGTACGTTTAGAGCATGCTGATATAACATGAGTAGAATCCCCACAATAGAAACACAACCCATTTTTCCGTCTAAAATTCTGCCGCTCGCTTCTGGACAGAATTCTATCACACTGCATGCTTTCTGGCGTCTTCTCAGTGGACACCGCCAGATGGTGCACTGGTTTGCGCTCCCGCAGACGCCTATCGATCTGAATGGCCATTGTCATGGACTCATTCAGACCCGCAGGCACAGGGAACCCCACCATAACATCCTTAATGGCATCAGAGAGACCCTCTCTGAAAGTAGCCGCCAAGGCACACTCATTCCACTGAGTAAGCACAGACCATTTACGGAATCTTTGGCAGTAAATTTCAGCTTCATCTTGCCCCTGCGATAGGGACATCAAAGTTTTTTCTGCCTGAAGTTCCAAATGAGGTTCCTCATACAGCAAGCCCAAGGCCAAAAAAAACGCATCCACATTGCGCAACGCAGGATCCCCTGGTGCCAATGCAAAAGCCCAGTCTTGAGGGTCGCCGCGGAGCAAGGAAATCACAATCCCAACCTGCTGTGCAGGGTCTCCAGCAGAACGAGATTTCAGGGACAAAAATAGCTTACAATTATTTCTAAAATTCTGAAAGCTAGATCTATTCCCTGAGAAGAATTCCGGCAAAGGAATTCTCGGCTCAGATACCGGAGCATGAATAATAAAATCTTGCAAATTTTGTACTTTCGTGGTGAGATTATTCAAACCTGCAGTTACACTCTGAAGATCCATTATTAACAGGTGAACACAAAGCCATTCAAAGATTATAAGGAGAGAGAAAAAAAAGAAAGACTGCAGCATAGACAGACTGGCAAGTGATCCAATTAAGAGCACAGAAAAAAAAAAAAAAAAAAAAAAAAACTCTCAGCAGACTTCTTATTTCTCTCCTTTCTCAGCCAAGGATTTTAACCCTTTAGTGGGCCGGTCAAACTGTCATGATCTCCATGGCCAGAGAACTAGCATAAGCCTCTATAGGAACAAGCTCTTGGAAGATGTAACTATACTGACCATGAACTAAACCTACCGCATCATCTAGAAGTAGCCAGGTAGCATGTCCTACTTTTTATCCCTATATGCCCAGCGCCGGCCGGAGAACTAAATAATGCTAGCAGAGGGAAATATAAGACCTGACTCACCTCTAGAGAAATGCCCAAAAAAAAGGAGACAGAAGCCCCCCACATATATTGGCGGTGATATGAGATGAAACAACAAACGCAGCAGGAAAATAGTTTTAGCAAATTTGAGGTCCGCTTTCTAGATAGCAGAAGACAGAAAGCATACTTTCATGGTCAGTAGAAAACCCTAACAAAACACATCCAGAAATTACTTTAGGACTCTGGCATTAACTCATAATACCAGAGTGGCAATTCCTGATCAACAAGAGCTTTCCAGACACAGTAACGAAACTGCAGCTGTGAACTGGAACCAAAATACAAAAACAAAACATGGACGAATGTCCAACTTATCTAGTAGATGTCTGGGAGCAGGAACAAGCACAGAGAGGCTTCTGATAACATTGTTGACCGGCAAGCATCTAACAGAGAAGCCAGGTTATATAGCGACACCCAGATCTAATCAGAACAGGTGAACAGGGAAGATGATGTCACAAGTTCAATTCCACCAGTAGCCACCGGGGGAGCCCAGAATCCAAATTCACAACACTTTCTCCTGAGTTTTCTCTACCCCAGATGTCCCCCCAAAACATGTGAATGGGCCATGCCTAAAACCCTCTGCCAATAGGTTCCTGGAACCAACAGCTGCTCCACTATCTCACCTTCCCTCAGTTTGGTCACCCGATATAATAAATTGCCATTGACGGCAAAGTGTGGGAACCTGGTGTCAGCACCTGGCTCTTGAGCAACCCCATTACATACGGTAACATTATCAAATGCCCTCTTTAAGGTAAGATCTCTAAGGTGAGCAGTCCCAAATTTCTCTTCGGGCATTTCTAGTTTAGGGAAGATAGGCTCCTCTGTCACCGTGTAGTCCCCCTCTCCAGCGAGGAGACATAGAGGAAACTCCACCATCTTTGTCTTTGATGGAGCCTCTTCCAGAGGGACCTGGCTTTTCTCTAAGACAATCTGTGCAGCCCCTTTTGCCACAAGTTCCAAAATATTGAAAAATCCTGCCCCAGTATGACAGGATATATTAAGTCTTTTACTACCCCAACCTCATGGGACTTAGTACCACAGTCTGTTCCAATGGTCACTCTGGCCACAGGTTAGTCCTTGGCATTTACGTGTATGCAGCAGATGCCCACAAACTTGTTAGGGATAAACTGGTGGGGCAGTGTAGCACTGATTAGGGTAACTAGACTTCCAGCGTCCAAGAACCAGTACCCCATTGACAGACACGATACACGTCTGCGGCCCCTCGGTGAGTTGACAGTCCACATTGCAGGCCAGATAGGCATTATAGGAGCAACGCCTGCCTAGGCTGCAGTCCATTGGTTCAGGGGATATATGACACTGGGCAGCTATGTGTCCAGGATTGTGACATCACCAACAGACCCAACAGACCACATCTTTATATAATCAAGGAGAACTGAGAGTCCAAAAAATGACCATAATGGTGGATAATCTTAAATTAGAATTTTATTGAAAAAGTTACAATATTACACAATACTGCAAAAGCATTTACCATATATGTAAGATCATGTGAAAAAGTGAAAAAATCCATGAGTGCATAAAGGACCAGAGATCACGGACCAGGACATTAATGGGTATACCAAAACGTAACTATGTTTAGATATATGTGATTAGTATACTACCATCAGATGCATCTACTTATTGGTTAGGCTGTGGTGGTTCAGCTACACATTATGAACTGCATCGTAAATGCCGGTAGTATCACCACATGCCTCCTGTTGTGAATTAGACTTTTTTGGCTCCCTCTTGTGGTCACTAGTGATATGACTCTGGGATTGTCTTTCCTCAGTTTGGCACCCACCTGGGTCGTTAGTCCAGGGGTGTTGCTATATAAACTTCCTGGTTTCTCAGTCCAGTGCCTGGCATCGTTGTAATCAGTTCCTTTCTGTTTGCTCCTGTCTGCTGGTCTTGGATCTTGCAAAATTAAGCTAAGTCCTGCTTCCTTGTTTTTTGGTTATTTGCTTTGCTCTTATTTTTTGTCCAGCTTGTACTAAATGTGATTCCTGATTTTGCTGGAAGCTCTAGGGGGCTGGTGTTCTCCCCCCGGGCCATTAGACGGTTCGGGGGTTCTTGAATATCCAGCGTGGAAATTTTGATAGGGTTTTTGCTGACCATATAAGTCATCTTACTATATTCTGCTATTAGTCAGTGGGCCTCTCTTTGCTAAATATCTAGTTCATTCTTACGTTTGTCTTTTCTCCTTACCTCACCGTTATTATTTGTTGGGGGCTTGTATCCAACTTTTGGGGTCTTTTCTCTGGAGGCAAGAAAGGTCTATCTTTTCCCTTCTAGGGTTAGTTAGTTCTCCGGCTGGCGCGAGACGTCTAGAACCAATGTAGGCACGTTCCCCGGCTGCTGCTATTTGTGGTGCTAGGATTAGATATATGGTCAGTCCAGTTACCACTGCCCTATGAGCTGGTTTTTTGTGTTTGCAGACTTGGTATGTACTTTTGAGACCCTCTGCCATTGGGGTCATAACAGCCTCCATACAAATGATGTGCAAAAATGCGTAAACAGGATAAGTTTTAATTACCCATTTGATGCGGTAAGTCCCGTCCCGATCTCGGTCAGCTACCCCAACGCGCGTTTCGCGTGTTTTAAATCCCGCTTCCTCAGGGGGCGTGGCCTAACTAGAATCTCCATCCGGTTTAAATATAAGTCATTGCCAATGAGGCGACGGCTCTAAATATGCCAGTGCGCATGCGTGAACCGCATCACTGCATCTCAGCCCTCAGACTCATTCGGTAATCCGCCATCACGTGAGCGGGTCAGCGCTAACCACATCACGTGACTAGCGTCCGCCGCTGAGTGAGGGGCTGAGAACACAGGAATATACAAGGTGACGAGTGCAAATATAAAGTGACAGTGTGCTGTGAACAAAAGTATATGCTATGTATAACACACAACATCTCCATGATTAACTACCGACTAGCGTTCCATATAGAGTCCATAGCTCTGCAGCGGGGCACAGTCAAACCCACACCCCACAGACTGAAAACCACCGAAATGCAGGGCATGGAGTAAATGGACATGGTCCACTTATGTGCAAGTTATATAATAATAATAATAATAATAAATGATGGTGCCAAATGATAATGATGAGAAAACAATATGAGAACCCAAAGTGATAAGTGCTAAAGAAATAATATGGTAATCTAACTCTAATAACTCAATATTAAAAATTATGTCACGACCAACAACATTGTATGCCCGAAATGACAAGGACAGCATATGACACAAGAATACGTATAAATTTCCATATACATGTATATAAGAGGAATATAAGATAAATATTAGTGTATCAGATGCACCAGTCAGATTAATATCAAGAACAACCTCATAAGAAATACACATTTATTAGCACTTAGTAGTCTTTAAGTCCATGATGTGTTCTTGCATATACCACATTCCGCATTACAGCATCTTGTAATTCCTCCATCTAAAATGCGCTACTGAAATCCTGTCCCATATTCTTGTAAACGGCCCCGCTTTTGGAAAAACATGTGAATAGGACCATGACATCGCCAATCTAAAACACTAATTATAGACAGAGACACAAATTAAAACCGATGGTAAATGGCAGAGACAAAACACAGAGAATTCTCGACAGTATCTATAAAAAGGATGAGAAGCCCTGGGTTTCATTGAGACCCATAGGAGCCATAGTACCCAATACAGTAATCCAGCGACATTCTCGCTGTGCCAATATGCGCTTGATGTCTCCCCCTCTTATACCACATAGGACATGGTCAATTCCTCGTGCCTGGAAAGATTTAGGGCTGCATCCATGGCACTGACTGAAATGACGTGGTATCGTTTTCAGAACCATCATGTACGTCACTTTTTTGGCAGCCAATATATCGCGTACATGTTCGCGTATGCGAGTGCCCAGACGGCGAGATGTTAACCCTACATAAACCTTTGGGCAGTCGCGTAGTATATTACCTGAGTCGTGTTGCAATTTATGTGGTGGTTAATGGAATAAGTTCTTTCCCCATCAACCGAGTCAAAAGTAGCAACACGACAGATATTCGGGCACGCTATACAATTTCCACATGGAAAACAGCCATTAGGTGGTCCACCAGAGCCAAAATTATATTTGCTTATCTTTGGAGCATAATGACTAGAAACCAAAAGGTCTTTCAAGTTTTTGCTCCTTCTGGCAGTCATCGCGGGGTAATTAGTAAGGCATTTAGAGAGCACTGGGTCACTCTTGAGGATACCCCAATGTCTTTGGAGGCAATTCCTCATCGTAGACCATTCCCCGTTATAGGTTGAGATAAACCGTATAACCTCCTGTTGTTCACTGGTTTTCTGATTTCTCCCCCCTGAATACAATAGTTCATTACGTGGTGCATATTTAGCTCTCATATATCCCTTCCTGATACTTCTATTGCTGTACCCCCTTGTTTGAAATCTGACTCTAAGGTCAGCTGCCTGGGCTTCAAACTTGGTGGTAGAGGAACATATCCGCTTCATTCGAAGATGCTGTCCAATTGGGATGGCCTTGATAGTACTGTATGGATGACCCGAATCAGCATGTAACAGCGAGTTGACCGAGGTGGACTTCCTGAAGACATCAGTCTGCAAATACAGATTGTCATCAACCTCAATCTTGATGCCCAGAAAGTCCACCTCGGCCTTACTCACCTGATATGTCAATTTGATGTTGTACGCATTGCTGTTTAATTCCTGCATAAATCCATGCAGGGCATCATCAGGTCCTTGCCATATGATGAACAGGTCATCAATGTAGCGCAGCCAGCACTGCACATGGTCCACAGCCTGCGGCCCCCACCCCCCACCAAAAATTTCCCTCTCCCAGTACCCCAGGAAGACTTAGTACCACAGTCTGTTCCAATGGTCACTCTGGCCACAGGTTAGTCCTTGGCATTTACGTGTATGCAGCAGATGCCCACAAACTTGTTAGGGATAAACTGGTGGGGCAGTGTAGCACTGATTAGGGTAACTAGACTTCTAGCATCCAAGAACCAGTACCCCATTGACAGACACGATACACGTCTGCGGCCCCTCGCTGAGTTGACAGTCCACACTGCAGGCCAGATAGGCATAATAGGAGCAACGCCTGCCTAGGTTGCAGTCCATTGGTTCAGGGGATATATGACACTGGGCAGCTATGTGTCCAGGATTGTGACATCACCAACAGACCCAACAGACCACATCTTTAACAGCCTTATGGGACCCCTCAGCAGAATTGGGACACCCCCCATTTGTGTGTCTAGACACCATCCGTGGTGAGCCCGCCCCCTTTGGGTATCCCAGTACGAGGAAGTGGCAATGTCTGGTTTCCCAAGGGATTTCTCAACAACCTGGTATCTCTCAACAAGGCGAACCAGGTCGTCCGCATTCCGACTGTCATCCTGGGCAACCCAGGTCTATATTGGACTGGGAAAGGAGTGGATGAACCTGTCCATCAACACACGCTCGACTATCTGGGCAGGAGTGGAAGACTCTGGCTGCAACCACTTTTGGACTAGAGGCAACAAGTCAAACATCTGCGAGTGAGGGGGTTTGTGGCCAGCATATGCCCAACGGTGGACTTGCTGAGCTCTAACGGACATCATTACTGCCAGGCGTGCTAAGAGTTTGGTCTTTAATTTGGCGTATTCTTTGGCATCCTGTAGTGCTAAATCATAATACGCCTTTTGGGGTTCGCCTATCAAATATGGCCCCAGCACCTCCACTCACTGCTCTGGTGGAAGTATCTCCCGTTCAGTCACCCTCTCAAAACAGTCACAAAAGCTTCCACATCATTGTCTGGGGTCATCTTTTGCATGGCTTGTCTTACTGCTTTCCGGACGTACGAGTTGTCACCTGGAATCTGGGTGGTAGTTGACCAATTCGGCAAACAAGCTCATTTTGTTGTCAGGCTTACCTGAGGCAGAGACACTCTCCAGGTTGTTTATTTCTCATATTGTAAGGTTACATGGGATCCCTCTTAACATTGTGTCTGATAGGTGAGTACAATTTGTCTCTAAATTCTGGAGAGCTTTTTGTAGTAAACTCAGGATTGACATAGGATTGACTCTTGTGGTAAATCACCTGTTTGTTTATTGAAGCATAGCATGGGGGGAGGGTATTCGTTTTATAGGAGGGGAAGATAGTGCAGATAGTGACCTGGGCACAAATTAAGAATTTGGGGTTAGAACAGTTAATAATTTAAGAAAGAATAGAGGTACAGAGAGATACTTAAAGTGCATGTATACTAATGCCAGGAGCCTCACCAACAAAATGGAGGAATTAGAATTAATTTTGTTGGAACATAAGTATGACATGGTGGGGATATCTGAAACATGGCTGGATGAGAGCCATGACTGGGCTGTTAATTCACAGGGCTATAGTCTGTTTAGAAATGACCATATAAATAAGCGAGGGGGAGGGGTGTGTCTAAAATCGATCATCCTTGAAACCCATCCTGCATGATAATATACTGTATGTGAATCTAATAAAAATACCTGGAAGCTATGTTGATTATGTGTAAGTTCAGAATGAACCTGGTTCAAATCCACGCACAATGTATTTAATTGCCCTTCATAAACTCAATACAAGCTGATAATAAACATAAGTTCAGAATTATGGGGAAGGGAATAATCCCCTCAGGGGAACAGCATGTGAATATGTATACAGGATTATGTACAGGGAAGCTTTTTAAATCCTGAGATTGTGACAATAATTCCTGATATCGGGATCTACAGATGTTTTCATATGTAGAAAACTGTGATGTTGCTATAATTTTAGTTTTGCCGCGTGTGTCCTTCCATGAATAAGGCACGTATATGTGAATAGTTTGTCCAGCTGCAAATTAACATGAGCTATTTACATCAGTTTGCAACTATTTTATGCTTTTCTATACAATACAATTTAATATCTTTTTTTTTAATACACTCCTAGCTGAAAACAACTATCTTATGAAGTGAATGTGCTACCAATGATGGGGTGAGAGTCTGTGCCTTGGCTCGGTGACAATGCAAAGTAATAACATCCTTGGCACTGTCGGCTCCTGACACGAGTTGGCACCCAGAACTGAATTCAGCTGTAATTAGAAGTGACTGCCTTTGGAAGACAAGATATTGGAAGTATTTAGACATAAACCAGAGGGAAAAAAATCTGAAGGGACTGAAGATGTTTAATACTGTACAATGTCTGATAGCTTATGGAGTATTAAATAGGAGCAATTTATTCATAGTTTTCAGGTTGAAAGAAGAGACAAGTCCATCAAACTCAACTTAGAACTTAACATGCTGATCCAGAGGAAGGCAATAATCTCCTGGGGCAGACACTAATAGTTCCATATTAGGGGAAATATTTCTTCCTGACTACAAATACCACAATCAAACTAGTTCCCTGGATCAATGCCACATCACAGAATCCAGTAACCATATTCTGTAATATATTTATCAAGATATTTATCTTGTACTTATTTAGTGAATCAACCATAGTACAACATCATGTGGCAAAGAGTTCCATAGTCTCACTGCTCCTCTGCCTAAGTGCATAATCTTACATTAATCTACGTTAAACTTTATTTTCCATTTCTCAACCCAATCCTCCGGCTTACGTAAATCCCTCTGAAATATTAAACTATCCTCCCCTGAAGAGTTTAGTATTATATGCAAATATTCAGGGCAGCATAGTGGCTCAGTGGTTAACACTGTTGATTTGCAGCACTGGGGTCCTGGTTTCAAATCCCACCAAGGAGAACATCTGAAAGGAGTTTGCATGTTCTCTCTGGCTACCACTGGGTTCTCCAGTTTCCTACTATGAATGACTGGATACAAGCAGAAAAGGGGATAAAAAAATTCATTTTGCTATCTTTGAATCAAATTCACCCTTAAACTGATTTACCCATCCCCTGCAGACTGTGAGCCCTCGCAGGCAGGGTCCTCCTTCCTTATGTACCTGTGTGCCTTGTTTTTTGCTCAAGTTTAATGTATTTGTCTATATTTGCCCCGTATTCACATGTAAAGCGCCATGGAATAAATGGCACTATAAAAATGTATAATAATAATAATAATAATAATCTAGGGGTTTAATAATATTATTTTTTCTATTGTACTTTACAAGACTGGCTAATATATACATCTAAATCCCAGATTCCACAAAATATATCACTGATAAATTGTGGTTAATCTGGCATTGTTTGTGTGGTTCTAACTTCACAATTGTACTAAAAAAAGGTTTTAACATTGTTACCATTAAAAATTGTGTCTTAATAATTTTGTCTCACTCCAATTGGATTAGTCAGTGCAAACTTTATTATAATTTTTGGCGAAACTACAAATATTAATCTTCTTTGAATTCCCTTGAGTCTGTGTAAGTACTTTTCAAAGAAATTTCCATCCACTGAGGAAAACTATGACATTGTTGTAGAGACACAGGGTCAGTGGGTGCTCTTGTTCACTGGCCTGGCTGTCTTTAGAAAGACTGCATTGACCAGGGCTCATACAACTGAAAGCCTGCTCTCTCTTCCTGTGGACAGAACACTACTCCAACAACACAGAGTGAGGGTATTATTGCCAGTGTGGCAATAATTTATTGAACCACCAACAAACAATAGAATATAAAACAGTCCCAGCAAATACCCAAGATGGTGAAAATTACAGTGTCTCACCCTTCCGTTGACTCACTGGGATTAGAGCTGCTACCAGGGCTGACTACCCCCACCAGAAACATTCCACTTTTGGTGGGCCCCCGCAGAAAAGAGGTAAGGACAAATTTAGGAAGCTAACCGAGGGTAGTGAGGTATGTGGCCAGGTGACCTGATTGTCCCAACCTGGATTCTTCAAGGTGTCTTTGAGGGGTCAGTGATTTATTTATTTATTTTACTCACATCGGAACTGTCCCCATTGGGGCTCACAATCTAAATTCTCTATCAGTATGTCTTTGGAGTGTGGGAGGAAACCAGTGAACCAGGATGAAACCCAAGCAAAAACGGGGAGAACATACAAACTCCTTGCAGATGTTGTCTTTGGTGGGTTTTGAATCCAGGATCCCAGCACTTCAAGGCTGCAGTGCTAACCACTGAGCCACCGTGCTGTCCTACAATGGATGGTCAGTGAAGCAGTTCTGTGTTCTTCCAGCTGGGATCGTGGTCCCCTAAGCTGACATCCTGTAGACACCCTTGTAACAGAGGCAGTCTCCTTATATAATCCACAACTATCCTTCAAGCCAGAATCCAGAGGTGAAGAGAAAAGATGTGAATGAGATTAACTCACATTGTTTGTTTATTTATAGTTTATCCTCCTGTCACGACTCTGTTGTTGGATGTCTCAGGACGAGTGGCTCCTTCCCTGTCCCTACCGTTAGGAGCGCCCTAGCTCGCCCTGTTTCCCGGATTACTTCTGATGGTGAAGATGCCAGGGCCACATATCTTGCTTTAAATCCTGAACCTGCTTTTAGTCTGAACCCTTCTCCCACCCAGGGAAGAGGGGAGTAATAGTGTACCATAATACACCAACCAATCAAGTTAATATGATCAAGGGTAATGAAAAATACCAAACATACAAATATACTCACACATACAACAGAGGAATGGACCGGTCAGTGCAGGATGGGGTTAAACCATAGTAGGAGAAGAATAGGAATTATCACACACTCAAAACCTAGCAACAGTCACTGATAAATCCACCAAACGCCTTCTCCAAAAATAACCTCTAACAAACACGAGCCATGTAGCAAAAGCTATCTCTGACAATAAGTGCTAACCAGGGCCCAGAACATATAGGAGATGGGACAGGCTAACAGTGCACAGCTAAGACAGCTTAACACAGGAAAACTTCCAGGAATGCTCAACTGAGCAGATTAACCTTGCACTGCTAAAAGAAACTTGCGCTGCTTAGTATGAAGGTAAACTACTTCTAATAAGTACAGGAGTAGGAGAAATCAGACACTGTAGTCTTTTGGCTTCTCTCTGTCGCCGTAAATCCGTGACACCTTCAAAGTTTGCAAGTCAAAAAACTGCATGGCCCGGTACAATGTGTAATCAACATATCAGCAAACATCATTGTTCAGTGACCCTGCATCCCTATTTTGCAAAGATAGCAGTATAATAAACTGTATAAACTGATATAAGAGGAAAATATTAGTCCATTTTCAAATTCATCCATTTACAAATATCAATTCAATCTACAAGAAGAGTCAATACTTCAAACAACAGTTTATGATTCTTGGCTGTCTGGCATAATTAAGAACAAATGTAGTGTCACAATTGGTAATAGGGATCTCTTGGCAATAAAGTGGGCTTTTATAAAGTGGCAATCCGGTCATGGTAAGCACTGGTTAATAATAAAAAATGTTTTATATTTGAAATCTGCAAAGATTTTGAAACCTAGACAGGTAAGAAGGTTTCCTTGCCACGTAATGTGGGACGTTCTGAAATGTTGTGCCTGTTCCAAAGTAAATTGTAAAATTCAAATACGTACGTGCATGGAAGAGCCACTCTTATACATTGAGAATCAAAGCAGATCTCTCTTCATTACATACCTTGTTCAGGGTTTGATTGGTCATTAGTATTCATTCATTGTAACAATATAATTTGCTCATCTTACCTCTAAATATGTGCTGGCATTAGCATACATACTTCTAATTGGCTAGGTTAACACTGTTAACACCCAGCTTGGGGTCTAGGTGTCATACTACCCCCAAGTTTGTTTATCCCGCTTTCCTGTGTTTTCGCTTAAGGTACCGTCACACTAAAGGTTCCGTCACACTAAGCGACGCTGCAGCGATACAGACAACGATGCCGATCGCTGCAGCGTCGCTGTTTGGTCGCTGGAGAGCTGTCACACAGACCGCTCTCCAGCGACCAACGATGCCGAAGTCCCTGGGTAACCAGGGTAAACATCGGGTTGCTAAGCGCAGGGCCGCGCTTAGTAACCCGATGTTTACCCTGGTTACCAGTGTAAAATGTAAAATAAACACTACATACTCACCTTCGCGTCCCCCGGCGTCCGCTTCCTGCACTGACTGAGCGCCGGCCCTGACAGCAGAGCGGTGACGTCACCGCTGTGCTGTGCTTTCTCTTACGGCCGGTTCTCAGTCAGTGCAGGAAGCGGACGGCGAGGGACGTGTGACAGACATCAGAGGGTGAGTATGTAGTGTTTGTTTTTTTACATTTTTACACTGGTAACCAGGGTAAACATCGGATTACTAAGCGCGGCCCTGCGCTTAGTAACCCGATATTTACCCTGGTTACCATTGTAAAACATCGCTGGTATCATTGCTTTTGCTGTCAAACACAACGATACACGGCGATCTGACGACCAAATAAAGTTCTGAACTTTAATCAACGACCAGCGATATCACAGCAGGATCCTGATCGCTGCTGCGTGTCAAACACAACGATATCGCTAGCCAGGACGCTGCAACGTCACGGATCGCTAGCAATATCGTTTAGTGTGACAGTACCTTAAGTCTGTTAGACAAAGACATTCCTAAGGGACCTCTGTTATCTAACACACACATAATGGGACAACTCCATCTTGGAAAGCAGAAGAGAATATATGTAGAATATCCATGATTGTGTCAGGATTGATAAATATAAATCCTGCTCTCACAATTCCCCTTCTCTTGTGGCAGTGGATGGCTGTTCCAGCCGAAATGCCCATCTACAGATTCCCCCAGATCCATTCTTCTCCCCTAATAGAAGAAGCCGGTCTTCCTACATCGCTTCACCGCATTCTCCGGATTTGTCTGCCTGTTACACCATCGGATGGACACACACACACAAGCCACAACAAGCAACGAAACTATACGGGTGCCATATTCATCTGCTGGTCAGAGTTGGCATCCAACAGTTGGTTGTAGTAGATATAATTTATCCAGCCCACATTTTTATTTGCTGTAACGATGGGGAATAGCGATTCTAATCTTGTTGCTACTTGATCACTGGCTTTGAACTGGTCTGGTACTCCTCTTGGGACTCCAATAGCGTCAATGTACACATGAGGGTCGAAAAGAGTAGGAATACTGGTGTCTCTGGTCTTCCATTGCATATTCAGTTCAGGGAGCATGTCTGTATTTGGAGTCGCAATCTGGAATAATATCAGGCATTTAACGATAACACATGTACCCTCCCATCTCGCTGGCATTACTGGATAAGTCACCATTTCCACACATCCACCACAAGTCAGCCCTAGTTACCATCTGATCCAGGAGGGCATGATCTCTTTCCAAGTTAGTGGTGGTGGTGGGACTGCAGTACGAGTAACCTCAGTGCTTTAGGTTAATGGTACCCGTTAAACTTAGGAAACAACTGTTATTCCCAGGATAGGGGCTAATATCATTGGCCTTTACATTTTTAGGATTTATAAGGTTTATGAGGAAGGAAATGAGGAATGAGTCTTTGGAAATGTTAGGTTGCGGGGTCTCAGTCTTATTTAGAATAGGTTGGTCCCTGATATCCTTAGGATAAACATGTCCTAATCGGTCAGTGTCCCCGGGATATTTATGCCCATCACATATAGTCCTGCATCCATATCCGAGGGGTTCCCTATGGTCAACTTGAAGTGAAGACAGTTGTCAGACTTACAATTAAGACAGGACCCCACTGTACAGTGTTTGGACACCTATTCTGGTTGTAACAGAGTCATTGTATTAAGGAGGCTTCTTCCCTTACTGTCTGTCTTTTCTCAGGCTATTGGAGAGTTGTAGGCTCAGTCTACCCCAGTGTTCCACCCCACCATACTCCAGGACTCACAATCAGACCCATAGTCAGTGTTGGCGGTGGTGACACATATATACCTTTGGGTGAGTTCATAGGTTTCCCTACACTGCCACTCAACCCTAGGGCAGGAGACCATGTTACACAGGTCAAATTTATAACCACAGTGTCTAAGATATTAACCTAGAAAGCAAAGTAAAAAGGATAAGACACAGGTTGTGTGTCCACATCATTTGGCTACTTTATTGGGTCAGCTGTCTTTGTGTAGTATAAGAAAATAGAATTAGTCTTACCGGTAATTCGGTTTCTAGGAACCTTCCACGACAGCAGTATCGGAGGATGTCTCCCTGCCCTAATAGGGGACAGGAAACAAAGAGGTTAAATACCCCTCCACTTCCTGCAACCACCAGTGTTTTTTCTGGACACAGTAGCATGTATAGTTACCACTTAAGTGCAGGAATCATCCAATAGAATATCAGATAGGGAAGGAAATTAGTGCTGTCTTGGAAGGTTCCTAGAAACCGAATTACCGGTAAGACTAATTCTATTTTCTCCAGTCACCTTCCACGACAGCAGTATCGGAGTAATGCCAACAGCTAATTTCTTAGGGAGGGACAACTGCCTGCAGAACGCGTCTGCCAAACGATAGGTCCCTATTGAAATTTAGTCTGTAGTGCCTGGTGAATGTATGGACTGACAACCAGGTGGCGGCTCTGCATATCTGCTCAGATGATGCGTTCCTTCTCTCTTCCCAGGAAGTTAAAACTGAACGGGTGGAATGGGCTTTCAGTGATGTCAGGGGTGCAAGCTTCTGGGATCAATATTCAAGACAAATGGCTTGTTTGATCCAGTTAGCCATCGTACTTTTAGCTGCTTTTTTGCCTTTATTCCGTCCTGTCAACTGGATGAATAGGTTTTGGTCTATCCTAAAACTTTCTGTCTGTTGGAGGTAGAAAAAGACCACCCTGTGGACATCCAGGGTGTGAAAGGCTTCTTCCTTCAGATTAGAGGTATTTGGACAGAATGAGGGTAGAACGATGTCCTGATTTCTGTGGAAATCCGAGACCACCTTAGGCATAAAGGAAGGGTCTAGCTCAGGGGTCAGGAACCTTGGCTCTCCAGCTGTGGGAGAACTACAATTCCCAGCATGCCTCAACTGCTGCAAGTTGCTAGGGCATGCTGGAAGTTGTAGTTTTATAACAGCTGGAGAGCAAGTTGCTAGGGCATGCTGGGAGTTGTAGTTTTATAACAGCTGGAGAGCCGAGGTTCCCCACCCCTGGCTCTAGCTTAAGGATTACGCTGTCCATGGTTATGGTTAAGTATGGCTCCTGTACTGATAAGGCCTGCAGTTCTCCTATACGCCTAGCGGTAGTGATTGCTACTAGGAAGACAGTCTTAAGGGTCAGGATTTTTAAGCTGATGGTTGATAAGGGTTCAAAGGAGTCCCCGGTCAGACTATTTAGGACAAGGTTCAAATCCCAAGGAGGGGTCTGGACATGGAGCCTAGGGCGAATCCTAGATGCAGATATCATGAAACGTCTAACCCCACAGTGGCTTGCTAAATCCTGATCAAAGAAGGAACTAAGTGCTGACACCTGAACCTTTAGGGTACTGGGTGAGAGTCCTAGATCCAGTCCCTTCTGGAGAAATTCTAAAATTTGCGCAATATTGGGATGGAACGGATCGGGTTTGTTTGGGAAACACCAGGATGAATTTTTTTTCCAAACCTTGCTATAGATGGCGTTAGTTATTGGTTTCCTACTTTTCTGTAGGGTCTGAGTTACGTAATTTAAGAGACCTCTGGCTCTCAGAATCTCGGCCTCAGTAACCAGGCTGCCAGTTTCAACCTGTGTAAGTCTGGGTGTAGCAGGGTCTCTGCTTAAGAAGGTCGGCTATCTGAGGCAGAAGTATCGGGCCTTCTAGAGACATGTCCGTCAATGCACTATACCAGCTTCTTCCTGGCCACATCGGTGCTACCAGAATCGTTGTGACTCGGTCTGCACAGATCTTTTGTAGTGTTCTTGGTAACATAGCAATTGGTGGGAAGGCGTATGCCAGAGCAAACTTCCAAGGTTGGGAGAAGGCATCCAGTCCCTGTGCTTCGCTTGAGGGGTTGAGGGAGAAGAAAGTGCTCGACTTCGTGTTCTGACTGTTGGCAAACAGATCCACGTTGGGACTTCCCCACCTCCGGACCAGAAATAGGAATACCTTTTGGTTTAGAGACCATTCCCCAGGATGGAAGTCTCTCCTGCTGAGGAAGTCCGCCTGGGCATTGTCTGATCCCTTTATGTGCACTGCCGTGATGGATAGGAGGTGTTTTTCTGCCCAGGAAAAAATCCTTGCAGCGGTTAATTTCAGGCTGGTGTATTTCGTGCCTCCCTGGTGTCGGAGGTAGGCCACTGTAGTCGTGTTGTCGGACATTACACGTACATGGTGACCCTGGATGAGGATAGATGCGTCTTTTAGCGCATCCTCCACTGCTTTTAGTTCCCTCAGATTTGAGGAGCTGGACCTGATGTTTGGGGCCACAACCCCTGGAAGTGGTTACCTTCTACTATGGCACCCCAGCCTCTCTGGCTTGCATCGGTTGTGAGCACCTTCAGAGGAAGTTGATCCCAGCTGACTCCCTGTTGAAGGTTTTGGAAGTTCAGCCACCATGAAAGGGAGGATTTTACGTGAGTGGGGAGAGGAATCCTCCTGGTTAATACATTCTGGCGTCCTTTTCGAATGCATCAGGATGTGGGACTGAAGGACTCTTGTGTGGGCCTGGGCCCAGGAGACTGCTTGGATACATGACGTCAATGAGCCCAGGATTGACATCGAGTCTCTTAAGGTCGGGGTCCTCTGATTTCTGAATCTTGAAATCCTGTGAACGAGATCGAGTTGACGATCCCTGGGTAAGAAGGACATTCTTTCACCTGAGTCCAGAAGAACTCCTAAGAATTTTTTCCTCGAAGATGGGTGGAGATCCGACTTCTCCAAGTTCTGAATCCACCCCAGGGATCTCAGGATGTCCAGGACCTTCGTCACGTCCAGATTCAGACGAGGAATGGATGGAGTGACAATTAGAAAATCGTCCAGATAAGGGATGATACAGATACCCTGTTGTCGGATGAAGATCACTGCTTCTGACATGATCTTGGTAAAAACCTGTGGAGCTGACAAGACTCCGAATGGAAGGACATTGAATTGATAATGGCTGACTCGGTGGTCTTGGGCCACTGCAAATCTGAGGAACTTCCTGTGGTCAGGGTGTATCGACACATGATAATATGCATCCCTCAGATCTACCGTAGCCATCACCCAGTCCTGACCAATAAGCGGGATCGCTGATCTGATTGATTCCATTTTGAATCTTCGACACTTGATCACCTGATTTAGGGTTTTCAGGTTTATGATGATCCGTTGTTTCCCAGAGGGCTTTTTTTTTACCAAAAATAAGTACCGTATATACTTGAGTATAAGCCGAGATTTTCAGCCCAAATTTTTGGGCTGAAAGTGCCCCTCTCGGCTTATAATCGAGTCATGGTCGGCGGGTGAGGGGGAGAGAGGTCTGTCATATACTCACCTGCTTCCGGGGCTCCTGGCGCTCCCCCTGCCTGTCCCATGGTCTTCGGGTGCCGCAGCTCTTCCCCTGTTCAGCGGTCACGTGGGACCGTTCATTAAAGTTATGAATATGGACTCCACTCCCATAGTGATGGAGCCGCATATTCATTCCTTTTAATGAGTGGTAACGGTGACCGCTGACAGAGGAAGAGGCTGCGGCACCCGGAGACCATCTGTCCGGGATAAGGAGCCAGGGACGCCGGGAGCAGGTGAGTATTACATATTTACCTGTCCACGTTCCACCCGCCGGGCGCCGCTCCGTCTTCCCATACTCTTGCTCTGACTGTTCAGGTCAGAGGGCGTGATGACGTACTAATCTGTGCGCCGCCCTCTGCCTGAACAGTCAGTGCGGAGAAATGCCGAGACGGGACGCTGAGGAGCTGCGGGCAGCAAGAGAGGTGAGTATGTCATTTTTTTTTTATTGCAGCAGCAGCAGCATTATATATTGCACAGCTTTATATGGAGCATCTATGGGGCAATAATGAACGGTGCAGAGCATTCTATATGGCACAGCTTTATAAGGAGCATCTATGGGGCAATAATGAACAGTATGGAGCATTATATGTGGCACAGTTTTATGTGAAGCATCTATGGGGCAATAATGAAATGTATGGAGCATTATATGTGGCACAGTTTTATATGGAGCATCTATGGGGCCATAATGAAATGTATGGAGCATTACATGTGGCACAGCTTTATATGGAGCATCTTATGGGGCAATAATGAACGGTATGGAGCATCTATTTTCATTTTTGAAATTCACTGGTAGCTGCTGCATTTTCCACCCTAGGCTTATACTCGAGTCAATAAGTTTTCCCAGTTTTTTGTGGCAAAATTAGGGGGGTCGGCTTATACTCGGGTCGGCTTATACTCGAGTATATACGGTAAGTGCTTTTTTTTGAAGTGCAGTGAACAGCAAGGTGGATTGCTGCTGAGGGAAAAAAAAATCTTTAAATCTTAAGCTTAGCAAGTGTGAACGAGCTGAGTGTGACCTGAGCGTGTGAACCGCGGTAAGTGTGACTTGTGATTCAGTGAAGAGGTTTTTGGAAAGCCTTTAACAAATACCTGTGTGAATTGGTGTGAGTTGCTGAACTGGGAGTAGCTATATTCACAAGGGGTTAATTTAGGGTGGGGTCTCATAATTAAGGGTTTATAAGGGGCAGCTGGTTGGGGCTCAAGTCCTTTTTGGAGTGCATTGAACAGCAAGGTGGATTGCTGCTGAGGGGAAAAAGAAAAAAAAATCTTTAAATCTTCAGCTTAGCGAGTGTGAACGAGCTGAGTGTGACCTGAGCGTAAGTGTTAACGGCGGTAAGTTTGACTTGTGATTCAGTGACTTTGGATTCAGGGAGATTCCAAGGGAGGAATTACTGAATTGCTGTCTGTATTTTATTAATACGTTGCATTTTTTTTTTTTTTTAACGTTTCTGTCGGGTGCAATCTCCATTAGGAAATGTGCTCCACTATTGTTAATGCCATCCAGTGCACATCTTGCCACATGTATGCAGTCCTTGATCAGCCAGTCGAGGGTGCATACTGCTGTGCAAGATGTGAGCACGTTGTGCATTTGGAAGCCCAGATTCTGGATCTAAATGTGCAGCTGGCAACACTGAGATCCATTGACAATATGGAAAGGAGTCTTCTGCTCACTGAGCAGACGCTCAATGGGATAGATGCAGGGGGGATGGTAGGATGGAGCTGCAGGACAGTGGAGTAGCAAGCTGGGTGACAGTTAGAAGGCCGGGTAGAGGGAAGAGTGCCAGGGAGGCTAGTGCTGATCTGGCACACCCCAATAAGTTTGCTAAGTTGACAGATGAGGGGGGTGCGAGTACAAGGGTAGCACTGTTGCAGCCAGGCATGTACTCTGAAAGCCGGAGGAGTGACTGCTACAGTAAGGAGGGAAATAGGAGAGCAGGGCAGGCCAGACAGGTGCTGGTAGTGGGGGACTCAATTATTAGGGGAACAGATAGGGCAATCTGTCACAAAGACAGGGATCTTCGAACGGTGTGCTGCCTACCTGGCGCTCGAGTCCGACGCATCGCTGATCGGGTGGACAGATTACTGGGAGGGGCTGGTGAGGACCCAGCCGTCATGGTGCACATTGGCACAAATGACAGAGTTAGAGGTAGCTGGAAGGTCCTTAATGATGATTTCAGGGAATTAGGCTGCAAGCTGAAAGCAAGGACCTCCAACGTGGTATTTTCTGAAATACTGCCTGTACCACGTGCCACGCCAGAGAGGCAACGGGAGATTAGGGAGGTTAATAAGTGGCTCAAGAATTGGTGTAGGAAGGAGGGGTTTGGGTTCCTGCAGAACTGGGCCGACTTCTCAGTTGGCTACAGGCTCTACGCTAGGGACGGGCTGCTCCTCAATGGGGAAGGCGCATCTGTGCTGGGGAGAAAATGGCTAGAAGGTTGGGGGAGTGTTTAAACTAGGGATTGAGGGGAGGGTATTCATTTTATAGGAGGGGAAGATAGTGCAGATAGAGACCTGGGCACAAATAAGGAAGTTGGGGGTGGCATGGGGGGTGGGGTTAGAACAGATAATAATTTAAGAAAGAATAGAGGTACAGAGAGGAACATCAAGTTTATGTATACTAATGCCAGAAGCCTCGCCAACAAAATGGACGAATTTGAACTAATGTTGGAGCATAATTATAACATGGTGGGGATACCTGAGACATGGCAGGATGAGAGCCATGACTGGGCTGTTAACTTGCAGGGCTATAGCCTGTTCAGAAATGACCGTACAGATAAGCGAGGGGGAGGTGTGTGTCTGTATGTAAAATCATCCTTAAAACCCATCCGGCGTGATAATATAGTTGAATCTAATGAAAATGTAGAGTCCCTGTATGTGGAGATAAGGGGAGAGGTAAAAAAATAATAAATTACTGATAGGGGTTTGTTATAAATCTCCAAGCATAATGGAAGGAATTGAGAATATCCTCGTAAAGCAAACAGATGAAGCTGCGACTCAAGGAGAAGTCATTATTATGGGGGACTTCTGTTAGGAGTCGAGTTCCCGCCGCTGCGCAGGGGGAATCTCGATCCATGTCTGCTGCAGTCTCCCATTCTGCATCAGCCGCAGTGGAGCCTGCTCAGCGGAGACATTAGTCCCAGCGTCTCACTGAATCTGATACTGTGCAAAGGGTTACTGCTGCCTCTCCAGGCTCTGCTATTGTACCCTGCACTGGTCTGCGGCGAGCAGGCTTTTCTGGGACTAAGTCCTGCTTTGCACACACTGAGCATGCCCAGGGTAAGATCTCTCAATGGAGATCAAGGGTCACATGCTCAGGTACTGCAGCAACTTCCATTGGTCCACCAGGAAGGTCTTGTACCTAATCAAGTTCTGTGGCAGCCTTCCATTGGTCCTTCTGGGAAGGTCCTGAAGTTGCTGCAGCTATAAAAGGTTCTCATGTCCGCACGGCCATGTGCTAGTATCAAATATGTACGAGCTTAGCGCCAGTGTGGTCGTGTGTGTGGTCAGGGACCCGGCTGAAATAAGCCCCTAGAATGCTGGCACCTCCGGCGAGGAGATTTGTGTGTATGTAGTCAGGGACCCGGCTAAAATAAGCCCCTAGAATGCTGGCACCTCCGGCGAGGAGTTTCTTATGAGTGAATTCAGAGCTGGCTAATAGCCATTAGAATTCCAGCTCCACCAGAAAGGAGCTGCGTGTTTGGTTTGGACTTCATGAGCACTGTCGGCTCTACTCAGTAGCTGTGTCCCCTGTGAGCTAAACAGGGCACAGCGTTCTCTTTACTATGGGCTCTGTGAAGTAACAGAGTTCGTTTATACTAATTTACTTCACCACCTTACTTAGAAGCAGGTTCTTTCCTGCACGGTGGATCCCGGGTTGCGAACGCACCTATCTCACCTAATAAATATATTCGGTGCGTTCCGCCAACCCTAACAACTTCAACTACCCTGAAATAGATTGGGGAACAGGAACCTGCAGTTCCAGCAAAGGTAATCGGTTTTTGACAACTATGAGAGACCTTTCACAACTGGTTCAGGACCCAACAAGAAGGGGGGCACTGCTAGACCTAATATTAACCAACAGGCCAGACCGCATATCAAATATAAGGGTTGGGGGTCATTTGGGGAATAGTGATCACAAAATAACAAGTTTTCATGTATCCTTTAATAAGATGTGTAGTAGAGGGGTTACAAGGACACTAAACTTCAGGAGAGCAAATTGACAACGGATGAGAGATAATCTTGGTGCAATTAACTGGGACGATATCCTGAGACATAAAAATACTCAAACAAAATGGGAGACATTTATTAGCATCCTGGATAGGACCTGTGCACAGTATATACCGTATGGGAATAAACATACCAGAAATAGGAGGAAACCAATATGGCTAAATAGAGATGTAAGGGGCGCAATAAGTGACAAAAAGAAAGCATTTAGAGAATTAAAGGAAGTAGGTAGTGATGAGGCAATACATAAATACAGAAAATTAAATAAATTCTGTAAAAAGCAAATCAAGGCAGCAAAGATTGAGACTGAGAGACTCATTATCAGAGAGAGTAAAAATAATCCCAAAATATTCTTTAACTACATAAATAGTAAGAAACTAAAAAATGATAGTGTTGGCCCCCTTAAAACAGTCTGGGTGAAATGGTGGATGAGGATAAGGAAAAAGCCAATATGCTAAATGACTTTTTTTCATCAGTATTTACACAAGAAAATCCCATGGCAGACAAAATGACTAGTGATAAAAATTCCCCATTAAATGTCACCTGCTTAACCCAGCAGGAAGTACGGCGGCGTCTAAAAATCACTAAAATTGACAAATCTCCGGGCCCGGATGGGATATACCCGCTAGTACTGCAGGAACTAAGTACAGTCATTGATAGACCATTATTTTTAATCTTTAAAGTCTCCAAAATAACAGGGTCTGTACCACAGGACTGGCGTATAGCAGATGTGGTGCCAATATTCAAAAAGGGGACAAAACTGAACTCGGTAATTATAGGCCAGTAAGCTTAACCTCTACTGTGGGTAAAATCTTGGAGGGTTTTCTAAGAGATGCTATACGGGAGTATGTAATAATTATAGGGGATAACTCAGGAGACTCTTTGCGTGGAACAAGACAACTACAGGACACAGTTTTATAAGTGGTAAAGTCTATATTATCACATGGTGATTCAAACAGGTGCAGAGAGAAACTCAAGTCCACAACACTTGGTGCAAATATCAAATGCAGCTCAGCAGTCTATAGGAAACTTCAGAGGAAAATGCAGTCACGCAGAAAGTCTAAGAAGCACAATTATTCTTGAAGATACTTGACACGAATAAGTCATTGCTTAGTCCAAAACACAGATACATATGCTTATAAGGCAGTTCAAATAATATCTTAGCTCAACCAGGGAGGTCTGGGTAATAGTCTCAGGTTCTTGCAGAGCAGCAACAGCTTACATGTCCAGCAAATGCAGATGGAAGTAAACACAAGCAGCAGATGAAGGAGGATTACTGGAACTGGTGTATGCAGCAGGAACTCAGAGCAGAGTAGCAGGATAACCCCACAGGTTCACAGGAGCAGGTATATAGCCAGGGAGTCACCAGAGGTCAGGAGCTGGATGCAAGGCAGAATACTCTAGCACAGACTGAAGGCTGGGGTGGAGTTTTATAGCAGGAAGACACAGTGCACATGAGACCAAATACCCCATCTTGAAAAAGGGCAGTAATGCACAAAAAGGTAATAAAAAAAATGTTCAGAGTCCTGACATTACTCCCTCCTTAGAAGCGGCCTCAGAATGATCCTGGACCTGGTTTCTCAGGGAATCTCTGATGAAAACGAGAAATCTTCTGTTGGGCATTGATGTTTTCCGCAGGTTCCCAAGAGTCTTCCTCAGGGGATATCACTGCCATCTTATCAGATATTGGAGCCGATTCCTGCAAATCCTTGAATTAATAATTTCCTCCACCATAAATTGTTCTTGCCCATCAATCACCACAGGCTGCGAAGGTGGCACACGTCCCTGGAAGGTATTATGAGATACAGGCTTTAGTAAAGATACATGAAAAACTGGGTGTACCTTCATAGACCTAGGCAGCTTCAGCCGGCAGGCCACAGAGCTCACAATACCATTGATCTTGAATGGGCCAATGAATTTCTGTCCAAGTTTTTGTGAAGGAACGTTTAACTTCAGATTCTTAGTTGCTAACCACACGGAATCTCCTACCTTGAACATGGGTGCAGGTTTACGGAATCTATCAGCTGATTTCTTATAACGTTCTTGAGCTGTGGTCAGGGATTCCTTCAGAACCTCCAGATTTAGCCTCATCGCAGTCAGCCTTTCCTCCACTGCCGGAACCGGAGAATTAATTGGAGACCTAGGTAAGATACATGGATGATAACCCAGATTGGCAAAGAAAGGTGTAAATTTAGTGGAGGCGCTCTGAGAATTGTTATATGAAAATTCGGCTAACGGCAGCAACTCCAACCAATCATCCTGGAGATGGCTGACATAGCATCTTAGATATTGTTCCAGCGTCTGGTTGGTACGCTCAGTCTGACCATTTGTCTGGGGATGGTAAGCGGAAGAAAGACAGACATTATTATTGAGTGCAGAGCAAAACCCCTTCCAGAATCTTGAAGTGAACTGCACTCCACGGTCAGAGATGATCTCATCCAGAACCCCATGCAACTGAAAGACATTCTGTATAACCAAGTTCACTGTATCTTTAGCTGAGGGGAGGCCGGTGCACGGAACAAAATGAGCAGCTTTAGTCAGGTGATCAACTACCACCATGATTGTATTCATGCCCCCCGATGTAGGCAGCTCCACAATAAAGTCCATTGATATAGACCCCCAAGGGGGGAACGGAACAGGTAATGGTTGTAGAAGACCCGTAGGTGCCACATGAGGAGTCTTGTAACGAGCACATACCTCGCAAGAGAGAACATAGTCCTTGGTATCCTTCAGGCAAGTTGGCCACCAGAATAATCGGCTCAGGAACTCTTGTGTCTTCTGTACCCCCCTGTGACCAGCCAACTTGGAGTCATGTACCAACTTTAGGATCTGCAGACGGACGACCTCAGGGACATAGATACGTCAAACTCTGAACCACATGCCACCCTTAAAGACAAGATTAATATCCACAGGTGGGTTGGCCAGAAATACATCACGGTCATAGGCCTCCCTGTACTCCTTCCATAAGTCCTGATCGTGGATAACTCGGATGAAATTGGCATCAGATAGAATGGTCTTGGACGGGGCTCCAGGTATGGAATCTGCAGCATGGATTCGGGATAAAGCATCAGCCTTCCCATTACGAGAACCTGGATGGTACGAGATAACAAAGTTAAATTGATTTAAAAATAAGTTCCAACGAGCCTGATGAGGAGAAAGACATCTAGCGGATCTAAGGAACTCTAAATTGCGATGGTCAGTTAGCACTATGATCTGTTGGGCAGCTCCTTGCAGATGATGCCTCCATTCTTTGAAAGCCGCAATAATAGCCAGCAATTCCTTGTCTCCCACGTCGTAATTCTTCTCTGCTGAGGTTAGTCTACGGGAAAAGAAAGCACAAAAATGTAGCAGACCCTTCTCTCCAGTTCTTTGGGAGAGAATAGCCCCCAAAGCATTATCAGAAGCGTCCACCTCCACAATGAAAGAAAGTGTTGGAACTGGGTGTATCAACAGCGGTGCTGATGTGAAACAGATCTTAAGCCGATCAAAAGCTTCTTGAGCCTATGATGACCACTTAAAGGGCTTTTCCTTCTTTGTCAAGGAAGTAATGGGACGGACAATATCAGAAAAATTTCGAATGAAGCGTCTAGAAATTTGCAAAACCAATAAAACGTTGGACCTCCTTAACGTTCTTGGGTACCGGCCAATCAAGGATAGCCTGAATCTGACCAGATTCCATGTTCAGCCCCTGGGGAGAGATGATATAACCTAAGAACTGTATCTCAGAATGATGGAACTCGCACTTCTCTGGCTTAATATACAGATGGTTCTCTTTCAGACGTCTTAAAACAGTTTTGACATGTTCTTCATGTTCCTGTAGAGAGTCAGAAAAGATTAGTATATCGTCCAAATAGATCACTACAAACTGGTCCAACAAATCTCTGAAAATGTCATTAGCAAGGTGTTGAAACGTTGCAGGGGCAATACAAAGCCCGAAGGGCATCACAATATATTTAAAGTGTCCTTCCCGAATCTGAATGCTGTCTTCCACTCATCCCCTGGACGAATACGCACCAAATTATAAGCCCCACGAAGATCCAGTTTAGAGAACACCTTAACATGGCGGACTCTTTCCAGTAATTCGGGAATCAGAGGCAAAGGGTAACGGTTTCGTACGGTTACCTTATTGAGTTCCCGATAGTCAAGACAGGGTCTCAGGGTCCCATCCTTCTTCTTTACAAAAAAGATAGGTGCCCCTGCTGGTGAGGAAGAAGGACGTATGAAGCCTTTGGCCAGATTTTCATCAATATACTCCTTTAAGGCTTGAAGCTCAGGTGCCACCAAAGGGTATACGTTACCTCCAAAAGGAATAGCTGCCCCAGGAAGCAACTCAATGGGACAGTCATAATGCCTGTGTGGAGGAAGCTGATCTGCATTCTTGTCACAGATGTCAGAGAACTCTTTATATGCTGGAGGTAAAGAAAATACCTGTACATGTGGTTCCGTAGCCGTGGACTCAGGGACAGCTTCTGTTAATGCTGAGTTGCTCCTTGTTGGAAAGATAATCTCCTTGGTCTCCCAGTTGATAATTGGGTTCTGAGAACGCAACCAAGGAATGCCTAAAATCACAGGAAAATGAGGAGAAGAAATTAGCAAGAAAGAAAGTTGCTCCTGATGATTAGGCTCCAACACAATTTCAAGGGGTACGGTCTCCTGATCCACAGGCCCAGAGATTAAAGTTCACCCATCCACTGTTTCAATGGTAATTGGAGAGGCTCTTTGCTGAATTTCAATACCATGTTCCTTGGCAAATGCGATATCCATGAAATTGCCACCTGCACCAGAGTCAATCATAGCTGCACTGGAAATCCACTGTCCTGAACACAGGATCTTAATAGGGAGAGAACAGTGAGAGTTCTTTTCCTTAAGGTCCTTGGGGGGTGAAGTCATAGAAAGTGAATGGAATACAGCGTTTAAAGGCAGGCTACATTCAGAGATGTCAGATTCATCATCACAGTTGTCATACTCCCCTACTGCTGTTAGCACCTTGTTAGGCCGTCTAGGACACTTAGGACAATTGATCAAGAAGTGGTCAGACTGGCCGCAGTAGAAACATAGACTTTCACGAAGGCGATGCTCCCGGCGCTCATTGATCTCGCACCTCTGAACGGAATCAATTTGCATGGGCAGCTCCTCCACCTCCCGAGATGTTTTACCTGCAGGCTCTTTGGAAGGAAGGGAAAAGTTAGAAATATGGTTATATGCAGCAAACTTCTCCTGCCTATGCTCAGTAAGGCGAATGTCAATGCCCACACAATGCTGTATAAATGTCTCTAGCTCTTGTGGTGACTCAGAGCGAGCTAGTTCATCTTTTACAATACTAAACAGACCCCTTTTAAAAATAGGCAGTTGTGCATAACTGTCCCAATTTGTATCTACCGCTAATCTCCTGAATTCAGTAGCATACTCAATAACAGAACGTTTTGCCTGGCGTAAAGACAATAAAGCAGATTCAGCGGTTGCACGGCGATTAGGATCATCAAACATTAATGCCATAGCGGCCAAGAAGTCATCCAAGTTATTTAACCGTGGGTCACAAGACTCAATCATCGGATTCGTCCAGGCAAGCGCTCGTGCGGTCAGCAGCATTATTACACACAATACTTTGGATCTATCATTAGGAAAACGGTCAGCAAGCACATCAAAATATAGCATACATTGATTCACAAAGCCACGAAATTTGTCGTGATCACCATTAAATCTGAATGGGGGCAACTTAGGTGGGCTAGCTGGTGGCGGTTGCCCAGAGGGTAAAGTCGCTTGTGCAGCTATTTGCGTGCTTATGTCCTGAAAAGCCCGTCCATACTGGGACTCTATGCCAGCAAGTTTGTTTTCCTGGACTGCCATGCAGTTGCTTAAGTCCTGCAAAGTTTGTCCAAACACTTGTTGATTGTGTTCAAAGCTTCCAAACTTCTTTTGCAGACCTTCCACATCTTTCTGCAGTGATCTAATTATGGAAAACACCTGCTCTAGTCTGCTTTCTGCAGTCATTGTTCCAGCAGTCTCCTTTTTTTTTTAGGCTAGAGTATCCTGTAACAATTATAGGGGATAACTCAGGAGACTCTTTGCGTGGAACAAGACAACTACAGGACACAGTTTTATCAGTGGTAAAGTGTATATTATCACACGGTGATTCAAACAGGTGCAGAGAGAAATTCAAGTCCACAACACTTGGTGCAAATATCAAATGCAGCTCAGCAGTCTATAGGAAACTTCAGAGGAAAATGCAATCACGCAGAAAGTCTAAGAAGCACAATTATTCTTGAGGATACTTGACACGAATAAGTCCTTGCTTAGTCCAAAACACAGATACATATGCTTATAAGGCAGTTCAAATACAGTCATATGAAAAAGTTTGGGCACCCCTATTAATCTTAAGCTTAATGTTTTTTTTTTGCAACAGCTATTTCAGTTTCATATATCTAATAACTGTTGGACACAGTAATGTTTCTGCCTTGAAATGAGGTTTATTGTACTAACAGAAAATGTGCAATCTGCATTCAAACAAAATTTGACAGGTGCATAAGTACTACTTAAAGTGGCCACTTGCAAGTTGTTCTTCCATTTCCTTACTGTGTTCCTCACAGTGGAAATTGACAGGTTAAATCTCTGAGACAGCTTTTTGTATCCTTCCCCTGAACAACTATGTTGAATAATCTTTGTTTTCAGATCATTTGACAGTTGTTTTGAGGAGCCCATGATGCCACTCTTCAGAGGAGATTCAAACAGGAGAATAACTTGCAAGTGGCCACTTTAAGTAGCTTTTCTCATGATTGCATACACCTAGCTATGAAGTTCAAAACTCAATGAGGTTACAAAACCAAAAAAAGTGCTTTAGTAAGTCAGTAAAAAGTAGGTAGGAGTATTTAAAACAAGAAAATGATAAGGGTGCCCATACTTATGCACCTGTCAAATTTTGCTTGAATGCAGATTGCACATTTTCTGTTAGTACAATAAACCTCATTTCAAGGCAGAAACATTACTGTGTCCAACAGTTATTAGATATATGATACTGAAATAGCTGTTGCAAAATAAACCATTTTTATAAAACATTAAGCTTAAGATTAATAGGGGTGCCCAAACTTTTTCATATGACTGTAATATCTTAGCTCAACCAGGGAGGTCTGGGTAATAGTCTCAGGTTCTTGCAGAGCAGCAACAGCTTACATGTCCAGCAAAAGCAGATGGAAGTAAACACGAGCAGCAGATGAAGGAGGATTACTGGAACTGGTGTATGCAGCAGGAACTCAGAGCAGAGTAGCAGGATAACCCCACAGGTTCACAGGAGCAGTTATATAGCCAGGGAGTCACCAGAGGTCAGGAGCTGGATGCAAGGCAGAATACTCTAGCACAGACTGAAGGCTGGGGTGGAGTTTTATAGCAGGAAGACACAGTGCACATGAGACCAAAGATGCCATCTTGGAAAAGGGCAGTAATGCACAAAAAGGTAATAAAAAATGTTCAGAGTCCTGACAGAGTATCTGAAGAGGAATAGCCTCATGACCCAGTATATCAGCATGGGTTTCTAGGGACCGTTCATGTCAGACTAATCTGATCAGCTTCTATGAAGAGGTAAGTTCCAGACTGGACCAAGGAAACCCAGTGGACGTAGTGTATATGGACTTTTCAAAAGCTTTTGATACGGTGCCACACAAAAGGTTGATACATAAAATGAGAATAATGGGGATAAGGGAAAATATGTGTAAGTGGGTTAAGAGCTGGCTCAGGGATAGGAAACAAAGGGTGGTTATTAATGGAGCACACTTGGACAGTGGGGTACCACAGGGGTCAGTATTGGGCCCTCTTCTTTTTAACATATTTATTAATGACCTTGTAGGGGGCATTCAGAGCAGAATTTCAATATTTGCAGATGACACTAAACTCTGCAGGGTAATCAATACAGAGGAGGACAATTTTATATTACAGGATGATTTATGTAAACTAGAAGCTTGGGCTGATAAATGGCAAATGAGCTTTAATGGGGATAAATGTAAGGTCATGCACTTGAGTAGAAGTAATAAGATGAATAACTATGTGCTTAATTCTAAAACTCTGGGCAAAACCGTCAATGAAAAAGACCTGGGTGTATGGGTGGATGACAAACTCATATTCAGTGGCCAGTGTCAGGCAGCTGCTACAAAGGCAAATAAAATAATGGGATGCATTAAAAGAGGCATAGATGCTCATGAGGAGAACATAATTTTACCTCTATACAAGAATACTGTGAACAGTTCTGGTCTCCGGTGTATAAGAAAGAAATAGCTGAACTAGAGCGAGTGCAGAGAAGAGCGACCAAGGTTATTAGAGGACTGGGGGGTCTGCAATACCAAAATAGGTTATTACACTTGGGGCTTGAAGCAAACTGAGAAGAAACTAGAGTGGAACCTCTGGACCGTGGAGAGAACTACCCCTGGGCGAGCGGACCTAAGGTGGAAGACGACCCCTATACAGGGACCGCAAGGAGCAAGCCCAGAGGTCACTTACCCACAGTGAAGATACCAGGAGGGACGGCTCCAGGAAGAAGAGAAAAAAAGGAGGCTGGATGCAAGAGGATAATTCGGGTATCCGTGGGCGAGTCTGGAGGACAGGGAGACCGGAACGGAGTAACCGCTGAGGAAAACAAACAAAAACAAAAGGAAGGTAAGAACAAAAGCAGGATGACCAGCAATAGCAAGGTAATAAACCAAGAGAAGGCAGGGACGGAAGGGAAGCTTGAGCACAGACGAAAACGGAGAGAGCACGCTGAGGAGGGAAATGGAGAGGGCCGGACGAAATAGCAAAAACGCTAAAACAATCAGGCACCAGAGAACAGGAGAGCCTACCTCTTATAGTAGAGGCAGGAACGGGATAGGGTAAGAGGAGACTGACCTAATGACCTCAGGAAGAGGTAACATGGAAGCTGCGCCTGCGCCCCTGGGGAAACCTAGAGCGCCTGCGCAAAGAGAGCGTACCTGCCGAGGACCTGGACACCGGAAGCTCTGGGGAAGCACAGAAGCGCGCGGACCCTGAAATGGATTGCCAGGGACGCGCTGCAGCAGAGGAGGATCCGGCGCTCACAGGGCCAGGAGCAGGACGGGCGGAAGCAGATCTCGGGACTGAGGGGTGAGAACGGTGGACCCCAGGCAGAGCAGTGGAGGAGCGGCGACGCAGGGAAGCGGCGTCGGTAACAGTACCCCCCCTTACAACCCCCCCTACGTAAAGCAGCAAAAAATTTGTTAAGAATTCGAGGAGCATCGATGTTTTCCAAAGGCTCCCAGGACCTCTCCTCAGGACCAAAACCCTTCCAATCAACCAAGAAAAATTATTTTCCCCAAATCTTCTTAACAGCCAAAATATCCCTCACCTCAAAGACGTTGTCAGTGCTGACTGGTTGAGATGAGGTACAAGAGGAGGGATGAAAACGGTTAAAGATGGCTGGTTTGAGAAGAGAGACATGAAACGTATTGGGTATACGAAGCGGAGCAGGCAATCTCAGCTTGTAAGCGACATCGTTGACTCGACGCAGAATCTCAAAAGGACCAATGAAACGTGGACCAAGTTTGTAGGAAGGAATCTTGAGTCTGATGAATCTTGAAGAAAGCCAGACCTTATCACCAGGAGAGAAAGGAGGAGAATCTAAACGCCTCTTGTCTGCTTGTCTTTTCATTCTTGAAGAAGCTTGTTTTAACGTCTCTTTGACTTCGTCCCAGATTGAAGAAAACTCGAGAGCCACAGAGTCAGCTGCTGGAACACCAGAGGCAGGAGAAACTGGTAGGGGCACACCAGGATGCTGTCCAAAAACAATGAAAAACGGAGTTCTTGCAGAGGACTCGCTGGAATGGTTGTTATAGGCAAACTCCGCCCAAGGAAGCAGTTTGACCCAGTCATTATGGTGAGCATTGGAGAAATGCCGTAAATAAACAGCCAAAGTCTGGTTGGTTCGTTCCGCCTGACCGTTGGTTTGAGGGTGATAATCGGAAGAAAAGTCCAGGTTCACCTTTAAAAGTTTGCACAAAGCTCTCCAAAAGCGGGAAGTAAATTGAACCCCTCTGTCCGACACGATGTGCTGAGGTAGACCATGGAATTTGAAGATGTTTTGAATGAAAATGTTTGCCAACTCAGGAGCAGAAGATAAACCGGGCAGCGGAATAAAGTGAGCCATCTTAGAGAATCTGTCCACTACGACGAGGATGACCGTACATGCGGAAGAGCAGGGTAGATCGGTGATGAAGTCCATGGCGATATGTTGCCACGGCGCAGACGGAACTGGAAGAGGAAGCAGATTTCCAAGCGGTAGTCGTCTAGGTACCTTGTTTCTGGCACAAGAGGGACAAGAAGCTACGAATTCCTTTACATCATGACGTAAGGTAGGCCACCAATAGTACCGAGAGATGAGAAGGAAAGTCTTCTTAGTACCTGCATGACCAGCCAATTTGGAAGAATGACCCCAAGATAACACCCTCCTTGTGTCATCATCCGAGACAAGAGTCTTACCCGGTGGAGGACGGAACATCTGTAAGGGAGCAACGGTTACAATCTTAGTAGGATCAATGATGTATGCTGGCTCCTCCACAGTATCCGACGATTGGAATGACCTGGACAGAGCGTCAGACTTTATGTTCCTGTTTCCGGGCCGAAAGCGTAGTTCAAATTCGAAGCGAGCAAAAAACAAAGACCATCTAGCTTGACGTGGATTTAATCTTTGCACAGTCTGCAGGTAAGTAAGATTCTTGTGATCGGAGAAGATTACAAAAGGATGAACAGACCCCTCTAGCAGATACCTCCACTCCTCTAAAGCCAATTTGATGGCCAACAACTCTCGATCTCCAATGGTATAGTTCCGTTCCGAAGTCGAAAAAGCTTTAGAGAAGAAGCCGCATGGAGCTGTTCGACCCTCAGGAGTCTTTTGTGAGAGCACAGCTCCAGCACCTGTAGAAGAGGCATCTACTTCCAGAATAAATGGCTTGTTCACCTCCGGGTGATGCAAGACAGGGGCGGAAGAAAAAGATTTTTTATGTAGAGCAAAGGACTCCTCTGCCTCTGGGGTCCATTCCTTGGAGCAGGAGCCCTTGTGAGTGAGAGAAGAAAGAGGACAGATCACGGAAGAAAAATGCGGGATGAATTGCCTGTAGTAATTGGCGAATCCGATGAAGCGTTGGATGGCTTTCACTCCGCAGGGCCGCGGCCAGTTAATAATGGCATTCACCTTTGCAGGATCCATTTTAAGACCAGAGTCCGAGACAATGTATCCTAGGAATGGCAAAGAGGTTTGCTCGAACACACATTTCTCAAACTTGGCATACAGGTGGTTGTCTCTTAGGCGTTGCAAGACCTCGCGAACACTCCTGCGATGCGAAGGGAGATCAGGAGAAAAAACAATGATATCATCCAAGTAAACCAAAACACAAGAGTAGAGGAGATCTCGGAATACATCGTTGACGAGCTCTTGGAATACCGCGGGAGCATTGCAGAGGCCGAAAGGCATAACTAAATACTCGTAATGTCCATCCCGGGTGCTAAAGGCGGTCTTCCACTCGTCGCCGGAGCGGATCCAGACTAAATTGTAGGCGCCTTGTAAATCAAGCTTAGTAAAAATACGAGCACCTCGAAGGCGGTCGAAGAGCTCCGGTATAAGGGGCAGAGGATACCTATTCTTGACCGTGATACTGTTCAATCCCCGATAGTCTATACATGGTCTTAAGGAACCATCCTTCTTCTTCACAAAGAAGAACTCAGCTCCAGCAGGAGAAGAAGACTTCCAGATGAATCCTTTAGCAAGGTTCTCTTGTATGTACTCAGACATAGACTTGGTCTCAGCTGCTGAAAGCGGATAAATTCTTCCTCTGGGTGGAGAGCAACCGGGAAGGAGATCCACCGGACAATCGTAGGAACGATGGGGAGGAAGATTTTCAGCCTCCTTCTTGTCGAAGACGTCAGCATACGACCAGTAAGGAGAAGGCAAACCAACAGGAACTCCAGTAGGCTGAGAAGGGGAAACAGGACATACTGACAGAAGACAACGATCATGACACGAAGGGCCCCACCGAAGCACGTCTCCTGTGCGCCAATTGAGAGTAGGTTCGTGCACTCGAAGCCAGGGAAGACCAAGCAAGAAGGCGTGAGAGAGGTTAGGCAAAACATTTTCATGATGAAGAGCCCCGATTTGTATCTCCACTTCCTCTGTAATGAAAGAAATTGCCTCCTGTAAAGGTCTTCCATCCACAGAAGCGATTAGGCGAGGAAAGTCCAAAGAGAATACCGGAACACGAAGCCTCTGAGCTGCTTCAAGACTGATAAAATTGCCTGCTGCGCCTGAATCCACATACGCCACCTCGGAAGACCGATACTGGTTAGAGACAAAAAGAACAGAAAGAGTCAAAGGTTGAGAGGAAACACGGGCACCTAGGGAGGCCTCTCTTACCTGTCCTAGGCGGAAGAGTTTTCCGGTCTGTCTGGACAGCTGCGGAGCAAGTGAGCGGCACTACCACAGTAAAAGCAGAGGCCCTGGGTACGCCTCTCCTTGCGGCGTTGTTCCGCCATTTTTACTCGATCCACCTGCATGGGTTCTGAAGTAGGCACTGAAGAAAAAACAGAAATGGAAGCACGAGGACTGCTAGACTGACGGAAGGTAGAAGAGATAGGATTAGGTCTCCTCTCTCGAGCAGACTCCCGAGATCGCTCCTAAAAGCGGAGGTCAATCCGGGTAGCGAGGGAGATAAGATCCTCAAGAGTAGTTGGGGTATCTCGACTGGCAAGCTCGTCCTTAATCCGGCTAGACAGGCCCCGCCAAAAAGCGCCCCCAAGAGCCTCATTGTTCCACCCCAGTTCCGAGGCCAGAGTACGAAAGCGAATGGCATATTGTCCAACAGAAGAGGATCCTTGACGTAAATTAAAGAGAGACTCGGTAGTAGAGGCTAAACGTCCGGGCTCATCAAAAACTTTACGAAAGATCTCAAGAAAATCCTCTAGGTGGCAGACTACGGGATCGTCACGCTCCCACAAGGGGTTAACCCAAGCCAACGCCTCTCCTTCCAGGTGAGACACTATAAACGCCACTCTCGCCCAATCCGAAGGGTACTGTAGTGGCAGAAGCTCGAAATGGAGACGGCATTGATTCAAAAACCCCCGACAGAGCTTAGGATCGCCGGAGTACCTGGGAGGTTTGCCCAAGCGAGGAGGAGGATGAGAGGTAGGCAAAGGACTGGAGTCGAGGGGGGATGCTTGCACAGTTGCAGCAGGGGTAGACTGAAGATTAAACAGGCGATCATCAATAGAAGCCATATAGCTCAGCATGCGGGCCTGGGTATCCCGTTGCTGAGTAAGCTCCTGTTGGAGACTAGCCAATTAGGCGGCATTAACAGGGTCACCAGTCTGTATAGAGGTTAAGCGTGACTCCATAGACTTCATAAAAGCCATTATGTGCTGCTGATTATCACGCAAATGGGCTAACTCCTTCTGGGCCGAAAAAGGGGTACCTGCGGGGTCCATGGCCTGATTGTACGGAAGAAAACTGAGAAGAAACTAGAGTGGACCCTCTGGACCGTGGTGAGACCTACCCCTGGGCGAGCGGACCTAAGGTGGAAGACGACCCCTATACAAGGAGCAAGCCCAGAGGTCACTTACCCACGGTGAAGATACCAGGAGGGACGGCTCCAGGAAGAAGAGAAAAAGAGGAGGCTGGATGCAAGAGGATAATTCGGGTATCCGTGGGCGAGTCTGGAGGACAGGGAGACCGGAACGGAGTAACCGCTGAGAAAAACAAACAAAAACAAAAGGAAGGTAAGAACAAAAGCAGGATGACCAGCAATAGCAAGGTAATAAACCAAGAGAAGGCAGGGACGGAAGGGAAGCTTGAGCACAGACGAAAACGGAGAGAGCACGCTGAGGAGGGAAATGGAGAGGGCCGGACGAAATAGCAAAAACGCTAAAACAATCAGGCACCAGAGAACAGGAGAGCCTACCTCTTATAGTAGAGGCAGGAACGGGATAGGGTAAGAGGAGACTGACCTAATGACCTCAGGAAGAGGTAACATGGAAGCTGCGCCTGCGCCCCTGGGGAAACCTAGAGCGCCTGCGCAAAGAGAGCATACCTGCCGAGGACCTGGACACCGGAAGCGCTGGGGAAGCACAGAAGCGCGCGGACCCTGAAATGGATTGCCAGGGACGCGCTGCAGCAGAGGAGGATCCGGCGCTCACAGGGCCAGGAGCAGGACGGGCGGAAGCAGATCTCGGGACTGAGGGGTGAGAGCGGTGGACCCCAGGCAGAGCAGTGGAGGAGCGGCGACGCAGGGAAGCGGCGTCGGTAACAGTACCCCCCCTTACAACCCCCCCTACGTAAAGCAGCAAAAAATTTGTTAAGAATTCGAGGAGCATCGATGTTTTCCAAAGGCTCCCAGGACCTCTCCTCAGGACCAAAACCCTTCCAATCAACCAAGAAAAATTATTTTCCCCAAATCTTCTTAACAGCCAAAATATCCCTCACCTCAAAGACGTTGTCAGTGCTGACTGGTTGAGATGAGGTACAAGAGGAGGGATGAAAACGGTTAAAGATGGCTGGTTTGAGAAGAGAGACATGAAACGTATTGGGTATACGAAGCGGAGCAGGCAATCTCAGCTTGTAAGCGACATCGTTGACTCGACGCAGAATCTCAAAAGGACCAATGAAACGTGGACCAAGTTTGTAGGAAGGAATCTTGAGTCTGATGAATCTTGAAGAAAGCCAGACCTTATCACCAGGAGAGAAAGGAGGAGAATCTAAACGCCTCTTGTCTGCTTGTCTTTTCATTCTTGAAGAAGCTTGTTTTAACGTCTCTTTGACTTCGTCCCAGATTGAAGAAAACTCGAGAGCCACAGAGTCAGCTGCTGGAACACCAGAGGCAGGAGAAACTGGTAGGGGCACACCAGGATGCTGTCCAAAAACAATGAAAAACGGAGTTCTTGCAGAGGACTCGCTGGAATGGTTGTTATAGGCAAACTCCGCCCAAGGAAGCAGTTTGACCCAGTCATTATGGTGAGCATTGGAGAAATGCCGTAAATAAACAGCCAAAGTCTGGTTGGTTCGTTCCGCCTGACCGTTGGTTTGAGGGTGATAATCGGAAGAAAAGTCCAGGTTCACCTTTAAAAGTTTGCACAAAGCTCTCCAAAAGCGGGAAGTAAATTGAACCCCTCTGTCCGACACGATGTGCTGAGGTAGACCATGGAATTTGAAGATGTTTTGAATGAAAATGTTTGCCAACTCAGGAGCAGAAGATAAACCGGGCAGCGGAATAAAGTGAGCCATCTTAGAGAATCTGTCCACTACGACGAGGATGACCGTACAAGCGGAAGAGCAGGGTAGATCGGTGATGAAGTCCATGGCGATATGTTGCCACGGCGCAGACGGAACTGGAAGAGGAAGCAGATTTCCAAGCGGTAGTCGTCTAGGTACCTTGTTTCTGGCACAAGAGGGACAAGAAGCTATGAATTCCTTTACATCATGACGTAAGGTAGGCCACCAATAGTACCGAGAGATGAGAAGGAAAGTCTTCTTAGTACCTGCATGACCAGCCAATTTGGAAGAATGACCCCAAGATAACACCCTCCTTGTGTCATCATCCGAGACAAGAGTCTTACCCGGTGGAGGACGGAACATCTGTAAGGGAGCAACGGTTACAATCTTAGTAGGATCAATGATGTATGCTGGCTCCTCCACAGTATCCGACGATTGGAATGACCTGGACAGAGCATCAGACTTTATGTTCCTGTTTCCGGGCCGAAAGCGTAGTTCAAATTCGAAGCGAGCAAAAAACAAAGACCATCTAGCTTGACGTGGATTTAATCTTTGCACAGTCTGCAGGTAAGTAAGATTCTTGTGATCGGAGAAGATTACAAAAGGATGAACAGACCCCTCTAGCAGATACCTCCACTCCTCTAAAGCCAATTTGATGGCCAACAACTCTCGATCTCCAATGGTATAGTTCCGTTCCGAAGTCGAAAAAGCTTTAGAGAAGAAGCCGCATGGAGCTGTTCGACCCTCAGGAGTCTTTTGTGAGAGCACAGCTCCAGCACCTGTAGAAGAGGCATCTACTTCCAGAATAAATGGCTTGTTCACCTCCGGGTGATGCAAGACAGGGGCGGAAGAAAAATATTTTTTATGTAGAGCAAAGGACTCCTCTGCCTCTGGGGTCCATTCCTTGGAGCAGGAGCCCTTGTGAGTGAGAGAAGAAAGAGGACAGATCACGGAAGAAAAATGCGGGATGAATTGCCTGTAGTAATTGGCGAATCCGATGAAGCGTTGGATGGCTTTCACTCCGCAGGGCCGCGGCCAGTTAATAATGGCATTCACCTTTGCAGGATCCATTTTAAGACCAGAGTCCGAGACAATGTATCCTAGGAATGGCAAAGAGGTTTGCTCGAACACACATTTCTCAAACTTGGCATACAGGTGGTTGTCTCTTAGGCGTTGCAAGACCTCGCGAACACTCCTGCGATGCGAAGGGAGATCAGGAGAAAAAACAATGATATCATCCAAGTAAACCAAAACACAAGAGTAGAGGAGATCTCGGAATACATCGTTGACGAGCTCTTGGAATACCGCGGGAGCATTGCAGAGGCCGAAAGGCATAACTAAATACTTGTAATGTCCATCCCGGGTGCTAAAGGCGGTCTTCCACTCGTCGCCGGAGCGGATCCGGACTAAATTGTAGGCACCTCGTAAATCAAGCTTAGTAAAAATACGAGCACCTCGAAGGCGGTCGAAGAGCTCCGGTATAAGGGGCAGAGGATACCTATTCTTGACCGTGATACTGTTCAATCCCCGATAGTCTATACATGGTCTTAAGGAACCATCCTTCTTCTTCACAAAGAAGAACCCAGCTCCAGCAGGAGAAGAAGACTTCCGGATGAATCCTTTAGCAAGGTTCTCTTGTATGTACTCAGACATAGACTTGGTCTCAGCTGCTGAAAGCAGATAAATTCTTCCTCTGGGTGGAGAGCAACCGGGAAGGAGATCCACCGGACAATCGTAGGAACGATGGGGAGGAAGATTTTCAGCCTCCTTCTTGTCGAAGATGTCAGCATACGACCAGTAAGGAGAAGGCAAACCAACAGGAACTCCAGTAGGCTGAGAAGGGGAAACAGGACATACTGACAGAAGACAACGATCATGACACGAAGGGCCCCACCGAAGCACGTCTCCTGTGCGCCAATTGAGAGTAGGTTCGTGCACTCGAAGCCAGGGAAGACCAAGCAAGAAGGCGTGAGAGAGGTTAGGCAAAACATTTTCATGATGAAGAGCCCCGATTTGTATCTCCACTTCCTCTGTAATGAAAGAAATTGCCTCCTGTAAAGGTCTTCCATCCACAGAAGCGATTAGGCGAGGAAAGTCCAAAGAGAATACCGGAACACGAAGCCTCCGAGCCGCTTCAAGACTGATAAAATTGCCTGCTGCGCCTGAATCCACATACGCCACCTCGAAAGACCGATACTGGTTAGAGACAAAAAGAACAGAAAGAGTCAAAGGTTGAGAGGAAACACGGGCACCTAGGGAGGCCTCTCTTACCTGTCCTAGGCGGAAGAGTTTTCCGGTCTGTCTGGACAGCTGCGGAGCAAGTGAGCGGCACTACCACAGTAAAAGCAGAGGCCCTGGGTACGCCTCTCCTTGCGGCGTTGTTCCGCCATTTTTACTCGATCCACCTGCATGGGTTCTGAAGTAGGCACTGAAGAAGAAACAGAAATGGAAGCACGAGGACTGCTAGACTGACGGAAGGTAGAAGAGATAGGATTAGGTCTCCTCTCTCGAGCAGACTCCCGAGATCGCTCCTAAAAGCGGAGGTCAATCCGGGTAGCGAGGGAGATAAGATCCTCAAGAGTAGTTGGGGTATCTCGACTGGCAAGCTCGTCCTTAATCCGGCTAGACAGGCCCCGCCAAAAAGCGCCCCCAAGAGCCTCATTGTTCCACCCCAGTTCCGAGGCCAGAGTACGAAAGCGGATGGCATATTGTCCAACAGAAGAGGATCCTTGACATAAATTAAAGAGAGACTCGGTAGTAGAGGCTAAACGTCCGGGCTCATCAAAAACTTTACGAAAGGTCTCAAGAAAATCCTCTAGGTGGCAGACTACGGGATCGTCACGCTCCCACAAGGGGTTAACCCAAGCCAACGCCTCTCCTTCCAGGTGAGACACTATAAACGCCACTCTCGCCCAATCCGAAGGGTACTGTAGTGGCAGAAGCTCGAAATGGAGACGGCATTGATTCAAAAACCCCCGACAGAGCTTAGGATCGCCGGAGTACCTGGGAGGTTTGCCCAAGCGAGGAGGAGGATGAGAGGTAGGCAAAGGACTGGAGTCGAGGGGGGATGCTTGCACAGTTGCAGCAGGGGTAGACTGAAGATTAAACAGGCGATCATCAATAGAAGCCATATAGCTCAGCATGCGGGCCTGGGTATCCCGTTGCTGAGTAAGCTCCTGTTGGAGACTAGCCAATTGGGTGGCATTAACAGGGTCAGCAGTCTGTATAGAGGTTAAGCGTGACTCCATAGACTTCATAAAAGCCATTATGCGCTGCTGATTATCACGCAAATGGGCTAACTCCTTCTGGGCCGAAAAAGGGGTACCTGCGGGGTCCATGGCCTGATTGTACTGAAGAAAACTGAGAAGAAACTAGAGTGGACCCTCTGGACCGTGGTGAGACCTACCCCTGGGCGAGCGGACCTAAGGTGGAAGACGACCCCTATACAAGGAGCAAGCCCAGAGGTCACTTACCCACGGTGAAGATACCAGGAGGGACGGCTCCAGGAAGAAGAGAAAAAGAGGAGGCTGGATGCAAGAGGATAATTCGGGTATCCGTGGGCGAGTCTGGAGGACAGGGAGACCGGAACGGAGTAACCGCTGAGGAAAACAAACAAAAACAAAAGGAAGGTAAGAACAAAAGCAGGAATGACCAGCAATAGCAAGGTAATAAACCAAGAGAAGGCAGGGACGGAAGGGAAGCGTGAGCACAGACGAAAACGGAGAGAGCACGCTGAGGAGGGAAACGGAGAGGGCCGGACGAAATAGCAAAAACGCTAAAACAATCAGGCACCAGAGAACAGGAGAGCCTACCTCTTATAGTAGAGGCAGGAACGGGATAGGGTAAGAGGAGACTGACCTAATGATCTCAGGAAGAGGTAACACGGAAGCTGCGCCCGTGGGGAAACCTAGAGCGCCTGCGCAAAGAGAGCGTACCTGCCGAGGACCTGGACACCGGAAGTGCTGGGGAAGCACAGAAGCGCGCGGACCCGGAAATGGATTGCCGGGGACGCGCTGCAGCAGAGGAGGATCCGGCGCTCACAGGGCCAGGAGCAGGACGGGCAGAAGCATATCTCGGGACTGAGGGGCGAGAGTGGCGGACACCAGGCAGAGCAGCGGAGGATCGGCGACGCAGGGAAGCGGCGTCGGTAACAGGGCTATTTAGTTTGGAAAAACGAAGACTAAGGGGTGATCTTATTTTAATGTATAAATATATGAGGGGACAGTACAAAGACCTTTCTGATGATCTTTTTAATTATAGACCTGAGACAGGGACAAGGGGGCATCCTCTACGTCTGGAGGAAAAAAGGTTTAAGCATAATAACAGATGCAGATTTTTTATTGTAAGAGCAGTGAGACTATGGAACTCTCTGCCGTATGATGTTGTAATGAGTGATTCATTACTTAAATTTAAGAGGGGACTGGATACCTTTCTGGAAAAGTGTTATGGAAATATTAGGGTTGGATAAATATATCCCTGTGTGTGCTGTGGCCGCTCCCAATTAGACTGAGTATTTTGAGCGCTCATCAAGAATGGACTGTACACAACTGTGACAGAACAACATTCCATCAATACTGATACTTTATTGTACATACATAGTTTTATATTTTCACATAGAAAGGAGTGGTTAGGGGTTGTCAGGGGTGGTTAGTTAATTACCATATTGTCTAGCTCCTCTGTCATTGGTTATCTAAACATATATGGAATATTGTGATTAATGCTCATATGACTGCAGATTAAGGAACTAAAATGTACCTCTGTATGTAGGACAAAGATGACATTTGATCAGCAGTCACCAAACATCTGACACTCTTCTGCTTTTAGGGGTGGAAAACCCCATATGATCTGTCTGGGTTATATTAGTTCGTGTCAACCATTTTTAAACCATTTATTATAATGTATATACTAGATGTGAGCATATAAGTATATATTTGATTATAGAGGAGTATACATGCAAGTGAGATCTACATGATATATATATTTCTATCACAAGCCCCCCTTAGATATCACTTGCCCTAATCCTAGCCTCCTGTCCCAAAGCGCTGCAACTCTTTTGTGCTGTTGGCGAACTGACACAAGCCTAACGCCTGTGCCCCACTCCATACAGACTTTTCGCAAATGGGCGGTCAGGAGATCTGTCCCTAACGGGGGTTCGTTGCAATCAGTCTCTTAGTCAATAGCATGTGTAGTGAGCGATGTGCAGTCTTTATCAGGTAGGTCATCTCTTCGGTCAGGCAGGGCATCCACGACATCATTCTGGCTTGGGTGTCATCTTCTGGTAGGGGAGCTTTCTTGCCATGCGATGAGTGGATCCAAGCGAGTCTTCCCTCCAGTTTCACAGAGTTTGGTGTCATCAGCAGCACTTGAGCAGGACCATCAAATCTGGGATCGAGTGGTGTTCTCCTTACAAGCTTTTTCACCAACACCCGGTCTCCTGGCTTCTAGGAGTGCATACCGGACACTGAATCTGGATCTGGCAATGAAGAAAAAAACTCGAGAATGGATGTTAGCAAGTTTCTTGGTGATTTCAATTACATAAGCAGACAAAGTATCATATTGCATAATCAGCTGCTAAGGGAAAGGATACCCCTAACCTGGGACTAGACACAAACAAAATTTCATATGGTAACAGCTTTCCTGGGCCTCTGGGAGTGTGCCTAACACTGAGTAGTGTGATTGGGAGTGTGTAGGCCTAAGTCTGATCCTACTGCTGACTAGATCTCTCGTGTGAGATTTGCTGTGAATGCGGGTCCCTGGTCACTCTCTATCACTTCTGGGACCCCATAGCTGCATATCTCGTCTCTGAGAGTAGCTTCTTTGCAGTAGTCTTTGCTGACTGGTTCTTCACTGGGGAAGCTTCTGGCTGTCATCTTGAGAACATGTCCACGGCCACAAGGGCATATTCGAATTCTCCACTTGGCGGCATCTGGATGTGGTCTATCTGGATCCTTTGGAAGGGGGTACAGTGGTCTGGCAAGTTGATGTGTGGGAACTTTCTTCATTCTTCCAGGGTTGCATTTGCCACAGGTCAGACAGCTGTTTATGAACTTGGCTGTTAGGGTGGAGATTTCTGGAGCGAACCAGTAAGCACCAATCGGATCATTCATCTGTGTCTTTAATCTGTGCGTGGGCCCATGTGCCCACTGGACCACCATAGGGTACATGCTTCGGGGTAAACAGGGTTTGTAGTCCATTGAGTATACCCTTCATTCTTCATGTGCTGCTCTCTTCTGCATCCAGCATTCCTTCTTGTCCTTTGGGGCTTGCTCTTGCAACTTTTTTGAGCAGATCCCAGGATGTCATCTTGTCAGGTTTCCTGTCTTCAGCCGTCCTGTAGTAGCCGTCCGGCTCTACGACCTCTTCCACTTGTCCATATTGTCTTCCCTTGACTGTTTCTTTGGCTGCCATATCTGCCATGTTGTTGCCTCGTGCCCCTACTGTGTTCAGTTTTCCATGCGCTTTGACTTTTAGCATTGTCACCACTTTTGGAAGTTGAAGTGTGTTCAGCAGGTCCTTAATGGCTCCATTATGCTTCACGGTTGTTCCGCTTGCTGTGAGGAAGTCCCTTGCAGCCCAGATGGGTCCGAAGTCGTGTGCTATGCCATGCAAGTACCTTGAATCGGTATACATTTTCTCAGTCTTGTCTTCTGCCATCTGGTAGGCCTTCATCAGCGCTATCAGTTCTGCTTCCTGGGCTGACAGACTGGGCGGCAGACTTCTGGACCACAGGATCTCTTGATTGCTGGTCGCTGCACCTCCCGTGTGGAATCTTCCTTCATCATCTGCAAATCTGGAGTCATCCACAGAGAGGATCAACTCTGGGTTGGTCAGTGGCTCTTCTGCCACCTTGGGTAGTCCTGCTGTTTCCTGCTGCATGATGCTGAAGCAATCATGGTCATCCGTCCGGAGCAAATTCAGATCGCTGCAGAAGGTATCATGCAGATTTTGATCAGACTTTTTATCTGAGGATCCGTATCTGTATCCCCCCTTGGGAGTGGGAGTAGAGTGGGCGGATTGAGGACTGTTCATTTGGAGATGGTGACATTGTTGGGCAGGAGTAGAGAGCACTGGAGGCGAAGATGCCTGGCGGTGGAGAGATGTTTTAGCTGGGTTTGGTTGAGGATTGCTGAGATGTCATGCAGAGCCAGGATTTCCAATGGTTTTTCCACTGATGTCAGTAGTCCTGTCCAGGAGGGCGTGTGCTGCAACTGCTGCTCTCATGCGGGAGGAAGAGGCTTCCCTTGCAACTGGATCCAGGCAAGCTGAAAAGTAGTCCGAAAGTCTCTGCTTTCCCCCCTGAAGCTGTGTCAGGACTCCAGTAGCAAGGCCTTTTCTTCTCATCAAGTAGAGACGGAATGGCTTCTTGTAGTCAGATAGGCCTAGTGCTGGCGCTGAGACTACAGAGCCTTTTAACTTCTTGAACGAACTGAAGGCCACATCTGTCTGGAGGAACGGGGTCACACTGACGTATTCACACAGAGGCTGCATTAGGACGGAAGCATCAGGGATCCAGGCTCTGCAATATGAAACTAGACCAAGGAAGGCCTGTAGCACCTTTGGAGTTGTCGGAGGGACCATCTTCTCCACTGTGGTCTTCCGGTCATCTGTCAGGTGTTTCGCCTGGTGAGCAATACAGTGTCTCTGGAACGTAACTTGCTTCAGACACCACTGGACTTTGTTCTTTGAGATCTTGCAGTGCTGCTCCGCCAGGTAGAGTAGGAGATACAAGGAATGGGCTTTACACGTGTCAAAGTCAACTGCACAAAGGAGTAGATTGTCCATGTATTGTAGCAGGGTTACTTCTGCTTGTTCTGTGACTCAGTTGGTGAGAACTGTGGACATTGCTTTGGTGAACTGTGAAGGGCTGTTCTGGGCCCACTGTGGCATCACTGTCCATGTGTGGTGTCCCCCCTGGTGCATTAAGGCAAACAGGAACTGGTCTTCCGGATGAGGGGGAACACTGAAGAAAACCTTAGCCAGGTCGGTCACTGTGAACACTTTTGCTGTGGCAGGCACATTCGAGAGCAGAGTGTGCGGATTCGGCATAATTGCAGTTTCAAACACTGTGGTGTCATTCACAGCTCTCAGGTTATATACCATTCTGAACTTGGCTGGCTCTCCTTTTACAGTCTTTTTCTTGACGGGGAAAAGCGGGGTATTGCAAGGCGATTTGCGAGGAACAATGATTCCTATTTCCAGGTAGACCTTCAGTTGGTCAGAGGCAGCTTGACTCTAGGCCTGGCCTGGGCCTTACGAGGGTACGGGGTACATGGCTTGAGTGACACCCGTACTGGGGCAACTTGAGGTTTTCTCACGTGCTGGGGTCGCTTAGACCATAGACTTTCTGGTACTATGTCCAGTACCTCCTTGAGTAGGCCTCATTGGTTGCTTAATGTTCTTGTAGGGCCGCCAGCATGACTCTTCTTGGGTCAGGGATGAAGAAAGTGTCACTGTCCCATCTTCCTGGAACACTGTGGTTGCCTTCAGCTTCTGCAGTAGGTTCGCTCCCAGCAGGTTGAGTGGCAGGTCCTTTACACCACAAACTGGGACAGGATAGAGTGTCCTGGCTGAGTGCACACGCTCAGTGGCTTTGTAAGCTGAGAATGTCTGACTTGACCATCAATGCCCATGCGAGACACAGAGGATTCTGATAGGCAGGTGGGATCAACGAGTTCCACAGGTGTCATCACACTCCTGGCTGCACCACTTTGGATCTGACAACGCCATCCATTTTAAGGGTAATTTGAGGTACTGGTCTTGCAGATGAAGTTTTACATGTCAGGAGCGTAGTGTCTTGCGGACCTGGCTTGCTTGCCTCTGTCCTTTGGATGGGGTACTTCACTGCTTTCTGCACTTCCTCCTTGACCTGTTTCTCTGGACCAACTCTTGGGTTGCATGGGTCCAGTCTCTTCGGGGGCGTGAGTGCTTTGCACTGGTTCTGGAAATGGCCAAACTTGCCACAGATGTAACCCTTGACACTTCTTCTGTCTTTGTAGGGTGGTTGGGCTTCCAGGTCAGTGGTCACCATGAGAGGGGCTGTCTTCTGCACCCCTGGTTGTGACTCAATCCCTTGATGGGTACTGCAGCGGCTGCGGGGTCCGGCCTGCTGATTGATGCTGCGGTGGTAAGATGGGGCCTGCAGGTGCATTCGTGACGAGGCCCGGGGGTGCCATGAGACCGACGGCTGCATCCAACCCAAGGTCTTGGGGCATTACAGGGGCTGCGGCTGCATCTGCCATCACTTCTTCCCCCTGCTCCGACATAGCTTCTCCCCTTTGCTAACCTTATTGAGGTCGGTGTCTCCTCTCTGGAGTCTGCAGCGGTTCTTCCGGTGTGTCGATCGGCACTTTGCAGCGTCTTCACCTCTGGCTCCCCTTCCAGCGTTCTCAGCAGCACGGCACCCGTTTCCTTCTTCGCGCTCTTTGTGGTGCTATAATGGCGGCAGTTTTGGTGACAATCGGCAATAAACAGTCTCCTAGGCGCACATAAAACATTTTTTTTCTGGGTCAGTCCACTGCTATTGACCTGTTCCTAGGCCTAGCCACTATCAGTGGTTTCCTGATTGGCTGTCTCAGTCCATGCCCAAAGGCCTGTGTATCTGGTCATGAATGGTGAAGCCCAAGTCTTGGAATACTTGCATTACTCTGCAATGAAACTTCTTTACAGACTCTGTCTTATCTTGGCTCATGTCATGTAAGCTGAGGGCCTGTCCGGCCAGCCTGCCTTTGGCCCACTCTCTGAGCTGTTCAATTAGCTGTGGCCCTGACTTCCAAGCGTGTACATCTAATTCTGCTGGAAATTTGAATTGTTCCTTTATGATTGGCCAGAGTGCATCACCTGCTTCTATTTTCATTCATGGCCCAGAGATCATTCCAGCTGGCTGCATATGTTTGCTGCTTCTGCTACATTCTTCGGTAAAATGGCATAGGATGCATCCCTGGGTCTGGACTATTGTCACCTGACTTGAAGTGCAGTGCACATAGTGTAATGGTGGTGCTTCTGTCTGCCCCTGCATTCTTGGTGCCTGTGGGTTTCTTTTCTAGTACTAGACAGCATGTATGATGTTCCCTCTTCATCTTCATCAGAGGAATAGTTGTGATAGCTTGTACTGGGGTCGTACACTGACTGATTTTGAACTTAGAAGTTGCTTTTTTGTGTGAGGATGTCTCCCCCCTTGCTGAAGCTATGATGGATTAGGATTATAGTTTCATGTTGGTGTGAATGTGGATGTAGGCAGCTCTGACCGGTGCTGAAGCTGTACATTATCAATACATGGTGATATCAAAGTTCATGTAAAACCTGAAGGGTTACAATATTGTTGACTGTGAAATGAGGTAACGGAGGATCTGTCAGTGAGCTCGTTCTGATATCACTCCTCCCCCCTCTGCACCCAGGGCTGAGCTGACTGCTGCCTGACGTGTCTGGGGCTGCCCACTGTAGGGGGGGCTTTCACCTTCTCTCCCCGATATCACAACTGGCAATGGCTGGACTGTGCCAGGGACACCTTGTGCTGTAAGCACCATACTGTTTGAATTGGGCGTTGGCCCAGCCGGCAACACGGAGGAAAAAAGAGGAAGAAGAAGGAGGAGGGGGTGATGAGTGAGACAAAGGAATAGTAGGAGGGGAGAGAGAGAGAGAGAGAGAGAGAGAGAGAGAGAGAGAGAGAGAGAGAGAGAGAGGGAGGAGAAGAGAGGAGTGGAGAAGGAGGGGAAGAGAGAGAGAGAGAGGATAAGAGAGGAGTGGAGAAAGAGGGGAAGAGAGAGAGAGAAAAAAATGTGGAGGAAGAGGAAAGGAGAGAGAGAGAGAGAGAGAGAGAGAGAGAGAGAGTGCGGAGAGAAAAGACTGACAGAGGAAAAAGAGGATAGATGAGAACAACAAGAATAATAGAGAGGAGCAATTATGCCTTCTCCCTGTAGGGAGAGATGGGGCGCACCACATACTGTGCAAAAATAACTACCTACACCATGGATTCTGCTAAAAGCAGACTGCGCAGATTCTCCTGTCTCATACCCACAAAAATCACTTCCTGATTTGCTCACATAACTTTCTGTACCATCTAAACGATGTAAGCTCTGCTGCCACTTCATACCATGTATTAGTATTCAGCAATCTAACATCAGCTACTGTAACTTCCCTTATTTTCCTTTCTACGTCATGCCATTCTGCAGCTTGAAGTCTGCCATTCTAATGAATTTCACGTACTTTATACCTTCCAAAATCTTCACATACTTAACACCTTCCAAAATCTTCACATACTTAACACCTTCGTGTTCTGCCACTATCTAGGGGCTGTTTTCTCATCAGGAAGTAAAAAGACTTTCCTGTTGCTCGGCCACCCTATTCCCCATAGCAAAAGCAAAAAATGAAAAACACACAAAAATGAAAAAAAACAGTACTAAGAAAAAGAAAAAACTTCTAAAAATGAGTATATAAAACTCTAAGAAAAACCCAAAACGATAAGAAAAACCATCAAAAACTTAGTTCACAACCAAAAACTCAAAATTTTGATACAAAAGGAAAGAAAAACTTTTTTCAAAAAAAATAAAAATAAATAAAAAATAAAAAGGTAAAGAGATTGAAGATTGAGGAAAACTTAATTAAAAAAAACTTTAAAATGCCGCAAAAAGAAAAAGACCCTTTAAGAGAGTAAAAATCTCTGCGCTCAAATGCAGTCAGAGACATACTTCCTCTTTTTATATTCCGTATGCTATTGCAATAATATCAAATGTCACTAAAATAACGTATGTCACATCAAAAATGATGGATACAATTTAACTTCTTCACAAAAAGCTACACATAGCCAGCATTGCAAAAGAAAAAGAAAAAAAACAGATATGACAGTGTGATTTACAATGCATATCTCTCCTCTCAGCTGAAAAAGAGGAAGTTCAAGAGAGGAAAAAAAACCAAAACTTTCTCTTACTATTTCATGCTCTTAAAGCGGCAATAGTACATGACACAAACAGAAACAGACAATCCGAGAGATGCCTTTTTAAATTCTGTGACACATGCAGGTTGAGCTGGGAACAGACTACTGCCAATCGCACTGGACGCACCTGCGCCCGGGTTCTACCACCCCGGTCCGGACGTCCTGACTGGATCGCCGGCACTACGGGAATCTGCAGTAGCCCTCTTAAGTTATCACTACCCGTGCCTGGATCATGGGACCACCTGCCCCGGAACTCTGCGTGTTCCTCCTATGCACGGGAATCCTGCAATAACTTATCGAGCGATTTGACATCCTGCGGTCTGTTTCTCAGCAACTACAAACAAAAGTCACTTTTTCCTTCTTCTCTCGGATTTTACACAAATACATATACACGGCTCACAGCAGACACCTCCCAGGGTGGATTCGTGGCTCCGGATTTTTTACACTACCTGGGAATTTGTGACCACATCTTACCGGCAAGAAGCATAGACAAGGACTGGGCACAGGGGACTTTCAGGTAAGATGATAACATTTTCTTACCTTACTTATGGAGCTGCGCAGTCTCCTGCCCCTGTGCCAGGCCACGCTACAACTTCCGTATCTCCGGTAAGAAGGATCACGTGCTTTTCATCCGGGCCCCACGTTGGGCGCCATTCTGTTATGGAAATATTAGGGTTGGATAAATATATCCCTGTGTGTGCTGTGGCCGCTCCCAATTAGACTGAGTATTTTGAGCGCTCATCAAGAATGGACTGTACACAACTGTGACAGAACAACATTCCATCAATACTGATACTTTATTGTACATACATAGTTTTATATTTTCACATAGAAAGGAGTGGTTAGGGGTTGTCAGGGGTGGTTAGTTAATTACCATATTGTCTAGCTCCTCTGTCATTGGTTATCTAAACATATATGGAATATTGTGATTAATGCTCATATGACTGCAGATTAAGGAACTAAAATGTACCTCTGTATGTAGGACAAAGATGACATTTGATCAGCAGTCACCAAACATCTGACACTCTTCTGCTTTTAGGGGTGGAAAACCCCATATGATCTGTCTGGGTTATATTAGTTCGTGTCAACCATTTTTAAACCATTTATTATAATGTATATACTAGATGTGAGCATATAAGTATATATTTGATTATAGAGGAGTATACATGCAAGTGAGATCTAATGAGATATAATGTTACAGGGTATATACTAGATTCCTTGATAGGGCGTCGATCCAGGGAACTAGTCTGATTGCCGTATGTGGAGTCGGGAAGGAATTTTTTTCCCCAATGTGGAGCTTACTCTTTGCCACATGGGTTTTTTTGCCTTCTTCTGGATCAACATGTTAGGGCATGTTAGGTTAGGCTATGGGTTGAACTAGATGGACTTAAAGTCTTCCTTCAACCTTAATAACTATGTTACTATGTTACTATGTAGAATAGTGACCCTCTCCCATTTCCTGATATGGTACCCGGGAGATTACTCCTGCCTGAAGCAGACCGTGAAGATCTGAAAACAGGGATACTCGAAGGTGTGGAGACTATAGGGAGGTAATTGTCAAATGGTGAGGAGGAAGACTCTCAAATTCTAACCTCAGTCCTTCCTGTATGGTACGCAGGACCCACTGATTTGTGGTGATGGCCTGCCATTGGGAGAGAAAGCCCAAGAGTCGGCCCCCGACCGGAGAGCAGTCATTGCTTCTCAGGGGTCTGCTGGTGTTGGGGGACAAGGCTGTTCCTGGATTTACCCCCTTTGGGGTAGCTCCACGACCTGATTTACCTTTACCCCTGTAATCTCTCTGGAGAGATTGCTCACGGGAGGGACGAAAAAAGCGTTTCCTAGAGCTTCTCTGCTCCGAAAGAGCTTTCTTTTTATCTGTAGCCTTGTCTAGGATCTCATCAAGGGCTGGCCCAAACATATAATGTCCCTGAAAAGGAATACCACACAGTTTGGACTTGGAGGTAATGTCACCTTCCCAGGATTTAAGCCATAGAGCTCTCCTAGCTGAATTGGAGAGAACTGCAGATTTAGCGGCTACCCGTACAGATTCAGCGGAAACATCCGCAAGGAACCCTGTTGCCTTCTGAAGAAGAGGTAGAGAGTTTAGTATCTCCTCCCTTGATGTCCCCTGAGAAAGGTGATTCTCTAAAGTACGTAGCCAGAGAAATGGGGATCTGGCAACACATGTTGAGGCCACATTTGTTTTCAGTAGACTGTCCCAGGATTTCCTTAACAAGCTCTCAATTTTCCGATCCATAGGATCTTTGAGCTGAGAGGAATCCTCAAAGGGAAGAGCCGTCTTTTTGGTTACCCTGGACACCTGAACATCTACTTTAGGTATTTCCCATAAGGAACAGTCCCCATCAAGAGGGAAACGATTCTTTAATTCTGACGGGACACTCAAACCTTTCTCAGGTAGGCCCCACTCATGAAGGACAAGGTTTTCAATGTTTTCAATGTTTGGCTTTAACCCCCCAAACATATCATCCTGAACGGAGTGGCTTGCTACCTCCTCCTCCACCCCCATGGTGCCCCTCACTATGGAAATTAGCTCTTCCATATCTTCGGAAGAAAAAAGATATTTTTTATTATCTGATCTGGGGGTGGAAGTAGAACCCTCATTCTCCCAAATGTCCTCTAAACCCGAAGTACGGATCTCGCCTGAGTCAGAGTCAGAATCCACAGGAGCCATCTTCCTTTTCTTAGGAGGAGGAGGGGGGGCTGTGGTGTCGGGGCCTGGGAAAGGGCCGCCATAGAGGACTGGACCTCCTGTCTGATGAGGGTTCTGATGCTGTCCAGAAGAGAGGGCTGTTCATTACGCAGCACTTCATCCATGCAAGGTTGGTAGAGCTTTTTCTTATAAGTGGAGGGAAGCTTGGATGTAGATGCACCACACTTGCGGCTGGGCATCTTGTCCTTTTTAGGGGCAGGGACCTTGTCTTCCTAAAATGAGAGACAAAGGTGAACTAAGTCACTTTATAGTTATCTGGACAGCAAGGGACCTCATCCACTACTTACAGTAGGAGGGTGAATGCTGGCTCTGCAGAAGCAGAGTGCAGGGGTTTGTCACCGTCCATATGGTCAGTCAGTCACCAGTCACAGAGGGGACATAGACAAATGGGCCTTACCTGGAGGCTTTCCCCCTACCAAGAATAAATAGTATCGAGGTCGCCAGCGAGTTTAGTGCTCCTCCTCCTCCCTAGGGTCCATAGGGGGTGATGCAAACAACGCCCGTCATGGCTGCCGCAGGATCAGGATGCCGGCCGGCGTGCGGAAGCACTCCAGTGCATAGGGACAAAACCGGAACTTCGGGCGTCGTCACGACAGCAGCGAGGAGGGAGAAGAAAGCCAGGGAGCTACGGGAGGACCCCGTTTGCACCTCACCACCCTGCTTTACCCCACGAGGAGGCGCAGGAAGGGCGGGATAGAGGTCCCAAGTCATGCGGAGGATGCGGAGATGGGAGCAGTCACCGGAGGCGGAGAGCAGAGCCCCTGACCTCGACTGCCCGGCACATGCAGGTAACAGCGCTCCCGATTGCCAGCCACGGCAGCACTATCAGAAACCTCTTCATGCCCCATAGGGGGACAGGAAAAACACTGGTGGTTGCAGGAAGGGGAGGGATTTGTCACCTCTTTGTTTCCTGTTCCCTATTAGGATGGGGAGAAATCCTCTGATACTGCTGTTGTGGAAGGTGACTGGAGAAAGTTGGGCTTTCCCTTGAGCTTTACGGCCTTCTCAGTGTTCAGCAGAACTTGGAAGGGTCCATCAAATCGAGGCTTGAGGGCTCTCCTGACATGTCTTTTGACCACCACCCAGTCTCCCAGCTGCAGGAGGTGGCTCTCTTCCATAGAAGCTGGATCTGGAAGAGTAAACACTAGAGAATATGTTAGACAAGCGTTTTGTAAGTGCAATAATAGTAGTTACTCACCGATAACGGTGTTTCTCTGAGCCCATGACGGCACCACGGAGAGAGGGGATCCGCCCACCAAGGACAGGAAACCTACAGATAAAAAGGCGGTACCTCTCTCCCGCATCAGTTTGTTTACAGAGCATAAAGGAAACATCAGGTTAACGATCACCAATGTTTCAACATCACTAAACCTTAATAGAGATACCGCGTGCTTAATGATTATATACATAACTTAAACATTGTAAGAATGTGCACACCCACGCGTGAGGGAGGGAATGTACGGGTGCCGTCATGGGCTCAGAGAAACACCGTTATCGGTGAGTAACTACTATTTTCTCTGTCCCCCATGACGGCACCACGGAGAGAATTGCAGAGACTGTCTACATTAGGGAGGGACTACCACTTCCAGAACCCTTCTACCAAACGTAAGGTCTGAAGAAGAATTTAAGTACAACCGATAGTGCCTAAAGAAAGTTGAGGGTGAAGACCAAGTAGCAGCTCTACATATCTGGTCTATTGTTGCTCCGGCTCTCTCTGCCCAGGAAGCCGCCATCGCTCTAGTTGAATGAGCTTTAACTTCCCCTGGAGCTGGCATCCCGCTTGAGGTATACGCGAGGTTGATGGCATCTCTGATCCATCTTGCCAACGTACCCTTGGAGGCCTTTTTGCCTTTCCGAGGGCCCTGAAAACACACAAAGAGAGAACCTTTCTCTCTACACTCCCTAGTAGCCTCCAGGTAATGGATGAGACACCTTCTAACATCCAATGTGTGTAGTGATTTTTCCCCCTCGTTTTTAGGGTTAGGACAAAAGGAGGGAAGAGAGATCTCTTGGGACCTATGGAACCGGGAGGCCACTTTTGGTAAGTATGCCGGATCAGTTTTTAACACCACCCTGTCCTCCAATATTAGCGTGAAGGGTGGCCCGGCTGACAAGGCTTGTATGTCGCTAATTCTTCGGGCTGAAGTGAGGGCTACCAAAAGGGAGGTCTTAAGGGATAGAATCTTTAAGGGAAGTTCTTTTAAGGGCTCAAAGGGTGCTTTGGTAAGGGCCGTGAGAACTAGATTTAAGTCCCACTGTGGCGCTCTACGTGAGTGTAGAGGCCTAGATCTTTCTGCCGCCTTAACGAATCTGGAAACCCAACGATTCCTTGCTAGATTGTAATTAAACAGTGCCCCAAGTGCGGCAATATGCACCTTCAGTGTATTAGTGGCTAGGCCTTTTTCCAGCCCATTTTGCAGAAATTCTAACACCTATTTGAGAGGGATTCCTTCGGAGACTTTAGCCCCTGAGGAAGAGAGGAATTTCTTCCAGATTTTACCATACTGCTTAGTAGTTGTTAATTTTCTATTTTTTAAGAGGGTTGACACTAGACCTTGAGAAAAACCTTTCTTTATCAGTAACCCCCTCTCAAATTCCAAGCTGTCATGTGTAACTTCGCTACCTGCGGGTGTGATACTGGACCCTGGAATAGGAGGTTGGGCAGGTCTGGGAGTATCCACCGGTCTGTTATGGACATCCTTCTGGCCCAGGAAAACCAAGTTCTCCGGCCAGAAAGGGGCAATCAACATCACCCGGGCGCTGTCTTCCCTTATTTTCCTCAGAACCGCTGGTATCAGTGTGATAGGGGGAAATGCATAGGCCAGTTTGTGCTTCCAAGGAATCATGAAAGCGTCCAGCGCCACCGGGTTCCCTGCTGGGTTTATGGAACAAAATGTGGTCACCTTTCGATTTAGGTTGTTTGCGAAGAGATCTATTGTCGGAGCCCCCCACATCTCCGTTATTTGATTGAATATGGACTGGTTCAGTTCCCATTCCCCCTGTTTTAGGCAGACCCAACTCAGGTAGTCTGCCTTGACATTGTCCACCCCTTTTATATGAAGTGCCGTCAAGGATGCAAAATTTTTCTCGGCCATCTGTAAGATTGAATGTGTGACTTCCATCAGTGGTTGAGAGTGTGTTCCCCCCTGATGGTTTATGTATGCCACTACCACTCTGTTGTCTGAAAACAGTCTTACATGATGTGAGTGAAGGGGTTTTTGGAACTCTGTAAGAGCAAATTTTACTGCCAGTAATTCCCTCATGTTGGAGGATGCTTCCTTTACGTCGTCTGACCATGTCCCCTGAACCACTAGATCGAGTAGGTGAGCCCCCCAGCCGAAGGGACTTGCGTCTGTGGTTACCACCTTTGACACTGGGATCACCAATGGTAGACCGCGGCCCAAATTGCTGTCTTTTGTCCACCAATCTAGCGAGAGAATTGTGTTTGATGAGAAGGTGAACTGACTTTCTAAATTTCCTTTCAGGGAAATTTCTTCCGCTAGTATCTGCCATTGCAGTTCCCTTGTGTGTGACTGGGCCCATTGGACGGCAGAAATACAGGCTGTCATGGACCCGAGGAGAGACATTGCTTCTCGAAGTGATATAGAGGGGAGATCTCTTGCCCTGGACACTAACCCCACCATCTTTTGGATCTTTTCTTGGGGTAGGCGACATTCCTGGGAGATGGAATCCAACGTGATTCCCAGGTACTCCTGAATCTGACTCGGTATTAGTCTGGACTTCTTCAGATTCAGGAGCCACCCCAAGCTTTCCAAAGAGTCCATAACGAACTCTAGCTGGTTTTTGCAATGTTGGGGAGAGTTCCCTATTATCAGGAAGTCGTCCAGATATGGGACGATTAGGGTGTTTTGTTTCCTCAGGTCTGCCATGACTTCCGCTATCAATTTGGTGAATACCCGTGGGGCTATTGCGAGACCGAACGGGAGGGCTGTAAACTGATAATGCTTTACCATCCCTTCTATTTCGATTGCCACCCTGAGGAATTTTTGGAAGTCTTTGTGAATGGGGACGTGGTAGTATGCGTCCTTTAAGTCGAGTACTACCATGAAACAATACGGAAACAACATTTTGACTGCTGTCTTTATTGTTTCCATTTTGAAAGGTTCTACAATCAGGTGTTTGTTTAAATTTTTTAAATTGATAATTGTCCTGAAAGACCCGTCTGGCTTTTTCCTGAGAAAAATCGGAGAGTAGAACCCTCTCCCTTTTTCTTGGAGGGGGACCTCCCGAAGAACCCCTTTGTTTAATAACGTTGTGACTTCCTGTTCCAGAGCTATCCGCTCCTGCGGAGAAGCTCTCTGATATGTCACCAGGAAGGACGGCTGAGGGAACGTAAGAAATTTGAATTTTAGTCCCGATTGTATCAAATCCAGAATCCAGGCACTGCTGGTTATCTTTTCCCAGGCTGAGAGGAAGAGGGACAATCTTCCTCCCACCTGGGGCAAAAGTTCATTGTGAGGGTTTTTTGAGATCGGTGGGGCTTTTGTTGAAAATAAACCCTTAATTCTTATTCTTTTTGTCTTCCCATCTGTCCTGTGGCCTAGGGGGCTTCCTACGGAAGAATTTTTTACTCCGAAAAGGACGTTTGTAAGATGGGTATTGCAGGACGGGAAAGGACTTCTTTTTGTCCCCTGCCTTTTCCAAAATATCATCCAGAGTAGAGCCGAAAAGGAATTCTCCTTCACAGGGAATATTACAAAGTTTGTTTGGAGGTCTCCAGGCCAACATTTGAGCCAGAGGGCTCTTCTGGCTGCATTGGAGAACACCGCTGACCTGGCCGAAAGCCTGATGGAGTCTGCTGACGCATCGGCCAGAAAAGCGGCTGCCCCTTTCATTACTGGTAGGCTATTTAGTATACTGTCTCTGGAAGCTTTATCCTTGAGCTGGGATTCCAGCTGGTCAAGCCACACCATAAGGGAGCGGGAAGTGCAAGCTGCGGCCACCGCTGGTTTTAGTCCTCCTCCTGCCGCTTCCCAGGAACTTTTTAGGAAAGCATCCGCTTTTTTATCCATGGGATCCTTTAAGACCCCCATGTCTTCAAAAGGTAGGGCAAACTTTTTTGACGCTTTAGCGATTGCTACGTCTAATTTAGGTGCTTTTTCCCAAAAGGAGCATGCAGGGTCTTCAAAAGGGTATTTCCTTTTGGGGGTAAGTAGGGTCTTTCTCAAAGGTTTTTTCCATTCTTTATTTATTAAGGCTTGTATTTTATCATTAAGGGGAAACACCCTTCTTTTTTTCTGCTCCAGTCCACCGAACATGATATCTTGGACTGATTTTTTAGTGTGGGAATCAGCAAGACCCATGGTACTTCTGACTGCTTTAATTAGGGAGTCCGTTTCTTCTAATGGGAAACAACTACGACCTCCCTGAGAAGAGGATGATGAAGAGGATGATGAGGAATCGGATGAATTTGAACTAATCTCCCCACTATCCGAGTCACTAGAGTCAGATAAAGGGGTCCTTTGTTTAGTTTTTTTACGTTTTTTACCCTCCTGGAGAGACTTAAAGGTATCTTTCACCTGAGTTTTAATTAATGTTTTGAGTTCTGTGGCGAACCCTGGAAGCCCTTCACAGAGAGTCTCTTCCATACAGGATTTACATAATCTTTTTTCCCAGGAGGCAGGTAAATCTTCTTTACAAAGGGCGCAGATCCTATGTTTGGACTTCCCTGCGCTCTTCCTTCCCTAAAACAACAAGAGAAAGGTAGGCTCTATTAGCCGGAGCATTCACGGAGATCACTCACCACCTGGTGTACCCTCAGTACCGGCTGTGGATGGTCCGTATCGACAGTATGGTGCTCCTTTGATCCGGATGCAGCACTAGAATTTTTGCTGTGCTGAGATCCAGACCGTGCTCCAGCTCCACGCCGCTGGACATGAGAGGTCCCTTGCCCCTGCTGCCGGCGTTTCTGCTGCTGCTGCTGCGATGCCTGCGGTTGCTGCGCTGGTGAGCCCTGCAATTCGGGGTCACTCATAGTTGCTGGGGAACGCTGGCTGTACTCCATTAGAGCAACTAGCCAGGGAGACAGCCCCCATTTAAATATCCTGCGCGCTGATTTCCGCGCGCTCCCTGATACTAGATTGTGCGCATGCGCGAATCCCGGCATGCACCGCGCCCAGCAGCCCTGCACCGCCCAGAATGCCCTGCTTCGCCCAGCAGGCATTGCGGCACCCGCGCATGCACGTTGTTACCCGGAAGTCCGACACCACGCTTGATGCTTCCTGGTGCGCTATTCAAGCGCGCATTGTCGCGCCCTGCTCCACCTATGGAGGGACCCCTCCGGTGGTTTTCCGTGCGGGTGTGTGCCGTCTGGAATCCCCACGTAGTGAGGATTCCTGTAGGAGCCGCAGCGCTGCTGCTGCGGCCCCCGCTCACCCTAGAGACCTACTGATCCCAGCGGTGGCGCTTTGGGTGGCCCAGCCTAGCCGAGGCAGGGAACCCCCGCTGCCTGAACCGGTCTGACTGGCCCCGGAATCCAACGACGATCTGAGGTAAGATCTGCTGCAGGTCCCGTCAAGGACAGGAAACCAAACTGATGCGGGAGAGAGGTACCGCCTTTTTATCTGTAGGTTTCCTGTCCTTGGTGGGCGGATCCCCTCTCTCCGTGGTGCCGTCATGGGGGACAGAGAAAACATAAGAAGACAGCCTATCATGTTGCATTTGGAGCTGCTGTGGAAAAAAGAACCCTATTGTAGGGGCTGACCCAAATAACACCTCATATTGGCTGAGGCCTGTCTTTTCATTGGGAGTATACCTGATTAGAGTGCAAGAGGTAAGCATTCGGTCCATGGATTGCCCGTTTCAGCTTTGGCTTTCTGGATTTTCAGTTTCAGGGTCCCATTCAATCTTTCTACTCTACCGCTACTTTGTGGATGGTACACAGTATGAAAGGACTACACTGTGTTCCAAATTATTATGCACAAAGAGTTTAGGAGTGATAAGGTTAGAATGTTTTTGTTTGTCATTTAAACTCATTGATGGTGATGTGTGTCAGGGCTCTTTATATCACTGAAAGCAATTGCAGATACCTGTGCAAATAAGTTTGGCAGGTGTGTCCAAATAAAGGCAAGACTACTTAAGAAGGCTGTTCCATATTATTAAGCAGCCTACATTTTTTGCCAAAATGGGAAAGAAAAAGGATGTGTCGGCTGCTGAGAAGCAACAAATTGTGGAGTATTTAGGTCAAGGCATGACTACAATCAACATTGCCAAGACACTTCATCGTGATCATCGCACAATCAAGAAGTATGTAGCTGACTCCCAGCACACACGTGTACGTGCTGATAAGGAAAAATTGAGGACTCTTTCCAACAGGCAATTGCGTAAGGTTAAAAGAGCAGCTGCAAAAATGCCTTGTCATAGCAGCAGACAAGTTTTTGAAGCTGCTGGTGCCTCCAACGTCCCCAGAACAACAAGATGCAGGGTCCTTTAGCGGTGCGTAAGCCATCCTGTCGACCACCTCTATCCACTGCACACAAGCAGAAACGGCTCCAGTGGGCCAAACGATACATAAAGACTGACTTCCAAACTGTTTTGTTCACCGATAAGTGCCGTGCAACGCTCGATGGTCCAGATGGATGGAGTGGAGGATGGCTGGTTGATGGACACCCCATGAAAACATGGCTAAGGCGCCAACAAGGAGGAGGTGGAGTAATGTTTTGGGCTGGAATCATGGGGAGAGGGATTGTCAGCCCCTTTATGATCCCTGAAGGGGTAAAGATGAACTCCATAATCTATGTGGAGTTTCTAAAACAACACTTCCTGCCATGGTTCAAGAGGAAGAACCGTGCTTTCCGCAGAAAGATCATTTTCATGCATGATAATGCACCGTCTCATGCTGCAAAAAACACATCTGCATCTCTGGCTGCTATGGGCATAAAAGAGGACAAATTTATGGGGTGGCCACCATCTTCCCCTGACCTCAACCCCATTGAGAACCTCTGGAGCATCATCAAAAGGAGTTTCTAGGATGGCGGGAGGCTGTTCACATCTAAGCAACAGCTCTGGGAGGGTATTCTGTCCACATGTAAAACAATTGAAGCAGAAACCAACCAAAAACTGACAAATTCAATGGTCGAGAGAGTTCAGAAGCTTCTTTCGAACAAGGGGTCCTATGTGCAAATGTAACATCACCTAGAATAAAGTTTTCACTTGAAAACTGTTTGATTTCATTTTGTAATAAGCTGATTGCTTATAAATTCACAATTGACCATTTTTTTGTTCAAAATAAAAAAAAAAGGTTGAAAACTCTGCTGTGCATAATAATTTGGAACATGCATTTTGAGTGTTTATTTTTTTTAAAAAGATACTGTTTTCATAGGCAGTTTGTTCCAAAACATTGCAATTATACTAGAATAGTAGATGACTGGGAAATAACAATGACTGCAATTCAGATAGGTAATTTAGAGAAAATATGAGGAAATATTATTTGCATAATAATTTGGAACACAGTGTATTTGACTCTCAGGACGGACATTATTTCCTGCATTATTTTTCTGGTAAAGTGGGTGCTTCTGTCATTCTCTATGGTCTCAGGCACCCCGTATCTGCAGACGACTTATGAGATCAGTTTCTTCGCAGTAGCCTTGACGGTGGCTTTATGCAAACCAAAACCTCTGGGTGAAACATGCGTTGGGGATGGTCAGGACACATATACAAGAACCCCCTCCTTTTTCACTGACATACCATCTTGTGTGTAAGTACTTACCTTATGCATTTTTTCACTAAACAAATTAGTGCTAGTCATGACTAGTGTTGAGCATTCCGATGCTGCAAGTATCGGGTATCGGCCGATACTTGCTGTATCGGAATTCCGATACCGGGATTCCGATACTCTTGTGGTATCGGGTATCGGAACAACATTAATGTTAAAATGTGTAAAATAGAGAATTAAAATAAAAAATATCGCTATACTCACCTGTCCGACGCAGCCGGGACCTCAGCGCAGGAACCGGCAGCGTTGTTTGTTTAAAATTCCCGCTTTTACATGGTTACGCGAAGTCCCGGCTTGTGATTGGTCAGGGCGGCCATGTTGCCGGGCCGCGGACCAATCACAGCAAGCCATGACGAAAATACGTCACGGCTTGCTGTGATTGGTCCGCGTCCCGGCAACATGGCCGCCGTTAACCAATCACAAGCCGTGACGTCACGGGAGGCTGGAAACGCGCTCATTTTAAAAAGGGCGCGTGTCCAGCCTCCCGTGACGTCACGGCTTGTGATTGGTTGCGTCGCGGTCAACCAATCACAAGCCGGGAGGCTGGACACGCGCCCATTTCAAAATGAGCGCGTCCAGCCTCCCGGCTTGTGATTGGTTGATCGCGGCGCAACCAATCACAAGCCGTGACGTCACGGGAGGCTGGACACGCGCCCATTTCAAAATGAGCGCGTCCAGCCTCCCGGCTTGTGATTGGTTGATCGCGGCGCAACCAATCACAAGCCGTGACGTCACGGGAGGCTGGACACGCGCCCATTTTAAAATGAGCGCGTGTCCAGCCTCCCGTGACGTCCCGGCTTGTGATTGGTCAGGGCGGCCATATTGCCGGGACGCGGACCAATCACAGCAAGCCGTGACGTAATTTCGTCACGGCTTGCTGTGATTGGTCCGCGTCCCGGCAACATGGCCGACCTGACCAATCACAAGCCGGGAATTCACGTAACCAAGTAATAGCGCGATTTTTAAACAAACAACGCTGCCGGTTCCCTCGCTGAAGTCCCGGCTGCGTCGGACAGGTGAGTATAGCGATATTTTTTATTTTAATTCTTTCTTTTACACATTTATATGGTTCCCAGGGCCTGAAGGAGAGTTTCCTCTCCTTCAGACCCTGGGAACCATCAGGAATACCGTCCGATACTTGAGTCCCATTGACTTGTATTGGTATCGGGTATCGGTATCGGATTGGATTCCGATACTGTGACGGTATCGGCCGATACTTTCCGATACCGATACTTTCAAGTATCGGACGGTATCGCTCAACACTAGTCATGACACTTGTTAGTTGACTTGAATTATTATGTAGATGGGGTTCATTGTCCTATTAGAATCTGTCATGTTACTTCATATCTTCATATCTCTCACTTTGTTACTGCTACCACCTTTAGGAACGTTCTGTTTTGCTATATGTATGTCTTTTGTATTTAAATCTTTTTTAAGCACATTTAATCAACTGTTAGTTTTTATGAGACCTTTGTGTGCACTCGTTTTTAGATGTTGCTTGGTAGATTAGTTTCAGAGTGTGTCTCTAATATTTTCCTCTTGTTTGCTCAGTTTTTTGTGTTGGTATTCATTCTGTATATAAAACACATAGTTTATCCTATATGATTTATAAATAGCAGTCTTTGTGTCTCCTATGTGATGTATCCCTGTATATACAACAGACTTGGTGTATTCTGTGATGTACACTCACTGGCCACTTTATTAGGTACACCTGTCCAACTTCTTGTTAACACTTAATTTCTAATCAGCCAATCACATGGCGGCAACTCAGTGCATTTAGGCATGTAGACATGGTCAAGACAATCTCCTGCAGTTCAAACCGAGCATCAGTATGGGGAAGAAAGGTGATTTGAGTGCCTTTGAACGTGGCATGGTTGTTGGTGCCAGAAGGGCTGGTCTGAGTATTTCAGAAACTGCTGATCTACTGGGATTTTCACGCACAACCATCTCTAGGGTTTACAGAGAATGGTCCGAAAAAGAAAAAAAATCCAGTGAGCGGCAGTTCTGTGGGCGGAAATGCCTTGTTGATGCCAGAGGTCGGAGGAGAATGGGCAGACTGGTTCGAGCTGATAGAAAGGCAACAGTGACTCAAATCGCCACCCGTTACAACCAAGGTAGGCCTAAGAGCATCTCTGAACGCACAGTGCGTCGAACTTTGAGGCAGATGGGCTACAGCAGCAGAAGACCACACCGGGTACCACTCCTTTCAGCTAAGAACAGGAAACTGAGGCTACAATTTGCACAAGCTCATCGAAATTGGACAGTAGAAGATTGGAAAAACGTTGCTTGGTCTGATGAGTCTCGATTTCTGCTGCGACATTCGGATGGTAGGGTCAGAATTTGGCGTAAACAACATGAAATCTTTGGGATGTGGTGGAACGGGAGATTCGCATCAGGGATGTGCAGCCGACAAATCTGCGGCAACTGTGTGATGCCATCATGTCAATATGGACCAAAATCTCTGAGGAATGCTTCCAGCACCTTGTTGAATCTATGCCACGAAGAATTGAGGCAGTTCTGAAGGCAAAAGGGGTCCAACCCGTTACTAGCATGGTGTACCTAATAAAGTGGCCAGTGAGTGTATATTCAGTATTGTCAGTGTCTGCTATGCATATGACAATCTCGGTGTCTCTGATGTGATGCATATACATGAGCCTCATGTCTCCAGAGAAGTATATACAGCAGTCTCGGTGTCTCCTTTGTGATGTTTATACAGCAGTCTCAGTGTATCCTATTTGATGTATACAGGAGTACAGCAGTCTAAGTGTATCCTATGTGATATATATACATCAGTTCCAGTGTCTCCTATGTGATGTGTATACAGTAGTTCCAGTGTATCCTATGTGATGAATATACAGTAGTCTCATGTCTCCTATGTGATGTCTGTACAACATTGTTGGTGTCTCCTGTGATGTATATTCAACACTTGGTGTCTCCTATGTATATGACAGTCTCGGTGTCTCCTATGGGATGCATATAGCAGTCTCAGTTGTCAACTGTGTGATGTATACACAGCAGTTTCATGTCTCCTATGTGATGTATATACAGCAGTCTTGGTGTCTCTTATTGGATGCATACAGCAGTCTCAGTGTATCTTATGTGATGTATACAGCAGTCTCTGTGTCTCCTCTGCGATGTATATACAGAAGTTAAATTGTAGAAAAAAAAACTTTGGCACAATATAAAGAATGATCTATTTATTGAAGAGGTCAACTCAAGACAGAATTTGAGACCCAACGTTGCGGCCCACTGTAATTTATCAAGGGTATCTATACAAAACATAGAGCAAAGGGAATCAAGGAGATGGGGGAAAAGGGTAAGAAGGATAGATAAGGAAGGGAGGGGGGAAGAGGGGGAAGAAAATAAATGTAGGAAAGGAAAGAAATGGGGAAGTAAGATAGCAGGAGGAAATAGATACCTGATGGAGCATTAATTGACCTGAAATACAAAAAGAGAGTAATATGTTAAATTAAGAGCAGGACCATAGTACCTAAGGGTAAAAAGGTGAGTATATTACTGGTAGAAAACCTCATATGGTTCAAGTGATTGAAGTCTATGTATCCAAAAGGCTTCTTTTCTTTTAATTTAAGGACTCTATTTCGCCCTCTCCTTGCCTGCAGGGATGGTTTCTATTACTTGGAAGTGTAACTGTGCAACATTATGACCAAAAGTGACAAAATGTGATGGAATTGGCAATATTGTTTTCTTGCACCGGATGGTAGATTTGTGCTGAGAAATGCAGTCTTGGATATGCTGGGTGGTCTCCCCAACATACCTGAGATCGCATGGGCATTTGAGCAAATATATCACATGAGTGGAATCGCAGGTAAAATAACCTTTTAGGGGAAATCTCCTGCACGCCCTGGGGTGAGTAAAACATTCACCTTTAGTAATGTTGGACCATTGCAGACAGTGGAGGCAGGGGAAGGTCCCTTTTTGTTGTGTCGCCAAGAATGTTTGTGGCCTGACTCGTAAATTGGAACCAATGTCTGCTCAGACCAAGAGGTTCCTGAGATTCTGCATTTTTTTGTGGCAGACCAGGGGCAGAGTGCCAAATTCTGGTATCTGGGGTTTCGAGTTGCCCAATAGGGCCAATGTTTGAAAATTGTTGGGTGGATAAATCGCATAAAGGGATGATATGGTTTGAGAAATGCTATTCTGGGAGTATCAGTATTTTGTGTATACTTAAATGGGGGGTAAAGAATAATAGAGAATCTGGGTATCCTCTATTCCTGAACTTCTGTCTGATCTCCTTCAATCGGGTGTCTCAAGTGGAGCCATCTGAGATTATACGACTCAGTCTGCAGAACTGGGACCGAGGAAGTGACTTTGTAACATGGAGAGGGTTACATATCGTGTAATGGAAAAGGCTATTCCTATCAGTAGGTTTGGTGTATAAATCTGTGGATAGAAGGCTGTCTTCATTTATGAGGATATTTGTATCCAAAAAGTGAATCTCCCGATGGTGTGAATGCATGGTAAAGGTTAGGTTGGGTACCCGATGATTGATGGCGGTGAAGAAACTGTTCAATGACGTGGAGTCCCCTTGCCAAATTAGGAATACATCATCAATGTAGCTCTTCTAGATAACCGCATGCTTCTGAAAGAGTACTTTGGTGTTGTGCAGACAACAAGGATTCGCTTTCCTTGACCACGGTGTGAATTACCTGTATGACGGACTCCTCGCCAGAGATGGACTACACCTCAACAAACCTGGAAAACACACATTCATCAGAAGACTCGCTACACTCATCAGGAGGGCGTTAAACAAGAAGAAGAGGGGACGGGAAGAAAAATGCTAGACACGAACATGGAGCCAGAAAATATACTGATGGAGGATATGAGGCAAGGAAGGTCCAAGACAACATACTTGGAAGGAAGGTAAAAACATTTGTAAAACAATCCACAGGGAGGAGATTGGAACAAAACAAAATCCTCTAAACTGCATGCTCGCAAACGCCAGAAGCCTGACAAACAAGATGGAAGAACTAGCAGCAGAAATATCTACAGGTAACTATAACATAGTGGGAATAACCGAGACATGGTTAGATGAAAGCTTTGTAGAGGGTTACAGTCTGTTTAGACAGGATTGTAAAAATCGAAGAGGAGGAGGGGTTTGTCTTTATGTAAAGTCTTATCTAAAGTCCACTTTAAGAGAGGATATTAGCAACAAAATTCTTATTAGGGTGTGTTACAAACCCCCAAATATAACAGAAATCATGGAAAGTCTACTACTAAGGCAGATAGATGTAGCTGCAACTCATAATGAGGTCCATATTATGGGGGACTTTAACTACCCAGATATTAACTGGGAAACAGAGACCTGCAAAACCCATCAAGGCAACAGATTTCTGCTAATAACCAAGAAAAATTATCTTTCACAATTGGTGCAGAATCCAACCAGAGGAGCAGCACTTTTAGACCTAATACCATCTAAATACACCTGACAGAATAACAAATCTGTAGGTCGTCAGGCATCTGGGAAATAGCGACCACAATACTGTACAGTTTCACTTGTCTTTCGCTAGGGGGGCTTGTCAAAGAGTCAAAAAAAATTGAACTTTAGGAAGGCAAAGTTTGACCAACTTGGAGATGCCCTTAATCTGGTTGACTGGGACAATGTCCTCAGAAATAAGAATACAGATAATAAATGGGAAATGTTTAAGAACATCCTAAATAGGCACTGTAAGCAGTTTATACCTTGTGGGAATAAAAGGACTAGAAATAGGAAAAACCCAATGTGGCTAAACAAAGAAGTAAGACAGGCAATTAACAGTACAAAGAAAGCATTTAAACTACTAAAGCAGGATGGCACCATTGAAGCTCTAAAAAAACTATAGGGAGAAAAATACTTTAAAATACTAATTAAAGCTGCCAAAAAGGAAACAGAGAAGCACATTGCTAAGGAGAGTAAAACTAATCCCAAACTGTTCAACTATATTAATAGTAAAAGGATCAAAATTGAAAGTGTAGGCCCCTTAAAAAATTGTGAGGAAAGAATGGTTGTAGTTGACGAGGAAATAGCTAATATATCAAACACCTTCTTCTCCACGGTATTCACAGTGGTAAATAAAATGCTAGGTGAAATGCCGAGAGACAAAGAAAACCCTATATTAGGGATCACCAATCTGACCTAAGAAGAGGTGCGAAACTGGCTAAATAAGATTAAAATAGATATATCTCTGGGTCCGGATGTCATACACCCACGAGTACTAAAAAACTAAGTAATGTAATAGACAAACCATTATTTCTTACATTTAGGGACTCTATAGCGATGGGGTCTGCCCCACAGGACAGGCACATAGCAAATGTGGTGCCAATATTCAAAAAGGGCTCTAAAAATGAACCTGGAAATTATAGGCCAGGAAGTCTAACCTCTACTGTTGGTAAAATATTTGAAGGGTTTCTGAGGGATTCTATTCTGCATTATCTCAATGAGAATAACTGTTTAACTCCTTATCAGCATGGGATTATGAGAAATCGCTCCTGTCAAACTAATCTCACCAGTTTTTATGAAGAGGTAAGCTATAGACTGGACCAAGGTGAGTCATTGGACGTGGTATATCTTGATTTTTCCAAAGCGTTTAATACTGTGCCACACAAGAGGTTGGTACAAAAAATGAAAATGCTGGGTCTGGGGGAAAATGTGTGTAAATGAGTAAGTAACTGGCTTAGTGATAGAAAGCAGAGGGTGGTTATAAATGGTATATTCTCTAACTGAGTCACTGTGACCAGTGGGGTACCGCAGGGGTCGGTATTGGGACCTGTTCTCTTAATATTTATTAACAATCTGGTAGAAGGTTTACACAGTAAAATATCAATATTTGCAGAAGATACAAAACTATGTAAAGCTGTCAATACAAGAGAAGATAGTATTCTGATACAGATGAATCTGGATAAGTTGGAAACTTGGGCTGAGAGGTGGCAGATGCGGTTTAACAATGATAAATGTAAGGTTATATGCGATGCCCACCAGGGCCGTGGGGTACTCGGAACCGGGTCGGACAGTTCTTTTGGGAAGTCAAAAGCCCATGACCTGACTTTGTGGCCCTGAGCGTGCAATAAAAATGCAAGGGGGAAAGTTGATTCATGACCCCACCCGTGATATAGATATAACCGTCCATTCAGGTGGTGGTGAGCTTTGGAGAGCAGAAAATAAGCAAAGGACGCAGAATAGGGCAGTTTTACATAGTAACATAGAAAAATATTTAGAATTGAGAGTCCTCAGTGGTTGATACCTTTTAATGGCTAAGATGGTAAAAAATTGCAAGCTTTCGAGACTACTCAGGTCTCTTCATCAGGCATAGACTAAAGCAAATTCTGAAGAATCACATATTTATACACAACACAGCACAGAACTGTCATTATGGGAGAGTGATAAGTGATAAACAGTTGTGTCCATAAATATTGGAAATATTTATGGACAAGATATTACCAAGATATTTATCTTTCCTGTAACATAGTAACATAGTTATTAAGGTTGAAGGAAGACTTTACGTCCATCTAGTTCAACCCATAGCCTAACCTAACATGCCCTAACATGTTGATCCAGAGGAAGGTAAAAAAAACCTCATGTGGCAAAAGTAAGCTCCACATTGGGGAAAAAAATTCCTTCCCGACTCCACATACGGCAATCAGACTAGTTCCCTGGATCAACGCCCTATCAAGGAACCTAGTATATATAACCTGTAACATTATACTTTTCAAGAAAGGTATCCAGTCCCCTCTTAAATTTAAGTAATGAATCACTCATTACAACATCATACGGCAGAGAGTTCTATAGTCTCACTGCTCTTACAGTAAAGAATCCGCCACTGTTATTATGCTTAAACCCTCTCTCCTTCAGACGTAGAGATTGCCCCCTTGTCCCTGTCTCAGGTCCATGATAAAAAGATCATCAGAAAAGTCTTTGTACTGTCCCCTCATATATTTATACATTAACATAAGATCACCCCTTAGCCTTTGTTTTTCCAAAATAAATAGCCCCAAGCGTAATAATCTATCCTGGTATTGCAGAGCCCCCAGTCCTCTTAATAACCTTGGTCGCTCTTCTCTGCACTCACTCCAGTTCAGCTATGTCTTTCTTATACACCAGAGACCAGAACTGTGCACAGTATTCCAAGTGTGGTCGAGCTAGTGACTTGTATAGAGGTAAAATTATGTTCTCCTCATGAGCATCTATGCCTCTTTTAATGCATCCCATTATTTTATTTGCCTTTGTAGCAGCTGCCTGACACTGGCCACTAAATGTGAGTTTGTCATCCACCCATACACCCAGGTCTTTTTCATTGACGGTTTTGCCCATAGTTTTAGAATTAAGCACATAGTTATACATCTTATTACTTCTACCCAAGTGCATGACCTTACATTTATCCCCATTAAAGCTCATTTGCCATTCATCAGCCCAAGCTTCTAGTTTACATAAATCATCCTGTAATATAAAATTGTCCTCCTCTGTATTGATTACCCTGCAGAGTTTAGTGTCATCTGCAAATATTGAAATTCTACTCTGTATGCCCCCTACAAAGTCATTAACCCCTTCCCGATCTGTGACACAGCGTATGCGTCATGAAAGTCGGTGCCAATCCGACCTGTGACGCATATGCTGTGTCACAGAATGATCGCGTTCCTGCAGGCCAGTTGAAAGGGTTAACTCCAATTTCACCCGACCTACAGGAACAGGGGGAGTGGTACTTCAGCCCAGGAGGGGGTGGCTTCGCCCCACCGTGGCTACGATCGCTCTGATTGGCTGTGGAAAGTGAAAGAGAAAATCAAAGCAATCGTAATATTTCAGCAATGAAAATAGATGAAATATTACAATCCAGCCATGGCCGATGCTGCAATATCATCGGCCATGGCTGGAGACCCTAATCTGCCCCCCCCCCCCCCCCCGACTGACAGCGGCGATCTGACGCTGCTGTTAGCATTTCCATCCCCTCCGTTCTGTCCCTGCTGCACTCCTCTCCCCTCTGCCCCCCCGTCCTGTCTGGCGCCCGCCCGCTGTCCAATCCCACCCCCCATACTTACTGAGTCCTGGGGTCCCTCCCGGTGTCCGTCCGGCTTCCAGGATGGCCGCCGCCATCTTGCAAAATGGCAGGCGCATGCGCAGTGCGCCCGCCAAATCTGCCGGCCGACAGATTCGTTCATTCATTTTGATCACTGTGATACATCCTATCACAGTGATCAAAATAAAAAAATAGTAAATAGCCCCCCCCTTTATCACCCCCATAGGTAGGGAACATCATTAGGGTTAGAATTAGGGTTAGGGTTAGAATTAGGGTTAGGGTTGCAATTAGGGTTAGGGTTAGAATTAGGGTTAGGGTTAGGGTTAGGGTTAGGGCCGGCCGACAGATTCGTTCATTCATTTTGATCACTGTGATACATCTACGTGGGCTGTGCAATGTACTGCGTGGGCTGTGCAGTGTACTGCGTGGGCTGTGCAATGTACTGCGTGGGCTGTGCAATATACTACGTGGGCTGTGCAATATACTACGTGGGCTGTGCAATGTGCTACATGGGCTGTGCAATATACTACGTGGGTTGAGCAATATAATACATGGGCTGTGCAATATAATACATGGGCTGTGCAATATACTATGTGGGCTGTGCAATATAATACGGGGGCTGTGCAATATAATGCGTGGGCTGTGCAATATACTATGTGGGCTGTGCAATATAATACGTGGGCTGTGCAATATAATACGTGGGCTGTGCAATGTACTACATGGGCTGTGCAATATAATTCGTGGGATGTGCAATGTACTATGTGGACTGTGCAATGTACTGCATGGGCTGTGCAATGTACTATGTGGGCTGTGCAATGTACTGCCTGGGCTGTGCAATGTACTGCATGGGCTGTGCTATGTACTATGTGGGCTGTGCAATGTACTACATGGGCTGTGCAATGTACTGCGTAGGCTGTGCAATATACTACGTGGGCTGTGCAATATACTACGTGAGCTGTGCTATATACTACTTGGGCTGTGCAATATACTATGTGGGCTGTGCAATGTACTATGTGGGCTGTGAAATGTACTGCATGGGCTGTGCTATATACTACGTGGGCTGTGCAATATACTACGTGGGCTGTGCAATGTACTACGTGGGCTGTGCAATATACTGCATGGGCTGTGCTATATACTACGTGGGATGTGCAATATACTACGTGGGCTGTTATACACTACGTGGCCTGTGTTATACACTACGTGGGCTGTGTTATGCACTATTTGGCCTGTGTTATACACTACATGGGCTGTGTTCTATACTGCGTGCGTGGGCTGTTATATAGTACGTGACCTGTGTTATATGCTACGTGGGCTATTATAAACTACGTGGCTGTGTTATATGCTATGTGGGCTGTTATACACTCCGTGGGCTGTGCTATATACTACGTGGCTGTGCTATATACTCTGTGGGCTGTGTTATATACTACTTGGCTGTGCTATATACTCCGTGTGCTGTGCTATATACTCCGTGGGCTGTGCTATATACTACGTGGCTGTGCTATATACTACGTGGCTGTGCTATATACTATGTGGCTGTGCAATATACTACGTGGCTGTGCTATTTACTACGTGGGCTGTTATATACTACATGGCCGGCCATGAACAATCATCGACAGGGGCGAATTGGAGCGGGATTTGAACCACGCTTCGCTAATTGGTCACGGCTGGCCGAATCCAGTGTATTCAATGTATTATTCTAAAATCTTCATAAATAACTTACATACAGTACATATTCTAGAATACCCGATGCGTTAGAATCAGGCTACCATCTAGTCTTCAATAAATGCACAAGTTTATGTTGATACTTTTCTTATCCCATCAATTGAAAGGATGTTTGGGGTTGATGAAATCATTTTTCAAGATGATAATGCATCCTGCCATAGAGTAAAAACTGTGAAAACATTCCTTGAAAAAAGATACATAAGGTCAATGTCATGGCCTGCAAATAGTCCGGATCTCAATCCAATTGAAAATCTTTGGTGGAAGTTGAAGAAAATGGTCCATGACAAGGCTCCAACCTGCAAAGCTGATCTGGCAACAGCAATCAGAGAAAGGTGGAGCCAGATTGATGAAGAGTACTGTTTGGCACTCAATAAGTCCATGCCTCAGAGACTGCAAGCTTTTATAAATGCCAGAGGAGGTGCAACAAAATACTAGTGATGTGTTGGAGTATTTTTTTGTTTGTTTGTTTTTCATGATTCCATAATTTTTTCCTTCATAATTGAGTGACTCCATAATTTTTACCCTATGCTTGGTTAAAAAAAGTAACCATTACTGACTACCACATTTCTTTTAGTGTTTCTTAAAGCCATAAAGTTGCCATTTGAAATGACTTTAGCTTTGTGCCATGTCTGTGATCTGCTTTTTTTTATAGAAAATTAAACAACTGAATGAACATCCTCCAAGGCCGGTGATTACATAATTTTTGCCAGGGGTTGTAATTACTTGCCACTACAATTTGGAACTTTCTAGTAGATCACTACTGTGAGATATTCCATTAATCCAATTTGTGCTGAATATTTTTATTATTGTTACTATTATTATTAACGACCTTAGAGTCGATCTCGAACCATGGCATCTTGATGGATTAATGCTCTGTAAGAAGATCAATCTTTTGCAAGCCTAGATAGGTCCAACAGGGTCTTCTCCGCTGTTGTCTTGATTGTATCAAACCATCGGGTTGCTGATCTTCCTCTCTGTCTTGTGTCTTCTATATCACCGACAATTATGTCCTTCTCCAGTGAATATGCAAATTGCCTCTTCAGAGAAAAAGAGGACTTGAACTCTATAGCGCCACCTGTTGGAAGTAGCGATCCTACAAGTCGCAATCAACCCTTTAACGAGTCTTGCAATATGACTTAGCATAAGAGCCAAATCAGAATCTCAATTCGCAGACAGTGTTTCGGGCTGTTGGCCCTCGTCAGTGCAAAGCATGAGACCTGATTTGGCTAGGTGAGAGGCTCTGGACTGAGGTTTCTCCTTGTGGAGAGTGACATTACTGCTCATAGTTGTCTAATATATTGTTAGCACCACGCCGGAGTCCTGCTCTGACAGGCAGGGTCTCCAGGGTGTCACTTCACTCACCCGTGCTGCGGTCAGTTCTTCCCTTCCCCATGCTCTGCAAGCTTTCAGACAGTCCTCTAGCCATGTCCTTAGGGCACTCGCGCGTGCACTCCCGCCCTCTTAAAGGGTTAGTGCGTGCACTTGCTATTTCCTATTTTGCAGTCTAAGTTGTGTAAGGTTGCATTCCTGTCCCTGCTGCACTCCGGTGCAAATCCTGCCTGCTGCATTCTGGTGCAAACCCTGCCTGCTGCATTTAGGTGCAAATCCTGCCTGCTGCACTCTGATGCAGATACTGCCTGCTGCACTCTGATGCAGATCCTGCCTGCTGCACTCTGATGCAGATCCTGCCTGCTGCACTCTGATACAAACACTGTCTGCTGCACTCTGGTGCAAACTCTGCTGCACTCTGATGCGAACTGTCTGCTGCATTCTAAATCAAACTGGGTCCAGCTGCTGCGCATCCATTGGTTTGTCCTGGAGTGGCACCTGGCGTTCATCGGGAGCCAAGTCTAACCTCACCATCAGAGGCTCTAGTGAACAGTCAGGTGTTCGCTTAGTCATGCCCCTCGAGGCTTTCCCGGTCCGTGGCACAGTGGTTCCACAAACCATGTCCGAGACATATATATTCAGATAATTTGAATATATAGTGTTACTGAAGTGTTTCATGTTAGCACAATATATCTTAATCTAACTAATAAAGACTATATTTTATTCACTTACTGTCCCTTCTTTCCCTCCTTATGTAAGTTACCCACACTGATCCATAAGGTATAGCTAGTCTATGGACAGGTGATAAGTTCTCTTCACCAAACAACCCCTTTAATGTTTGTGATGTATATGGTACTAAGCAAAAGAAGAAAAGTCTCATGTGCAAGTGCAATTCCATCCAGCCTAAATGATTAAACATATTCACAATAACATAGTATCCAAGTAATAAACAAGACTTTACTGGATAAATCGTATTCATTGTGTCTGAATTATCGGCCTTATAGCTGCAGCTGCCTCAAATGGTGCTGGGTGCTAAGCAGTGATAGGAGCCGCCTCTCCCCTCCACGAAACAACCAATATTGGCAGAAGAAACAAACATTAACACTTTGGTTGGTTTGTTGCCTGCGCACCAAAAAATGCAGAGACACTGTTAAATGGATGGACAGACAGTCTTGACGGACACAGAATCCTGTTTCATTTGCAGTTCAGCACCGTCAGCTGGACAACCTCATGATCTATGGGGGCTGCATTCTGACCTCTGAGGGATATTCTCATGTACCAAGGGGTCTTAGAGCAGAATGTTTTCTCTTTGCATGCACTGAACTCAGTTTTTGGCTTATCACTTAACTCCTCCAAATTAAAAGCGAAAGCAGCAGTTAATCAGGAATAAAAGGGTGTGAGTCGCAGGACTGTAAGTATGTGTTTCCTTAGTACAAAGGTTAGACATAAGCAGAATTGGCAAAATAATAAATAAAAGCCTTACACTTTATTCACTGACCATGCTGTCATTAAGCTTTTTTCAACCATTGAAACATTTTTGCTACATTTTAAAGAAGCACTCCTCCTCCTCCCATACAAGTATGTATCCTCTTATTATATTGCAGTCATCATATTATATAGCACTCACATTTGCTCATTTTGCCTTACTACCCAGATGATAATTCTCTTTTCTTTGTCCTATGTACAAACGGGAAGTCTGTTGTCCCAGCAATTATTATTCCCCTCTTCAACTCCTGACCCAGCTTTTCCCTCCTCTCCCTGCCAGGGACTTTTGCAGTGATGACTCATGCAGGGAAAATTGACCTCCTGTTTCTACATAGAGCTTAGAAGGATTCAGCTTGTCAGTTATTAATCACGTGGTATCATAGACTTAATGGAAAAAGAGAAGAATTAGCCTGGTAGAAAGGCAAAATGAGCAATTGTAAGTGCACAGTGCTGTATAATATAATGCTTGCAATTTATTAAAAGGATAACCACCTTGATAGGAGGGGGGCTCTTTAATATTTCACAAATCAGCAACAATCAGAAGAATGGAGCAGTATTATCCCCATTAGAAAGGAACTCACGTCTGACTGCTGTTCCATCCATTCTCTATGAGGCTCCCGGAAATAGCTAAATGTTGCCCCTAGGAGTCATACCCTTGGAATAAATGGAGCGGCAGTAGCTTGTGGAGTTAAAGTGCCCTGTTCTGCCAGTCTCTGGGGTCCCAGCTGATACTGCCATCGATTTGTAAGTTGTCAGTGTCACCCATCTTATCCATAGGTGGCAACTTCTGTTTACCCGACAACTCCTTTAATGTTTTCGATAAATGGTCCTACGCAAAAGTAGAAAAGCTTCATTTACAAATGCAGAATAATGACATCCAGCCTAAACAAATCATAGAGGATAATCAAGTATCCAAGTAACAAACAAGACTTTCCTGGACACATCGTATTCATTGTGTCTGAATTATCGGCCTTAAAGCTGCAGCTGCTTCCAGTGGTGCTGGGTGCTAAGCAGTGATAGGAGCCGCCTCTCCCCTCCACAAAACAACCAGAAGAGACAAACATTAACACTTTGTGGAGGCCCTGGGGTCTTTTTTTGCCTACATACCAAAAAATGGCCAAAGATAGTAAATTCGATGGACAGAGAGGCGATGAGCAAAGTCCTATGTTTAGTAGCAAGTGTGTCATGAACTGTTACATGCAGATTGTAGGGTTAACACTTACATAATTCTTACATTATTCCCTTCTCCTTTCACTAACAATAAAGCTTTATATTATTCACAAGAAAGTGATGTGGGGGAGATGGCATCTGGCTGATGACACCCACAATGACTATAGTTTAACCACTTTGGAGGAAATCGCCACCCTGTTACATTATTCCACTGACCATTACTGCAACCATTGGAGAACGAATGTGTTAAGGGGCTTGGCCACATATACAACACAATCCCAACGACACTGCGAGGACCCACATTCTGGTGACAGAAACTGAGTGGAGAAGACACCGGTCTCACAAGGCTCCTCCACAGCACTGAACACCATGGGTAAGTCAGTGTGGGAATGACGTTACCGTTATGGGTATCCCAAGCAGATCAGTAGGGTTACACCAGAACCTGGGATTGCTTTATGTTTACTCATGTGTTATAATATTATGTTATGGAGTTACATCAAAAGAGCTAAAGATATGTTTCATCCAAATGCAGCAAATAACTTTCTGATCTGTAGAGTTCAAAGAACATTCTACAACTAAGGGGAAGCAAAACGTTTTATTGTTTCCAGTAAGAGTGCTGAGCTCATCATGGATTCCTGGGATGGACTACACTCACAATCCGTCATCTCCAGAACAGAAGTGGTAGATGTGGAGGACCTGTGAGAGGATGGCTGGTGTAATGGGTTTGTGCGGCCACCAGTGTTCTTTACTTCACAATCTCTTCTACCTCAGAGGATTAATAATGTATCCTTCGTGAGGTTGGATGATCACTTCATCCATTATTGCCATTACTGGCACTGCTGACATATTTGCATTATTTCACTTCATGTTACACTACATGTAACATGGGAAGTTATGGAGCAGAATTGGTAACGACATTGTAACCTGTTCACTCACTACTGTATTACGAATGTCGTAAGCTCAGTCATTGTTCTATAAAGCCTTATCTATGAAAGGTAACCACTTTACAATAGGAGCCACTAGCTCTGAGAACAGCGGCTGCAGCACAAGACGTGTAGGATCCTATCAGACTAAATGAACAATGAACCATATAATGATTAGGGTTCTAAGTTTGTCATGTCAAGAGCTGATGCTTGTAGGGTACCTAAAGGGGGACATGGAAAGGGGTTGTAAAGATGTGAATACCCCTTTAAGGCTGTGTGCACACGTAGCATTTTTCAGTGCAGATTTGTCACAAGACCTGAAGGGTTTCTCAATGGGAACATCACGTCCAAAGCACTGCAGCCAATCACTAAGCTCGGTGGCTCTAGCAATGTAGACTGCACAAGCCACTGAGCCTAGTGATTGCCTGCAGTGCTGGTGATGTGATGTCACCACTGCGGTCTGTCAATAAAGCCAAAGTAAGTGGTTAAGAGCCAGTGCTGGAGCAGAAGAGGATAAGGAAGAGCACCGTTTGGTATTTTCACCCTGTGGGAGTCTATAAAGTAAATAAATATGCAAATTGCCTCTTCTGAGAAAAAGAGGACTTAACTCTATAGCGCCACCTTGTTGGAAGTAGCGATCCTACAAGTCACAATCAACCCTCTAACGAGTCGTGCAATATGACTTAGGATAAAAGCCAAATCAGTATCTCAATTCGCAGACACGGTGTTTCGGGCTGTTGGCCCTCGTCAGTGCGAAGCATGAGAACTGATTTGGCTAGATGAGAGGCTCTGGACTGGGGTCTAAGTAAATAGTCATTTTTGGAGTAAAGCTCAGAACACAGCACTTCAGATTGTGAGATTCTCTAAAAGCAAATTCTTCATAGTGGTTACAACCAGTAGAGATTGTGTGTGGGGTAGCTACTGTCCTGTCACTGTCAGAGGTGGGAGGATGGCGTCCGGTGCTCACAGCATATTACTGATTATGCCCTGTATATGTATATATATATATATATATATATATATATATATATATATATAGTGACATCATACTCAATCAGCATCACTGGCCACAATGGAGCTTATCTTCTAAATTGCCTAAAATTAGTTTGTGAAGAATCTGATTTGTCCACTACTTTCGTGACAATAGCCGGATAGTAAATCTGTGTAATCTGTGTACAGCCATGTAACAATGTATTTGAGTATATCTGCTGTCTCCTATGGAATATGGAAGTGTCCTCCTGCCTTACTGTCCTATACAATGTGGCATGTTTATCAACACCACGGCACAGTGGTCTCTGTGTTCCCGTGAGTGGTCGGAGTAACGTGAGGTTGTCGGTGTCAGACCACGCCAGGCGCCCCTCACCACAGTGCCTTGTTTCCACTACAGAGGCTGATTGTCTGTTCTGATGGCCGGTGGGAGCGTTGTGTATTGTGTAGAGGTTATGAATACATTTTCTGTAGACTAATACTGTATGTTGTGAGAAGAAACAAAAGCATCACAGTCTTGCTACATAACTCAAATACATCAGCTTTTTGGCACCAATAATACAAATATTCTAGATAAAAATCCAGAGAGAGTGGACTGGGCTCCATTGTTTATTTAGAGTTCTGGGAACAATGGACGTGTTGATTTGGGGTCAGCGGTGGATGCAATGAGTTAACCGAGGATCCCATCAGCGAGCTTGTTTTATCAGAAGCGATTATAACTTTTAACTCTTTCTTTTCTCTGCTTCTGCATGACCAGATGAAAGTTTAGCTGAGCTTTAAGGTCATACTCTCCTGTCAAAAAAGGATTCTCTTATGCAATTGGTCCAAAAGTGTTAATGAAATCGATTTGCAAAATTAATTATAATTTAAAAATACATTCAACTAAAGGGGTTTTCTGATTAAAAAAATGAATTGATACTCACTGAATGGAAGAAGACAGCAAAAAAAAAGTCAGCAGCCATGACGCAATACCGGAGGCTGCGGAGTTCTGCCCCACACATTGCTCATATCTGTCTGCTGCTGATACCGGTTTCAGCTGATCGGTGGCGGCTCTTGGTCTTGGATGCCCACTGATCGCATATTGATGATCTATCCTACTGGTAGGCTACCAATATGTCGGCCCAGACATCCCATTTAATGGCTGTCTTCTTGAAGATTTAACATCAGCATTAAAGCTAGGTGTATGCTGTCCTTCACAAGTACTACAAGGACAAGATAAGATGTAAGAGGTGCTGGTTGGTGATGTGTCCCTTTAGAGCGGTCCCCTATTCAGAGATCAAGAAAATTATTCATACTTGTGTTTCTTAAGGGGTTGACACCTTTTCATGGCTAACTGAGAAGACGGGAACAAATAGCAGCTTTCCAGACAACTCCGGTGTCTCCACAAGGCACTGGACCTTATGAAGAGACCTGAGAAGTCTCCACAGTGGCTATTTCTTCCCATCTTTTCAGGTGTCCATTAAACAGTATCAGCCACTGAGAAAATGCAATTTTGAATATTTTTCTATCTATTGGTGAACACGATACAGAGATATATTTTTCCTGGGATGACTTTCGGAATGCATGGTCAGTTTACAGGACGCCGGCACGCATCACTAGGACAACTCTCTGGAGATTAATCCACAAACAAGTATAGTCTAGAATATGGACAGAAAGTGACCCGTGGTCCAGAATTACATTTGTAAAATGTGAATTCTGTACAGCCTACCTCCTGCGGGGACGTCTCATTGGATATAACCAGTGCAGTCAGGTGACACGCAATGATGTGGCAGGAAGCCAGCAGCACTAGTCCGCTGCTACAGAGGTGCCAGGGAAAGCCGCCATATCCCACTGCACCAAAGCGGCACAAAGTGCTACTGATGTATGTGCAGTTTCTGGAGAAACTGCTGTGGAAATGTTCTTAAAAATTCAAGTCTGTTTAAATATATATAACTAGCTGAAGAGCCCGGCATTGCCCGGGCATAGTAACTAATTGTGGTTAGTTATAACAACGGCAGCAGTTAAAGGGCCTTAGGCCCCTTTCACACATCAGTTTGGCTTGACGGATCAACGGATCTGTCGCAGATTGTGAAAAACTAATATGACGGTGTCATGATCCGTTCCAGGGTTTATTAGTGTCTGCCCTTTTTTTTGGACGGATCATGTCAAGGGTTAACTTTGCTCTGCCTCATTCTGGGTTCTGGTTTGCTATTTAGCTCCCATGAATCTTGCTGGCAGTGTCAGCTATAGTTCTGCCTTCCGCATGTGAACCTGACCCAGCTGGTAGCTCTTGATTTGCCGTGTTGTGAACCCTGACTTGTCCTGTGTCTGTTAACTCCCTCTGTCTGCCCTTTTCCCAGTATTTCTCTGTCTGCTTGATTCTCTGGTTCTGATATCCTGGCTTGGTTATTTACTTTTTTACTGTTTGTCCCTATTGTACCGTATATTGCCTGTTATGGTTTACCGATCTGTGGCTACATCCTGACTATCCGTCTTTCTAATCCTATTATACTGTCGTGCTATCTCTTGCTTTTGACTCGGATTGTCTGACCATTCTCTTGCCACTTGGTGGCGTCTGTTCTGCTGTCCTGTGTGTGCAGTCTCACTTTGCTCTCAAGCTCCCCCTGGTGGAGGTTGTGCTGTACTGCACTGCAGCAGCCTGACATTATAGCTGACCCATACATTTAAATATTCAAATTGCCTCTTCTGAGAAAAAGAGGACTTAAACTCTATAGTGCCACCTGTTGGAAGTAGCGATCCTACAAGTCACAATCAACCCTTTAATGAGTCGTGCAATATGACTTAGGATAAAAGCCAAATCAGTATCTCAATTCGCAGACATGGTGTTTCGGGCTGTTGGCCCTCGTCAGTGTGAAGCATGAGAACTGATTTGGCTACGTGAGAGGCTCTGGACTGGGGTCTAAGGTGTAGCGTGGGTAGCCACGGTGTGTCTGCGAATTGAGATACTGATTTGGCTTTTATCCTAAGTCATATTGCACGACTCATTAAAGGGTTGATTGTGACTTGTAGGATCGCTACTTCCAACAAGTGGCGCTATAGAGTTTAAGTCCTCTTTTTCTCAGAAGAGGCAATTTGAATATTTAATTTCCCAGAGGAGCATTGCACGGCGAATAAGCCTCCTTACCTTGACAAGCCAGCTGGTATGTCACTCTCCATAAGGAGAAACGCTACCCCTTAGACCCCATACATTTAAAGGGATTTCTGCTTTTTTTTTTCTGTGCTCTGTTTGCTATGGATCCGCTCCATATCTTGGCGGATCAAATGGACAGTTTGACATTTATTATACAAGACCTGTTTGTGGAACAGAGGGCCTTGTTCTCATCTCATAACCACCTGCAAAGGGAGCTTTCTGACACAGTTAAATCATTGCAGACTGACTGTAAGCACTCTGACACTGTTGATGTCTCTTTGCACTCTCCTGAACCTATTGTCAAGCTCCCAGATACCTTCTCTGGGGAGAGGGAGAGATTTCATACTTTTAAGGAGAGTTGCAAGCTTTTTTTTCTCTTAGACCTCGATCTTCTGGAGATGAGAGTCAGCGGGTGGTGATAATTATTTCCTTACTGCGGGAGGGACCTTATTCATGGGCTTTCTCTTTACCTGCTTCTGCCCCTGAACCAGGGGCGTAGCTAGAGCTTTTGCCGCCCGGGGCTGTTCCCGAGTTTGGCGCCCCCCCCCAGAACGTATGCGATTTTCACACTTAGTCATGTACCGACGAGCTCCTCTCCCTTAAGCTCCCAATGTTCAGTGAAAAACTGAGAGAAGCAGAAGAGAAGCTCGTTGTTACAGGACCATGAGTATGAAAATCGCATATGAGTGACGTGTCCATGTGTCGACGACTGGAACCTGCAGAGCTGAATCCTGACATCGCAGCTTCTGAATTCTCACAACTAATGCACTGCACACTTTTAGGATTCTCCCTGGCCGGTGGATAGTCATGTCAGCACAAGCATGCGATTTGTATACTTCTGACCACATTCCGACTGGACGTGCCCGGCCTCGCTCAGTTCATTTTCATAGAGTGAGGCCACACGTGTCTAGTCAGCACGTGACCGCATGTATGTAAATCGCCAGCACCAGAGAATCCTGACAGTGTGCAGGGCGCACTGTGAGAACTCAGAAGTCTGCAGTCACAAAGAATGACTGCAGACTCATCACAAACCTGGACATCCCCTTTAATGCTCCTAACATAAATAAAAACATGAGAGTTAGTCAGTATCACAAATAACATTTACATCCAGGTACCTGATAGATGGCGTCGTCTCTGGAGTCGTTCTCCTTTTCTTCATCTTATCCAGACCCCATGATGAGTTTTCTCATCCACAGCCGTCTCTGCAGACTTCCATCTTCTCTGTTCTTTTGCAGAAAATCTCCACATGACGCCCTTAAAGATACAAGTGTCATTATAATGCTCCTGAATGAAAAATTTCCCCTCACTATATTGTCTGCACAAAATATGACCCCCACACTGTCCCTCTTATGGTACATGCTCTTCACACTGACCTCTCCTTTCTATACCGGACCCCTCTTCACACTGACCTCTCACACTGTGTCCCCCCTATAGGGCCCAGTATTTATACTGTCCCCTCTCATCACACTCCCCCTCCTTGGTATACTGTCCCCTCCTGGCTGTGCCCTTACACTGTCTCCCATGCTACGCATGCACACATCCCAACACCCTCACTCCCCGTACTCTGTCCACATACGTTTTTCACATCGCTACTCATACTGTGTCCGCATACATTCCCCCGTTTGACCCCAAGCTGTCTGCACCCATCCCCCATACCGTTTCCTCATATATGCCCCCCCATCTCCCCCTTTGCTCTTCATTTTGTGTCCTCAGATCTCCCCCACACATTAAATCCCCCCATTCCCTTGACAAATCTCCCCCCACACACATTCAATCCCCCATCTCCACTCACATTAAATCTCCCCCCACAATAAATCCCCCCATCTCCACTCACAGTAAATCCCCAATCCAATAATATATCCCACTATCCCCACTCACATTAAATCCCCCCAGTCACAGTAAATCCCCCCCACAATATATCCCCCCATCCCCTCACAGTAAATCCCCCCCACAATATATGCCCCCCATCCCCTCACAGTAAATCCCCCCCACAATATATGCCCCCCATCCCCTCACAGTAAATCCCCCCCACAATATATGCCCCCATCCCCACTCACAGTAAATCCCCCCCACAATATATGCCCCCATCCCCACTCACAGTAAATCCCCCCCCCACAATATATGCCCCCCATCCACTCACAGTAAATCCCCCCCCACAATATATGCCCCCCATCCACTCACAGTAAATCCCCCCCCCCACAATGTATGCCCCCCCATTCCCACTTACAGTAAATCCCCCCCTGCACCTTCGGTGTCTTCAGCTCCACTGGAGCACTTACCACCGCTCTGTGTCTCCTGCTCTGCCGCGCAGGTGAGTGACGTCAGCAGCGTGATCACATGACCTGATCACACTGCTGGCGTCGCTCTGACCCGGCAGTCAGAGCTTCAATTGTACTCGCATCTCAGATACGAGTACAATTGAACACTGGGAGCCGGCGCGCCGCAGCTTCTCTGTGCCGGCTGTCAGCTTGACAGTCGGCACAGAGAACAGCTGACTCCCAGTGCGGGGGGGGGTGGCAGAATGCAGCCGCCGGGGGAGACACTGCAGACCGCCGCTTTAGGCGGCCCGACTGCGCCCCCCTGCCGGCTGCTCCCCCCTAGATACGCCACTGACTCACCCCCACATTGTGCCGCCCCCCCGCACTGTGCCGCCCGGGGCGGCCCGCCCCCCCCGCACCCCCCTTCCTACGCCACTGCCCTGAACGTGTGTCTGTGGATAGATTCTCTGAGGCTCTGGGACTTATTTATGATGAACCAGACCGGGTCAGGGTTGCAGAGGGCATGATCATGAGTCTCTCCCAGAATGAACTCACTGCTGAACAGTATTGTTCTGAGTTTAGGCCGTGGTCCGTTGAGGTGTCTTGGGGTGACTCTGCTCTGAGATGCCTGTTTGAGAGAGGACTTTCTGATCATCTCAAGGACGCGCTGGCCCTTCACACGCCTCCCAGTTCCCTGGTGGAGGCCATGACTCAGGCCATTCGTATGGACCGGAGATTACGGGAGAGAAGAATTATCCAGCGTGAGATTAATGTTTTGCCTGCCAAGTCTGAGGTGATGTCATTCAAGGAGAATATGGAAGTTGGTGCCATCAATTTCAAGGAGAAGGAGAGGAAACGGTGACGTGATGGGAAATTATGTTTTTATTGTGGAGATCCAGGACATTGGAAGAAGGACTGCCCCTCTTGTCCATTGAGTAACAAGCTGCCAAGTCTGGGTGATGGTCTAGGAGGTCATTCAGACTCTCAAGTACCATTTTCGTCATTGCAAAAAGTTTTGTTAGAGGTGGAACTGTGTTATGGAGGTTTTTTTGCATCCACTTCTGCATTTGTGGACTGTGGATCTTCCATTAACTTCATTTTCTCTAGTCTGGTGTTAAAGTTAGGGACAGTTAGTCTAGAGACTCCCATCCATATCATTGCCATTGATAAGACACTGTTGGCTCAAAATGTCCTTAAATTTGTCTCTGAGGAGTTCCTCCTCAAGGTGGGTTCCTTGCACCAGGAACGAATTTCATGTTATGTTATGAATAATCTTCCTGCAGGACTGGTGTTGGGGTTCCCCTGGTTGCAGAGGCATAATCCTGTTATAGACTGGGGATCTCGTGATATTGTTAAATGGGGTCCTAATTGTTCCAATGGTTGTCTTTCTGCTGTGTTTGTGACCGCCATTAGTCCGGAGGGTATTCCGGAGTACCTAAAGGACTTTGGGGATGTGTTCTCTGAAAAAGAGGCTGAGGTCTTACCACCCCATCATCCTTATGATTGTACCATCAACCTTATTCCGGGTTCTAAATTGCCCAAAGCCCGTTTGTACAATCTTTCTGGCCCGGAATGTACTGCTATGAAAAACTATATCTCTGATAGTCTACGCAAAGGTCACATCCATCCCTCTGTCTCACCTGTGGCCGCGGAATTTTTTTTGTCAAGAAAAAAGATGGTGGTTTACACCCATGCCTCGATTTCCGGGAACTAAATAAAATTACGTTGAGAAATACCTACCCTCTCCCACTCATTCCTGATCTCTATAACTAATTGTCTGGGGCTAAGTGGTTTTCCAAACTCGATCTTAAGGAAGCATATAACCTTATCCGCATTCAGGAAGGGGATAAGTGGAAAATGGCATTTCTCACCTCCAAGGGCCTGTTTGAAAATTTGGTCATGCCCTTTGGTCTCACGAACGCGCCCGTGGTGTTTCAAAACTTTATGAATGATGTTTGTTCTGATTTTATCGGGTGCTTTATGGTTATATACTGGGATGATATCCTTGTTTTCTCGCCTGACAAGGAATCTCACATTGGTCATTTACGTGCTGTTCTTCACAGGTTACGGGGAAATTCTTTGTTCGCTAAACCAGAGAAATGTTTGTTTTGTGTCCAGGAGTTTTCTTTTCTGGGGATCATCCTTTCTGCGAATGGGTTTCGGATGGATCCCGGAAAGGTACAGGCCATTGTTGATTGGGTGCAACCCAATGACATCAAGGGGTTGCAGCGTTTTCTGGGTTTTGCCAATTATTACCGGAAATTCATCAAGGGGTTTTTTCAGGTAGTCAAGCCACTCACCGATCTCACTTGCAAGGGGGCTGATCTCAACGTTTGGTCATCCTTGGCAGTTGAAGCATTTATTACATTAAAAAAGTGTTTTATGTCTGCTCCTGTATTAGTTCAGCCCGATCCATCTAAACCATTCATTGTAGAGGTGGACGCATCAGAGGTGGGAGTAGGGGCGGTGTTGTCTCAGGGACCCGTTACTTTGACCAACTTAAGACCATGTGCTTTTTCTCCCGTAAGTTTTCTTCTGCTGAGAGGAACTATGATGTTGTGAACTGGGAGTTATTGGCTATAAAAATGGCTTTTGAAGAATGGAGGCATTTTTTGGAGGGGGCAGTTCATCGGATCACGGTGATTACTGATCACAAGAACTTGTCTTATATTGAAACTGCCAAATGGTTAACTCCTAGACAGGCTAGTTGGTCGTTTTTTTTCTCTCGTTTTCATTTTTCAATCACTTTGCGAGGGTATCCTCTGAATTGGAGCAGGAGATTCGAAAGGCTCAGTCTCTTGCTCCTCCCTCTTTGCCTGACAATAAGCACGATTCTGCTCTTAGTGGTCACCCGGGGATCTCTGCCACCCGGAAAGCTATTGCTAGGCTGTTTTGTTGGCCCTCCATGAAATCTGATATCATTGTGTTTGTGTCTGCTTGTGATACCTGTGCCCATGCTAAGAGCTCCCATAACGGCCGGCCGGGGAATTGATGCCATTGCCAATTCCAGATAGACCTTGGACTCATTTGTCCATGGATTTTATCACTGATCTCCCTCCTTCCAATGGCAAAACTGTAATCTGGGTAGTGGTTGACAGATTCAGTAAGCAAGCGCATTATGTACCTCTGGCAGGATTGCCTAATGCTGAGACACTATCTAGATTGTTTGTTGAGCACGTTGTACGGCTGCATGGCGTGCCTTTGAGTGTGGTTTCTGATAGAGGAGTACAATTTGTGTCCAAATTTTGGAGGGCATTTTGTAAAAGATTGGGTATTTGTTTGACCTTCTCCTCTGCTTACCATCCTGAGACCAACGGGCAGACGGAGAGGACCAATCAGTCACTTGAACAGATTTTGAGGTGTCTTGCTACGTCTCAGCAGGATGATTGGTGTTCTTCGTTGCCCGTGGCTGAATTTGCATTTAATAATCGGATTAACCAGTCCACGGGCACCTCTCCATTCTTCTGTAACTACGGTTTTCACCCCCATTTTGGTGAATTTTCTAGGCTGGATTCAGGATGTCCAGGGGCTGATACGGCAGTGCAACAGTTTGGGGAGGTGTGGAGGGAGGTCCAGAAGAACATTAGGAAGGCTCAGGGCAAACAAACTTTTTGCTGATAAGCGACGGTCTGTAGGACCTATATTCCTGGTAGGAGATAAAGTGTGGTTGTCTACCAAGAACATTCATCTAAAGATTCCTTCTGCTAAGCTTGGTCCCAGGTTTATTGGTCCTTACGAGATCATTGAGGTGGTCAATGCAGTTGCCTTTCGTTTACGCCTTCCTCAGTCACTTCGGATCCCCAATGTGTTCCATAAATCCCTTCTTAAGTCATTTGTACCATCTTCCACTGGACCTCAATCCCCTCCGCCTCCTGTCTCTTTGGATGGTCAGACCGAGTTTGAAGTAGAACGGATCGTGGATTCTCGCATGGTCCGTAGTTCACTTCAGTATTTGGTCCATTGGAGGGGTTATGGTCCTGAGGATCGATCTTGGGTCCCGGCGCGATCTGTCCATGCTGATCGATTGGTCCTGGCATTTCATGCACTTTATCCTAGGAAACCTGTGGTCCGGTGCCCCCCCCCCCCCCTTGAGAGGAGGGTACCGTCATGATCCGTTCCAGGGTTTATTAGGGTCTGCCCTTTTTTTTGGACGGATCATGTCAAGGGTTAGCTTTGCTCTGCCTCATTCTGGGTTCAGGTTTGCTATTTAGCTCCCATGAATCTTGCTGGCAGTGTCAGCTATAGTTCTGCCTTCCACGTGTGAACCTGACCCTGCTGGTAGCTCTTGATTTGCCCTGCTGTGAATCCTGACTTGTCCTGTGTCTGTTAACTCTCTCTGTCTGCCCTTTTCCCAGTATTTCTCTGTCTGTTTGTCTGCTTGATTCTCTGGTTCTGATTTCCTGGCTTGGTTATTTACTTCATTACTGTTTGTCCCTATTGTACCGTATATTGCCCGTTCTGGTTTACTGATCTCTGGCTACGTCCTGACTATCCGTCTGTCTAATCCTATTATACTGTCGTGCTATCTCGTGCTTTTGACTCGGCTTGTCTGACCATTCTCTTGCCACTTGGTGGCGTCTGTTCTGCTGTCCTGTGTGTGCAGTCTCACTTTCCTCTCAAGCTCCCCCTGGTGGAGGTTGCGCTGCACTGCACTGCAGCAGCCTGACAGACGGATTAGTTTTTTCGACGGATCTGACTAGCGGAACTGGCAAATTGGATCCTAAATAAATCGGAGCATGCTCAGTTAAAAAAAAAACCAGAATCCGTCGCCGGATTCTGTCATTTGATGGATCCGGCGCCCATACGAATCCGTTCAATCAGTCGCAGATTCTGAAAAATTGATATGACGGATTTGTTTTCTCGACAGATCCGACTAGTGGAAATGGCAAATTGGATCCTGAATAAATCGGAGCATGCTCAGTTAAAAAAAACTGAATCCATCGCTGGATTCCATCATTTGACGGATCCAGTGCCCATAGGCTTCCATTAGAGCAAAGGACGGACGTTCGTTGCTGTCTGATTTTTCAACGTACACAAAAAACATTACTTTGTCCGTCGTCTCCAGCTGCTGGACAAACAATTTTTGACGGATCCGGCGAATGACGGATGAAACGTGAGGCCGTCCGTTGCAATCCGTCGCTAATACAAGTCTATGAGAAAAAAATGGATCCGGCGGCATTAGTCGCCAGATTCATTTTTATCAAAATTTGACGGATTGCGACTGACAGAAAAAACTGATGTTTGAAAGGGGCCTTATTCCTCCTGCACCACATGCTCCTTCTTTTTACACAGCCTCCTCCTGCACCTCATGCTCCTCCTTTTTTACACAGCATTTTTCTGCATCACAGCTTTTATATTCACACAGTGGCAGGCAGTGTCACCGGGCAGACAGCGCTGCCCGTCAACTCCATGTCAGCATTGCCCCGTCCCCTCCATGCCAGCAGTGGCCCTCCACTGCTCTCAGGTTGTTCCCGTTAACCTCTATTAGGCCTGCGGTGACCCGTAGCGGGGCACGGGTGTGATGGAATGCCTGCCATGGCCGTGGGGTACCGGGTCCGGTATTTAAAGGGATGTGTCACGGCAGCAGCGACCCAGTCCGTGGCCCTGGGTGCCCATGTTAAAGGAAAGGTATTTAAAGGGGTTTGTAAAGTAATACAAGTTTGTGACACCACCTGTGGTACTCGGTCAGGGGTGACCGATGCTGCTTAAAAGGCGTCCACTGGGGTGATGTTATGGCAGCTGAGATGGTATGGCTTCACACAGGTGAAGCTGGGTCCCCAAGGCTCCCGATGTAGTAGGGACAGGTGGTAGGTGGTGTAGAAAGAAGCGGAGGACACAAGGTTGCAGTCTCTTTACCTTTTTACTGATGAATTCAGGCAGCCACAGTCCAGGGTACCGGATCACAGGTACAGGTATGGTCCGGCTGGCTTGGAAGCGAATCTGGAATCCCCTTTACCAGGTGGGGTTGGAAGCCTTCCTTCTTGTGCTGTGGTGTTGTAGTCCCTTGCTGCCTTAGGCCTCACACAAGATCCTCACGTTTTCTCTCGGTCCCCCTTTTTGGTAAGACACTACCCGTACGACAGGTAACTCAAGCCTTTTTACAGGATCTCTATCACGACCCGGGCTCTATCTGCTACTGTGTCCTCAGGTGTTAATGGTGGACAGGTAACTTGCAATCTGCTGTCCACCGGTTTCTGCCGTGGGGCATAGAGTTACCCCCACAACCTTGGTCTTCCAGCTACCTGTATCTGCACTCAGCGTGGAGGAAGCTCAGTCGCAGCCTCTCTTTCTAGTTCTTCACTCTCCTTTGCTCCATTTCTCCTCTCAGTCTCTTTATAGACTGCTCTGCTTTCCTCTTTGCTCTTCCCAGGAGCTGCAGCACCTCATGTGGCTGCATGGCCCCAGAACTCCTCCTTCCCCACTCTCCTCTCATGAACTAACTAACTCCTCCTCCAGACCAGAATATATATCTATGTCTAGGGAAGCTCCCCTGAAACCGGGTTCAGAACTCCCCCTTCTGACCTGGAGCCAGAACAGTGTTGTATATGCTGAATACCTGATAAAGGGATACTTCCTCGCTTCCAAGCATGACACCACTCTCCCTATGAGGAAAGCAATCCCACTGTAACAAACAGGACCCTGGGGTGTTACACTCCCCCCTGTTAAATCCAGTACCCCCGAACTGGGAAAACAACAACAACAACAACAACAGGTGTTACACTGACTTATGCCTTCTGCATGGGTTTTGCCTCTTCCTGATGGCGTACATGATGTTGGTGTTCATGTCGCTGCTCTTTTCCAGCGCATACTGACAGCGGGGGCTCCGTCTGTGTGTGGTAGGCTTCTTCTTTCCTCCTTCCTGCCAGGCCAGCATCTGGTGCACAGATCTAATCCCTGGTCCAGAGATTTTCTGAGCTTTATGTCCCAATCAGCAAATTGGTGGCGGCAAGCAGCGCAGACAGAGTGAAACTCCGGAGAGGGGCCGTCACTGCTGCCGGAGAGGATGGCACTGCTCGTGCCACCTGCTGCTCCTTTTTTCCTCTCTTCCCTACCTAAACTCTCAGTAGATGCGAGATCCTGGGCAACTAAAGGACCTGTCATGTGCTTGGGAGGAGGAGTCAGACACAGGGCTGTGCTATTGCTGGAGTAGAATATCACATCACTGGGGGAAGTATAGTAACCCTGTATAAATGGGATCAGAGGGTCCCTGCAGCAGAGCTGTGTGTGCAATGTATGTGAGGCCAAGCTGTGTGTCACAACTGTTGTCGGGTGTCCCTGGATCAGGGGCTCTTTCCCTGTGGCTATGCGGAGTGGGCAGGGCTCTGTGGAGTGGGTGTTAAGGAGGAAGACTAGGCTGCAAGTACCTACATTGAGCCAGGTCCAGAAATGCTGAGGCTGCATCCCTTGTTTCCCTTGTGGAAGGCAAAAAGGACTGGACTGGGAGTCCGACCCGGAAGCTGGGGGCGCGGATATAAGAAAAAGTACGCGCAGCGTCAGGCAGTTTCCCGCCGACAGTGAGAAAAGCAAGGTGCATGCACAGTGGGCTCCAAGGGGTCCGCAGCCAGGCCGCATGGACACACGGCTGATCCAATGCTGGGACACTGCTGGAGCCCACCGCAGTAATAAGGAAAGGGCCAGGAGCCCTGTTCAGTTAAGCGCCGCACGCCAGCCTAAGAGCCAGGGCAGAGTCCAGGACTGTTCACTGTTGCCCTCAACGCCGGACCGTGGTGTTGACTGTAGACCACAAAAAATGGAGATTTGGCAAAAGACCCACTCATATGGTTATTGTATGAGAATTTGGCCCAAGGCAGGACTTCAGCCCAGTCACTATGGTGAGCATGGACAAAGTGCCGGAGGAAATTAGTTAGGAACTGATTGACTCGTTCCACTTGGCCACTGGACTGAGGATGGTAGGATGTTGAGAAGTCCGAAGTAATACCCAGTAGCTAACAGGTGTTCCTCCAGAAACGAGAGGTAAAGTGAAAATCTCTATCGGAAATTATGTGAAGCGGTATGCCATGAAGGCAAAAAATATGAAGAATAAATTCTTTTGCCAGAACTGGTGCAGATGAAAGGCCAGATAGGTGGGTGAAGTGAACCATCTTGGAGAAACAATCCACAACCACCCAGATGTCAGCATTCCTGAGTGATACTGGCTGATCCGTGATAAAAACCAGGGAAATATGCTGCCAGGGGGCAGGGAAGCAACCGTCTAGTCAGAAGCTGGTTGGGAGTCTTATTTTGTGCACACGAGGGACAATCAGAGTCGAAATTCGCAATTTCTTTGCGTACGGCCGGCCATCAGTAGTGTCGAGTGATAAGGAGAATTGTCTTCCTATGTCTGGCATGGCTCACTACCTTAGATGAATGGCCCCAGAGAAGAACTTGCTTCCTATCAGGTTCAGCCATGTAAGTCTTACTGGTGGGAAGACGAGACAAAACCAGCAGAGTGACAGTGATTATCTTGGAGTGTTCGATGATATGTTTAAGCACCTCCTCGTGGTTGGATTCCTGGAAGGACCTGGAGAGAGCGTTCGCATTGATGTTTTTATGAGCTGGCCGAAAATGGAGAGTGAAGTTGATTTGAGCGAAGAACAAAAACCCTCTGGTTTGTCGAGGGTTAAGCCATTGTGCAGATTGCAGAATAGCAAGATTCTTGTGATCAGTGTATATAACCACAGGGTGCAACGCTCCTTCCAGCAAGCATTGCCACTTGATCGTAAACAATTCTCTATCGCCAATACAGTAATTGCATTGCAGTGCAGAGAAGAACTTAGAGAAGAAGCAGGAAACCATGCAACCAGATGAAGACTTCTGAGTAAGAACGGCACCGGCACCTGAGGAATATGCATCCATCTCCAGGAAGAACTCCAGCACAGGGGCCAAGGAGAATGTCTTCTTGAGGGATACAAAGGCATCTTCTGCCTCTGGAGTCCGTTCCTTTGGATTGGCCCCTTTGCGAGTCAGTCCGGGAGGAAAAATGCAAAATAAATTGGTGATAATTTGCAAGCCCGAGAAACCGCTGGATAGCCTTAAGACCGTCTGGACGAGGCCACTTCAGGATGGCAGATACCTTCTCGGGATCCATCTTCAGACTGGTCTCGGAAACAATGTACCCAAGGAACGGAAGGGAGGTCTGTTCTAAGATGCATTTTTCATATTTGGCATACAGACAGTTCTTAACTTTAGCAGAACCTGGCGAACGTCCTTTCTGTGTGTTGGCAGATCGGGTAGAATACCAAGATGTCATCTAGGTATATTACCACATATGTATAGAGCAGGTCCCGGAAGATGTCATTTACTAGTTATTGGGATACAGCTGGGGCATTACAGAGTCCAAACGGAATAACGAGATACTCGTAATGGCCATTGCGGGTGTTAAAGGCAATCTTCAATTTGTCTTCCTGGTGAATCCGAATCAGGTCGAAAGCCCCTTGTAGGTCAAGCTTTGTGAAGATTCTGGAGATCAAACTGCTTGGAGATGAGAGGTAGGGGGTACTTATTTTTAACCGTGATTTGGTTAAGGCCCCTATAGTCAATGCAGGGTTGCAGAGAACCGTCCTTTTTCACAAAGAAAAACCCAGCTCCAGCCGGAGAGAAAGAGGAAGATTTCTTGATAAATTCCCTAGGAATATACTCGGATATGGCACGAGCCTTGGCCTGGGAGGTGATGCACCAGGCAGAAGGTTAATCGGGCACTAATACAGCCTATGAGATGGTAAGGTCTTAACCTCTTTCTTGTCAAAGACATCTGCAAATGTCCAATATGCTGCAGGCAGGCCAGGAAAATTAGCGGGAGAAGTAGGAGACCAAACAGGATGAACAGGAGCAAGGCACTTCTCGTGACTAGGGTTGAGCGAAACGGATCGTTCATTTTCATAAGTCGCCGACTTTTGGTAAAGTCGGCGTCTCATGAAACCCGACCCGATCCCTGTGTGGGGTCGGCCATGCGGTACGCGATCTTGGCGCCAAAGTCACGTTTCGTATGACGCATTTAGCGCCATTTTTTCAGCCAATGAAGGAGCGTGGGCAGAGTGATGACATAGGGGTTAGGGCGTGCACGCCCATCATTTTATCGCTTGTGCGCAGTAGCAATTTGGAATGTGTAAAACGAAATTTCCTGTGCTGGGACGGAGGAGAGAGAGAGAGAGAGAGAAGAGAGAGAAGAGAGAGAAGAGAGAGAGAGAGAGTTTCGTGGTCCGGCCGATCCTCGACTTTGCGCTGTAATCGGCCGATTTCGCCCGACTCGACTTTTCCAACAGTCGGGTTTCGCAAAACATGACTCGACCCTAAAAAAGTCAAGGTCGCTCAACCCTACTCGTGACATCTTGAACCCTAACGGAGTGCTTCTGCAGACTTCAAATCCAGAACTGGTTCTTGTCCTTGCAGACCTAGAAACAGAGGATAAGATAGACCAGACAGCACATAGTGAGTAGCCTTCTCAAAATGTAGCATCCCACCTGAAGTTCCATGGGTTCTGTTATGAACTGTACAGTCTCAGGAAGAGGCTTTCCATCCACCGAGGTAATCACCAACGGATCCAGAAGACATAAAATAGGTATTTTATACCACTCGACCACAGCCTGTTGAACTAAATTGCCTACGGAGCCAGAGTCCAGGTGGGGAAAATCATCAAGAGACCTTTTGCCACAATAGACCGATACAGTGAAGGTCAATGATGGAAAGGAGGGTCTGTAGGAGAGGCCCAAGGTAGCCTCTCTTACAGACCCTAAACACTGATGTTTCCTGGTCTCTTGGGGCAAGACCGAATAAAGTGTTCGGAACTACCACAATAGAAGCATGTTTCTTCAACGTGACGAACCTCCTGGCTGCACTTAGATGGGTTCAAGGATAGAAGTCGCAGCAGGAACTTGCTTAGTGATTGGTGCGCTTGGGTCCCACCTTTCAATAGCCAATCTCCTTTCACCTCTTTGGTCCACACCAACAAGGTCATCCAGAGAGGAGGGTATCTCCCGACCAGCCAGTTCATTCTTGATTCGAGAGGCCCTCCCAGAAGGTTGCCACCAGAGCCTCATTATTCCACTCGAGTTCGCAGGACAAGGTACGAAGAAGGGCCACATACTGGTCCATGGAGAGGTTACCTTGGAGTAACCGGAGTAGAGAAGAAGCTGCAGAAGAAACGCGGCCAGGCTCATCAAAGACCCTATGGAACACTTCCAAAGGATCCCCTCTCTTCCACAGAGGATTGAGCCATGCTAGGGCCTCACCAGATAGATGGAACATAATGAAGGCCACTTTGGCTCACTCGGAGATGAACTGATAAGCCAGGAGTTCGAAGTGCAGTGTGTACTGGTTAATGAACCGCCGACACAGGGCAGGATCACCACCAAAGCGTGAAGGACCCGACAAACGAGGTCTAGAACCTGATGCATAACTGGCAGACTGGTGAGTCATCGTCATGGTAACTGCAGCTTGAGAGGATGTGGAAGTGGCTGGTACTGCCAGCATATCTAGATGGGTATTCTCAGTCCATAAATATGATAAAATCTTATCCTGCTAATCCTTCTGGAGGGAGACCTCCTCGTATAGATCCGAGATGCAAATCTCCTGTGAGCCAACGGATTCCATGGCCTGTGCAAACTGTGATGGGCTGGGTTTTGGAACCACTGTGTCATAGCCCAAGGAAGACATGCAGGAGTGTGACTAGGAGCCTCACCCAGTCTGACCATGGATACACAGCAGCATATGATAACGAGATCCAAGGAGAGACAAGGTAGGTGGTCCAGGTGCTACTCCAGGACTGACCTTAGGTAGTTGGAAGCTGACTCCTTAGAAATGGGTAGATGGTGTCGAAAGATTTCTGGTGGAGGCGCAAGGGCACAGCAGATGTGTCTAATCACTTAGGCTACGTTCACATTTGCGGTCGGCGCCGCAGCGTCGGGCGCCGCAGCGTCGCCGCATGTGTCATGCGCCCCTATATTTAACATGGGGGCGCATGGACATGCGTCGCACTTGCGTTTTGCGCCACATGCGTCCCTGCGGCGCCCGCGTCCGGGCGCAGAGGACGCAGCAAGTTGCATTTTTGCTGCGTCCAAAATCAATGAAAAAAAGGACGCATGCGGCGCAAAACGCAGCGTTGTGCATGCGTTTTGCTGCGTTTTTGTTTGCGTTGTGCGTTGCGGCGCCGACGCTGCGGCGCACAACGCAAATGTGAACGTAGCCTTAGAGGCACATCATGCACTAGTGTAATCTGTAGAAAGGACCAACTACTGTATGTCCATGCAATTAGCAGGCTGATCCTGCATCCATTTGTTGTGCAGAGACGCCCATACAGCTCATTCAAAGACAAGTCCAGCAATACCTGTACATGGGCAGTGGCTTACTGAGAAATCAGCTTTTCAATCGGTATGCAAATGAGGCTGTAATGCTTTTGGCTTTTGGAAGCTCTTCTCAAGCCTCTGTCACTTCAGCTCTATTTGCTGACTTATCCTGCTTTACTGACAGCCTTTATGCTGTGTGATTTGAAGCAAAGAAGCCATCAGTCAAGCAGGAGGTGGTGGCTCTGAGTGGAGAATAGATAGGAGTGACAAAGGCTTGGGAACAGTTTCCATGTGCTGAAAGCACTTCATCCTCAGTTGCATACCCATTGAGATGCTGATTTCTCAGTAATGGTGGACTGGACTGATTAGGTAAAAGTATTGCTGGACTTTGAAAAAGCTATATGCACATACAAATGGATTGGTGGGTGAAATCCTGCTGACAGATTCCCTTTAAAGCAAACCTATCAGCAGGATGTTGATCAGTAAACTACAGACACTGTCAGGTTGGCGTCTTTGTACTGATTATTAATCCTGGTATATATATATATATATATATATATATATATATATATATATATATATATATATATATATATATATATATATATTCGCCCATCCTGGTATATAATGTCCCTTATCCTGGGCCCCATCCTGGTATTTATCCCCCATCCTAGCATATATGTCCCTTATCCTGGGCCCCATCCTGGTGTATATGTTCCCCATCCTGGTATATATGGTGCCCAACCTGGTATATAGTAGGAGAAACAGCCACACTCATAAGTGAATGTGGAACGCCTGCCAGGGCCGTGGGGTACCCAATACCAGGTCTGGTATTCACAGGGGGATGTCACGGTGGCAACCCGGTCCATGGCCCTGGGCGCCCATGTTAAAGGGAATGTCCTTAAAGGGGTTTTGAATAAAGTTCGTGTTCGTGATGCCACCTGTAGTATGCAGGTCAGTGGGGACCAACGCTGCTTAAAGAGGTCCTCTGGGGTGATGTTAGGGCAGCTAGATGGTATGACTTCCCACAGGTGAAGTATGTCCCCAGGGCTCCCAGTGTATAGATGGAGGATGGTGAGTGGTGCAGTAAAGAATAGAGGACACAGGTTTGCAGTCTCTTTACCTGGTTTACTGAAGACTTCTGGCAGCCACAGTCCAGGGCACCAGATCATAGGTACAGGCAGGGTCCGGCCAGCTTGGAAGCGAATTCAGGGTTCCCTTTACCAGGTGAAGTTAAAAGCCTTCCTCATGGCGCGGTGGTGTTGTAGTCCCTTACTACCTATGGCTTCTGATAAGGTCCTCACAGTTCTCTCTGTCCTCCATAAAGGTGGGACACAAACCCGTATGGCAGGTGACTCGAGCCTTTTTACAGCGTCTCTATCATGACCCTGGCTATGTGTCACTGTGCCTCCTGGGTATTAGGGCAGACAGGTGATGTGGAATCCAGTAGTCCTGCCGGTTTCTGCTGTCAGTCGTAGAGTCCCTCACAACCTCTGTGTCCCGGCTACCAGTAATCTGCGCCAGCCAGGGAGGTAGCTAATTCACTGCTCTGCTCAACTGGTATCACTTTCTTGAGCTTCACTCTCCTGCTCTCCTTTAGGAGCTGTAGCAACTCTGGCTACATGGCTCCTTCAGTCCTTCTGACACTGTCTGACTGCTCTCTTCTCTGTCCTCTGACAAACTGTCCAATCTCTCTCTCTTTCCCTCCGGACCAGAATGTATTTATAGGGGAGTTCACCCTTAACTAGGTTTAGAGCTCCCCCTTCTTGCCTGGAGTGTGAACATGTCGTGTGTATTGTATTTACCTGATAGAAGAGATCCTTCATCACTTCCAAGCGTGACATCACTCTCCCCACAATCCAAAAGCATTGAAGGAATTCCCCAGCACCTGGTTGCCTACCACAATATCAATGCTTGAAAAAGACTCAGGATTGGGTCAAAATGTTGCTTGCTTTCTGCTATCTTCAGTGTCTGCTACTCTGGTGACTAGCAGACACTGAAGCTTTGGAGCAGACCTCTGAATCCCAAGCCATAGTATGAGTAAACAGCTCTGCAGATGACCCTACCCACCTGGAATTGACGATGGCAACGTCATGTAAAACACAGCAAGGGGACTCAATAAAGTGTCTCCATTTTTTCCAAAAATTTGGCCACAGACACCACTTAAGTGGCATCAATTTCGCCAGAGTTTTTTAAAATGGTTGGTGAGGTGATTTTCAAAAATCATCAAGCTTTTAGTCTCCCCAGGATGACACAGGGGTAGAAAAGTCCTTGCGGATCCAGGATTTGTTCATCTTGATGAACGCTAGTCTGTCTACATTGTCACTGGACAGCCGAGTGCGCTTATCTGTCAGCACACCACCAGCAGCGCTGAACACACGTTCAGAGAGAACGCTGGCTGCGAGGCACGACAAGATCTCCAAGGCGTGAGTGGCGAGCTCAGGCCATTTTTCAAGATTGGAAGCCCAAAATGAGCAAGGGTCCAGTTCCACAGTCATGGCATCGATGTTAACTTGGAGATACTCTTGTACCATCCTCTCTAGGCGTTGGCTGTGCGTCAGACTTCTTGTCTCCTGTGGCCTTGCAAAGGATGGTCTAAAAAAAATCTTGAAACGATTGGAAAAAATTGCTGTTACCACCAGATACGATGTTACTGTTACGGTTTGAGTGATGACTCGATAGTCCCACGGTTGGCAAGTTAGAACTCAGAGATTCACTACGCGCACCACTGGTGTTTTGTGGAAAAGCAGATGTAAGATTCTGTAACAATCTCTGCTTATACTCCTGCATGCATAAATTCCTTTCTATGGCAGGAATTATTTCACCAAATTTGCTTTTGTACCGGGGATCTAAGAGTGTGGCAACCCAGTAGTCGGCATTACTTCAGATTCTGACAATCCGAGGGTCATGTTGCAGGTAGTGCAGCAAGAAGGCACTCATGTGTCTTGCGCATCCAGAAGGACCAAGTCCTTGTTCTCTTGGTGGCGGCGAGGTGAGAATCATGCTTCCTTCCTCTGCCCTCTCCCCCCAACCTCGCACAACAGGAATTTGATCAAGGTATCCCTCATCTGAAGAGTCTTCCATGCCCAGCGCCAGTTCGTCCTCCAATTCTTCCTCACCTCCTGCACCTTCCTCAATAGTTTGGCTGCTACCATGCGCCCTCGGTAATCCCTCTCCCCCAGCCTCCAATGCCAGCCGCCTTGGTGCTGCCGACTGTCTGGACCTTGAAGATATTATCCCTTCCGCATACGACTCCTCCTGTTCCTCCTCGTCCTCCCCCTCTCGTTCCACCACCTGACTCCGAATACTGTGTAAGGTGTGCTCCAGCATGTAAATCACCGGAATAGTCATGCTGATAATGGCATCGTCAGCACTAAAAATCTTCGTCGCTATTTCAAAACTGTGCAGAAGGGTGCATAGGTCCCTGATCTGAGACCACTCCTGCAGCATGATTTGTCCCACCTCTGGATCTCGTTGGCCCAGGCTATACGTCATAACGTATTGCACCAGGGCTCGTCGGTGCTGCCACAGTCGCTGCAACATGTGCAGAGTTGAATTTCACCGTGTGGGCACATCGCATTTCAGCCGGTGAACTGGCAGGCCCAACGACTTCTGTAGAGATGTAAGTCGTTGAGCTGCGGGATGCGAATGGCAGAAATGAGCACACAGCAACCATGCCCTCTGCAGAAGTCCATCTAGTCCAGGATAGTTGGATAAAAATTGCTGGACAACCAGGTTCAAAACGTGAGCCATACAAGGCACGTGTGTGACATTGACCCGGCGAAGGGCCGCACCCAGGTTTGCAGCATTGTCGCACACGGCCTTCCCTGACTGCAGGTTGTGGAGACAACCATTGATGGAACTCGGTCTCCAGAGCTGACCACAACTCCTCAGGTGTGTGACTCACATTTCCCAGACATTTCAATGTAAACACCGACTGATGCTGTTGAGCCCTGGTGACGGCATAGTAAGGAGGTGTGCAGGATTCCTTCTGCGCAGTTACAACGCGGGTGGCATTACCAGACAGGCTTTGGGTGCAGGTGGCGGACCGAGAGGAGGTTGAGGAGGCAGAAGCAGTGGAGGAACTTCTAGATACAGAGGATCGACGAGCAACTCGTGGGGACGGCAAGATTTGGACAGCAGTGCCTTCTCCTGATGTCACCATAGTTACCCAGTGCCCAGTCACCGACATGTAACGCCCCTGTCCATGTCTACTCGTCCAAGTGTCTGTGGTGAAATGCACCCTGTCACACACAGAGTTTCTCAAGGAAGCAGTGGTGTTGTGTGCGACATGCTGGTGTAGCGCAGGCACAGCTTTCTTTGAGAAGTAGTGGCAACTGGGCATCTGGTACTGGGGCACTGCGACGGACATAAGGTCTCGAAAATCCTCTGTGTCCACCAGGCGGAAAGGCAGCATTTCTGTAGCCAAAAGCTTGCAGATGGTGAAATTCAACCTCTTAGCTTTGTCATGGCTAGGAGGAAATGGTCTTTTACTTGTTCACATCTGAGGGACAGGGCTGGCTGCCGTGCTTAAATGGAGTTGAGTAGGATGTCCCCGGCAAACTGCTGGTCTGCGAGGAAGGTGCAGGCGGAGATGTTATGTTGCCTTGATCAAAATGTGGTCTCGATGTCGGAGAGCGCTCAACACCAGCAGGTGTTTCCACTTGCAAATGTCCAGACAACCTGTCAATCACACTGGCTGTTGTGGGTAAAGAGGTGGAAGGTCTGCATCCAAAACCAGGTGTGACTGCTGTCTCCACAGTCACAGAGGATGAAGAGGACGTGGATGCACTTGATGGGGCAGACGGTGGTTGACCCGGCCTACTAGGCTGCATTGTAGCACAGTGAGCTTCCCACTGCAACTTATGCCTCATATCCATGTGACGGTTCATGCATGAAGTACTCAAGCTAGTCATTTTTTGGCCTCTACTGAGATTTTGGTGACAAATCTTATAGACAACATGAGTTGGGTCATCCTTTGCGATGTCAAAAAATGCCCAGGCTATGCAAGGCTTAGAGCCCTTGCGACATGAAGAGCCACCACGACTTCTGGTCAGAGGCACAGTTGGGGTTGAGGATGCAGTTGTTGATGTGCTTCCAGTACTCTGTCTCTGTCCAGGAAGGCGCAACCTAACTGTCACGGGGAAACTAGGTGAGCGAGAGCTAATAACCCTGGCCCCTGCAATTTCCCTCAGACTAGGGAAATCCTGACTGACCCTCTACCTAGAGTTTACACTGATGGTGTGCATGTCTAGGCCTCGACCCTCACCCTGTCTCCTGTTTCAACCCTAGGCTGACACCAACCACCCACCACCCAGTAAAGAGGTAATACACCAATACCCAAAGTTAGCACAGACAAGGATAAAGGAAAATATACACCACGTCGCAGTCACTCAGGAATACACTATAAATGTGCAGGGCAAAATAAATACAAATATAGGAAGGAGTAAATAAGACTAAGGAAAATACACCACCAGCAACGAATCTCCAACAACCAGCTCTCCACTCCGGACCGAGATTACAATGCACTAGACAGAAGCTATAATCGGCGACGCCCAATGATCCGGAGAACTATTTAAAGGCCATGGGCATGGCCCAGCTTCCAATCCGAGGATCAGGTAAATTAACCCTGGAACAGCTGGACAAAACCTAGCCGACGCCAATGAGCAAATAGTGGTCAAAAGCGGAATTACCGCTGTCTGTCGAACGACCTGGTCTGAACAGCGTCCGACATGACAGTACCCCGCCTTCTACGAGGGACCCCAGGGCCCTCAAGGCTTATAGGACCCGGCTTGTCTGGATGGCGACGATGAAAAAACCTGACCAGCCGATCCGCATGAATATCCGAGGCTGGTACCCAGGACCTCTCCTCAGGCCCATAACCACGCCAGTGTACCAAGTACTGTAAAGTATGACGCACTACACGAGAGTCAACCACCTTGGAGACTTCAAACTCCAAATTACCATCCACCAAGACTGGAGGTGGCATAGGCGCCACGTCCACAGAACCCACCACCTTCTTTAGAAGAGACCTGTGGAACACGTTGTGTATCTTATACACTGTAGGGAGCTCCAATCGGTACGCTACTGGGTTAATGACGGCGGTGACCCTAAATGGACCAATAAACCGTGGACCCAATTTAAGGGATGGTATTTTGAGTCTTATGTTTTTTGTGGATAACCACACCCAGTCATCCACACTCAGGTCCGGACCTGGCACATGCCTACTGTCAGCCACACGTTTGTACCTAGCACCCACACTCAACAGGCGCTGTTTAACTCTCCTCCAGACTGATGATAATTGTGCTCCTAACTGATCCTCCTCCGGAACGCCGGAAGAGCCCCTCTGACTCAAGGTACAAAATTGAGGATGTAGCCCGTAAACACAAAAAACGGAGACTCCCCAGACGACTCCTGGCGGCAGAGGCGTAGCTAGGGTTTTGGTCCAGGGGGGGCGAAGCTTCTGAGTGGGCCCCTAACCAGGTAACCTTCATTACAATTCGGTGATGCGCCCTAATAGTGGAGGAGAACCTCAGCAGATGACAACGATGTTACTGAAGATAATCTCTATATAAATACCAATATGGATATTACCGCCATATGGTCAGTGGTAGATACCAGTCCTACAGAACATATAACAGATCACTGCACAGTTACAGATAATGTCTTACCGCTGACGTCCTTTCTGATAGAATTGTTGATTTTTCCCGTCTTTTCCATCTGGCCCAGACCGACATGACAACTTCTTCCAGCTACAACTCATCTGCAGAGAATACAACAAAGACACATTTCACTTCTCACATTCCAGCCCCATCACATCACCATCTATTCCCAACCTGCACAAACTCCTCATTCTGCTGATACCCCAATACAGAGCCGCTGCTACCGTATGTGTCCATACTACTGCACCTGATACCCCGATACTGAGCCGCTGCTGCCGTATGTGTCCCTATTACTGCCCCCGATACCCCAATACTGAGCCGCTGCTGCCATATGTGTCCCTACTACTGCACCTGATACCCCAATACTGAGCCGCTGCTGCCGTATGTGTCCCTATTACTGCCCCTGACACCCCAATACTGAGCCGCTGCTGCCGTATGTGACCCTATTACTGCCCCTGATACCCCAATACTGAGCCGCTGCTGCCGTATGTGTCCCTATTACTGCACCTGATACCCCAATACTGAGCAGCTGCTGCCGTATGTGTCCCTATTACTGCACCTGATACCCCAATACTGAGCCGCTGGGGCCGTATGTGTCCCTATTACTGCCCCCGATACCCCAATACTGAGCTGCTGCTGCCGTATGTGTCCCTATTACTGCCCCTGATACCCCAATACTGAGCCGCTGCTGCCGTATGTGTCCCTATTACTGCACCTGATACCCCAATACTGAGCCTCTGCTGCCGTATGTGACCCTATTACTGCACCTGATACCCCAATACTGAGCCTCTGCTGCCGTATGTGTCCCTATGACTGCACCTGATACCCCAATACTGAGCCGCTGCTGCCGTATGTGTCCCTATTACTGCCCCTGACACCCCAATACTGAGCCGCTGCTGCCGTATGTGACCCTATTACTGCCCCTGATACCCCAATACTGAGCCGCTGCTGCCGTATGTGTCCCTATTACTGCACCTGATACCCCAATACTGAGCAGCTGGTGCCGTATGTGTCCCTATTACTGCACCTGATACCCCAATACTGAGCCGCTGGGGCCGTATGTGTCCCTATTACTGCCCCCGATACCCCAATACTGAGCTGCTGCTGCCATATGTGTCCCTACTACTGCACCTGATACCCCAATACTGAGCCGCTGCTGCCGTATGTGTCCCTATTACTGCCCCTGACACCCCAATACTGAGCCGCTGCTGCCGTATGTGACCCTATTACTGCCCCTGATACCCCAATACTGAGCCGCTGCTGCCGTATGTGACCCTATTACTGACCCCGATACCCCAATACTGAGCCGCTGCTGCCATATGTGTCCCTACTACTGCACCTGATACCCCAATACTGAGCCGCTGCTGCCGTATGTGTCCCTATTACTGACCCCGATACCCCAATACTGAGCCACTGCTGCCATATGTGTCCCTATTACTGCACCTGCTGTGTGGTTCTCTGTGCCCTCTAAATTCTAAAGCACCCCTCTATAATATAGTAATGCCAGGTGCAAGTGCCCTAGAAAACAGTGCCCACATTTTGTCCCCTAGAAAGTAATAATGCCCTCTGTGTGTGACCCTTTGATAGTCACAGTAACCTGAGTTCCCCTGTAAGAATAAATGCCCACTTTACATTTAATAAAGTCCCGAGTCTCCCCCACTGTACAGCTCCCCTATACACAGTATGATGCCCCCTCACTGTATATACTGACCCGTTAATATCCCCCAAACTGGCTCCAACACTGTATGATGGCCCCTTCGCTGTAATCTCCACACTGAATGATGGCCCTCTAGATAGCCTCCATATAGCATAATACACCAGATAGTATAATACATTCCCCATAGGCCTCCATATAGTATCATGCACTCCCCATAGGCAGACTCTATAGTATAATGCCCTTCACATAGGAAGACTATATAGTATAATGCAGCTCCCATAGGCAGCCTCTATAAGGAAGGCTGTAAATGTGTCCCCAATCCCCTCCGCAAGGCATAAAAATGGCCTCTCATTATACTCACCAATGGCTCTCACCAAGGCATCGCTGGTCTTGACTTAAGATCGCCATCCTCCATTACTGCTTCATCTGTATGACACATTCTACGTCATCCACACCGTGTCACCCATCGCGCTCCTGTGCAGGCACACTTCTGTCTGCGCTGTTGAAAGCAGAGCCAAGTACTGTAGTGCATATGTGCTGGGAAAGGCCAAAGGGCGCTGATTACCTGGAAATAAACCGGCGCATGCGCACTACAATACTGTGCTCTGACTTCAGCAGGGCAAAGAGAAGTGCGCCTGCATGGGAGTGTGATAGAGGACACTGAATGCATGATGTAGGACGCATCTTCCACACGAAGAGGGACAGCGATCACAGGAAGAGGGTCGGCGCCGGATCAAGACTGACGCCCGGACTGCGCCATCCGTGATTATAATAAAAGCTCTTTTTTGTGCCTTGCATAGAGGATTGGGGACATAGAGAGCATTCTAGAACACTATGTGAGGGCGCACAGATGCTGGCCGGAGCTTATATGGTGACAGGCTCCCACATGTAAAAGCCGTCCTGCAAGATTCCAGCCACTCGCAAACTTAAGAAAATAATCATTCTCCTTCTCATAAGCTAATCAGCAGTAAATACATTATGTGCAAGACACTTATCGATCACATGTCAGTGTTCAGTGTCTGTCCAGATTGCAGGATAAACAAGACGTACAAGTTTAAAGGGAACCTGTCACCCCGTTTTTTAAAGATGAGATAAAAATAGCGTTAAATAGGGGCAGAGCTGTGCTTTATATTAGTGTCTTTTTTGTGCCTTTATTCCCCAGCTATGCTGCCGAAATACCTTTGTAAAGTCGCCATTTTGGGCTGTCACTCACGCTGGTCTGGTCAAATGGGCGTGGTGACATCGCTGTTTCTTCCCCCAGATCTTGCTTATCTGTCCGTTGGTGGCGAAGTGGTGTGCGCATGTCCAGCTGCCGAATCCACTGCGCAGGTGAAGGAAAAGAGCGCGATCTGCGCTATTCCCCTGGTGATCGGTGGGGGCGGCCATCTTCCTGAGGCTGCACGTGCGCAGATGGAGTGCGCGGCTTCCCGGGGCTTCAGGAAAATGGCCGCCGCGATCTCCATCTGCGCACGTGCGGCATCCCGCGGCCATTTTCCTGAAGCCCCGTGCAGCAAAGCACTCCATCTGCGCACGTGCGGCCTCAGGAAGATGGCCGCCCCCACCGATCAGCAGGGTAACAGCGCAGATCGCGCTCTTTTCCTTCACCTGCGCAGTGGATTCGGCAGCTGGACATGCGCATACCACTACGCCACCAACGGACAGATAAGCAAGATCTGGGGGAAGAAACAGCGATGTCACCACGCCCATTTGACCAGACCAGCGTGAGTGACAGCCCAAAACGGCGACTTTACAAAGGTATTTCGGCAGCATAGCTGGGGAATAAAGGCACAAAAAAGACACTAATGTAAAGCACAGCTCTGCCCCTATTTAACGCTATTTTTATCTCATCTTTAAAAAACGGGGTGACAGGTTCCCTTTAAGAACCTTCATTGCTTTATATACTGTGCCTGTATGTATGTATTCAAGGCAACAGATCAGACATATCAAATAGCAAATGACATGTGCCAAGATACTCATCATGCTGTGTGGAGAGTGTCCTCTGGTCCTGGGGGCTGCTCCTCAGGCTCCTCCAAGTCAGATGCTGCAGACATCATGTGCAGGCAGTGAGCTCAGCTCACAGTCACAGGCAGAGACCCCCTGCGCCCCCGGCTGCTGCTGCTGCTGCTGCTGCTGCTCGAGCTGATCACTTCTCTGCAGCACAGGAGCTTTGAGCAGAGCGCGCTCAGCCGGGATTGGGTGAGTGGTGAGTGACCTCCCTTCCCCCTCTCCTCCACAGACTGCAGGAGAGCGATCACATGACTCACTCCCTGCACTCTGATTGGAGGCCTTCTCTTCTCTCTGCTGACTCCCTGTGAGTGTTTGTACCGTGCATGTTACTTTAGCTACATACACAGTACAAACGCAGGGGAAATGAAAGATAATCATTGACCGGAGGCAGGGGCCCCTAACGCCGGCCCTGACAGTAGCGTAGCTCCGGGTGGGCCCCCTCAGAGCACAGGGCCCGGGGCGACCGCCCCCTCTGCCCCCCTGGTAGCTACGCTACTGCCTGGCGGTGATTATTGATGGCAAACTCAGCCAAAGGAAGAAAGGTAGACCACTCCTCCTGGTTATCAGAGACAAAGCAGTGTAAGTACTGTTCCAAATTTTGGTTCATACGCTCAGTCTGACCATTTGACTGAGGATGGAACGCCGAAGAATGAGACAACTTGATCCCCAGCCGTGAGCAAAATGCTCTCCAAAATTTTGCCACAAACTGAGACCCCCTATCAGACACCATGTCAGACGGAACCCCATGAAGTCTGACCACCTCCTGCACAAATACCTGAGCCAGAGTCTTAGCGTTAGGCAACGAAGGCAAAGGCACAAAGTGCGACATTTTTGAAAACCGATCAACAATCACCAAGATGACCGTGTTCCCAGCTGATGAGGGCAAATCAGTGATGAAATCCATGGAGATTTCCGTCCATGGCTTACTAGGTACTTCAAGAGGAAGTAGTGTGCCAACAGGATGGGAGCCGGGCGTCTTAGCCCTAGCGCACGTGGTACAAGCTGACACGTATGAGACCACATCCTGTCGGATATTGGGCCACCAAAACCGACGTGACACCAACTCCAAGGTACCTCTAACCCCTGGGTGGCCAGCCAGGACAGCATCATGATGCTCCGCCAAAACCTTTAGGCGGAGATGAAGCGGTACAAAAGATTTGTTGATGGGAAGCTCAGATGGTACCTCCTCCTGAGCCTCGGCAATCTCAGCCTCAACCTCGGTAGTGAGAGCCGAAACCACAACACCCTTTTGGAGGATGGGTACTGGATCCTCCCGAGGTTCACCCCCCGGAAAACACCTGGACAGAGCATCCGCCTTAGTGTTTTTAGACCCAGGTCTGTAAGTGACCACAAAATTGAACCGCGTGAAAAACAATGCCCAGCGAGCCTGCCTGGGGGACAGACGCTTGGCTGACTCCAAATACAGCAGATTCTTATGATCGGTAATAACAGTAACCTGATGTACCGACCCCTCCAAGAAGTGTCGCCATTCCTCAAAGGCCAGCTTGATTGCCAACAACTCCCTGTTGCCGATATCGTAGTTACGTTCGGCGGACGACAGTTTCTTGGAGAAATAGGCGCACGGACGCAAACCACTCAAAGATGAGCCTTGAGATAGTACCGCCCCCACACCAACCTCAGACGCATCGACTTCCACAACAAAGGGTTTTGATACGTCTGGCTGCACAAGAATGGGGGCTGAAACAAAACTGTTTTTAAGAGATTCAAATGCGCGCACAACAGCCTCAGGCCAAACGGAGAAATTGGTACCCTTTTTAGTCATGTCAGTTAGCGGTTTAGCAATGATAGAAAAATCCTTGATACATTTCCTATAGTAGTTAGAAAACCCAAGGAACCGCTGAAGTGCTTTCAGGTTATCAGGACGTTCCCAATGCAGCACCTCTTGCACCTTAGCGGCGTCCATTTTAAAACCAGAAGCAGACACAATATAACCCAAGAAAGGCAACTCTTGAACAGAAAATACACATTTCTCAAGTTTAGCATACAGCTTATTCTCTCTGAGAAGCTGTAACACCTGCCTGACATGATCTAAATGAGCAGCACGGTCGCAAGAATATATGAGGATGTCATCTAGGTACACGATAACGAATTTCCCCAAAACATGCGAGAACATATCATTGATGAAATGTTGGAACATTGCAGGTGCGTTAGTCAACCCAAAAGGCATCACCAAATTTTCAAAATGACCCTCAGGGGTATTAAAAGCCGTTTTCCACTCATCACCTTGACGGACTCTTATGAGGTTGTACGCCCCCCTGAGGTCAAGCTTGGTAAACCACTTAGCACCCGCCACCTGGTTGAACAAATCTGGTATCAGTGGCATAGGGTATGGATCACGAACCGTAATCTGGTTCAACTCCCTGAAATCCAAACACGGGCGTAATCCGCCATCTTTCTTCTTCACGAAGAAGAACCCTGCTGCCACCGGCGAGGATGACGGCCTGATGTGCCCTTTGCTCAAGCTTTCAGCAATATAATCTTTTAACGCTTGTCTCTCCGGACCGGAGATTTTAACATCCTTGCTTTAGGCAACTTGGCCCCTGGTTTAAACCTGATAGAACAGTCATAGGGACGATGTGGCGGCAACTCTGAGCAACCCTTTTCAGAGAACACATCCACAAAATCCTGAAGTGACTCCGGAACGCTTGAAGTCACCGCAGCCAAACATGTGGCCAGGCAATTCTCCTGGCAGAACTCGCTCCACTGAACTATGTCCTGAGTTTTCCAGTCAATTACCGGGTTGTGCATGGACAACCAAGGAAAACCCAAAACCATCTGAGCAGGAAGATTCCTGAGCACCTTACATGTAACCTGCTCGGAATGTAGAACCCCAATGTGGAGTTTAACCTCAGCCACAAATTCAGTAATCTCCCCCTGAGAGAGAGGAGCAGCATTGATGGTGACCACACGGATAGGATGAGACAGTTTTTCAATCCTAAAACCTGCTGTGCGCGCAAAATCTTCATCAATGAGATTTGTGGCTGAACCACTATCCACAAAAACAGTAATTGGCAGCTCACTGCCAGCGATAAAAACCTTAGCAGGGAGCATGCATTGAGAAACCACCATGGAGGATATACATAAGCTCAGATTGGTCTCCTCCACACCATCTGAGCTTAGAAGTTTTCCGCCGTTGCGTTTTTCTTAGACAGCAGAGGACAGATGTTAATAACATGACCAGTTTTACCACAGTAAAAACAGGCTCCCTGCTTCCTGAGCTCAGGGGCTCGATTCTTAACATGTGATACCCCTGCGATTTGCATAGGTTCCGTGGGCTCACCTGCAGCAACCTCACGTGAACCCAAACCCTCTCCCATAGGCGGTGTCTCATGCTCCCCCTGACGCAAACGGCGATCAATGCGGACAACCAGACTCATAGCGGAATCTAGAGAAGCAGGAGTCTCGTACATCAGAAGGGCTTTTTTAACCCTTCCAGAAACCCCATGAATAAACTGACTCCGCAATGCTGGATCATTCCATTGTGTATCGATCGCCCAGCGACGAAATTCAGAACAGTAATCCTCTGCGACTCGCTCCCCCTGGCGAATAGTGCGTATCTTAGATTCTGCTAGAGCCATTCTGTCAGGTTCATCGTAGATTTTCCCAAGAGAAGAAAAAAAACACTCCACAGAGTCAAATGCAGCAGAATCAGATGGCAAAGAAAACGCCCATGCTTGGGGATCCCCGCTTAACAATGACAACACCAGGCCCACACGCTGAGCCTCATTACCCGAGGAGATCGGGCGCATACGGAAATATAGTTTGCAAGCTTCACTGCGTTCCCCAGCAAATTTTTCAGGCAAAGGGAATTTAGGCTCAGCAACTCTTCCTGTCGCTCCAGCTTGCACATTAGATACTGCTAGTCCCTGTTGCTGAACTGCCCCCCTCAACTCAGTGACCTGTAGGGACAGCGCCTCCAACTGGCGGGTTATGGAAGTCATGGGATCCATGACAAGAAAAAAAAAAAAAGAGAAACCCCTTTTTTTTCTTTTTTGTTGGGCCGATTATAATGTCACGGGGAGACTAGGTGAGCGAGAGCTAATAACCCGGGCCCCTGCAATTTCCCTCAGACTAGGGAAATCCTGACTGACCCTCTACCTAGAGTTTACACTGATGGTGTGCATGTCTAGGCCTCGACCCTCACCCTGTCTCCTGTTTCAACCCTAGGCTGACACCAACCGCCCACCACCCAGTGAAGAGGTAATACACCAATACCCACAGTTAGCACAGACAAGGATAAAGGAAAATATACACCACGCCGCAGTCACTCAGGAATACACTATAAATGTGCAGGGCAAAATAAATACAAATATAGGAAGGAGTAAATAAGACTAAGGAAAATACACCACCAGCAACGAATCTCCAACAACCAGCTCTCCACTCCGGACCGAGATAACAACGCACAAGACAGAAGCTATAATCGGCGACGCCCAATGATCCAGAGAACTATTTAAAGGCCATGGGCATGGCCCAGCTTCCAATCCGAGGATCAGGTAAATTAACCCTGGAACAGCTGGACAAAACCTAGCCGACGCCAATGAGCAAATAGTGGTCAAAAGCGGAATTACCGCTGTCTGTCGAACGACCTGGTCTGAACAGCGTCCGACATGACACTAACCTCCTTGTCACTAGCATCCTCCTCCACCTCCTCTGCTGACCTCATGGACTGGCGGACTGTGGGTTGACAGTAAGTGGGGTCTCCAACCTCGTCATCATCATCCTGTGTGTTCTCACATCCTTCGTCCTCAGAGCCAACCTCTTCCTGCCCTGACCGAAAAGTCAAGTTTTCGTTCCAATCAGGTATCTCAGTCTCATTATCATCTTCCTCATTGTCTCCACCAACAGGAGTTACAGTGTGGGAACGAGGGTCTACATTATGCTCAGAACCTTCTTCATCTGGGCCTGGATCCGACTCACAAAGATTCTGGGCATCAGTGCAGATCATTTCCTTGTCTGGATTCACAGAAGCTCTGCAGCAGACCTCTGATTCCCAGGCTATAGTATGAGTAAACAGCTCTGCAGACTCAACCATCTGTTACCCCATACTCAGACGGGGGGCTGGAGACGTGGGAGCTGTGAGGAAGCAAGTGCGATTGGGGTGACAACTCTGAGGACTGGAATAGTTGTGATGTTGAAGTTGACATGGAGGAGAGCCCACTTGAACGACCACTTGATATCCGTTCAAGCGCCTGCTGTTTTTGTGCCTCATCTGGAATTTTTGTCGATCATATCAGATTGTCCACGAAAAGAAGTAGACATCTTACTTTGGCTGGAAGATGGTCTTTCTTCTGCAGATGTTACTGTTGCTTTACCACCTACCCCGCGGACACAACCTTTTTTTCCCTTTCCAACACGCCTATTCCCCTTTCCACCAGCAGCAGGCCTTTTGCCACTCATTTTGGTGCTTAACAAATTGGCAACTCTGTATCTGTAATTGTTGGCACAAAAACCGAAGGATGAAAACCGTGCAGAACTGAGTGGCCAAACTGTGGTACTAGGCCCAAAAGGATTTACTGGGTTAGATGCAGTAAAAATTTAGATACACAGGCGTGCAGACACTGCTCCTAGGCCCAAAACTAATTACTGGGTTAGGCTAGTTTCACATTTGCGTTTAAAAACACAGTGTTTAAAACGCAAACGCAGGAGGTGAAAAAAACGCATGTAAACGCGTGCAAACGCTGCGTTTTTTAGACGCATGCGTTTTCTCATGCGGTAAAAAAAAATGCGGCGTTTTAACGCGTTTACATGCATTTTTTCCTGCGTTTGCCTTTTTGAAACGCATGCTGAGAAGTGTATGACAGCTGCCAATCATCAAAATCATCTAGAAAACCCACTATAAATAGAAATAGCTAGGGTTGGGGTTAGGGTTAGGACCCCTAGGGTTAGGATCCCTATGGTTAGGGTTAGGGTTAGGATCCCTAGGGTTAGGGGTAGGGTTAGGGTTTGGATCCCTAGGGTTAGGGATAGGGTTAGGGTTTGGATCCCTTTATCACCTTGATGGTGGGGGGTGGCTTATCAGTGTGTATTCTAGTTTTCTTCTATTGAAACGCATGCGTTTAAAACGCAACCAAACGCATGTGCTTAAAAACGCATGCGTTTACATAGACAGCAATATGTTTTTTTGCAGCAAAAAACGCCTCAACAAAACGCAAGCATAGAAACGACGCATGCGTCGTCAAATGCGGCAAAACGCATACAAAAAAACCGCATGCGTTTTTAATGTTAAATATAGGAAAAAAAACGCATGCGTTTTTTTGCGCTAAAACGCAGCGGCAAAAAACGCAAATGTGAAACCAGCCTTAGATGCAGTAAAAATTTAGATACACAGGCGGTGTAGTTAGCTTCACAGGCGGGCTACTCCGCTGACGTGCAGACACTGCTCCTAGGCCCAAAACTAATTACTGTGTTAGATGCAGTAAAAATTTAGATAAACAGGCGGTGTAGTTAGCTTCACAGGTGGACTACTCCGCTGACGTGCAGACACTGCTACTAAGCCCAAAATGATTTACTGTGTTAGATGCAGTAAAAATTTAGATACACAGGCGTGCAGACACTGCTCCTAGACCCAAAACTATTTACTGAGTTAGATGCAGTAAAAATTTAGATACACAGGCGGTGTAGCTAGCTTCACAGGCGGGCTACTCAGATGACTACCAGAAAATGCTACTATCCCAAAAGGATTGGCTGAGCTAGATTACATCAAATGCTGTGACAAACACTTGCACAGCACTGGCTCAGACCTGCCTGGCAAAAAGTGCTAGGAACTGCTGTAACCTACTCTGAAAAGGGCTGATATTACAACTAGTCCCGACTCCCTAAACCTATATCTCTGTAAATTCGCTCCCAAAAAAGACTCTCAGTCTGTATAGCGCCCACAGCAGCAGCGGTGCCGTCTAACACTAAGCGGCAGCAGTGAGGAAATGGTGGCGATGGGGAAAATGGCTGGTTCTTATAGGGCAAGGAGGCCATGTGACATGCCCTTGCTTGTGTGCATCACATGCACATTGCTGTGTGTGTGTATGTGCACTGCTGATAGGCTGAGAGACTGCACTGTAAATGCGGGAAAGAAAAAAAAAATGGAGATCGGCATTATTTCAGCACAGATCTATGCCCCGCCCATTATACACTGAAACAGTCTATTAACAATGATAACAGTTTTAATGTGCAAATCAAGTTAGGCTTTTGGTGAATGAACAGTTATCGAACAGAAACTCGAACAGCCGAATTTTAAGCAAATTGTTCGAGTTCGACGAACGACTCGAACACCACCCAAAACATCTCGAATTTGAAATTGGCAAACAGTTTGACTCGAACACCGCTCATCTCTAATGGCTAGGCCACTCCAGGATTCTGAATTTTTCTTACAGAGCCACTCCTTAGTTGCCCTGGCTGTGTGTTTTGGGTCATTGTCATGCAGGAAGACCCAGCCACGACCCATTTTCAATGCTCTTACTGAGGGAAGGATGTTGTTGGTGAAAATCTCACGATAAATGACCCCATCCATCCTCCCTTCAATATGGTGCAGTTGTCCAGTCCCTTTTGCAGAAAAGCATCCCTAAAGTATGTTTCCCCACCATGGTGCATGGTTGGGATAGAGTTCTTGGGGTTAAACTCATCCTTCTTCTTCCTCAAAACACAGTGAGTGAAGTTGATATTAAAAAGTTCTATTTTGGTCACATTTGACCACATGACCTTCTCCCATGCCTTCTCTGGATCATCCAGATGGTCATTAGTGAACTTCAAACAGGCCTGGACATGTGCTGGCATGAGCAAGGTGACCTTGCATGCCCTGTAGGATTTTAAACCTTGACGGCATAGTGTGTTGCTAACAGTAATGTGTGAGACTGTGGTCCCAGCTTTCTTCAGGTCAAAGACAATGTCTTCCCGTGTAGTTCTGCGCTGATTCCTGACCTTTCTCAGAATCATCATCATCATGTAGGGCCAGCAATGGCAGCTCCGGCAGCAGCAGTACGGTATAGCACTATAAGTGTAAGGCTAGTTTCACACTTGTGTCATTTGGGCTACGTCGCAATGTGTCGTTTTGGAGAAAAAACGCATCCTGCAAAGTTGCCCGCAGGATGCGTTTTTTCTCCATAGACTTGCATTAGTGACGCATGGCCACACGTCGCATCCGTCGTGTCATGCTTTTGGCGGCCGCGACGCACAAAAAAAGTTACATGTAACTTTTTTTGAGCATCGTGTCCTCCATTTTCGACTGCGCATGTGCGGCCGAAACTCCGCTCCCTCTACCCTGCTCATCGCAATGGGCAGCGGATGGGTTCTGAAACTGCATCCGCTGCCCATGTTGTGCTACATTTAACACACTGTCCGTCGGGCCGACGGTTTGCGACGGCCCTGTACCGACGCAAGTGTGAAAGTAGCCTAACATATGTGTGCAGCAAGGAGATGTGTGCCTGGCATGGCTGTGCTTTGGTAGGAGCTGCAATGTGGAAGAATATGATGGGGCAAGCATGGAGATTCTTCTGCCAGCAATGGCAGCCCTGGCAGAAGCAGTACTACATGACATGATGAAGAGAGTAGATACTTGGGTTAGCGTGCATCTACGAGACTGGCAAAACCCGAATTGTGTAAAAGATGGATAGCAGACAGGCAAGCAGAGCGTATGGCATATCTAATTATTGGCATTAATCATAGGTGATTGAAAGCTGGCACTGATCCATACCTGATTTATATATCGTATGCAACATTGGGACTGCTGTATATACATCACATAGAATACACTGAGACTGCTGTATACATCACATAGGAAACACTGACTTCCGTATATACATCACATAAGAGACACAGACTATTATACTGTATATCAGATAGGAAACAGACTAGTACACATCACATAGGAGAAACAGACTGCTATATATACACTGCATAGTAGACACTGATACTACTGTTTACATCAAATTGGAGACACTGAAATTGATGTATACATCACATAGGATACACTGGGACTGCTGTATACATTACACAGGAGACACTGTCTGCTGTATATACATCACATAAGAGACACACTGAGTGCTATATACATCAGATAGGAAACACTGAGACTGCGGTATACAGCACATAGGAGACAGACTGTTGAATATGCATTATATAAGAGACATGAGACTGCTTTATACATCACATGGTATACACTGAGGCTTTGCTATTTACATGATATAGGACACACTGGGACTATTGTAAACATTACATAGGATACATTGAAACTACTGTATACATCTACTAGGATAAACTTAAACTGCTATTTATACATCACATAGGAGACAGTGATACTACTGTTTACGTCACATAGGATACACTGAGACTTTGCTGTATACCTCACATAGGAGAAACTGGGATTGCTGTGTATTCATCACATAAGAGACACTGAGATTGCTGTTTACATTACTCTACATAGGAAATATGAGATAGCTGGGTATACATTACATAGGAGACACTGTGACTGCTGTATATACATCACATAAGACACACTGAGTGCTATATACATCAGATAGGGAACACTGAGACTGCAGTATACAGCACATAGGAGACACTGAGACTGTTGAATATATATTATATAGGAGACATGAGACTGCTGTATACATCACATGGTATACACTGAGACTGTGCTATTTACATGACATAGGACACACTGGGACTGCTGTATACATTACATAGGACCTGGACCCGTAGAATCGCATTTGCGCGAAACGGTCGTCATCCTGTCCTCACTCCCCGCACCCTCTCCTTCGCTTGCCACCTCTCCACTAATGTCCACCTTTGTATGAAGATAAATAAAGGACATTGATTGCAGCATATTTCGGGTGAGTGCCACGTCTGCCTTATTTCAGCATCAATTACATAGGATACTGCTTGAAACTTGCTGTTTACATTACTCTACATAGGAAATATGAGATAGCTGGGTATACATAACATAGGATACACAGACTGCTGTATATACATCACATACAAGATATGAAACTGATGTGTGTACATCACATGAGACATGAAACTACTGCATACACCACATAAGAGACAGACTGCTGTATATACATCACATAGGAGATATGATGCGGTACCAAAAATATATATTTTTTTATTATTGAAAACAACATCTTAAAAACATTAATCCCCTTAAAAATACTGTCCATTAGATGGTATGCACTTGTCCAAATGGTTTTTCCACTGTTGGAAACATTTCTTATATTCTTCTGAACTAATGCTGTTAAGTGCCACTAACTATTTTCTCATAATGTCGACTACGTTCTGAAAATGCTTTCCCTTTAGGTTTTTCTTCATCCTTGGGACTAAGGAGAAGTTGCAGGGGGCTAGGTCGGACAAGTAAGGGGATGTGACCCTGATTTTTTTTTTAATCAAAAGTCATCACAGGGGAAGTATCTTGGTGTATCCCTATGATCTTGAAACAAAACAGCAGTCCAGCCAGTGGAAGTCCTCCTTAGCAGGATCCTGACCTTATCAGGTGATGGTTGACACTTTGATGGCGTCGACTTTCTGCTGAGGCCTCTTATGCTGGCCTCAGCGACATCCTTGGAGCATGTCTGCGCCACTCTCTTCTCTGGCGCCAAATCTTCACTGGTTGGGCATTCAGGTCTTTTATATTATGGAAGTCCTTCCTATGTGTCACCTAATCAGGCTCAGTAGGTGAAGTTGCTCTCCCTGCAAATCTTCAAGCACACTTTGGTTCCACTTAATTTCTTCTGGTCAGCAGATGGAAGTCTCTCCTCATTAATGGTGCATCCACACTGCTTCTTATTACATCTTATCACAGCTTCATATTACATATCTATGCATTTTTATAGAAAACACACATTATGGGTGTCATGGTTCACACCGTGCTGCCAACACTATGTCACGGATCCCAGCAGTATGTCAGGAGGATATGTTTATCGTCCCCACCGCTCACGCCAATTTGTCACGAACAGGGGGTTTTTGGTTGCCCCTGGTTCCTTCTGAATGGGATTTATCTATATCCCACTTCCCAGTTCCGGTTTGGAACTTGCAGCTCTCTGGCACCCCCTTTACCCTCAGGTCAGACTAGGTACTGCACCTAGGGTAATTAGTCGCCAGAAAGGCTGCCTACTGTGTACTGGCTATTGGGCACACTGCAGCGAGAGCGATATAACTACTCCCACACAGGCGGGAGCAATAATTAACAACGCCGCCGGTCACTGCAGAGATGCCCGATTGCACAGGACAAGGTATGCTGCCACCAGCTCCGATTAATGGGTCTGGAGCCAACCCAAATCAGTAGCGTAATTCACCTCCAAGGACACAATTCATATAGAGCAGAAGAGACAAGCTTAGTAAAATTATATATTTTACTTCGGAAAAGGCAGTATTTACAGAAATATTAAAGATATAAAGGAGATGAATTCATGTGTACAGTGCAGATTACAAAATAAAATAGGATTAACATTGAAAGCTGCTTACATAGTGTTATATCATGGCATCATCATGGCAGCCGTGTGCTGTGCAGATACATCCCGGTGCATGAGCAAAGCTTTTGTTGAGCTGTTCTTAGCTCCTTTCCTGGACCAAAACTGAAGCACAATGGTCGTGACATCACTAAGGGGCTGAGTAATGATATACACTGATCTGATAGTTACCTTCTTGGAGTCTGGAGACAAAGGCATTCCTTTTAGTGGGAGGGGCTACTGCACACTAGTCTCAAGTTGCACAGTGTATTGTCACAGGGGTTTGTGTCTATACCAGCAAATGCAGTGGAAGCTGGAAGGGGGGTCGAATCTGCAGCGTTTGTGTGACATGGTACTTTCTAGACTAATCTCACATTATGACATTGTTGGCATTATCGTGACAATGGGTTACAAGTTTACCATTTTAAAACAACTGTCAGAGGATTTTCTCATTATTTCCACTGATTGACGCTTTCCCTAAAATAGACTTAAAGAAGCTTTCCCATGAATATTTTTTTTTTATTGTATTGAGACTATCCGGCTAACTCTATGTGTGAGACTGAAGTCCCTTTTTCTATGAAAGTCTATAGAGCCTCACTCTGACATTCCATAGATTTACATTGTAAAAGCCACTGCCTGGTCACGCAGAGTGCTGCTTCCAACTTCACTGGGAGAAAAGACTGCAAAGACTTAACCCCGGAGTCTCCAGTTCCCAGGAGACAGAGGAGAGACTTCAGGATCTCAAGCGCTGCTGGTGACTGTACCCACATTGGAATAAGGACCCCCCAGTCAGGACCTCCCTGGACTGATAAGTTACAAGAACACTCGTTAACCATTTCGATTCCGCTTAACTGTTTACTGTTTGCTTTATCTCTGTTAACCCCGTTTACTCCCTGCGAGGAGAATCTTACTCCTGTTAATAAATTCCCCTCAACAGTTGGTCTGTCTGTTCCATGGTGACAATATCAACCTTGCACTCTATTACACGTGTCATCTGATCTGCAGCAGGAGCCGACTGTCATACACCATGTGCTCATATCCCAGCACTTTACCTCCTCAGATGCTCCTGTGAATAGTAACAGCAGCTTGAGAGAAGTTAGAGACAGATCACTGTCTGTGATCCCATCTGCACCCGCCACACCCCAGTGCAATCACTGGCTGCCAATGCGTTGCTAACAGCCTCCATGTCTGTTATACTGTTCAGCCTATAAAACACTGACAGCTTAGATAATACATTGTAACAGTTCGTTGTTGGGGATGTCGGGTGTCGCACCACCACCAATGTCATTGTGATGACCTATCCCGCAACTGTGACCAGACATCACCTTTAATGTAAAGAACTGGACAGCGGGAATTGTGGTTTAATTTCAATGTGTAATCTTTAAGTGTGATTTCCACATTAATGTAATTTACCGTCTTGATTGCAGGTTGGCACGCTGGTTGCGTTCGTTGTATGGTCGGAGTCCCAGTTGCTTCAGTCATTGCCACTGTCCTTTGTTTTGCCGGGGTTGCCCTGTTTTGTGGATGTGGCCACGAAGCTCTTAGTGGAACTGAAAAACTAATTGAGACCTACTTCTCCAAGAACTACCAGGAGTACGAATATCTAATTCACGTGTGAGTATCTCCATCATAACTGTATGAACAGGAATATTCCAAAATCCCTGCTCTCTGCAATGTCTGTGATTTCATGATATCTCGCAAAAAAATACTGCTACTGTAATGTGCCCGCTGTTCTTATAGCCTTAGCTTCCATAGTTTCAAACTTTCATGATACAAAGAAGACACAAGTACTTCTAGTTCATCCTATAACCTAAAATGTCAGAGGATGGGAACAACCCACGGGGCAGATGCTATTTGGCCCATATTAGAGGAAATCCCTTCCCAATGCCAAATATGGCAATCAGACTATTGCGCTGGATCAATGTCCCATCCTCTAAACCTCCAATATTGTTTTCTAGGCATCCAGGTCATTCTTTCACTTTTTTAGTGAATTAACCATTACAGCAAGTTGTGGCAGACAGTTCCTTAGTTAATCACTGCTCACGTACAGTGGCATTTAAAGGGAACCTGTCTCCCCCCCCCAGGCGTTTGTAACTAAAAGAGCCACCTTGTGCAGCAGTAATGCTAAATTCTGAGAAGGTGGCTCTTTTAGTTCCTGGTGCTGTAACTGCAGAAATAATCGATTTTGCAATTTGTCCAAAATACCTTGAAACAGTCCTTGGGGCAGGTCTTTCCCCCCTAATGCAGACGCAGCACCGCCGTCACTCATGCCCTCTTGGCGCCTGGCGCCGCCTCCTCAGCGTTGTTTTCAACTGTCCCGGCGCTGCGCTGTTATCTTATGCCTTGGGCATGCGCAGATAGCATGATGTCTTGCTGACTGCGCCTGTGCGGCCGCGCTGCCCGAGATCCAGCCCCGCAGCGTGAATAAATCAGAAGACACTGCGGGGCAGGATATCGGGCAGCGCGGCTGCACAGGCGCAGTCAGCAAGACATCAAATTATGTCAGAAGACGGGCAGTGCTAACTGCGCATGCCCAAGGCATAAGATAACAGCGCAGGCACCAGGACAGTTGAAAACAACGCTGAGGAGGCGGCGCCAGGCGCCAAGAGGGCATTAGTGACGGCGGTGAGGCGTCTGCATTAGAGGGGGAAAGACCTGCCCCCAGGACTGTTTCAAGGTATTTTGGACAAATTGCAAAATCGATTATTTCTGCAGTTACAGCACCAAGAACTAAAAGAGCCACCTTGTCAGAATGCAGCATTACTGCTGCACAAGGTGGCTCTTTTAGTTACAAACGCCTGGGGGGTGACAGGTTCCCTTTAAATTATTCCATTACCGGTGCTCATGTGCACTTGCTCCTTTCTGCCCGCTGATGGGTTACCATTGCAGATAGGGCCTGCTATCTTAGTCTGGGCTCCATAGGAGAACCTCAGTTTCACTGTATACTGCTATATATTGCAGTATATAGTATAAGCAATACAAGGATTGCAGATTCAAATCCTCTTTAGGGACTAAAATAAACAAGATTAAAATGAATAAAATTAAAAAAAATTAAAAGCAAAATATATAAAAATTTAAATCACCCTAATTTCTCCCTTCAAAGATAAAGACATTTAACAATAAGCAAATTGTATGATAAACTTTGAGGGTATGTGCACACACTGCGGAATGGTGTGCAGATTTTTTCGCACTGATTTTGGTAAATCCGCAGGTAAACCGCACTGCGGATTTACAGCGGATCCGCAGCAAAATCCGCAGTGTGTGCACATAGCCTGAAGCAAATTAAAAAAAAAAAATCAGACTCAGGCGTGTGTGCTATCTGTGAAAGTCATGGGTATAAGTCTATGTGCACATGCTGCGGATTTTGCTGCGATCTGCAGCAGTTTTCCATGAGTTTACAGTACCATGTAAACCTATGGAAAACAAAATCTGCAGTGCGCATGCTGCGGAAAAAAATGCGTGAAACGCAGCGGTTTATATTCCGCAGCATGTCAATTCTTTGTACGGATTCCACAGCGGTTTACACCTGCTCCTCAATAGGAATCCGCAGGTGTAAAACCGCAGGTGGAATCCGCACAAAAAACACAGAAAAACTGCTGTAATTCCGCGGTAAATCTGCAGCGCGGTTTACCTGCAGATTTGCCAAAATCAGTGCGGAAAAATCCGCACACCATTCCGCAGCGTGTGCACATACCCTCATACTTATGTGATTCACAGACGTCTGAATGAGGCCTTAGGCTATGTGCACACAGCATTACACAAATGCCCAAACTACCATTAACAAGGATTAAATTAGATCATAAGATAGAATGTAATGACACCAAAGAAAGAGCGATAAATTCTTATAGAGTATAATCCTAAACTAATTTTAATTAAAATTGAATAGAAAGTAACAACAGATTAAAAAACAGAGACTGCTACGCAAAATTCAGGGAGCATAGAGACTGATCAACTAAAGTAACTACAACCCCTGGCAAAAATTATGGAATCACCGGCCTTGTGGGATGTTCATTCAGTTGTGTAATTTTATAGAAAAAAAGCAGATCAGATATGGCACAAAACTAGTCATTTCAAAGGGCAACTTTCTGGCTTTAAGAAACACTAAAAGAAATCAATACAAAAAATGTGGTAGTCAGTAATGGTTACTTTTTGTAACCAAGCATAGGGAAAATTATGGAATCACTCAATTCTGAGGAAAAAATTATGGAATTATGAAAAAGAAACGAACGAAAAAAAACACTCCAACACATCACTAGTAGGGTTGAGCGAAACGGGTCGGCCATTTTCAGAAGTCGCCGACTTTTGGCAAGGTCGGGTTTCATGAAACCCGACCCGACCCCTGTGTGGGGTTGGCCATGAGGTCGGCGATCTTCTGAATCTGGTATCGGAATTCCGATACCGAGTTCCAATATGTTTGCGATATCGGAAATCGGTATCGGAATCCACATTTAAGTGTAAAATAAAGAATTAAAATAAAAAATATTGATATACTTACCTCTCCGACGCAGCCTTGACATCGCCGCTGGTAACCGGCATCTTCCGTTCCTAAGAATGGCGCTTGAAAGACCTTTCGATGACGTCACGGCTTGTGATTGGTCGTGGCGGCCCACGTGACCGCTCAGCGACCAATCACAAGCCGTGACGTAATTCTCATGTCCTAAATTCCTAGAATGAGGAATTTAAGGACCTGAGAATTACGTCACGGCTTGTGATTGGTCGCTGAGCGGTCACGTGGGCCGCCGCGACCAATCACAAGCCGTGACGTCATCGAAAGGTCTTTCAAGCACCATTCTTAGGAACGGAAGATGCCAATTACTACCAGGGCGCGTCAGAGGGTGAGTATATCAATATTTTTTATTTTAATTCTTTATTTTACACTTAAATATGGATCCCAGGGCCTGAAGGAGAGTTTCCGCTCCTTCAGACCCTGGGAACCATAGTATCCCATTGCACTGCATTGGGTTTCGTATTTCGGCCGACCCCGACCCCGACTTTTTTATAGGATCGGCCGATTTCACTCGACCCGACTTTTGAGAAAGTCAGGTTTCGTGAAACCCGACCCTATAAAAATAAAAGTCGCTCAACCCTGATCACTAGTATTTTGTTGCACCTCCTCTTTCTTTTATAACAGCTTGCAGTCTCTGAGGCATGGACTTAATGAGTGTAAACAGTACTCATCATCAATCTGGCTCCAACTTTCTCTGATTGCTGTTGCCCGATCAGTTTTGCAGGTTGGATTCTTGTCATGGACCATTTTCTTCAACTTCCACCAAAGATTTTCAATTGGATTGAGATCCGGACTGTTTGCAGGCCATGACATTGACCTTATGTGTCTTTTTTCATGGAATGTTTGCACAGTTTTTGCTCTATAGCAGAATGCATTATCATCTTGAAAAATGATTTCATCATCCCCAGACATCCTTTCAATTGATGGGATAAGAAAAGTGTCCAAAATATCAACATAAACCTCTGCGTTTATTGAAGATGTAATGACAGCCATCTCCCCAGTGCCTTTACCTGACATGCAGCCCCATATCATCAAAGACTGTGGAAATTTGCATGTTCTCTTCAGGTAGTCATCTTTATAAATGTCATTGGAACGGCACCAAACAAAAGTTCCAGCGGGGCGTGGCTTAGGCGCAGGTGATGTAGGTCGCAAAACGTGTGAGCTCCTGAGGTAACCCTCTAACGTAACATATAACGCAATCTTTTTTGAAAATTTTTACTTACATTCATATTTACTTTTGTTCAGAAATTTATTGTGCACATTTTGAGACATTTTTCGCCTTAATCAGATAATCATAGGATTGTTTATCCTGTTTTGAAGATGACAGACTTAAAATGGCATCATCAAACGGCTTGTCCCTGAGAGTGACTAATTTTCTGAGGTAAAATAAACTACAGGACTACAATTTTTCTTTTTAAACATTGTGTTTTTTATTTTTTATATACATTTGTGTGGATTTATGACATTTTTAAAACAATTCTTGCTTTCAGTGTTTTTTTTTTCTGGTTTACCTGTTTTATCTGGTGTCTGTGAGGCTGCTATGGTTACCTCAGTAACCTCTATTGCTCTGCTGAAGACATTGTGTTAATTTCTATTAATAACATCACTGGAGGTGTTTTTTGGGGCTGCCCCTGGCCATCTGGGTTTTTTTTTACCCTTTTTTGATTGAATTTGTTCCAGGCACATCATCTTTGAGGGCCCTGTCACGGCCTGTCATAAGTGCTGGTGGTCCGGCATTTTTTCTTTCAGTGACGTCACCGCTAATTGGGCAGTGTGACAGACTACCAAAAAAAACACCTCCCTCGATCTTCCTTAGGTTTGCCCCTACCCAACGGGGGTTTTTGCCCCCTTTTGACTACGTTTGGACCTGGCTGTAATAATTATAGGGGATAACTCAGGAGACTCTTTGCGTGGAACAAGACAACTACAGGACACAGTTTTATAAGTGGTAAAGTCTATATTATCACACGGTGATTCAAACAGGTGCAGAGAGAAACTCAAGTCCACAACACTTGGTGTAAATATTAAACGCAGCTTAGCAGTCTATAGGAAACATCAGAGGAAAATGCAATCAAGCAGAAAGTCTATGAAGCACAGTTATTCTTGAGGATACTTGACACGAATAAATCCTTGTCTTAGTCCAAACACAGATAGATAAGCTTATAAGGCAGTTCAAATCATATCTTAGCTCAACCAGGGAGGCCTGGTTAATAGTCTCAGATTTTTGCAGAGCAGAAACAGCTTACATGTCCAGCAAATGCAGATGGAAGTAAACACGAGCAGCAGATGAAGGAGGATCACTGGAAACTGGTGTATGCAGCAGAAACTCAGAGCAGAGTAGCAGGATCACCACACAGGTTCACAGGAGCAGGTATATAGCCCGGGGGTAATCTGTCAGGGAGAGACTAGGTGAGCGAGAGCTAATAACTCGGGCTCCTGCAATTTCCCTAAGACTAGGGAAATCCTGACTGACCCTCTGCCTGAAGTTTACACTGATGGTGTGCATGTTCAGGCCTCGAACCTCACCCTAGCTCCTGAGCTCAGCCCTAGGCTGAAACCTCCACCCACCACCCAGTGAAGAGGTAATACTTAAATACCCACAGTAAGCACAGACAAGGATAAAGGAAAATATACACCACGCCGCAAACACTCAGGAATACACTATAAATGTGCAGGGCAAAATAAACACAAATATAGGAAGGAGTAAATAAGATGAAGGAATATACACCACCAGCAACGAATCTCCAGCCACCAGCTCTCCACTCCAGACCGAGATAACAACACAAGACAGAAGCTATAATCGGCGACGCCCAATGATTTAAAGGCCATGGAAATGGCCCAGCTTCCAATCCGAGGATCAGGTAAATTAACCCCGGAACAGCTAGACAAAATCTAGCAGACACCAATGAGTAAATAGTGGTCAAAAGCGGAATTACCGCTGTCTGTCGGACGACCTGGTCTGAACAGCGTCCGACATGACATAATCAGAGGTCAGGAGCTGGATGCAAGGCAGAATACTCTAGCACAGACTGAAGGCTGGGGTGGAGCTTTATAGCAGGAAGACACAGTGCACATGAGACCAAAGACGCCATCTTGAAAAAGGGCAGTAATGCACAAAAGGTAAAAAATGTTCAGAGTCCTGACATTACTCACTCCTTAGAAGCGGCCTCAGGACGATCCTGGACCTGGTTTCTCAGGGAATCTCTGATGAAAACGAGAAATCTTCTGTTGGGCATTGATGTTTTCCACAGGTTCCCAAGAGTCTTCCTCAGGGGGATATCCCTGCCATCTTATCAGATATTGGAGCCGATTCCTGCAAATCTTGGAATCAATAATTTCCTCCACCACAAATTGTTCTTGCCCATCAATCACCACAGGCTGCGGAGGTGGCACAACACGTCCCTGGAAGGTATTAGGAGATACAGGCTTTAGTAAAGATACATGAAAAACTGGGTGTACCTTCATAGTCCTAGGCAGCTTCAGCCGGCAGGCTACAGAGCTCACAATACCGTTGATCTTGAAAGGGCCAATTAATTTCTGTCCAAGTTTTTGTGAAGGAATGTTTAACTTCAGATTCTTAGTTGCTAACCACACGGAATCTCCTACCTTGAACATGGGTGCAGGTTTACAGAATCTATCAGCCGATCTCTTATAACGTTCTTGAGCTGTGTTCAGGGATTCCTTCAGAACCTCCAGATTTTGCCTCATCGCAGTCAGCCTTTCCTCCACTGCCGGAACTGGAGAATTAATTGGAGACCTAGGTAAAATACACGGATGATAACCCAGATTGGCAAAGAAAGGTGTAAATTTAGTGGAGGCGCTCTGAGAATTGTTATATGAAAATTCGGCTAACGGCAGCAACTCCAACCAATCACCCTGGAGATGGCTGACATAGCATCTTAGATATTGTCCCAGCGTCTGGTTGGTACGCTCAGTCTGACCATTTGTCTGGGGATGGTAAGCGGAAGAGAGACAGACATTAATATTGAGTGCAGAGCAAAACCCCTTCCAGAATCTTGAAGTGGACTGTACTCCACGGTCAGAGATGATCTCATCCGGAACCCCATGCAACCGGAAGACATTCTGTATAACCAAGTTCACTGTATCCTTAGCTGAGGGGAGGCTGGTGCATGGAACAAAATGAGCAGCTTTAGTCAGGCGATCAACTACCACCATGATTGTATTCATGCCCCCCGATGTAGGCAGCTCCACAATAAAGTCAATTGATATAGACCCCCAAGGGTGGGACGGAACAGGTAATGGTTGTAGAAGACCCGTAGATGCCACATGAGGAGTCTTGTAATGGGCACATACCTCGCAAGAGAGAACATAGTCCTTGGTATCCTTCAGGCAAGTTGGCCACCAGAAGAATCGACTCAGGAACTCTTGTGTCTTCTGTACCCCCCTGTGACCAGCCAACTTGGAGTCATGTACCAACTTGAGGATCTGCAGACGGACGACCTCAGGGACATAGATACGTCGATCTCTGAACCACATGCCACCCTTAAAGACAAGATTAATATCCACAGGTGGGTTGGCCAGAAATACATCTGGAGCGCCCCCACTGCCGCAGGGCCGAGGGGTACTCGGTACCGGGCCTCTGAGTCTCTGCTCTGGGGTTGTCACGGTGGCTAGACCCGGTGCGTGGCCCTGTCTGTCAGTGGGGGACGTCCGGTGCAATAAGTGGTGGTGTAGCAATGCAGTTGTGGGGTGCAGGTCGCGGTAAATAACGAGGACACCAGGTTGCAGTCTCTTTACCTCTTTACTGAAGATCTCTGGGTCCTCAGTCCGGAATACGGTTCACCAGGCTGCGCAAGTCCGGCCGGTCCAATGGCACCTCCAGAGTTCTCTTCACAGGTGGAAACCTGCACCTTCCCCCTAGCGCTAGGTGTTGTGGTCCTTCCCTGCTGTGCTTACGGAAAGTACCCCACAACTGTTGTGTCTGTTTCTTAAGTTCCCTCACAACTCGATTAGATGATGTTCTGCTAATCCTCCGTCCCTCCCTGATGTTACATAGTTACATAGTTACATAGTTATTAAGGTTGAAGGAAGACTGTAAGTCCATCTAGTTCAACCCATAGCCTAACCTAACATGCCCTAACATGTTGATCCAGGGGAAGGCAAAAAAATCCCATGTGGCAAAGAGTAACTCCACCATGGGGAAAAAAATTCCTTCCCGACTCCACATACCTCAATCAGACTAGTTCCCTGGATCAACGCCTTATCAAGGAATCTAATATATATACCCTGTAATATTATACTTTTCCAGAAAGGTATCCAGTCCCCTCTTAAATTGAAGCAATGAGTCACTCATTACAACATCATACGGCAGAGAGTTCCATAGTCTCACTGCTCTTACAGTAAAGAATCCGCGTCTGTTATTATGCTTAAACCTTCTTTCCTCCAGACGTAGAGGATGCCCCCTTGTCCCTGTCTCAGGTCTATGATTAAAAAGATCATCAGAAAGGTCTTTGTACTGTCCCCTCATATATTTATACATTAAAATAAGATCACCCCTTAGTCTTCGTTTTTCCAAACTAAATAGCCCCAAGTGTAATAACCTATCTTGGTATGGCAGACCCCCCAGTCCTCTAATAACCTTGGTCGCTCTTCTCTGCACCCGCTCCAGTTCAGCTATGTCTTTCTTATACACCGGAGACCAGAACTGTGCACAGTATTCTAAGTGTGGTCGAACTAGTGACTTGTATAGAGGTAAAATTATGTTCTCCTCATGAGCATCTATGCCTCTTTTAATACATCCCATTATTTTATTTGCCTTTGTAGCAGCTGCCTGACACTGGCCACTGAATATGAGTTTGTCATCCACCCATACACCCAGGTCTTTTTCATTGACGGTTTTGCCCAGAGTTTTAGAATTAAGCACATAGTTATACATCTTATTACTTCTACCCAAGTGCATGACCTTACATTTATCCCCATTAAAGCTCATTTGCCATTTATCAGCCCAAGCTTCTAGTTTACATAAATCATCCTGTAGTATAAAATTGTCCTCCCCTGTATTGATTACCCTGCAGAGTTTAGTGTCATCTGCAAATATTGAAATTCTACTCTGAATGCCCCCTACAAGGTCATTAATAAATATGTTAAAAAGAAGAGGGCCCAATACTGACCCCTGTGGTACCCCACTGCTAACCGTGACCCAGTCCGAGTGTGCTCCATTAATAACCACCCTTTGTTTCCTATCCCTGAGCCAGCTCTCAACCCACTTACACATATTTTCCCCTATCCCCATTACTCTCATTTTATGTAACAACCTTTTGTGTGGCACCGTATCAAAAGCTTTGGAAAAGTCCATATATACTACGTCCACTGGGTTCCCTTGGTCCAGTCCGGAACTTACCTCTTCATAGAAGCTGATCAAATTAGTCTGACATGATCGGTCCCTAGTAAACCCGTGCTGATACTGGGTCATGAGGTTATTCCTCTTCAGATACTCCAGTATAGCGTCCCTTAGAATGCCCTCCAGGATTTTACCCACAGTAGAGGTTAAGCTTACTGGCCTATAATTACCGAGTTCAGTTTTTGCCTCTTTTTTGAATATTGGCACCACATTTGCTATACGCCAGTCCTGTGGTACAGACCCTGTTATTATGGAGTCTTTAAAGATTAAAAATAATGGTCTATCAATGACTGTACTTAGTTCCTGCAGTACTCGGGGATGTATCCCATCCGGGCCCGGAGATTTGTCAATTTTAGTTATTTTTAGCCGCCGCTGTACTTCCTGCTGGGTTAAGCAGGTGACATTTAATGGGGAATTTTTATCACTAGTCATATTGTCTGCCATGGGATTTTCTTTTGTAAATACTGATGAAAAAAAGTCATTTAGCATATTGGCTTTTTCCTCATCCTCATCCACCATTTCACCCAGACTATTTTTAAGGGGGCCAACACTGTCATTTTTTAGTTTCTTACTATTTATATAGTTAAAGAATATTTTGGGATTATTTTTACTCTCTCTGGCAATGAGTCTCTCTGTCTCAATCTTTGCTGCCTTGATTTGCTTTTTACAGAATTTATTTAATTTTCTGTATTTATTTAATGCCTCCTCACTACCTACTTCCTTTAATTCTCTAAATGCTTTCTTTTTGTCCCTTATTGCGCCCCTTACAGCTCTATTTAGCCATATTGGTTTCCTCCTATTTCTAGTATGTTTATTCCCATACGGTATATACTGTGCACAGGTCCTATCCAGGATGCTAATAAATGTCTCCCATTTTCTTTGTGTATTTTTGTGTCTCAGGATATCGTCCCAGTTAATTGCACCAAGATCCTCTCTCATCCGTTGGAAATTTGCCCTCCTGAAGTTTAGTGTCCTTGTCACCCCCCTACTACCCATCTTATTAAAGGTTACATGAAAACTTATTATTTTGTGATCACTATTCCCCAAGTGACCCCCAACCCTTATATTTGATATGCGGTCTGGCCTGTTGGTTAATATTAGGTCTAGCAGTGCCCCCCTTCTTGTTGGGTCCTGAACCAGTTGTGAAAGGTAATTGTCTCTCATAGTTGTCAAAAATCGATTACCTTTACTGGAACTGCAGGTTTCTGTTCCCCAATCTATTTCAGGGTAGTTGAAGTCCCCCATAATAATGACTTCTCCTTGAGTCGCAGCTTCATCTATTTGCTTTACGAGGATATTCTCCATTGCTTCCATTAGTTTTGGAGATTTATAACAAACCCCTATCAGTAATTTATTATTTTTTCCCCCTCCCCTTATCTCCACCCACAGGGACTCTACATTTTCATTAAATTCACCTATATTATCACGCAGGATGGGTTTTAAGGAAGATTTTACATATAGACACACCCCACCCCCTCGCTTATCTGTACGGTCATTTCTGAACAGGCTATAGCCCTGCAAGTTAACAGCCCAGTCATGGCTCTCATCCAGCCACGTCTCAGATATCCCCACCATGTCATAATTATGCTCCAACAACATTAGTTCTGGTTGGGACGGCACCCGTTTGACGGGTAGGCTCGGAGCTCTTCTGGGACCCTAGAGACGCCCCTCTCCACAAGTTGCCCCCCAAGACTGCATAGGTGATTTGAGTTAGACAGCCCGCCTTAGACTGACTGTCCTGCCGCTGTTTAGAGTATTGCTTGAAGCTGGATATTATGATACTCTCTCGGCGTTCCGGCCACCGGTTGTGCGCCTCAGTAGGATGTTGCTTTGGTCTTACAGCACGACTCCTACTGGTATTCTCCTATTGCTATGATCTCGTTTCTCACTCAGCACAATCTATCTCGCTTCTGATCCTTTCTTGGGCACCGCCGCTATCCTGAGCAGGCACGGTCCCGTTACGTTCGTTCAAGTTGCCAAGCCTCTGTCAGGATCCCACCCCTGACAGAGACCCTACTGTATCTTCCCCCACAACACCCTCTGCCACAAGGTGTTGCCTGGTTCCAACCCAGTCAGCTTCTGATCTAACTTCCTGCCTGACCCCCAGTTTACCCACTATGGTGGGGAGTGGCCTAGTAAATAGAACCCTTAGCTCCCCCTGGAGGCCCGGCAGTGAAATGTATTGGTGTCTGTGATACCTGATCAGATGAACTCCTTCAGTGCCATCAGACGTACCATAGCTCCCCTTAGTGGCGGAGCCACAGTACTGCAACGACCAGGACTCTGGGGCGCTGCACTCCCCCCCGGTTTAATCCAGTACTCCGGGACTGGGAAGAAACAACAATACAGGTTAGCAAAAAGACATACAATTTTTGTTGAGTGCAAATAACAATAAGTATACTTGAACAGAGCTTCCCTTTATGGGAGGTGAGGACACTTGAACGTTACAAACATGGTTAAATAACATAGCAACATGCTATAAATAACTTTTCTTACCCAACCGGGTATTCTACTTGGCACAAATTCTGGAACAATAAGTTAACATTGCCTTTAAGGATGCACACTCTAAATCCCTAAAAGACCTTCTTATACACATTATAAGGCTTAAGCAACTGTGCTACATTCTCCTTCTTTAAATCTGCAGGACCGCCTGTCCTAACGGTGCCAGACCTACTGCCTCTCCTTTCTTACAGGACCGCTCCTTTCAGCCCGAGCCTTCTGTCTTTTCCTCTACTATACACAGTATAGAACATAACATGCTTTCAGTTTAGGAACACTGAGCCATCTTCATATGGCTCCTAGGAGGACTCACTACCTAACCCCTACGGGTTCACTTTCTGTCCTTTGCAACACATTATTAACTCTTTCTTTACAATAAACTAGCTTTCTACGGAGGACTCAGGGTTCACCTTCTATCCCCATTTTCTATCAACGTTATCAACATTTTCTTGACTTCCATCATTACTTTCTTACTAGCAATCATGCAGAACTCTATGTCTACCCCTACGGGTCTACTGCATCTTTCTTCTAACTTTCACTTGTGCAGGACTTCATGTCTACCCCTACGGGTCTACTGCATCTTTCCAATAATCACTTTATCTCAGAACACATTATTAAACACTTCTTTCTTTCAACAATTTAGTTACATACAACTTGTACATATCAGCAGCATCATTAACTTTCTTTTTAGAGCAACATCATTCTCTAATTACCATCAGTGAACATCCCCTTTAAGAGGGGACCAAGTCTCTATGAGGTAGTGCAACTCCTCAAGCTGCAAGTCTGTTTGCAATAAGGACTCCAGTGATGTTTTAAAAAAAAAAACAATATCTTCGCAAAGCGTCCTTTCTTCATATAGAACCAGTAGATAGCACCTTTAAGAAGGTGCAAACTATTTACAAGAAGTTTGTATCATGCATTGTTCATGATTCAGCAGTTTTTATAACATTGTGGAACAAAAAAAAAGCAAAAATGAAAGTGAAAGCAAAAATAAAAAGCAATAGGGATCCCGGGTAAACAAAGGGATCCCTTTAAGAGTTAACCCAGGACGGGTTTTAGCAGCAAAACAGCAAGGAAATAAACAGTTAACTATTTACAGTTTCAGGTTTCCGAGGCTTAGTTGAACGGCTTCCAGGGCTGCACCTGGCACTTAACCCCTCTTGGCCCGGGAAGGGTGAAGTCCAGGGTTGCACCTAGTGCTGGACACACGCCGTTAATCCGTCTCTCATGTACAGTTAAATCATGCGCAGCGATGGAGGTCTGCGCAGCTTGAGTATGGGCATTTGCTGCAGCAGAGGTAGCGGCTGCTGCAAGATCAGTCACTGGAACGGAGTCAGCAGCTGTGGCACTAGCAGTCGCTGGAGTGGTGTCGGTCGTCAGGGCAGGGTCGTCCTTCATACCTGCTTCAGATGCGGTCCCTCCAGTGCCGGTCTGCTCTGCCTCCGCTGGGGTCTGGAACGCTGGTTGCGGGGCCTTGTGCTGCGGCGTTGTCATCTCTGCTTGCAGCATCTCGCTTTCCGGCAGGGCCCTGCTTTCTGGCTTCGGAGCGCTGGAACTTCTTTCTTGCTCCGGACCAGACGAGGCTGCCGACAGACGTCTGGCGAGGCTCCCGATGATGGTCTTCTTCCACCCGGCCTCAGTGCTCAGCTGTATCCGCCGGGGTTGGTGGATCAGCTCGTCTGCTCCGGTCTGCAGGAGGTCAGCGTCAACTGTGGAGGTCTGGCTGCGGTGCCTCTCCGGGTAGCTGGGGGAGTCCTCGGCTCCGACCCCACAGTCGGGCTCCGGGCGGCTGGCCATGGCGTCCTCCATGTTGCTCGCTTCTTCTTCCTGGTCCTTTTCCCGCTCTCTCCTTCGTGGGCGGTTTCGTTTTCTCTGTCTCTGCCCACCATTGAGGATCAGGAGGCGGATCTCGGCTGCTGACGGACACGTCCTCAAGGGGCCGAGATATTTAGACTGGGCGGCCATTGTCTTTCGCGCTCTTCAGCTTGTTCACGCCCACTTCCACGCCCTTCTTCTTCTCCTGCGCTCTCCTTAGCGCTGTAATGGCGGCGGTTTTGGCGCGAACTTTTGGCGGCAAGTGACAATCCACAGTCTTTGCAATAAAGTAAAGCCCAAGCACAGTAAATCACAGTTCCAAGGCACACATGACCTGATTCTTCAGGCTTAAGTAGATCCTGTTCGTGACGCCAAGTTTGGAGCGCCCCCACTGCCGCAGGGCCGAGGGGTACCCGGTACCGGGCCTCTGAGTCTCTGCTCTGGGGTTGTCACGGTGGCTAGACCCGGTCCGTGGCCCTGTCTGTCAGTGGGGGACGTCCGGTGCAATAAGTGGTGGTGTAGCAGTGCAGTTGTGGGGTGCAGGTCGCGGTAAATAACGAGGACACCAGGTTGCAGTCTCTTTACCTCTTTACTGAAGATCTCTGGGTCCTCAGTCCGGAATACGGTTCACCAGGCTGCGCAAGTCCGGCCGGTCCAATGGCACCTCCAGAGTTCTCTTCACAGGTGGAAATCTGCACCTTCCCCCTAGCGCTAGGTGTTGTGGTCCTTCCCTGCTGTGCTTACGGAAAGTACCCCACAACTGTTGTGTCTGTTTCTTAAGTTCCCTCACAACTCGATTAGATGATGTTCTGCTAATCCTCCGTCCCTCCCTGATGTTCTGGTTGGGACGGCACCCGTTTGACGGGTAGGCTCGGAGCTCTTCCGGGACCCTAGAGACGCCCCTCTCCACAAGTTGCCCCCCAAGACTGCATAGGTGATTTGAGTTAGACAGCCCGCCTTAGACTGACTGTCCTGCCGCTGTTTAGAGTATTGCTTGAAGCTGGATATTATGATACTCTCTCGGCGTTCCGGCCACCGGTTGTGCGCCTCAGTAGGATGTTGCTTTGGTCTTACAGCACGACTCCTACTGGTATTCTCCTATTGCTATGATCTCGTTTCTCACTCAGCACAATCTATCTCGCTTCTGATCCTTTCTTGGGCACCGCCGCTATCCTGAGCAGGCACGGTCCCGTTACGTTCGTTCAAGTTGCCAAGCCTCTGTCAGGATCCCACTCCTGACAGAGACCCTACTGTATCTTCCCCCACAACACCCTCTGCCACAAGGTGTTGCCTGGTTCCAACCCAGTCAGCTTCTGATCTAACTTCCTGCCTGACCCCCAGTTTACCCACTATGGTGGGGAGTGGCCTAGTAAATAGAACCCTTAGCTCCCCCTGGAGGCCCGGCGGTGAAATGTATTGGTGTCTGTGATACCTGATCAGATGAACTCCTTCAGTGCCATCAGACGTACCATAGCTCCCCTTAGTGGTGGAGCCACAGTACTGCAACGACCAGGACTCTGGGGCGCTGCACATCACCTTCATAGGCCTCCCTGCACTCCTTCCACAAGTCCTGATCGTGGATAACTCAGATGAAATTGGCATCAGATAGAATGGTCTTGGATGGGGCTCCAGGTACGGAATCCGCAGCATGGATTCGGGATAGAGCATCAGCCTTCCCATTACGAGAACCTGGACAGTACGACATAACAAAGTTAAATTGATTTAAAAATACGCTGCAACGAGCCTGACGAGGAGAAAGACATTAGCGGATCTAAGGAACTCTAAATTGCGATGGTCAGTTAGCACTATGATCTGTTGTGCAGCTCCTTGCAGATGATGCCTCCATTCTTTGAAAGCTGCAATAATAGCCAGCAATTCCTTGTCTCCCACATCGTAATTCTTCTCTGCTGAGGTTAGTCTACGGGAAAAGAAAGCACAAGGATGTAGCAGACACTTCTCTCCAGTTCTTTGGGAGAGAATAGCCCCCAAAGCATTATCAGAAGCGTCCACCTCCACAATGAATGAAAGTGTTGGATCTGGATGTATCAACAGCGGTGCTGATGTGAAACAGATCTTAAGCCGATCAAAAGCTTCTTGAGCCTGTGATGACCACTTAAAGGGCTTTTCCTTCTTTGTCAAGGATGTAATGGGACAGACAATATCAGAAAAATTTTGAATGAAGCGTCTGTAGAAATTTGCAAAACCAATAAAATGTTGGACCTCCTTAATGTTCTTGGGTACTGGCCAGTCAAGGATAGCCTGAATCTTACCAGATTCCATGTTCAGCCCCTGGGGAGAGATGATATAACCTAAGAACTGTATCTCAGAACAATGGAACTCGCATTTCTCCGGCTTGATATACAGATGGTTCTCTTTCAGACATCTTAAAACAGCCTTGACATGTTCTTCATGTTCCTGTAGAGAGTCAGAAAAGATTAGAATATCGTCCAAATAGATCACCACAAACTGGTCCAACAAATCTCTGAAAATGTCATTAGCAAGGTGTTGAAACGTTGTAGGGGCATTACAAAGCCCGAAGGGCATCACGAGATATTCAAAGTGTCCATACCGGCATCGGAATGCTGTCTTCCACTCATCCCCTGGACGAATACGCACCAAATTATAAGCCCCACGAAGATCCAGTTTAGAGAACACCTTAGCATGGCGGACTCTTTCCAGTAATTCGGGAATCAGAGGCAAAGGGTAACGGTTTCGTACGGTTACCTTATTGAGTTCCCGATAGTCAACACAGGGTCTCAGGGTCCCATCCTTCTTTTTTACAAAAAATATAGGTGCCCCTGCTGGTGAGGAAGAAGGACGTATGAAGCGTTTGGCCAGATCTTCATCAATACACTCCTTTAAGGCTTGGAGCTCAGGTGACGCCAAAGGGTATATGTTACCAAAAGGAATAGCTGCCCCAGGAAGCAGCTCAATGGGACAGTCATAATGCCTGTGTGGAGGAAGCTGATCTGCATTCTTCTTGTCACAGATGTCAGAGAACTCTTTATATGCTGGAGGTAAAGAAAATACCTGTACATGTGGTTCCGTAGCCGTGGACTCAGGGACAGCTTCTGTTAACTCTGAGTTACTCCTTGTCGGAAAGATAATCTCCTTGGTCTCCCAGTTGATAATTGGGTTCTGAGAACGCAACCAAGGAATGCCTAAAATCACAGGAAAATGAGAAGAAATTAGCAAGAAAGAAAGTTGCTCCTGATGATTAGGCTCCAACAAAATTTCAAGGGGTATGGTCTCCTGATCCACAGGCCCAGAGATTAAAGGTGACCCATCCACTGTTTCCATGGTAATTGGAGAGGCTCTTTGCTGAATTTCAATACCATGTTCCTTGGCAAATGCGATATCCATGAAATTGCCACCTGCACCAGAGTCAATCATAGCTGCACTGGAAATCCACTGTCCTGAACACAGGATCTTAATAGGGAGAGAACAGTGAGAGTTGTTCTCCTTCAGCTCCTTGGGGGGTGAAGTCACAGAAAGTGAATGGAATAAAGCGTTTAAAGGCCCCTTGTGAACCGGGGGGTCTGGGATCTATTTTGCTTCTGTTTTCATTGGGCACACCGCCCAGGAAGATCCTGTCACGGACTGTTGTTTCCATCGGTTCCCCGGCTTCTCCTCCTCTGGCGGTGACGTCACCACTGACTGCGGCCATCTTCTGGAGGCTGCAGAAGATTACAGCTGCTCTCTTTGCATAATATTGACTTATTGCTTGCTTGGTTTCATTGAGGGTGGAGAAGGGGCGGGTATTTTTATTGCCTGAAAAGGTCTTTTTTGTCCATTTCCTTTTAGCAGTTACTTTTAAAAAAGTGGGAGTTGGTTCTGATTAATATAATATTAATAATAATAATTATATAAAGCTTATAACAAATATATATTGTATATATCTACCTATTTACATATTAGGTCACTTTTACCTGTATCTTATTGGGAGATAACATTTTAAAGTAAGAGGTTGGTAAAATATATAACAAGTTTCTATGTCATAACCTATACAATATCACATTGTGGTGGGACCTTGTCTTACCTTCAATCACTATTCTATAATACCGCTGGACACCATGAGTCATCTCACCTCTAAATTGCCTATGGCTAAATCATCTGGTTCTTCTAGAGCTCAAAAACAAAATAAGGACCCACGGGCTAATCGTGGTTCTTCAAGGGACTCGGTTAATTTGCTGAGTCCAGTTAAGTCTCGCTCTCCTAATGAGAGAGAGCTCTCACAGTCCTCTATCAAGGCCCTTTCTCATTTCGCGTCCACGCCTAAAGCTTGCCTAGCAGAGCTCGGTGTGGAACTTCCCTCTTCACTCATTTCTACTGGGACCATGGACCTCTCTTCCTCTTCAAAGAGGAGGGGTCCCTTAAGTTGGGGGGGGGGGGGAACGCGGTCCTCCATTACCAATTCTTCAGAAGAGGATTCTACTAATTATTCTCCCAATCCTAGTCCAAAAAAGTCCAAACCAAGGACCAAGAAATCATCTGTGTCTTCCCTGTCTTCTTGTACCTTTCATGATGCAACGTCGCTTGAGGCGTGTATGGATACTCTGGTTGATAAACTTAGCACCAGATTGCGTCTTGATATGGACAACCAGATGAAAATATTTCAGGAGACTTGAGTTTTTCACTTCTCTGTTTGATAACCATAAAGTCAGACTAAGAATTGGAAAAGACACATGCACTGTCCCTAAAGGAACAGTCTGACTCTTAGTCAGAGATTCGTCAGTTGAAGCTTAAGTTGGCAGATCTAGAGGACAGATCCCATCGTAACAACATTAAAATTAGAGGTATATCTGAAGATATCTTGCCCATTAAGCTCCCTGAGTTTGTTAAGGGTATTTTTAGAAGGATGATTCCCAATCTTTCGGATACGGATCTCATTATAGATCGTATCCATCATTTTCCTAAGCCTCCTTCTGTTCCTAAAGACCTCCCTAGAGATGTTATCATGAAAACTCACTTTTATCATATTAAAGAGAAAATACAAAGCCTGGTCAAAATTATAGGAGGATTCCCGGAAACCTATCACCATCTTAAGTTGTTTGATGACCTGTTCAAAGCGACTATTGAGGGTCGGAGGCACTTTAGATCACTCACCTCCATGCTGAGAGAGAAAGGCCTTCCTTACAAGTGGGGTTTTCCTCTGAGGCTCATCTTTAATTATAGGGGGAAAAAATGCAGTTTTTCTTACATTTGAGGACGGTCTCCTATTTGTGAAATCCCACGGTGTTATTTATTTCGCTCCTGCATCTACTTCCACAGGTCCAGGCCATGTCACTTGAGCTCAATTTGTCATTTTTTGATTTGCGTACCTGGGTTTTCTAATATTGTATGATATTGTACTTCTATCATTAATTTGTTCAATCTTAAATATTTGTTATTGGTACTAATGAGGGTCTTCTTGGCCTTGCGCTGCACGGACTTTTCCCCCCGGTACAAAAAGGAGAGCCATTTTCTTGGTTTCCCTCTAATGCTCTAGTACTGTAAAGTTTAAAGTTTGTACTTTTCTTTGTCTATTTAGTCTTGGTAGTGATTTCTTTTTCTTGTTACTTTCCAGCCGGTGATTGCCTATTAACGCCAATTTTTTCTTTTTTTCTCTCATGGTGCTTACTTTGGTTACCTATAATGTGAGGGGTCTTAATAGCCCGAATAGACGTTTTTCCTTTCAGAGGAAAATTAATAAATCTGTTGCGGATGTGGTGTGCCTGCAAGAGACTAAATTTAAGATACATGATCATCCTGCCTTTGCTCTAAAACATTACCCACATGTTTTTGAAGCCTCGGGTCCCTCTAAAGGGGCAGGTGTTATGACCCTGATCAGAGACTCCTTGTCGTTTGAACTATTGGAGGAATTGGTTGATGTGAATGGTCATTTTCATGTCCTTGTTTGCAAGTTAAATTCCCATATTCACACAATTGTAAATATTTATGCTCCTAATAAGGGTCAAATTAAATTTTTAGATAAGTTGCTGAAAAAAATTGAACCACTTAAAAAAGGCATTCTTTTACTTTTAGGAGACTTTAATTTGGTCCCTGATAATATACTTGATGCCTCATCCTCAAATAGGCTTAACTTCTTAAATAAATAATTGGCTTAAATAATTGGCTTTTTACTCACGAACTTTATGACATCTTTGTTTAAACTCCACTTCAAGGGAATACACATATTTTTCTGACTCCCATTTGTCACAAGGTGGTTCTACGTGGCGCTCTCATTCACATTTCCTCCCGTATTAAAAATTTTAGCCAAAAGATTAAACGTTTACAAGCCTTGATTAAAGAGAAGGAGTTGGAGCTGGCATTGGCTAATAGCCCCACCCCTTGTTCCAAAACTTTGACTAATTTATCCCATCTTAGGAATGAATTGAGAGCCACAATTTTTTCATTTTATGACTCTGCGGTCAAACAATCAAAAATCAATCACTATATGTCCCTTAACAAGCCCACTCGTTTTATGTTTAATAGAATTAAAGAGGTTAGAATACGTAACCGAATCGACAAGATCATTACTCCCAAGGGCATTTCTCTCACCCACCCACAGGACATTGCAAATGAATTTGCACAATATTTCAATCAATTATATAATTTGCGGTCTGATCCCTTTCTTCCCATTCCAGGTGCAAGATCTATTGATGACTTTTTGTCTTCTGTCAATCTTCCACAACTTAATTCCATGGATGCAGACTTTTTGGCTGCTCCTTTTACTGCAGAAGAGATTAGTGACACAATAAAACAATTTAAATCTTATAAGGCCCCTGGTCCTGATGGTTATAGCAATAATTATTATAAATCATTCCGTGAAATTCTTGTCCCCCATTTAGTTCAAATTTTCCCTAGGGAAAATTTGGATGCCACAATTATATTTATTCCCAAGCCTCATACTAATCCTGATCACATACTTAATTACCGTCCCATTTCATTAATTAATACGGACCTCAAAATCTATTCCAAAGTCTTAGCTAACCGCCTTAGGGCTCTTTCACACGTCCTGATATTTCCGGTACCGGGAAAAACCGGTACCGGAGATATCCGTGTCCGTATGTCCGTGTGCTCAAGTGGCACATACGTGCGGCATCCGTGTGCCGCCCGTGTGCCCCCTGAGGACCACACGGACCGTGCCGGAGAGACAGCGCTACACTAAGCGCTGTCCCCCCCGCATGTGGTGCTGAAGGCAGAATTCATCTCTTCTTCCCCGCCGGAGAGAAGAGATGAAAGATCTTTTTTTTTTTTTTTTCTGGGGGGGGGTGAAAAATAAAGTTTGCATGTGCCCCCGCGTCCCCCCCCCCCCCAGTGCGCCGCCTGGCCTCTTGCCGCAGAAATACTCACCCGGCCAGCTCCTGCGATGTCTCCTGTGTCCTCTCCGCGCTGCCAGCTTCTCCTGTGTGAGCGGTCACGTGGTTACAGTCAGTGAATAATCCCTGACTGTAATGAGCGGTCCCACGTGACCGCTCACACAGGAGAAGCTGGCAGCGCGGAGAGGACACAGGAGACATCGCAGGAGCTGGCCGGGTGAGTATTTCTGCGGCAAGAGGCCAGGCGGCGCACTGGGGGGGGGGGACGCGGGGGCACATGCAAACTTTATTTTTCACCCCCCCCCCCCAGAAAAAAAAAAAAAAAAAAAAAAACAAGAAAAAAAAACTTTCATTTCTTCTCTCCGGCGGGGAAGAAGAGATGAATTCCGCCTTCAGCACCACATGCGGGGGGGACAGCGCTTAGTGTAGCGCTGTCTCTCCTGCGGGCGCTACGTGCACACGGAGGAGGGTGCACACTGTTCTCCGTGTGCACGTGTGCAGGACGTATTGTGGTCCGTGCTGCCGGTGGAAAACGGACATGTCGACGTGTTTTCAGCACGGACATACGGTCCGTGTGAAAACACGCACATGTGCATAGACCCATTCATTTGAATGGGTCTACGTGTGTCAGTGTCTCCGGTACGTGAGAAAAATGTCACTACACGTACCGGAGATACTGACGTGTGAAAGAGGCCTTAACCTTATTTTGCTCAAATTAAATTTCCATGGACCAGATTGGATTTATCAAGCATCGGCAATCCATTGAAGGTACCAGGAGGCTGATAAATACTATTAAATTAATTAATTCGCGAAAAATTAACTCCACTTTAATTTCCCTTGATGCAGAGAAAGCGTTTGATCACTTAAATTGGACTTTTCTTTTTTTGGCCTTGATTTGGACTTTCTAAATTAAATTATGGCTTTATATTCTGATCCTCAGGCAAAAATTTATATTAATAATCATCCCCATTTCCAATCTCTAATGGTACTCGGCAGGGTTGCCCCCTTTGCTTTTTGCCCTTGCCATAGAGCCATTAGCCCAGCTCATTAGAGATAATCCCTCCATAGAGGGAGTTCGCACGGATCGTAAGGAATTTAAAATCAGTTTATATGCTGATGATATTGTCTTGTCCCTTACCAATCCTTGTCGTTCTATTCCACATTTGCAAACCCTTCTTAAAAAATTTTCATTTTTTTCGTATTTTAAAATAAACGAGTCCAAGTCGAACATTTTTCAATTTAACCTCACTGATTCTCAAATCAAGAGTATAAAGGATATTTCACCCTGGGGTTGGGCGGAGACGGATATTGTTTATTTGGGTCTGAGATTTTATAGAAACCTTAGCTCCTTGATTCCCAGCAATTTGGATTCTCTTATTGCTTCCATTTCTAAAGAGCTTAGATTTTATGATGATAAAGTATTATCTTTGTGGGGAAGGTGCCTTATTGTAAAATCAATAATTCTTCCCAAGATCATCTATATCTTCAGGTCCCTTCCTTTACTTGTTTCTACTTCCTATTTGACCAGTTTGCAGGCACACCTCAATCTGACAACAAGAGAGCTCGTATAGCCTCTAGTCAACTGTATAAACATAAATTGATTGCGGGTATGAGTCTACCTAATGTTTCGGCCTATTATTTCTCTAATTTAATTAAACAGAGTCTATATTGGTGGTCTGCAGATCATACACATTCATGGGTGGAATTGGAATTATATTTTAATAGAAAGTTTCCACCTTGTAATATTATCAATTTATTCACCTCTAAGTCTTTGCTTCGGTCTGATCATCCGATATTTGTAGCTGTTCTTGTGGCATGGCGGAAATTTCTCAAAATTAAAAGTGGCTTCACTAGGATGGAACTTATGCTGAGACTTCCCCTCTCTTTTTTAGCTACTGTTTTCTCATTTGATCTGCATTCAAGTTGGGCTGACTGGGGAATCGCTAAACCACATGACATCTTTGATGGTAACAAGTTTGTTTCATTTACTCACCTTAAAGATAGGTTTGGTGTTCCCTCATCAGCTTTTATGCAGTTTACTATTTTAAAGGATCTTTTGAGGCCACTGGTGACTGGTCGCCCTCCTTTATCGGAGCTGGCGATTAATATTTTATGCAACTCCGGTCATAGCATATTTTGGTCTACTCAATATATCTACCAGTGGTTTAATAACGATTTCAAAATTATAAATCCCCATACATGAGCAAATGGGAATCTACTTTGAATCTTTCTGTAGCTCTAGATGATTGTGAACTGGCCATGTCCTTGACTTATTCTGCCACCATGTCCATTGCTCTTCATGAGTCTTACTTTAAACTTATCTCTAGGTGGTATTATTCACCGTCTCGCTTAGCATTTATTAATCCTTCCAATTCCCCTCTCTGCTGTAGGGATTGTGGACATTATGGTAACCTTTCCCATTTGTTTTGGTTTTGTCCACGTATTAGACCTTTTTGGGATGAAATCTCTTCTCTTATTTCTATTATATTAAAATGTTCGGATTTTTCTCTGTCTCCTCAGTTGGCCCTGCTTTCGTTGAAGGCAGATCAATTGATTCCACCTTTTAGGAAACTTGTTATACACCTGCTTTTAGTTTCTAATAATGCGATTGCTTTTTTTTTTTAAATCTTCTAAAATACCCTGTTCAGAAATTATTGACAAACTGGCTTTGCATAAATCCTATGAACAAAAATTGGCATTACTGAATGGCTGCTTTCCTTCCTTTTTTTAAAAAAATGGTCTAGCTGGCTGGAAATATTTCCATAAGAATTTACTGTATTTATTGTTTTGTTATTTTATTCTATTTTTACTTTTATGCTTCATGAATGTTTCATGCCATTGCATTTGTTAACCTTGCTCTCTCTGTCTTGTTTTGGTTGAAAATGTTAATAAAATTGTTTGGAAAAACAAAAGTTTCAGCATCATCACCTTGCCCAATGTAGATTCGCGATTCATTACTGAATATGACTTTCATCCAGTCATCCATAGTCCACAATTGCTTTTCCTTAGCCCATTGTAACCTTGTTTTCTGTTTAGGTGTTAATGATGGCTTTCGTTTAGCTTTTCTGTATGTAAATCCCATTTCCTTTAGGCGGTTTCTTACAGTTTGGTCACAGACATTGACTCCAGGTTCCACCCATCCATTCCTCATCTGTTTTGTTGTGCATTTCCGGTTTTGGAGTCATATTCCTTTAAGTTTCTGGTCTTGGCGCTTTGATGTCTTCCTTGGTCTACCAGTATGTTTGCCTTTAACAATCTTCCCATGTTGTTTGTATTTGATCCAGATTTTAGACACAGCTGACTGTGAACAACCAACATCTTTTGCAACATTGCATGATGATTTACCCTCTTTTAAGAGTTTGATAATCCTCTCCTTTGTTTCAATTGACATCTCTCGTGTTGGAGCCATGATTCATGTCAGTCCACTTGGTGCAACAGCTCTCCAAGGTGTGATCACTCCTTTTTAGATGTAGACTAACGCACAGATCTAATTTGATGTAGGTGTTATTTTTGGGCATGAAAATTTACAGGATGATTCCATAATTTTTTCCTCAGAATTGAGTGATTACATAATTTTTCCCCTATGCTTGGTTGAAAAAAGTAACCATTACTGACTACCACATTTTTTGTTCTTGATTTCTTTTAGTGTTTCTTAAAGCCATAAAGTTGCCATTTGAAATGACTTTAGTTTTGTGCCATGTCTGTGATCTGCTTTTTTTCTACAAAATTAAACATCTGAATGAACATCCTCCAAGGCCGGTGATTCTATAATTTTTGCCAGGGGTTGTAGTGCAACAAAATAGACCATTCAGCCATATGGAATAGCAGAATGTAGTAGATAGTAAGTACAAAAAATGGAGTCCACCTAGTAAATGCACAGGTTAAATCACCTGCTATGGCCCAACATAGAGTGGTTGGCCAAACCCAAGCCACAATGTTGGCTGGCAGTGAAAGTCTCCAAATTGAGTAAATCACGTGCATAGGAGGAAATACCATAATATGAAAACAAGTCAAGAAAGCTTATTGAACAATAAAGTACTTAATGTGTCAGTCATTCGCTCACCGTCGCCCCAACTCACATTTCGTCAGGAGTCGTATGTGCACACAGTGCGTTTTTTATGCACTTTTGCAGCATTTTTTTCTGCACGGAAATGGGCCAAAAATGCTATGGAATCCTTATGAAAGCTCATTCAATGACAATCCTGAAGTGTTGTGCACATAGTAAATTTCCTCAAGTATTTGCCGTTCGTTTTTTTTCTGCAGCATGTCAAATCTTTTGTTGTTTCTGCAGCGTTTCTGTACCTTGAGTGAGTCAAATCCACAGCAAAAACGCAGGTAGAAAAATGTTTGTGGATTTGTTGCGGATTTGCTGAGCTTTTGTTTTGTGTTTTACCGGCTTCCTATGGTGTTTCCCACACTGTCATCTGTGTGACAGCGTGAGAAATGCAAGTGCGGTGGTTCTTATTGGTGGTAACACTATTGCTGGTTAGACCGTTGGTCAGAGCCCTTGCGGGATCATGCTGGCAGATGTCAGCATGACCCCGCAGTTGTGACTGCAACCCATGGTAATGTTACCGCAGACTGTCGGTCAGAGTGCTGCAGGGTCATGCTGTCAGATGTCATCGTGACCCCACATCTGTGACTGTGACAATCAGGTGTGGGCCGATGAGACTACTGCTCCCATCAGGCTACATCTGCTGTTACTGATAACAGTGACAGCAGGTGCCGCTGATGGGAGACGTGGTCTCATCTGCTGGTGCCTGTGCTCACAGTTAAAAAAAAAAAAAAAAAAAAAAGGTAAAATTACTTACATATTCAAATAAAAAAAATACATATATACTCACCTAACACCTAATCCACGCCCTGGTCTCCTAGAAATAATGTAAAATAATAAACCAACATACACTCAACTGACAAGAGGTAATTGCTCCTGCAGTGTATTACTGAGCTGCCGTGAGTTCACCGAAGTTCATCAGCTCCGGTGCTCTCACTTACGGCACCGCTATGTGAGAACTTTCCCATGCAGAAGTGGTGTCGTAAGGGAGATCACCAGATCTGATCAGCTGTTGAACTCAGCTGAATTCTCTCAGTAATACACTGCTCCTGTCAGTGTATCGCCGTCTGTCTTTGAGAGCAGTCACATCACTGATGTGACTGCTCTCAAAGTGATCAGGATCGTCGTGAGACGTTATGGATTATCTTCTCGGCTGACAGGTGAAGAATTTTGTGGTTTATTATTTTATTTTTGTTGCAGGAGACATTGGCATTGGTGGATTAGGCATTCGGTGAGTACGGTTTAATTAATGTTCATTAAAGGAGTCTCTGTCATTATTTCAAATAAAGGACTTTATTCTGGGTGTGTGTGTTTTTCTACACTATCACTGTGGGGTTAGTAATGAATAGGTGTCTTATAGATGCCTCTCCATTACTAACCTATGAGCTTGATTACTAACTAGCTTAAATTATTAGCTTAAATTAGTAACTAACTAGCTTGATTACTAACCTATGAGCTTGTCTTATTGATGCCTCTCCATTACTAACCTATGAGCTTGATGTCACCTGATAATACAAAGGTGACATCAACCCCACAAATATGAACCCCCACTTGCCACTGTTGCAGGGCAAGTAGGAAGAGTAAGGCTAGGTGCCAAATTTGGCGCATCTTTTAAATGCGCCTTTTCTGGGGAGGCTGAGAGCTGATATTTTTTGTCTGGGAGGGGACAATATCCATGGCCCCATCCTAGGCTATTAATATCAGTCTGCAGCTGTCTGCCTAGCCTTTGCTGGTTAGATTTTATAGGGGGACCCTATGTCAATTTTGGGAGGTCCTCTTGTAAACTAGCCAGTAAAGTCTAAACAAACAGCTGTGAGCTGATATTAAAAGCCTGGCAACCTTTACAGCTATTGGTCCTTCACAGAATATTAACATCAGCCATCAGAAGTCGGCTTTCCCTCTGCTGAATATTAAAATTATGCGGGAGCCCACGCAATTTTTTTTTTCTCAAAAATTAACAGTTGCTGTCTGGTTATAGCCTATGTGCGTTTGTTCTGTTAACGCTCCTACATAGGCTGGTGACAATGTTTGTGCTTACTTATTGGCTTAGTAATGAGGGTGTCGGGCTGACACCTTTTCATTACTGCGCCTAGAGACAGGTGTCAATGACAGCTGCTGACACCAAGCCCTACTACTGCATCAGCATGAAAAAGGTGGTGTTCAACCAAGAAATTACGTCACAAAACTTTTTTTAATATATCATTATTTAGCTCAAAAAGGCATTCATTGCTGTACAAGAACGCATGCAAAAATGCATACAAAAAGTGCACCAAAATCACAAGTAATGTGATTCACAGATGATGTGCACCCATGGTTCCTCATAGAATCACATATGAAATGTTTATAATCTTAAAAACACAATACAAATAGCCACCAAAGAATATTCACATTACTCACATTCAGAAAGCGTTTTCTTTTTAAATAAGGTGTGACGATTCTCCACTCTCTGTGAACGGGGGTGTACTCACTTGGCTCGTCGTTGAGTCATACGCTGGGACACTCAGGGTTAAACAGTCCATTCGGTTTATTAATATACACCATAAACAGAGTCTCAGGTACTTGGTAACATTCAGCACACCGTGCACCGTCCGGAAACCGCTCATCTCTACAGTACCCACCATCCTCGCTGAGCCCTGGTGTGTCTAACATGGATTAGTGTCCATTGCCTGTCCGTGATGACCTCACAGGTTCCCGAATACCTCTTATCCTCATCAGGCGTCATTTCCGGAGGTATACCACAGTCCTCCTCTCTCTGGCTCAGCCTAGCAAGCACTGCCCGTGCACAAACACACAGAATCCATCTTGGGTGTTCAGATACACCCCCTTGGGTGGGTATGTAGGTGACTGGACCCACCTATCTCTACAAGTCACCTGGAAGCCTTCCCAATGTATAGTAACCCTCAGCAGTAGATCTGCTGAGCAAAACAAGCCCAGGCTTTCATCACAGGGCCACTCTCCTTTGTGATACATACCGCCCATTAACCACATAGCCACTAGCCATACCACAAAGGGGAAAAAACAATTCAGGTCTAAGGGAAAAAAACACTACAAAGTTGCAAAAAAGCTACACACATACAAAATGCTGTATGTTTTGTAAACTACAATTAATAATAATAATAATAATAATAATAATATAAATAATAATAATTATTATTATTATTATTATTTTATTTCTATAAGGGCCAACATATTCCGCAGCACTTTACATTTTAGAGGGTACTTGTACATACAATAGACATTACAGCATAACAATAAACACATAGATCAAAACAGATGCCAATTATGTAATATACAATTACGTAAAACACAAGTAAAGTAAAAAAAAAAAAATAGCTGCTTAAATTACACCGTGCATGAAGTGTATCTTAATCTCCCAGTAACTTCCAACAAACATCAGGTTACGTTTTTTTAAGAAAAGAAAAATAACAGAAAATAAAGCAACAAAATAAGTAGCGTGTGAATACACCGTAAAGGATTACGGTAATCTAGTTTTCAAAAATAAAGTCAGATTTTCCAAATGTCTTGAAATCACGTGATTAGTGAATCACATTGGCTTTTATGTTGTTAAAGCACAAAATGAACAACAAAATACATTAAAAAAATGCTTAATAAAAGCTATGTGAGGATACTGCATAGATTTCTTAGACTTGATGAGGTTGGTGTACTTACTTTATATCCTCCAGCCTTCTCAGATGTAATAGATTTATTTAATAAAATATGCAATTTCTATTGTGAAATCTGGCTACTGATCCTCTTTAGGTCAGGAAATCTCATTAAGGGTACGTTCACACAGGACTTTTTTGCTGCTTTTTTTTGCTGCTTTTTTTTAATGCTAATTTAGGTGCGTTATTTTGGTGCGTTTTTGGTGCGTTTTTTGGGTACGTTCACACAGGACTTTTTTGCTGCAGATTTTTGCTGCAGATTTTTGCTGCAGATTTTTGCTGCTTTTTTTATGCCAATTTTCAGCTGCTAGGACACCTCACAATGGCTCTTCACACCTCACAATGGCTCTTCACACCTTACTACCAGGAACTCCCTCACAATAGATCACAATCAGGACACCTCACAATGGCTCTTCACACCTCACAATGGCTCACAATGGCTCTTCACACCTCACTAACCACACCCCTAAGCTCTTGGCTGTGAGATCCCTTCCTGCTGGCCATGATTTTCTGCACAAATAATGCTACATGCGTTTTTTCAGCGTTTTTTCAGCGTTTTTTTTCATCACCCATTCAAGTCAATGGGTGAAAAAACGCTGCAAAAACGCAGCAAAAACGCTGAAAGAAGTGACATGCCCTATGTCCAAAAAAAGCAGCAAAGCAGAAAATACTGATCAAACAAAAAACCAACGTGTGTGCATGAGATTTCTGAAATCTCATAGGCTTTACTGGTACTGTAAAAAGCAGCTGAAAATTAGCATAAAAAAAAGCAGCAAAAAAAAGCAGCAAAAAAGTCCTGTGTGAACGTACCCTAAGTCCTCTGTCACACGTCAGTGTGTCCAGTATGTGTGATGACCGTTTTCACATGTACTGGAGACACTTACACAGGTAGACCCATTCATGTGAACGGGTCTGTGCACATGTCAGTGTGCTTTCACAGACTATGTGTCCTTGGGCAAAACTGGCTGACATGTCCAATTTTTAGCATCAGCACACACACGTGCACAATGATGTAACACGGATAACATCTGTGTGTCATCAATTTGACACGTACTAGCCAGAGGCGTAGTTAGAGTTTTGGTTCAGGGGGAGCGAAGCTGTTGAGTGGGCCCCTAACCAGGTAACCTTCATTACAATTCGGTGACGCGCCCTAATAGTGGAGGAGAACCTCAGCAGATGACCGCGCTGTTACTGAAGATAATCTCTATATAAAGACCAATATGGATATTACCACCATATGGTCAGTGGTAGATATCAGTCATACAGAACATATAAGAGATCACAGCACAGTTACAGATAATGACTTACCGCTGATGTTCTCTGATGGAATCGTTCACTTTTCCCATCTTTTCCATCTGGCACAGACCGACATGACAACTTCTTCCAGCCAGGACTCGTCTGCAGAGAATACAACAAAGACACGTTTCACTTCTCATATTCCAGTCACATCACCATCTATTCCCAACCTGCACAAATGACTCATCCTTCTGATACCCCAATACTGAGCGGCTGCTGCCGTATGTGTCCCTATTACTGCACCTGATACCCCAATACTGAGCCGCTGCTGCTGTATGTGTCCCTATTACTGCCCCTGATACCCCAATACTGAGCCGCTGCTGCTGTATGTGTCCCTATTACTGCACCTGCTGTGCGGTTCTCTGTGCCTTCTAAATTCTAAAGCACCCCTCTATAATATAGTAGTGCCGGGTGCAAGTGCCCTAGAAAACAGTGCCCACATTTTGCTCCCTAGAAAGTAATATTGCCATGTGTGCCCCTTTGATAGTCACAGTAACCTGAGATCCCCTATAACAAGAAGTGCCCACTTTACATTTAATAATGTCCCGAGTCTGCCCCCCTGTAAAGCTCCCCTATACAGTATAATGCCCCCTCACTGTATAGTACCATTCACACAGTGTACTGACCCCTTAGTAGCCCCCAAACTGTTTGATCGCTCCAACACTGTATGATGGCCCCTTCACTGTAATCTTCACACTATATGATGGCCCACTAGATGGCCTCCATATACTGTAGTATAATGCAGCAGATCATCCTAAATATAGTATAATACACTCCCCATAGGTCTCCATATAGTATAATGAACTCCCCATGAGACTCCATATATATAATGCACTCCCCATAAGACTCCATATAGTATAATGCACTCCCCATAGGCCTACTCTATAGCACAAGGCAGCACCCATAGGCAGACTCTACAGGACAAGACAGCACCCCATAGGTAGACCCTGTAGTATCAGACAGCACCCCATAGGCAGACCCTGTAGTATAAGACAGCACCCCATAGGCAGACCCTGTAGTATAAGGCAGCACCCCATATGCAGATCCTGTAGTATAAGGCAGCACCCCATAGGCAGATTCTGAAGTATAAGTCAGCACCCATATAGGCAGACCATGTAGTATAAGGCAGCACCCCATAGGCAGACTAGTAAAAGGCAGCACCTAATAGGCAGACCCTGTAGTATAAGACAGCACCCCATAGGCAGACCCTGTAGTAAAAGGCAGTACCCCCATAGGCAGATTCTGAAGAATAAGGCAGCACCCATATATGCAGATCCTGAAGTATAAGGCAGCCCCCCATAGGCAGATCCTGAAGTATAAGGCAGCCCCTATAGGCAGATCTTGCAGTATAAGGCAGCCCCCCTATAGGCAGATCCTGAAGTATAAGGCAGCCCCCCTATAGGCAGATCCTGAAGTATAAGACAGCACCCCTGTAAACAGATCCTGAAGTATAAGGCAGCCCCCCATAGGCAGATCCTGAAGTATAAGGCAGCCCCCTATAGGCAGATCCTGAAGTATAAGGCAGCCCCCTATAGGCGGATCCTGTAGTATAAGGCAGCCCCAATAAAAAGCAATAAATACTCACCTCTCTTCCGCCTTGTTCCAGTGGTGCTCCGACCTCCCGCTCATCTTCTGACAGCGGGTGCCAGGTGGTGACGTCATCGCGCCCACTGTCAGCGTCAGCATCGGTGACGCCAGACGCTGACAGGGGGATGATGGGAGAAGGAGCGCAGCGCTCCTTCCCTCATCAGTGCGATGACGGGCGGGGAGCCCACTACTGGCACCGGGCCTCCCCGGCCTGCTCAGGGGCCCCATAGCGGGTGGCAGAGCAGGGAGATTGATTCTTCCTGCTCTGCCGCAGAAGGTAACTGTTGCAGTAGCGTAGCTCCGGGTGGGCCCCCTCTGAGCACCGGGCCCGGGGTGATGGCCCCCTCTGCCCCCCCGGTAGCTACGCTACTGGTATCAGCCCCTGGGACTCAGCAGTACAGTTGGTGCTGTTTCCCGACTCTGGGTTCTGAAGACAACTCACACCACTGTCCCCTGCTCTGCCGACGATCAGCACTAGCAGGGAACGAAGCTGAGAATTGTAATCAAGTGTAAAATAAAGAATAAAATTAAAAAAATCAATCACATTATACACACCTTAATGCCTAATCCCTTGAAGGCATTTGTCCCTTGCAAACAAACAAAAATAAACACCAACAATATCCCTCACCTGTCCAAAGTTAAAATGTTACCTCAGGGCACAGGTATCGGCTACTTGTACTACTACTCTCATCAGCCTACACCTGCTGTCACTGATAACAGTGAGAGTAGACAGTGGCTGATGGGAGTATTCATCAGCTGGTGCCTGCGATTTAAAAAAATTAAAATGGTGTGGGTTCCCCTGCATTTTTGATAACCAGCCAGAAAAAAAATCGAAAGCTGTGAGCTGAAACCCTCAGCTGTCAGCTTAAATAAGGCTGGTTATCAAAAATAGAGAGGTCCCCACGGACATTTTTAAAAATATTTAAATAAAAAAATTATTTTCAAAATTGTGTGGGGTCCTCCCCATTTTTGACAACCAGTCAAGCTAAAGCAGACAGCTGGGGGCTGGTATTCTCAGGCTGATAACGGGACATGGGTATTAGTCCTTCCCTAGCTTTAAAATAGCAGCTCGCAGATGCCCCAGAAAAGGTGCATCTAATAGATGCATCATTTCTGGTGCTTTGCCCGGATCTTCCTACTTGCCCTGTAGCAATGGTATGTGGGGTAATATATGTGTGGGGTTGATGTCATCTTTGTATTGCCCGGTGACAATGGAGAAAGGTCTATAAAAGACACCTATCCAAAACTAATCCTATAGTTGTATGTTATATATATATATATATATATATAGTCTTAAATTTAAGGACTCTAAAGCGACGGGGTCTGTTCCACAGGAGTGGCTCATTGCAATTGCACCAATATTCAAAAAGGCTCTAAAAGTAAACCTGGAAATTATAGGCCAGTAAGTCTAACCTCTATTGTTGGTAAAATATTTGAAGGGTTTCTGAGTGATTATCTCAACGAGAATAACTGTTTAACTCCTTATCAGCATGGGTTTATGAGGAGTTGCTCCTGTCAAATCAATCTAATCAGTTTTTGTGAAGAGGTAAGCTATAAACTGGACCAAGGTGAGTCATTGGACGTGGTATATCTTGATTTTTCCAAAGCGTTTGATACCGTGCCACACAAGAGGTTGGTACACAAAATGAGAATGCTGGGTCTGGGGAAAATGTGTGTAAATGGGTAAGTAACTGGCTTAGTGATAGAAAGCAGAGGGTGGTTATAAATGGTTTATTCTCTAACTGGGTCGCTGTGACCAGTGGGGTACCGCAGGGGTCGGTGTTTCGACCTATTCTCTTCAACATATTTATTAACGATCTGGTAGAAGGTTTACACAGTAAAATATCGATATTTGCAGATGATACAAAACTATATAAAACAGTCAAAACAAGTGAAGATGGTATTCTGCTACAGATGGATCTGGATAAGTTGGAAACCTGGGCCGAAAGGTGGCAGATGCGGTTTAACAATGATAAATGTAAGGTTATACACATGGGAAGGAAGAAAGAAGGAATCAATATCACCATTACACACTGAATGGGAAACCCCTGGGTAAATCTGACATGGAGAAGGACTTGGGATCCTAGTTAATGATACTTACCTGGCGCAGCCAGTGCCAGGCAGCAGCTGCCAAAGCAAACAAGATCATGGGGTGCATTAAAAGAGGTCTGGATACACATGATGAAAGCATTATACTGCCTCTGTACAAATCCCTGGTTAGACCGCACATGGAGTACTGTGTACACTTTTGGGCACCGGTGCTCAGGAAGGATATAATGGAACTAGAGCGGGGACAAAGGAGGGCAACAAAATTAATAAAGGGGATGCAAAGGAGATTAGCAAAATTAAGATTATTTAGTCTAGAAAAAAGACGACTGAGGGGCGATCTAATAGCCATGTATAAGTATATAAGGGGACAATGCAAATATCTCTCCAAGGATCTGATCATACCAAGGAAGGTAACAGTCACAAGGGGCATTCTTTGCGTCTGGAGGAGAGCAGGTTTTTCCACCAACATAGAAGAGGATTCTTTACAGTTAGGGCAGTGAGAATCTGGAATTCCTTGCCTGAGGAGGTGGTGATGGCGAACTCAGTCGAGGGGTTCAAGAAAGGCCTGGATGTCTTCCTGGAGCGTAACAATATTGTATCTTACCGTTATTAGGTTCTTTAGAAGGACGTAGATCTGGGGATTTATTCTGACGGAATAGAGGCTGAACTAGATGGACAAATGTCTTTTTTTGCCTTCCTAACTACTGTATGTTACTATGCATGGTAAATAAAGACACAAAGTATAAAATCCTTTAATTGAAATAAAAAACAAACACTTTTACTTTTTTATTTAAAAATAATAAACATAGTTATTCTCAACTAATGCTCATTCCATTGAATCCCTCTTCTCCTGTAATAAAACAAAAATAAAAAACCACAATATCCCTCACTTGTTCGACATTCAGTCCCACGCTGTATCGCATCGGATGCCATATGCTAGTCTGACCCCGGCCTTTTCAGCACTTCAGGACTACAAAACTCTGAAGCAGTTAAATGAAGTGGCAGAAGACTGAACATATACACAGCAGTGGGCGCTTTTATGTCACCTTTTCACGTGGATTCTGGGCAAAAACTGCATTAAAAAGATGCCATGTGAATATATATGCACGCAGGTTTTTTTAACAGTTTTTGCAGCAAAAACTGAGCAGAAACTCCAGAAATCATCCTTCAAATTTAAAAACTCCTCAAAAATTTGGAATTTCTGCTCAGCTTCTGCTCCATAAATGCTGTGAAAAGACTCTGTGTGCAGACAGCCTTAGGGTTTGTGCACACCTGAACTTTGGAGCAGAATCTGAGCAGAGACTCTTGAAATCCTCCTCAAAAATTCAAATCTCCTCCAAGACATGGAATTTCCACTCAGTATATACTCCAAAAAACCTCAGTGTGCACATACCCTAACGGTATGTTCCCACGGTCAGTAAACACTGCGGTTTGATGCTGCGTATTTTCGGCCAGATGTTACAGCATAGTGGATGGGATTTCAAGAATCCCATCCCCACTATGCATGCACGGAATCCTCTGGTTTCCCTGCTGAGACAGACATGCGGCGTGTCTTTCCAGACCGCAGCATGTCTGTTTATCTTGCGGAGACGCTCAGTTTCCGCAAGATAAATCTCACCAGTCCAATGTATTGGGTGCGGTGATTAGGCACGGTTCAATCAACACATGCGGAATCACCTGCGTTCAAACGTCGGCAGCGCTTTGGACAGAGCGGACATGTGCTTTGTCCAAAGCGCTGCCTAATACTGACCCTACCGTTAGAGCATTTCTGTTCACTTTTGATAGTCACCTGTTACTTTTTACCAATAATGTTTGCTGCTTTTGCTTTTTTGAGATCTAATAGCTTACCTGATAAAGATAGGTGCCATCTATGAGAGTCTCAGAACTCACATGGCGGCATTGTCTCTCAGGGTTACGGTGCCGTGCCTTACTGTTCAGCTTTTATGGTAATAAGGCGAATGAATAATGACAGCTGTAGACTGTTATCATGAGACATATGTCCTCTAACCAATGCTCAAATTCATGACAAAATAAATGGACTTTGTGATTTTTTTACTGATGAAGTTGTAACTAAAGTTTTTTTCTCCATACAGGGTCGATGCTTTCCAGTATGCAATTTATGGAATCGCCATCTTCTTTTTCTTATTTGGAATTCTACTCCTAGCTGAGGGATTTTACACAACCACTGCAATCAAACACATCCTGGGAGAATTTAAGCCACAAGCTATAAAAGGGGGACTTATCTCTACTGTCACAGGTGGACCACCAAAAAGTCGAGGTCCCCGATCAAGACACCCAGTCCACACCTTGGAATTGCTTTGCCGTTGCTTGGGGCGGTGGTTGGGACACCCCGACAAGGTAATTATAATCTAATGCTTCAAAAATAATCCACGATTCTGGTTTAATGGGTGAGTTTAATCTACCTACAGGTCTGATTTTACTACATTTGTTTCGGTTCCTCCATAATCGGTGTTCTGCATGTCCAGTTGTATGTTTTCTGTGTAGTAACATGCACGTGTTTTGCCATTTCCATATAGTTTGTTGGTGTTACATACGCTGTCACCATCTTGTGGATCTTAATCTTTGCCTGCTCAGCCGTTCCAGTCTACATTTATTTCAATACTTGGGTCACCTGCCAATCTATTGCATTCCCAGCAAAGACCTCAGCTGGCATCAGTAATCTGTGTGCTGATGCACGCATGTATGGTAAGTGTGAAAGGCTACGGTAACTGGAAGCCATTTTATCATTGCAATGGTCATGATTAGAACTAAGCATAAGTAAAATGTACACTGCTTTAGGCCGGTTTCACACGTCAGTGGCTCCGGTACGTGAGGTGACAGTTTCCTCACGTACCGGAGACACTGACACACGTAGACCCATAAAAATCAATGCATCTGTTCAGATGTCATTGATTTTTTGCGGACCGTGTCTCCGTGTGCCAAACACGGAGACATGTCAGTGTTCGTGGGAGCGCACGTTTTACACGGACCCAATAGAGTCAATGGGTCCGCGTAAAACACGGACCTCACACGGACATTCTCCGTCTGAGGTCCGTGTGCGTGCCGGAGACAGCGCTACAGTAAGCGCTGTCCCCCCCACATGGTGCTGAAGCCGGTATTCATATCTTCCCTGTAGCAGCGTTTGCTATAGAGAAAATATGAAGAATAGTGTTAAAAATAAAGATCCATGTGTCCGCCGCCCCCCCCACCCCCTGTGCGCCCCCCCGCTGGTCAGAAAATACTTACCCGCTCCCTCGCTCCTTCCTGGTCTGGCCGCGCCTCCTACTGTATGCGGTCACGTGGGGCCGATCATTTACAATCATGAATAGTCGGCTCCGCCCCTATGGGAGGTGGAGCCACATATTCATGACTGTAAATGATCGGCCCCACGTGACCGCATACAGGAGAAGATGGGGCCAGACCAGGAAGGAGCGACAGCCGACGGGGGACCCGGGTAAGTATTTTCTGACCAGCGGGGGGGCGCACAGGGGGTGGGGGGGCGGCGGACACATGGATCTTTATTTTAAACACTATTCTTCATATTTTCTCTACAGCAAACGTTGCTGCAGGGATGATATGAATCGCAGCTTCAGCACCATGCAGAGTGGGTACCACACGCTCCGTGTGGTACCCACTCGCCATACGGGCAGCACACGTGTGCCGCAGGTATGGCCTCCGTGAGTTCCCAGGCACACGGACACGGATAACTCCGGTACCGATTTATTCCGGTACCGGAATTATCTGGACGTGTGGGACAGCCCTTAAAATGTAATGGTTTTGTACCAAGATTTAGATATTGGCCAGTTGCTTTACAAATGAAAATACATTATTGTTTGCAAACACATTCTTTGTACAGCAGTAAAGAGTCCTCAGACTTTGCTGTTCTGGTGTATTCCCTGGACATGACCTGTAGAAGTTCTACAGTCAAGTATGCGCACATCTTCTTTTATTTATTCCTCCTCCCAGTAGGCCCCTCTTATTGTTCAGGCTGAGCATGCGATGAAACGCTTGTGCTAAGCACCTGTATACAGCTCTGATGCCTTGTTCCCCTGAGCAGTCAGAGGACACCTGGGAATCATCATTGCTCTTACTGCTCGCTGCACATCCTGATTAGTGAATGTCTTATCTATTCCTTCTTCCTGTAGGCCCCTCTCACTGTTCAGGCTGAGCATGCGATGAAGCGCTAGTGCTAGGCACTTGTATACAGCTCTGATGCCTCGTTCCCCTGAGCAGTGAGAGGTCGCCTGGAAATCATCATTGCTCTTACTGCTCGCTGCACATCCTGATTAGTGAATGTCTTATCTATTCCTTCTTCCTGTAGGCCCCTCTCACTGTTCAGGCTGAGCATGCGATGAAGCGCTAGTGCTAGGCACTTGTATACAGCTCTGATGCCTCGTTCCCCTGAGCAGTGAGAGGTCGCCTGGGAATCATCACTGCTCTTACTGCTCGCTGCACATCTTGATTAGTGAATCATGTTTGAAAGAAACTCCACAATTCAGTAGCATTTGCACTTTACTTAAAAGGAAGCGCTCATCAGAAAAGAACCTATAGTTTAAATCGGATTTGTCTGTTATATGTATTTTATCTGCATCCAAACCTCTAACTAGTCACATGTTTAGAATGGCAATTAAATGCAAGATTAGCATCAGGACTGCAGGTAAATACCTTTTTTTCAGATTACGGTTTCCTTTTAAAAACCTGAGGCCAGTGTAAAAGCGGAAACACACAAATTTGTGCAGAAAATTAGCACCAAATATGAACTATGTGTATGCTGTAGATTAACTCTGTCCGCAGAAAATCTGCAGGTATCCGCATGGTAGTTAGTAGAGGCAGATTTGTACACAGTGAATCTTGCTGCAAATTTCACTGTGGAATAACAACAATTTGGAAAAAAAATAGAAGATAGTACCTGGCAGGTGATTCTCCAATCCTAGTGTATCCCTGCCTCCCATGCCAGCGTTCTGTCCTATGTGACTGAAGCTGGGACAGATCACACGTGTTGTTTGCTGTGGGACAGAACTGAGTTCTCGTTGCCCTGAAAGCCCTCTTCTAAACAGATGTCTGAGTGGAGTGTGCGGTGTGATAGAAAACTTTCCTTATTCACTTTTTCTTTGGTACCCCTCGTTACCTCCCTGTCCATGAGACCGGTTTTGGTTACAAACAAGACAGAAGACCCTGGGTTCGAGTTAACAGCTTCAACTTTTCTGTGCAATTCATTTACACACAGCTGTTGCAATCCTCCACACTTCCTGCTATTGAGCTGATGCAAGTGGAGTGGGGCAAACTTTCTGTACAAGAGCAATGGGATAGATTGATAGATGATAGATAGATGATAGATAGATAGATAGATAGATAATAGATAGATAGAAAAATAATAGATAGATAATAGATAGATAGTAGTGATGTGCCAGCACTAAAATGCTTGGGTGCTCGTTGTTCGGGTCGAGCAGATTGGAATACTCGGGTACTCGGCCCGAGCAACGAGCCCAATGTAAGTCTATGGGAGACCAGAGTATTTTTATCGCGATCCCCCCAGGGGTCCTTTTAAGGTCTAAAAACGTCTGAAAATGATGGAAACACTGCTCAAATAACACAGGGACATCATGGGGATCGCCCCTGGAAACATTCCTGACTCCTAGTTCACAGCTTTAATTAATTTTTTCCGAGATTCATGCCATTTTTCCCGGTGCCACAAAAAACACATTAAAACGAAACCAAAACGAGGGGTTTTGCTTGGAAATATGTCAATGTACATCCTTGGCAGGTTAATGACTTGCCTGTAAGGCCAAATATTTAACCCCAGACCGAAAATTTCCTCCCCCACTTAGGCTTAGTTCAGACGCAGCGTTTTTGAAGCATTTTTCAACTTTAACATTGCTTTCAACCACTACAAATGCATTCACTGGGAAATGTTATTGTAACATGTAACAACCCTAGCTGGCCATGTGGTGTGTGACACATAAGCAGACTCATCTTGTTTCATTTATGAAGGAGGGACTCTTAAAGTCACAGAGCCTATTTTTACTGGTGCATCAGGCGGCTTTAATCTTCTTAAAGGGCCATTATGAAACAGTGGGTCTCCTAAGCTGTTGTAGCGTATACTGTGAGTGGATGGGCTGCCAAGAATTATGACGCACCACAATACCCCTGTCATAAGAGGTCCAGGGGGACTCCTGAAAAAGATGAATTCAAGGCCTGCCCTGCTACCAATTCATAAGCCTTTGAACCCACATACTGGATGGGCCCATGAAAATCCACATCACAATATGCATTTTGTACTCCGGTACTCCTTTGTTTTACACATTGGCAGCAAGGCCAGCCCTGCTGCATAGTCAGTCATATGCACCCCATTACGCCTTAGAACCCACATACTGGATGGGCCCATGAAAATCCACTCGTATTTTTTAATGGTATAATGGTTCCCTCTTTGCAGAATTATTTACAGGAGAATTTGGCAATTTTATTTGCCATGTTTTTAACACTAAGGTTCAGATACGGCTTTAAAAAAGGCTAATACTTGCAATGCAATGCAATTTTATTGCAAACTACAAAATTCAAGGAATAGAATGATTGAATAGTGTGAGTGCGTACACTTTTGTATATGTTAACATACAAAGGTTAATAAATACATATAAGGATTACATAAATATAGTGATTACGTATATATGAAGATTAACAACTACATACAGTATACTTAGATCATCACCAAGAGGCTTTTAAACATCATCAGTCTGGAATATCAGAGAAGCAACACCAAGACAGAGAACCCCTGCAAGATTACCTACACTGCATGGGAGTCCCCAATTATGCAGGTATCCGCATACTATACATGTACAGGTACCCCAGTTTTGGCATCTGTCTTAGTCATGTTTCTCTTGTCTTATATAGTGAAGAACACTATGTAGTAACTCTAGTTTCACCCACACCTTCAAGTGGCCACTTTTCAAGGTTGGATGAAACTGAGATATCATGGAGTCATCAGACGAGGGGCCATAAACCCCTAGAAAATAAAAGCCACAAGGATTTAGATCAAACCACCACAGGGATAGTTTCAGTAAACCTAAGGGTACTGTCACACATTGGCACTTTGATCGCTACGACGGTACGATCCGTGACGTTCCAGCGATATCCATACGATATCGCTGTGTCTGACACGCAGCAGCGATCAGGGACCCTGCTGAGAATCGTACGTCGTAGCAGATCGTTTGGAACTTTCTTTCGTCGCTGGATCTCCCGCTGTCATCGCTGGATCGTTGTGTGTGACAGCGATCCAGCGATGCGTTCGCTTGTAACCAGCGTAAACATCGGGTTACTAAGCGCAGGGCCGCGCTTAGTAACCCGATGTTTACCCTGGTTACCATCGTAAAAGTAAAAAAAACCAAACAGTACATACTCACATTCCGGTGTCCGTCAGGTCCCTCGCAGCCTGCTTCTCTGCACTGTGAGCGCCGGCCGGCCGGAAAGCGAGCACAGCGGTGACGTCACCGCTGTGCTTTCCGGCTGGCAGACACAGTGCAGAGAAGCAGAACGCCGGGGGACAGACACCGGAATGTGAGTATGTGCTGTTTGGTTTTTTTTACGTTTACGCTGGTAACCATGGTAAACATCGGGTTACTAAGCGCGGCCCTGCGCTTAGTAACCCGATGTTTACCCTGGTTACCCGGGGACCTCGGCATCGTTGGTCGCTGGAGAGCTGACTGTGTGACAGCTCCCCAGCGACCACACAATCACTTACCAACGATCACGGCCAGGTCGTATCGCTGGTCGTGATCGTTGGTAAATCGTTTAGTGTGACAGTACCCTTAATGTTTTACAATGACAAACAGCAAACATATAGAGGCTTAGAACTGTTTGTGAAGTGAATAAACAAACATTTATCAAGATTGTGTCACTATGAGCATTGTCTGTCACATCTGTAAATGTTTTACAAGAAATGCAGCTATGTGATTGTCTGAATGCATTCGCTATACAGTATTTCAATCTTGTTTACAAATTGCCATTTGCATATTCACCATTTGTACATTTGAGGCAGCCAAAGTTATGGCTCTCAAGGAGAGAAACTAATATAGTGGAAAAAGTAATATTTTTAATGAACTACTGAGCCAAACTAAGGGTACTGTCACACAGTGGCACTTTTGTCGCTACGACGGTACGATCCGTGACGTTCCAGCGATATCCATACGATATCGCTGTGTCTGACACGCAGCAGCGATCAGGGACCCTGCTGAGAATCGTACGTCGTAGCAGGTCGTTTGGAACTTTCTTTCGTCGCTGGATCTCCCGCTGTCATCGTTGGATCGGTGTGTGTGACACCGATCCAACGATGCGTTCGCTTGTAACCAGGGTAAACATCGGGTTACTAAGCGCAGGGCCGCGCTTAGTAACCCGATGTTTACCCTGGTTACCATCGTAAAAGTAAAAAAAAAAAAAACGTACATACTCACATTCCGGTGTCCGTCAGGTCCCTTGCAGTCTGCTTCCTGCTCTGACTGACTGCCGGACGGAATGTAAGAGCAGAGCACAGCGGTGACGTCACCGCTGTGATCTGCTTTCACTTTACGGCGGCACTCAGTCAGAGCGGGAAGCAGACTGCAAGGGACCTGACGGACACCGGAATGTGAGTATGTACTGTTTTTTTTTTTTACTTTTACGATGGTAACCAGGGTAAACATCGGGTTACTAAGCGCGGCCCTGCGCTTAGTAACCCGATGTTTACCCTGGTTACCCGGGGCCTTCGGCATCGTTGGTCGCTGGAGAGCGGTCTGTGTGACAGCTCTCCAGCGACCACACAACGACTTTCCAACGATCACGGCCAGGTTGTATCGCTGGTCGTGATTGTTGGAAAGTTGCAGAGTGTGACAGTACCCTAACAGCATTGCTTTATCAAATTTATATGAAGTGTATTGTGTCCAATGTGAGCAACCAGGCAACACAAAAAGGAGCTTTTCAAGTGAGCTCTTTAAGGTACACAAATGTTATGAAGTGTTTGCCAACAAGGATGTGGTTTCACCAATGTGGGGTACCTTTTTTAAAAATATACTATTGCCATCACAGCTCCCCTTGCCCAAACTTCACCAGCCTATAACAGTACAAAACACGTTCACCCTGGTGATCTAGTGGCAGTTAAACAAGAGACATTGTAGGAGACAGAGTTCAGAAGTAAGCCCAATGTAGTGATGTGGGTCACTTAGACTTAAAAGGGAGTGCATGAGCTGCCAAACAATTCCCCAGTGGGGGTACCATTTTACAAATAGTCTAGTGCCATTGCAGGCCCCTTGCCAAAAATTCACCGGCCTATAACAGTAGTGAGCACGTTCGCCCTGGTGATCTAGTAGCAGTTAAAGGAAACATTGCAGGAGACGGAATGACGATGTAGGCCTAATGTAATGTCATGCTCAATTCCCCAATGTGGGGTCCTTTTTTAAAAAAATAAGAGTGCCATCACAGCCCCCTTGCCCAAAATGCACCGTACAGAGCACGTTCACCCTGGTGATCTAGTGGCAGTTAAAGGACACATTGCAGGAGACAGAATGAAGATGTAGGCCTAATGTAATGTCATGCCCAATTCCCCAATGTGGGGTCCTTTTTAAAAAAAATAAGAGTGCCATCACAGCCCCCTTGCCCAAAATGCACCGTATAGAGCACATTCACCCTCGTGATCTAGTGGCAGTTAAAGGACACATTGCAGGAGACAGAATGAAGATGTAGGCCTAATGTAATGTCATGCCCAATTCCTCAATGTGGGGTCCTGTTTTTACAAAATAAAATAGTGCCTTCACAGCCCCCGTGCCCAAAAATCACTGGCCTACAGTATAACAGTACAGAGCACGTTCACCCTTGTCATCTAGTGGTTCTGGATGATGAGGATGAGGCTAAGGAGGAGGATAACAACAAACAGACCAAATGTGGAAGCGTATACCCTTGTGTGGTTGTGAAGAGGTGCATGAGAATACACCTCCCCAAAAGAGAGAATGTATTTGAGGTTATATTTCTCTGTTTTCACTTGGTGGTGTACAGAAGTCTTTCCCAATCCAGTCCTTGTTCATTGTTATAAGAGTCAGACTGTTAGCATTTTCATTTGACAGGCGGATGCGCTTGTCTGTTATAATTTCACCAGCAGCACTAAAAACCCGCTCTGAAAGAAACCTAGCAGCTGGGCAGGCCAGGACCTCCAAGGCATAGAGAGCCAGTTCATGCCACGTGTCCAGCTTGGATACCCAATAATTAAAAGGCACAGAGGAATCCCAGAGGATGTTTGCACAATCTGCAAGGTACTCCCTCACCATCTTCCCAAACATTGCACTTCTTGTGACAGCACCCCTTGCCTCTGTGCCAGCACAATGAGAGGGTCTGAGAAAACTGTCCCAGAACTCTGCCATTGTTCCCCTGCCTGAGCTGGATTGCACTTCTGACTCTCTCGCCTGGACTCCTTGGTTGTACAACAAACTGACGTCTGCTGCCAGCGTTCTCACATGGGAATTTTCTAAGTAATTCAAGGGTCCTCTGGTACTGCAACATTTTAGTACACCTCTCTGCCTCTGGTAGAAGAGATTGAAATTTCTCCTTGTAGCGTGGGTCTAGAAGTGTCACCAACCAGTAATGAGTGTCACCCAATATTTTTATAATGCGAGGGTCACGTGAAACATAGTGCAACATAAAGTCAGCCATGCATGCCAGACTGCTAGCAGGCAAGACTTCCGTGTCCTCACCGATGACGACTCAGGACTCACCTCAGGACGACTGACCATGCTGTCCTCCTCCTCTTCCTCATCCTCCTCCTCCTTGTCCTCAGGCCATCCCTGCTGAACAGACGGTATGACAGCTGTGTTTGTAGTACCGTCTATAGCGCATGAAAGTAGCTCCTGTTCTTCCTCCTCCTCCTCATTGACTACCAATCCACAATGAGAAGACTTGAGGCTGGGCTGCGTGTAATCCACCTGTATGTTTCCTTGCTCCATGTCCTCGTGCTCTGCCTGCAATGCATCCTCTTTATTTGTGAGCAGAGAGGTTTTCAGAATGCTGAGAAGCGGGATGGTGACGCTAATTATGGTGTCATCGCCGCTCACCATCTTGGTGCAGTCCTCAAAGTTTTGGAGGATGGTACATATGTCGGACATCCATGTCCACTCCTGAGGTCTTATGTGTGGAGTCTGAACTGAATATCCATGGCCTTTTTGATGTTGGTAGTCAACAACTGCACTCTTCTGCTCACAAAGCCTTTCCAACATAAGCAGCGTAGAGTTCCAGCGCGTGGAGACATCACACACCAGCCGGTGAGCTGGAAGCCGCAAACACTGCTGAGGCACGGCAAGGGCGGCTGAAGCTGTAGCTGACTTTCTAAAATGGGCAGACAGACAGCGTACTTTCCCTGTCAGATCCGGCAGCTCTGGGTAGCTTTTCAGAAAACGTTGAACCACGAGGTTAAGCACATGGGCCAAGCAAGGTACGTGTGTGAGCTCACCTTGCCTCACAGCCGCCACCAGGTTACGGCCATTGTCACACACGACCATGCCTGGCTGTAGGTTCAGCGGTGCCATCCAAACATCTGACTGCTCTTTCAGCGCTGTCCACAACTCTTCTGCATTGTGCAGTTTGTCACCTATGCAGATTAGCTTTAGCACAGTCTGTTGCCACTTGGCTGCGGCAGTGCTGCAGTGCTTCCAGCTTCTGACTGATGTGTTGATTTCAGAGATGGAGGATGAAGAGGAGGAGCTGTAGACTGTGGGGGCAACCCTGATTGATGTAGAGCCAGCAATCCTCGGCGTGGGGAGGATGTGTTCCATCCGAAAGTTCGACTGGGTCCCGGTTTTCACTATGTTAACCCAGTGTGCCGTCAGTGAGATGTACCATCCCTGCCCACAAGCACTTGTCCATGTGTCCGTGGTTAGGTGGACTTTCCCTGTAACAGCAATGTTGTGGGACACATGCTGGTGTAATGCCGGTACGTCACACCGGGAGAAATAGTGGCGACTGGGGACCGAGTACTTTGGGATGGCCGCCGCCATCTGGTTGCGGAAGGCTTCTGTCTCAGCAAGCCTAAAAGGCAGCATTTCTAGCCCAAGCAGATGAAAAATATTAGAATTGAGGACTGTGGCTTGTGGGGAGTTGGCTGGGTATTTCCGCTTGTGTTCCAAAGACTGGGTTATAGACAACTGAAGGCTGTGCTGGGAAAAAGACGTGGATGGGCTTGCTGATGGTGCTGCTTGATTGTGGGCCACAACAGGTGCAGGGCTAGAGGCATCTTCACATGCACTGTGTACTGGGGATTGGCTTCTACGCAAAACAGTGGAAGAAGCAGTGGTGTGACCAGAAGCAGTGGTCCTGTAGCAATGGGATTGGCCCACAAAGTTGGATGCTTTGCTGCCATGTGCCTGATCATGCTGGTGGTGGTCAGGCTGTTTTTTTTCTACCCCTGCTGATGCGGGTATGGCAGGTGTTGCAAATGGCCTGTTTGGGGTTATCGGTAGAGTCTTTTAAAAATAATCAGACTTGGGAAGATCTAATAGTTGGAATGGCTACTTCTCTCATGTTGGTGTTATAGGGAATGGATGCACGCTTTCTGTCTGTGGCCACCACACTGCTTCTTCCTGCCTGTTGGGGTGATATGCCTCCTTCCCTTGTGTGCTGCTGCCCTCGCTCTGCATGTCCTCCTGCCAGGTTGGGTCAGTCACATAGTCATCCACCACCTTGTCTTCCACATCCACACCCTGCTCCTCCTCCTGACTTTCTGGCAATTGTGTCTCATCAAAGTCCACCTCTTCTGACACTTTCCCACCATCGCCTTTGTGTGACCGGGGCTGGTCAAAGCTTTGGGCATCTCTACATGTGACCTCATCTGTCCCCACTTCAAGTTGACTGGCCGAGAGTTCAGAATCTTGAAATGGGAAACTGAACAGCTCTTCAGAGTGTCCAAGTGTGGGATCAGTTGTCTCAGGGCACTCAGCATGGTGGGAGGAAGGAGGATCAGGGTGAGGAATATCCAGGCCACACTCATGGCTACTCAGACTTCCATGTGGAAGACGTGGTGGTGGTGGTGTTGGCTAAGTGACTGGAAGCATTATCTGCTATCCAACTAACAACGGTTTCACACTATTTTGGCTTCAATAGTGGTGTGCTGCGGTCCCCTAGAAGCTGGGACAGGAAGGTCGAGCGAGAAGATGTGGGTCTTTGTTGTGGCCCACTTTCACCTTGGCCACGGCCTCGTCCTCTGCATGCACCATCATCATCACGTCCACTTCCCCATCCCTTGCCCCTTGCCTTGCCCATTTTAAATGGACTACAGCACTATTTCAAATGCTCAACACAAATATATTTATTAGTAGCGAAATAATATCTGATCAGTATGCCTGCAAATCTACGATTTTTCAAACCCAAACACCAGGCAGGCCTTAGCCTAACATAACAGACTGTATTCAATTTTGGGGGGCTTTTTTGTGAATTTAATTTATGCAAAATAGTGCTGTATATAAGTAGAGTAACAGACAGCAAAAAAAAGGGGTACACCGGCCTACAATGACCAAACTTGGAGCACGCAGATATATGAGGGCTCTCACGGAAATACCACACTGGCAAATATGTGGCCTTTTAATATTTTTTATGCTAAATAGTGCTGTATATAATTTCAGTAACAGACAGCAAAAAAAAGTGGTCCTCCGGCCTACAATGACCAAACTTGGAGCACGCAGATATGTATATACAAGGCCAGCACACACAACTATGCTACGTATGCCTGACAAACTATGATTTTTCAACAGGCCTCAGTCTGACAGAACTGACTGTATATTTTTGTTTTTTTGGGATGAATTTTTGGAGAAAAAAAATTGCAACTAGGTATATAGTAAAGAAGCTGCAGCAGCAGCAGACAGTTATGGAGCTTTGGTAGGGATGCAATGGGAGCAATGGACGCACATACAGTGCCTGCAGACCTTGCACTGATGTGGATATGCTGTGACCTGTTTACCTAGAGCTGCAATATCGGGACCCACGAATTAGCCCTTAAATGGACTTTTGGTTTCTGAGGAGTTGTGGATTTAAGAGTTGCAGACCTACACTAACTCTAAAAACCACAATTCTGACCCTATCTCGGCACCAGCTCTCCCTACTCTCGCTGAATCAGGAACAGAATGCGGCGAGCAGGGCGGCGCCAGGTCTCTTATAATCGGGATGATGCTGTGCGGCCAAGCCAATCACTGCACGACCACAACAAAGATGGCTGCGGCGTTTCATGGCCTGGCAGACAATCCCTGCACCTTGATTGGGTCTCTAAAGTCCGCCAAAATGCTTTGTGGAGACACCAGTTACCGCTGAATAATTGCAGAAATGATCATCACTAATAGATAGATAATAGATAGATGAGATATATATATATATATATATATATATATATATAAATATATATATATATATATATATATATATGTATATATATATATGAGATAGAAAGATAATAGACAATATATAGATAATAGCTAGACAAATAATAGCTATATAATAGATAGGTAATAGATAATAGATAGATCATAGATAGATTATAGATAGATAGATAGATAGATGGATAGATAATAGATAGACGATAGATAGATAATGGATAGATATGAAATAGGTGGATAACACTGGTCTACAAAAAAAACCCCAGTAATTAGACTTACTGGTAATTGTATTTCCAGGAATCCATCCTGACAGCACACTGGAGGACGTCCTTCTTATCCATCATGGGACAGGAAACACGAGAGGTTAAAAGGACCCTCCCCCTACCACCCTTTAGTGTTTTTCCAAAGTAACACATCTGGATGGGTGCAAAAAACAAGGTTTATTCCAACAAAATAATCAATCATACAAATGTTACATCACATGAGTATAAAGATCATACAATAGGGAGGGAACTAATAGTGCTGTCAGGATGGATTCCTGGAAATACAATTACCAGTAAGTCTAATTACTGTTTTCCAGGTCACCACCTGACAGCACACTGGAGAAATACCAAAGGAGAATGGTATTTAGGGAGGGACCACTGCTTGAAGTACCTTTCTACCAAAAGCCAACTGAGGCGATATCACATCTAACTTATAATGTTTAGAAAAGGTACTAAGATTAGACCATGATGCAGCCCTGCAGATCTGATCTGCTGTAGCCCCCCCTTTCTCTGCCCATGACGTGGCCATGGCCCTAGATGAATGGGCTTTAAGGTTAACCGGAGAATTCTGCCCTTTAGCTTTATAGGCTAAACTGATTGTGGATTTTATCCACCGTGCGATAGTCGCTTTAGATGCTTTCTTCCCCTTATTTGGACCCCTGAACTGAACGAACAAGTTATTATCTTGTCTCCAGGGTCTAGATAAATCAAGGTACTTGAGTACCGTCTCTCTCACGTCTAGATTATGGTAAAATCTTTCTTTTTGGTTTTTAGGGAACTGGCAAAATGACGGTAAAACAATCTCCTGATTCATATTACTATCTGAGACGACTTTAGGGAGAAAAACCGTATCGAGTCTTAATACTAATTTATCCTCAAAGATTTGTAAATACGGGTTCTGTACTGATAGAGCCTGTAGTTCCCACAATCTTTTTGCCGACGTGATTGCAACTAAAAATGCGGTTTTAAGGGAGAGCTTGTTAATCTCTATGTCCCCTGATATGTCCCAGGATTGTTCACATAGAAAATTCAGGACCAGATTAAGATCCCACGGCGGGACTGATCTAATTAACGGTTTTAGCCTCTGGACTGCTCTAGAAAATCGACTAATCCAGGGGTGGGTAGATAGAGAAAAATTGAAAAATACACTCAGGGCCACTATTTGGACTCTTAATGTACTTGGACTAAGACCTTTTTGAAATCCTGACTGCAAGAAGTCAAGAATCTTTGGGATATTCGGATGGTCAGTATCAACTTTTATCTCCCCGCAAAACCCACAAAATCGTTTCCATATTTTTGTGTAGATGGCTGATGTCACTGGTTTTCTGCTGGCTTGAAGGGTAGAAATGACGGCATATGAAAGACCTTTTGCCCTCAAGACCTTCCGTTCAGGATCCAGGCGGCCAACTGGATTCTGGTGCAGAACCGGACCCTGTTGAAGAAGATCCTCTCTTTTTGGTAACAGGAGGGGTTCTTCTACTGATAGCCTTCTTAACAACGGAAACCAACTTCGTTTCGGCCAGTGAGGAGCTATGAGAATGTCCTTGGCCCCGTCCTCGCAGATCTTCCTGAGTGTTCTTGGGATCATCGCCAGAGGAGGAAACGCATACAGAAGACCGTTGTTCCAGGGTTGTGAGAAGACATCGATCGCAGCTGGGCTTTCCCAGGAGTTTAGGGAGTAAAAGGTCTTGACCTTTGCATTTTGCTTTGCAGCGAATAGATCCACCGTCGGCTTCCCCCAACGATGACAAAGATTTTTGAATACTTCGTTGTTCAGTTCCCACTCTGTAGGGGATACACTTTTTCTGCTGAGGAAATCCGCCAACTGGTTCTTGGACCCCTCTAGATGAACCGCTGAGATTGACAGTATCGACTTCTCTGCCCATCTGAAGATCTGTTCCGCCAGATCTTGTAATGCCATATGTCTTGGGCCCCCCTGATGCCGAAGGAAGGCTACAGTTGTCGTATTGTCTGAAAAGACTTTTACATGTTTGTTTCTCAGTAGATGTTGCGCCGCCGTTAAGACCTTCCAAACTGCATGCAGTTCTCTGTGGTTTGATGATTTCTCGCTGTCCTTTCTTTCCCAACGACCTTGGAAATATCTTCCTTGAACATGACCTCCTCAACTTTGCTGACTTGCGTCTGTCGTGACCGACACACTCTGGGTTTGAAGCCATGGTACCCCCAGCCGGAGGTTCTTGGAGAGAGTCTACCACACCAGGGATCTTTTGATCTGAAAAGAGAGTTTCAGCCTCCGATTTAGTGAGTTCTGTTTTCTGTTCCAGCTCCTCAGAACTCCCTGCTGAAGCTGCCGAGAATGAAATTGGCTCCAGCTCACGCAAGGGATGCATGCCGTCATTAATCCCAAGACCTTCATCCCGTCTCTGATTGTATTTCGGCTCTGGGAAAAGTGATGGGCCTTTTCTATTATGCCCTCTAGCCTGTCTTCTGGTAGGTAGGACATTCTTGTCTCTGAATCGAGCATGACTCCTAGGAATTTTATTCTGGATTTTGGTATTAGATCTGATTTCTCACAATTTATAATCCATCCCAAACTCTCTAGTGTGGAAATGAGGGATTGACAGTTGATCCTGAGCTGGCCTACTGAGTCTGCCGCAACTAAAAAGTCGTCTAAATAAGGAATTACCATTATATCCTGATTTCTCAGATAGGCGACCACCTCTACCATAAATTTTGTAAAAACTCTGGGAGCAGATGCCAGGCCGAAGGGGAGACAGCGAAACTGAAAATGGTAGATCTTTCCTTCCATATTTACCGTGAACTGCAGAAACTTCTGGTGGTTTAGGTGAATGGGTACATGGTAATATGCACTCTTCAGATCTAGAGTGCACATCACCATACCCCTTCCTAACAGAGGGATGGTTGACTGGATTGACTCCATCTTGAATCTCTTGTATAACACCCAATTGTTTAGGTGTTTTAGATTTATTATTGTTCTCGATTCTCCCGAGAAGAGATTCGAGTAATGGCCTCTGTACTCTTCCAGAGGGGGTACCGGAACAATTGCCGCCATTTTTAGGAGATCCTGTATATTTGACCACATGGGGGATGATGATTTTAGATGGGAGGTGGAAATCAGGAACCTTTCGGGAGGAAGAGATGTAAACTCTATTTTGTATCCCTGGGACACCACCTGTAGTGCCCAAGGGCTTGTTGTTATTTCCCTCCATCCTAGGAATCCGGCCAGACGACCCACTACTCTGATGGCGTCATTTCCTACGGTAGCTAGAACCTGAACCCGAGTAGCTCGAATCTTTGGTTTTAGGTCTGCTATCCCCTCCTTTCTGGTAACTCCATCTACCCTGTTTCCCTTTAACCCTGTAATCTGGTTTTTGATTATAGCGGGGTCTCCGAAAGGGCTGGAACTTTTTAGGCTTTTTTTCCGGGAACCCCTTCTTTACATCTGAGGCTTTCTCTAAGATATCGTCGAGGACCGGTCCGAAGACCCTGCCCCCCGAAAAGGGTATCGAACACAACTTGTTCTTAGAATGCATATCACCCGACCAGCTTTTGAGCCAGATAGCTCTTCGGGCTGCATTAGATAGGGATTGACCCCTAGCCGCGAACCTAACAGACTCCGCGGACGCGTCTGCCAAAAAGGTGGTTGCCAGTTTTAACAGAGGCAGGGATTTCAGAATAGTTTCCCTAGGAGTTTTGGCTGTTAACTGATCCTGAAGATCATCTAACCACAGGTCCATGGAGCGAGCCACCGATGTCGCTGCTATATTTGCTCCAATAACCGCCGATGAACTCTCACAGGCCCTTTTTAAAAGGCCGTCTGCCTTTCTATCCATGGGCTCTTTTAGGTTGGAAGAGTCCTCAAAAGGAATTGCAGTCCTTTTGGACACTTTAGCCAATGGCATGTCTATTTTAGGAATGTCGACCCATTCTTTAACTTCGTCTGGATCAAATGGCAAACGGAGTCTGAAATCTTTTGGGATAGTTAGTCTTTTCTCCGCTTCCTCCCATTCCTCCAGAATCATGGATCGGATATGGGAATTTACCGAAAAAACCTTAGAGGTCTGCGAGTGTAAGCCACCGAACATCTCATCCTGAACAGAACAAGATGGCTGAGGCTCCTCAATTTGCATAGTATGTCGTACAGCCTCCAATAGTTCTCCCGTGTCTGCAGCAGAGAATAAATATCCTCCCTTTCTCTGGAGGATCTCTACTCTCTTCTTCCTCCTCTACATCTGACACGGAAGATGATGAGTCTACTGATGAGTAATCGATCCTCGGCCTTTTCCTAGATCTCTCTGGAAGTGAGGCTTGAGGGAGTACCAGACCTGATACGGAAGCCTGAACCTCTGGAGATCGCTTAATGCCCCGCACATACCTTTTTATTCTGTTCCTCTCTTCTTATGCAGCGCTTCCACGCTCTCTAACCGCTCCTCCTGCTGCTGCAGAGATGCCACCTGCCCCCCTTAGCCGCAAACCAGAAGTGACGTGCGGCCGGAAAGTGAGCATGGTGCAGCGTGGATTGGCTTCCCCCTTCCATGCGGCTGCATGGAAACGCTGTCATCATCAGAGGATGCCGCCGGGATCGCATGCACCAGGGGGCGCGTCGGAAGGATCGAGAGCCCCCGGCAGGGAGAAGCGATCCTCATACCAGGAGCAGCACTACACTGGTAGGCAGAGGGACCCTCGGGCAGGTGTCGGCCAGCGGGTGCTTCATGGAGGGAAGGGTGAGGCAAAGCCCCCCTGATCCACACCTCCCGCACAGAACGGTAGATCCTCTTGTCCGTTCCTATCCATAATGGGACAGGAAAAAACACTGAAGGGTGGTAGGGGGAGGGTCCTTTTAACCTCTCGTGTTTCCTGTCCCATGATGTATAAGAAGGACGTCCTCCAGTGTGCTGTCAGGTGGTGACCTGGAAAAACACATTTCTGGCATGGACATTAAGAACAGTTTTAGACTAATTTGATGGTGCTGAATTCAAATCTGATCTTATAATTTCTCTATCACATCACGTTTTTGCGCTATAGGTATATAGCCCATTTTCATGAATTCCATGATAAATATAAGTAGTGTATGAAAAGTGCCGGTTTATACGGTTCACTAAGGTAAATTTAGTTTTCAATTAGTCTCCCAATAAATGTGAGAATATCTTTGTTTTCTTTGAACATGCATAATTTCTATTTGTTATGATAACATCCTTGTTTTCGGTGCTACTGGGACAGTAGAGCTACAGCAGAGCATTGGGTGAAAACTGAATGGCCTCAGCGACAGAGTTTGGCATCTGGCAATAAGAATGCCATCCATGATCCTCTAGTGGATAGGAAGGACATTGTCTTTCCTCCCTCACACATACAACTTGGATTGATGAAGCAGTTGGTCAAGGCTCTCAATCACAGTGGAGAATGCTTTAACTATATATGTTCAACTTTTCCTGGTCTTAGTGAAGAGAAGAAAAAGGCTGGAATATTTGATGGACCTCAAATAAGAACACTTATGAGAGACCCAAATTTTATCACATCAATGAATGAGACAGAAGAAAGAGCTTGGAATGCATTTTGTAATGTGGTACAGAATTTTCTAGGGAATAAGAAAGCAGACAACTATGAAGAGATTGTGGAAGAGCTACTAATGAGTCTGCAAAATCTTGGATGTAGAAAGAGTATCAAGATTCACTATTTACACAGCCATTTGGACTTTTTTCCAGAGAACCTTGGGGTTTGTGAGCGAGGAACAAGGGGAGCGTTTTCATCAGCACATTAAAACAATGGAAGAACGGTATCAAGGCCGGTGGGACTCACATATGATGGCTGACAATTGCTGGAGCTTGATGAGAGACAACCCAGAAGCTGTACATCACAGATCAGCCAAGAAAAAAAAGTTCAAATAACTGCCATTTGTCATTCATCTGTGTGTCATATATATGTATTTTTATATTTCGTAGTTTAATTCTGTAAGTATATTTGATTTGCTCTACATAGACTTTGTAATCTTTGTTATTCCTTGATTAAAAATATACAAAATGTAGTACCGAAAATCATGTGTTTTTATCATAAAACATTAGGAGTAATTTTCATCAAAAATTGAAAATATCTCGAAATCCTGATGTGATAGCCAAAAACGGAGTTCATATTCGTAATCAGCAGCCAAAATTGACTTAAAATTTTTTAATACCTTTTGCCAGAAAAATTGCGTTGACCAGTGTTAAAGATGTACAGATAGATAGATAGATAGATAGATAGATAGATAGATAGATAGATAGATAGATAGATAAATAGATACAGTGCTATCACTAGGAATTTTAGGGCCCCATACTGGCAAAATTTTTTGGCCCCCTTGAGACTCCACCCAGGCTCCATTGCACCTCTGCCTCCACCACTCAAACCTTTCAACAAACCACCGCCCACTCTTGGAAAAACTAAATTTTATTCTGGCCAAAAGATTTTTTTAAGATGCCACCCCAACAAGGCAGACTGTTTTGGTCGGGCCCTACTCTACTCTAGCCTATTAAAAATTTCTTAAAATATCCAATACTTTTTATGTATATTTTTGTGTTTTTCTTTAACCCCTTCATGACCCAGCCTATTTTGGCCTTAATGACCTTGCCGTTTTTTGCAATTCTGACCAGTGTCCCTTTATGAGGTAATAACTCGGGAACGCTTCAACGGATCGTAGCGATTCTGAGATTGTTTTTTCGTGACATATTGGGCTTCATGTTAGTGGTAAATTTAGGTCGATAATTTCTGCGTTTATTTGTGAAAAAAATGGAAATTTGGCGAAAATTTAGAAAATTTTGCAATTTTCACATTTTTAATTTTTATTCTGTTAAACCAGAGAGTTATGTGACACAAAATAGTTAATAAATAACATTTCCCACATGTCTACTTTACATCAGCACAATTTTGGAAACAACATTTTTTTTTGCTAGGAAGTTATCAGGGTTAAAATTTGACCAGTGATTTCTCATTTTTACAACAAAATTTACAAAACCATTTTTTTTAGGGACCACCTCACATTTGAAGTCAATTTGAGGGTTCTATATGGCTGAAAATACCCAAAAGTGACACCATTCAAAAACTGCACCCCTCAAGGTGCTCAAAACCACATTCAAGAAGTTTATTAACCCTTCAGGTGTTTCACAGCAGCAGAAGCAACATGGAAGGAAAAAATGAACATTTAAATTTTTAGTCACAAAAATTATCTTTTAGCAACAATTTTTTTATTTTCCCAAGGGTAAAAGGAGAAACTGGACCACGAAAGTTGTTGTCCAATTTGTTCTGAGTATGCTGATACCTCATATGTGGGGCTAAACCACTGTTTGGGCGCACGGCAGAACTCGGAAGGGAAGGAGCGCCATTTGACTTTTTGAATGAAAAATTGGCTCCAATCTTTAGCGGACACCATGTCGCGTTTGGAGAGCCCCCGTGTGCCTAAACATTGGAGCTCCCCCACAAGTGACCCCATTTTGGAAACTAGACGCCCCAAGGAACTTCTCTAGATGCATAGTGAGCACTTTAAACCCCCAGGTGCTTCACAAATTGATCCGTAAAAATGAAAAAGTACTTTTTTTTCACAAAAAAATTATTTTAGCCTCAATTTTTTAATTTTCACATGGGCAACAGGATAAAATGGATCCTAAAATTTGTTGGGCAATTTCTCCTGAGTACACTGATACCTCACATGTGGGGGTAAACCACTGTTTGGGCACATGGTAAGTCTCGGAAGGGAAGGAGCGCCATTTGACTTTTTGAATGAAAAATTATCTCCATCGTTAGCGGACACCATGTCACGTTTGGAGAGCCCCTGTGTGCCTAAACATTGGAGCTTCCCCACAAGTGACCCCATTTTGGAAAGGAGACCCCCCAAGGAACTTATCTAGATGCATAGTGAGCACTTTAAACCCTCAGGTGCTTCACAAATTGATCCGTAAAAATGAAAAAGTACTTTTTTTTCACAAAAAAATTCTTTTAGCCTCAATTTTTTAATTTTCACATGGGCGACAGGATAAAATGGATCCTAAAATTTGTTGGACAATTTCTCCTGAGTACGCCGATACCTCATATGTGGGGGTAAACCACTGTTTGGGCACATGGCAAGGCTCGGAAGGGAAGGCGCGCCATTTGACTTTTTGAATGGAAAAGTTGCTCCAATCGTTAGCGGACTGTTGTGAATTTGGATTCTGGGCTCCCCCGGTGGCCGCTTGTGGAATTGGACTTGTCATCCTCTTTCCTGTTTCACCTGGTTCCATCAGTGGTGGGTGTCGCTATTTAAGCTCATTTCTCTGGTGGTTTCTTGCCGGTCAACAATGTTATCTGATGCCTCTCAGTGCTTGTTCCTGCTTCTAGACTACTACTAGATAAGTTGGACTTTTGTCCATGTTTTGTTTGCCTATTTGTTCCAGTTCACAGCTGAAGTTTTGTTACTGTGTCTGGAAAGCTCTCGTTGATCAGGGATTGCTACTCTGGCGTTATGAGTTAATGCCAGAGTTTAAGGTAATCTCTGGATGGTGTTTTGTTAGTGTTTTTCTGCTGACCATGAAAGTATACTATCTGTCTTCTGCTATCTAGTAAGCGGACCTCAAATTTGCTAAGACTATTTTCCTGCTGCGTTTGTTGTTTCATCTGAACTCACCGTCATTATATGTGGGGGGCTACTGTCTTCTTTGGAATATTTCTCTAGAGGTGAGCCAGGTCTTATATTTCCCTCTGCTAGCTATTTAGGTCTTAGGCCAGAGCTGGGCATCTAGCGATAAATAGGAAATGCTACCTGGCTATTTCTAGTTGCGCGGCAGGCTTAGTTCATGGTCAGTATAGTTCCATCTTCCGAGAGCTTGTCCTTCTATAGGCTTGCTATGATCTCTGCCTGCAGAGATCATGACAGTTTGACCGGCCAGTTAAGTGTTAAAGACCCAGGTTGAGAAAGGAGAGTTATAAGAAGTCTGCTGGAATTTTTTTTTTTTTTTTTTTTCCTCCAGTCTGCCTTGCTGCAGTCTTTTTTCTCTCTCTCCTCCTAATCTCTGTATGGCTCTGTGTGCACCTGACAATAATGGATCTCCAGAGTGTAACTGCGGGTTTGAATAATCTCATCACGAAAGTACAAAATTTACAAGATTTTGTGGTACATGCTCCGGTATCTGAGCCGAGAATTCCTTTGCCGGAGTTCTTCACAGGGAATAGAGCTAGCTTCCAGAATTTCCGAAATAATTGTAAGCTTTATTTGTCCCTGAAGTCTCGTTCAGCTGGAGACCCTGCTCAGCAGGTTAGGATTGTGATTTCCTTGCTCAGGGGTGACCCTCAAGATTGGGCCTTCTCATTGCCAGCAGGGGATCCTGCGTTACGCGATGTGGATGCGTTTTTTCTGGCCTTGGGCTTGCTTTATGAGGAACCTCATTTGGAACTTCAGGCAGAAAAAACTTTGATGGCACTATCTCAGGGGCAAGACGAAGCTGAAGTTTTCTGCCAAAAATTCCGTAAATGGTCTGTGCTTACTCAGTGGAATGAGTGCGCCTTGGCGGCTACTTTCAGAGAAGGTCTCTCTGATGCCGTTAAGGATGTTATGGTGGGGTTCCCTGTGCCTGCAGGTCTGAATGAGTCCATGACAATGGCTATTCAGATTGATAGGCGTCTGCGGGAGCGCAAACCGGTGCACCATCTGGCGGTGTCTATGGAAAAGACGCCAGAAAGTATGCAGTGTGATAGAATTCTGTCCAGGAGCGAGCGACAGAATTTTAGACGGAAGAATGGATTGTGTTTCTATTGTGGGGATTCTACTCATGTTATATCAGCATGCTCTAGGCGTACAAAGAAGCTTGATAAGTCTGTTTCCATTGGCACCATTCAGTCTAAGTTTATTTTGTCTGTAACCCTGATTTGCTCTTTGTCATCCATTGCCACGGACGCCTATGTTGACTCTGGCGCCGCTCTGAGTCTTATGGATTGGTCCTTTGCCAATCGTTGTGGTTTTGATTTAGAGCCTTTGGAGACTCTTATTCCTCTGAAGGGGATTGACTCCACCCCATTGGCTAATAATAAACCACAATACTGGACACAAGTAACCATGCGTATCAATCCGGATCACCAGGAGATTATTCGTTTCCTGGTGCTGTATAATTTACATGACGATTTGGTACTGGGATTGCCATGGTTGCAGTCTCACAACCCAGTCTTGGACTGGAGAGCAATGTCTGTGTTGAGCTGGGGATGTAAGGGTATTCATGGGGACTTACCTTTGGTTTCTATTTCGTCGTCCATTCCCTCTGAAGTCCCTGAGTTCCTCTCTGATTATCAAGACGTCTTTGACGAACCCAAGCTTGGGTCGTTACCTCCGCACCGTGAGTGCGATTGTGCCATAGATTTGATACCGGGTTGTAAATATCCAAAGGGTCGTTTGTTTAATTTGTCTGTGCCGGAACATGCTGCTATGCGGGAATATATAAAGGAGTCTTTGGAAAAGGGACATATTCGTCCATCTTCTTCTCCCTTGGGAGCTGGGTTTTTCTTTGTCTCAAAAAAAGACGGCTCTTTGAGACCATGTATTGATTATCGGCTTCTGAATAAGATCACTGTTAAGTATCAATACCCATTGCCATTGCTTACTGATTTGTTTGCTCGTATAGAGGGTGCTAAGTGGTTCTCTAAAATTGATCTTCGTGGGGCGTATAATTTGGTGCGGATCAGGCAGGGGGATGAGTGGAAGACCGCATTTAATACGCCCGAGGGCCACTTTGAGTATTTGGTCATGCCTTTTGGTCTTTCTAATGCCCCTTCAGTTTTCCAGTCTTTTATGCATGATATTTTCCGCGATTTTCTGGATAAATTTATGATAATATATCTGGATGATATTCTGATTTTTTCTGATGACTGGGACTCTCATGTCCAGCAGGTCAGGAGAGTTTTTCAGGTTCTGCGGTCTAATTCTTTATGTGTGAAGGGGTCTAAGTGCGTTTTTGGGGTCCAGAAAATTTCCTTTTTGGGGTATATTTTTTCTCCCTCTTCCATTGAGATGGATCCCGTCAAGGTGCAAGCTATTTGTGACTGGACTCAGCCCTCCTCTCTTAAGGGTCTTCAGAGATTTTTGGGCTTTGCCAACTTTTACCGCCGATTTATTGCTGGTTTTTCGGATGTCGTTAAACCACTGACTGATTTGACCAGACAAGGCGCTGATGTTGCTAATTGGTCCCCTCATGCTGTAGAGGCCTTTCAGGAGCTTAAGCGCCGTTTTGCCTCTGCCCCTGTGTTGCGTCAGCCTGATGTGAATCTGCCTTTTCAGGTTGAGGTTGACGCTTCGGAGATCGGAGCTGGGGCAGTGTTGTCGCAGAAAGGTTCCGACTGCTCCGTCATTAGGCCTTGTGCCTTCTTTTCTCGCAAATTTTCGCCCGCAGAGCGGAATTATGATGTTGGGAATCGGGAGCTTTTGGCCATGAAGTGGGCGTTTGAGGAGTGGCGCCATTGGCTCGAGGGGGCTAGGCATCAGGTGGTGGTATTGACTGACCACAAAAATTTGATTTATCTTGAGACTGCCAGACGCCTGAATCCTAGACAGGCGCGCTGGTCTTTATTTTTTTCTCGCTTTAATTTTGTGGTGTCATACCTACCGGGTTCTAAGAATGTTAAGGCAGATGCCCTTTCTAGGAGTTTTGACCCGGACTCTCCTGGTAATTCTGAACCCACAGGTATCCTTAGGGAGGGAGTAATTTTGTCGGCCGTTTCTCCTGATCTGCGGCGGTCCTTGCAAGAGTTTCAGGCGGATAGACCGGATCGTTGTCCGCCTGATAGACTGTTTGTTCCGGATGATTGGACCAGCAGAGTCATCTCTGAGGTACATTCTTCTGCATTGGCAGGTCATCCCGGAATTTTTGGTACCAGGGATTTGGTGGCAAGATCCTTCTGGTGGCCTTCCCTGTCACGAGATGTGCGAGTCTTTGTGCAGTCATGTGACGTTTGTGCTCGGGCCAAGTCTTGTAGTTCTCGGGCTAGCGGACTGCTGTTGCCCTTGCCTATTCCTAAGAGGCCTTGGACACACATCTCGATGGATTTTATTTCAGATCTGCCTGTTTCCCAGAAGATGTCTGTCATCTGGGTGGTCTGTGACCGTTTCTCTAAAATGGTCCATTTGGTTCCTCTGCCCAAGTTGCCTTCTTCTTCTGAGTTGGTTCCTCTGTTTTTTCAGAATGTTGTCCGATTGCACGGTATTCCTGAGAATATTGTTTCTGACAGAGGTACCCAATTTGTGTCTAGATTTTGGCGGGCATTCTGTGCTAGGATGGGCATAGATTTGTCTTTTTCATCTGCTTTTCACCCTCAGACTAATGGCCAGACCGAGCGGACTAATCAGACCCTTGAGACATATCTGAGGTGTTTTGTCTCTGCTGACCAGGATGATTGGGTTGCTTTTTTGCCATTGGCAGAGTTCGCCCTCAATAATCGGGCCAGCTCTTCCACCTTGGTGTCCCCGTTTTTCTGTAATTCGGGGTTTCACCCTCGATTTTCCTCCGGTCAGGTGGAATCCTCGGATTGTCCTGGAGTGGATGCGGTGGTGGAGAGATTGCATCACATCTGGGGGCAGGTTATGGACAATTTGAAGTTGTCCCAGGAGAAGACTCAGCGTTTTGCCAACCGTCATCGTCGTGTTGGTTCTCGGCTTTGTGTTGGAGATTTAGTGTGGTTGTCTTCTCGTTTTGTCCCTATGAGGGTCTCTTCTCCTAAGTTTAAACCTCGGTTCATCGGCCCTTATAGAATATTGGAGATTCTTAATCCTGTTTCTTTCCGTTTGGACCTCCCTGCGTCCTTTTCCATTCATAACGTTTTTCATCGGTCGTTATTGCGCAGGTATGAGGTACCTGTTGTACCTTCAGTTGAGCCTCCTGCTCCGGTGTTGGTTGAGGGTGAGTTGGAGTACGTTGTGGAGAAAATTTTGGACTCTCGTGTTTCCAGACGGAAACTCCAGTATCTGGTCAACTGGAAGGGTTACGGCCAGGAGGATAATTCTTGGGTCAATGCATCTGATGTTCATGCTTCTGATCTTGTTCGTGCCTTCCATAGGGCTCATCCTGGTCGCCCTGGTGGATCTGGTGAGGGTTCGGTGCCCCCTCCTTGAGGGGGGGGGTACTGTTGTGAATTTGGATTCTGGGCTCCCCCGGTGGCCGCTTGTGGAATTGGACTTGTCATCCTCTTTCCTGTTTCACCTGGTTCCATCAGTGGTGGGTGTCGCTATTTAAGCTCATTTCTCTGGTGGTTTCTTGCCGGTCAACAATGTTATCTGATGCCTCTCAGTGCTTGTTCCTGCTTCTAGACTACTACTAGATAAGTTGGACTTTTGTCCATGTTTTGTTTGCCTATTTGTTCCAGTTCACAGCTGAAGTTTTGTTACTGTGTCTGGAAAGCTCTCGTTGATCAGGGATTGCTACTCTGGCGTTATGAGTTAATGCCAGAGTTTAAGGTAATCTCTGGATGGTGTTTTGTTAGTGTTTTTCTGCTGACCATGAAAGTATACTATCTGTCTTCTGCTATCTAGTAAGCGGACCTCAAATTTGCTAAGACTATTTTCCTGCTGCGTTTGTTGTTTCATCTGAACTCACCGTCATTATATGTGGGGGGCTACTGTCTTCTTTGGAATATTTCTCTAGAGGTGAGCCAGGTCTTATATTTCCCTCTGCTAGCTATTTAGGTCTTAGGCCAGAGCTGGGCATCTAGCGATAAATAGGAAATGCTACCTGGCTATTTCTAGTTGCGCGGCAGGCTTAGTTCATGGTCAGTATAGTTCCATCTTCCGAGAGCTTGTCCTTCTATAGGCTTGCTATGATCTCTGCCTGCAGAGATCATGACAGCGGACACCATGTCGCGTTTGGAGAGCCCCTGTGTGCCTAAACATTGGAGCTCCCCCACAAGTGACCCCATTTTGGAAACTAGACCCCCCAAGGAACTTATCTAGATGCATAGTGAGCACTTTAAACCAACAAGTGCTTCACAGAAGTTTATAACGCAGAGCCGTGAAAATAAAAAATAATTTTTCTTTCCTCAAAAAAGATTTTTAGCCCAGAATTTTTTATTTTCCCAAGGGTAACAGGAGAAATTGGACCCCAAATGTTGTTGTCCAGTTTGTCCTGCGTACGATGATACCCCATATGTGAGGGTAAACCACTGTTTGGGTGCACGGCAGGGCTTGGAAGGGAAGGCACGCCATTTGGCTTTTTGAATGGAAAATTAGCTCCAATCATTAGCGGACACCATGTCGCGTTTGGAGAGCCCCTGTGTGCCTAAACATTGGAGCTTCCCCATAAGTGACCCCATTTTGGAAACTAGACCTCCCAAGGAACTAATCTAGATGTGTGGTGAGCACTTTGAACCCCTAAGTGCTTCACAGAAGTTTATAACGCAGAGCCGTGAAAATAATAAATACGTTTTCTTTCCTCAAAAAAAAAATTTTTAGCCCTGATTTTTTTATTTTCCCAAGGGTAACAGGAGAAATTTGACCCCAAGAGTTGTTGTCCAGTTTCTCCTGAGTATGCTGATACCCCATATGTGGGGGTAAACCACTGTTTGGGCACATGCCGGGGCTTGGAAGTGAAGTAGTGATGTTTTGAAATGCAGACTTTGATGGAATGCTCTGCGGGCGTCACGTTGCGTTTGCAGAGCCCCTGATGTGCCTAAACAGTAGAAACCCCCCACAAATGACCCCATTTTGGAAACTAAAGCCCCAAGGGAACTTATCTAGATGTGTGGTGAGCACTTTGAACCCCTAAGTGCTTCACAGAAGTTTATAACGCAGAGCCGTGAAAATAATAAATACGTTTTCTTTCCTCAAAAAATTTTTTTTAGCCCTGATTTTTTTATTTTCCCAAGGGTAACAGGAGAAATTTGACCCCAAGAGTTGTTGTCCAGTTTCTCCTGAGTACGGTGATACCCCATATGTGGGGGTAAACCACTGTTTAGGCACATGCCGGAGCTCGGAAGTGAAGTAGTGACGTTTTGAAATGCAGACTTTGATGGAATGCTCTGCGGGCATCACGTTGCGTTTGCAGAGCCCCTGATGTGCCTAAAGAGTAGAAACTCCCCACAAGTGACCCCATTTTGGAAACTAAACCCCCAAGGGAACTTATATAGATGTGTGGTGAGCACTTTGAACCCCCAAGTGCTTCACAGAAGTTTATAACGCAGAGCCGTGAAAATAAAAAATCATTTTTCTTTCCTCAAAAATAATTTTTTAGCCCGCAATTTTTTATTTTCCCAAGGGTTACAGGAGAAATTGGACCCCAAAAGTTGTTGATCAGTTTCTCCTGAGTACGCTGGTACCCCATATGTGGGGGTAAAGCACTGTTTGGGCACACGTCGGGGCTCGGAAGGGAGAGAGCACCATTTTACTTTTTCAACGCAAGATTGGCTGGAATCAATGGTGGCGCCGTGTCGCGTTTGGAGACTCCCTGATGTGCCTAAAAAGTGGAAACCCCTCAATTCTAACTCCAACCCTAACCCCAACACACCCCTAACTCTAATCCCAACCCTAACCACAACCCTAACCCCAACACACCCCTAACCCTAGTCTTACCCCTAATTCCAACCCTAAGGCTATGTGCTCACGTTGCGGATTTGTGTGGATTTTTCCGCAGTTTTTGAAAAATCTGCAGGTAAAACGCACTGCGCTTTACCTGCGGATTTACCGCGGATTTCCAGTGTTTTTTGTGTGGATTTCACTTGCGGATTCCTATTATGGAGCAGGTGTAAAACGCTGCGGAATTGCACAAAGAATTGACATGCTGTGGAAAATACAACGCAGCGTTTCCGCGCTGTATTTTCCGCACCATGGGCACAGCGGATTTGGTTTTCCATAGGTTTACGTGGTACTGTAAAAATGATGGAAAACTGATACGAATCCGCAGCGACCAATCCGCTGCGGATCCGCAGCCAAATCCGCACCGTGTGCTCATAGCCTAATTCTAACCCTAATTCCAACCCTAACCCTAATTCTAACCCTAATTCTAACCCTAGCCCTAAGTGCAACTCTAGCCCTAAGTGCAACCCTAGCCCTAAGTGCAACCCTAGCCCTAAGTGCAACCCTAAGTGCAACCCTAAGTGCAACCCTAGCCCTAAGTGCAACCCTAAGTGCAACCCTAAGTGCAACCCTAGCCCTAAGGGCAACCCTAAGGGCAACCCTAAGTGCAACCCTAAGTGCAACCCTAAGTGCAACCCTAGCCTTAAGTGCAACCCTAAGTGCAACCCTAGCCTTAAGTGCAACCCTAAGTGCAACCCTAAGTGCAACCCTAGCCCTAAGTAAAACCCTAAGTGCAACCCTAAGTGCAACCCTACCCCTACCCCTAACCCTACCCATAACTGTACCCCTAACCCTAACCCTAATGGAAAAACAAAAATAATTATATTTTCTGTATTTTATTATTGTCCCTACCTATGGGGGTGATTTATTTACTATTTTTTTTATTTTGATCGCTGTGATAGAACTTATCACAGCGACCAAAATGTGCAGGAACGAATCTGCCTGCTGGCAGATTCGGCGGGCGCACTGCGCATGCGCCCGCCATTTTCCAAGATGGCGGCGCCCATGAAGCAGACGGCCGGACACCGGGAGGGACATCGGAGCTAGGTAAGTATGGGGGGGTGAGACCGGAACACGGGGGGGGGGGGATCGGAGGACCTGGGGAGCGGACAGGAGGACCGGGGGAGCCGACAGGAGGGAGGAGGGGAGCGGAACGGAGATCGGGGCAAAAAGGACGACTGGGGGGGCGATCGGTGGGGTGGGGTGGGGGCAGATCGGGGTCTCCAGCCATGGCAGATGCTATTGCAGCATCGGCCATGGCTGGATTGTAATATTTCACCATTTTCATAGGTGAAATATTACAAATCGCTCTGATTGGCAGTTTCACTTTCAACAGCCAATCAGAGCGATCGTAGCCACGGGGGGGTGAAGCCACCCCCCCTGGGCTGAAGTACCACTCCCCCTGTCTCTGCAGATCGGGTAAAATGGGAGTTAACCCCTTCACCCGATCTGCAGGGACGCGATCATTCTGTGACACAGCATATGCGTCACAGGTCGGATTGGCACCGACTTTCATGACGCATACGCTGTGTCACAGGTCGGGAAGGGGTTAAGGGAATGAGTCACATACTTTTTGTTAAATGACCACTAATACCACATACAAGGTACAAATACCGCCACACCATGACCAGCCCACATATTACCACCACATAGTGACCGAATACTACTACATACAAGGGAGAAATACAACCACATCATGACCAGACCACATAGTGACCAAATGCTACCACATACAAGCATGAAATAGAGCCACACCATGACCAGATCACATATTACCATCACATAGTGAATGAATAATACCACATACAAGGAACAAGTACCGCCACATCATGACCAGACCACATATTAATACTAAAATACAGTTCATTAATTAAAAAAGAACAAAATAATAAGTGCCATTATACACAGGAGCTCTGTATATAGTGTCAGTGTACAGGTAATACAGGGTCACCAGTGATATTGTACACAGAAGCTCTGTATATAGTGTCAGTGTACAGGTAATACAGTGATCACCAGTGCCATGAGACTCCACCCAGGCTCCATTACAGCTCCGCCTCCTCAACGCAAACCTCAAACCTTTCAACAAACCACCGAACACTCTTGGAAAAACTAAATTTTGTTCTGGCCAAAAGATTTTTTAAGAAGCCACCACAACAAGGCAGACTCTTTTGGTTGGGCCCTACTCTACTCTAACCTATTAAAAATTTCTTTAAATGTCCAATACTCTTTTTATGTATATTTTTATGTTTTTCTTTAAGGGAATGAGACACATAAATTTTTTTATTAAATGACCACATACAAGGGACAAATACCGCCACACCATGACCAGACCACATAGAGAAGAGATCCAGTAAAAATTCAAATGTTATTAATATTCTATTAAAAACAACATTTTTTTTCAAAATAAAAAGCAGAAAATGTCTCACCATCAGGAGACGCCACTAAAAGTCAGGGGGAAACATAAATCCTAATAATCCGGATCCTAACTAAATAGTAGTAGCCAAAATACATACAGCATGAAGTACACCCCTAAAGAGAAACATGTATCAAATGCCAAGAAAAAATCCTCCTATTGCTATAATGCATAGTAAATTTCATAGTGAAGAGAGGAGAAATATATGGCAAAACAAACAATATAAATAATAGGTGGATCAAGAAACGTGGCGACTCCCCACCCCAACGCGCGTTTCACTGCTGGCTTCTTCCCGGGGGCGTGCAGTTCTCCCTATACACACTTCATCATGTGCAGTCCCCCTTCAGGCACACTTCATCATGTGCAGTCCCCCCTCAGACACACTTCATCATGTGCAATCCCCCCACTTCATTCCAAGTCCCCCCACACTTCATCATGTGCAGTCCCCCTCCCTCAATTTCATCATGTGCAGTCCCCCCAAACACACTTCACCATGTGCATTCCCCCCCCCCATGCACACTTCATCATGTGCAGTCCCCCTTTCAGGCACACTTCATCATGTGCAGTCCCCCTCTTCATCATGTGCGTTCCCCCCAGACACACTTCATCATGTGCAGTCCCCTTCCTCTTAGACACAGTTCATCATGAGGGGACCTCCAGACATACTTCATCATGGGTAGTTGTAAGGTAACAAGCAGGAACACGGGATGCAGTGACGGGACGCAGGCAGAGCAAGGGTTAACAGGTTTATTTACAGGGGAATACTCCAGGCAGGGAGGTAAAGGGTTAAACGGCGGAGACAAACAATACATTAAAACAAATTATATTCTTAAGGTGAAGAACAACGGTTCAAAATAACGGTGGTCCAATAGCACAGATGTCAGGAAGTCCTGAAAATGCAGCTCCTGCTGTGAACTCAATGGCATCAACAACGGCTGGTGCGGTGTCCTTTTTAATGGGGTCCAGCAAGCAAACAATACCCCTTCTTCTGGTAACAGTGGATGGTCTCCGGTACCTTCCACTGGCCCTAGTCCAAATACTGTAGATGCCTACAAGGTTACGGGCCACGGTACTGTCTAAGCCCGATGTGTCTCCTGCACAACTCTCCTGACAGTCTCTGTCAAATGGGCCCAAAGTGGCTGACGGTAATGCAGGTCACGGTCTTGTATGAGCCCAACGTGGCTCGGCAGATGTTTACTGGCACAGTCAGGGTGCAGGTGTCTGTCTTGTCCCCGGTCACTCTTATGGGGCACGTGTGTTGTACTCACGGACACGGTACATTCTGCATCTTACTTTTTGGTAGTCACCAGCACACCCTGCACGTTCCTATCCCCCTCTGGTCCCCGCTGCTGGCGATGGGGAATGGTGGTCGCTGGCCTGCACAATGCTGGTGCTCCCCAGACGGAACACTTCTCTCTCTGTGGCTGCTGCAGAGCCGATCAAAGTAGAGCAGCTTCTAGTCTCCCATGGAAGCTGCCCGATCCATCAATACAAAAAAGGAATTAACCCAATCGCTAAACGGCATAACGAGATCATAGACATCTTTGGTGTCTATGAACTCGTAATGACCTGGAGAATCATAATGGCAGATAATTTTTAGCATTTAGTGAACATGGTACAAAAAAAATAAACAACTTTGGAATTGCACTTTTTTTTGCATTTTCAGCCTATTTGGAATTTTTTTCCCATTTTCCAGTACACAATATTTTAAAATCAATGGTGTTGTTCAAAAGTACAACTTGTCCTGCAAAAAACAAGACCTAACATGGCCATTTGACAGAAAAATAAAAAAGTTATGACCGTGGGAAAAAGGGGAGCAAAGAATGAAATTGCAAAAAAAACCAAACCTCTGGTCTTTAAGGGGTTAATATGCTCGGATACAGCACTCTGTGAACAGCCAGCTTCTTTAACAATGACCTTTTGTGTCTTACCCACCTTGTGGAGTGTGTCAATGACTGCCTTCTGGACATCTGCCAAGTCAGCAGTCTTCCCCATGATTGTGGAGCCTACTGAAACTGACTAAGGGACTTTTTTAAACACTTAGGAAGCCTTTTCAGGTGTTTTGTGATGTGATTACTAGTGGCGGTGTGTCAGTGATGTATGACTATAGAGTAATTATTAGTGGTAGTGCATCAGTGATATATGACCATGGAGTGATTATTAGTGGCGGTGTATCAGTGATGTATGACTATGGAGTGATTATTAGTGGCGGTGTATCAGTGATGTATGACTATGGAGTGATTATTAGTGGCGGTGTATTAGTGATGTATGACTATGGAGTGATTCTTAGTGGCAGTGTATCAGTGATGTATGACTATGGAGTGATTATTAGTGGCGGTGTATCAGTGATGTATGACTATGGAGTGATTACTAGTGGCGGTGTATCAGTGATGTATGACTATGGAGTGATTATTAGTGGCGGTGTATCAGTGATGTATGACTATGGAGTGATTATTAGCGGCGGTGTATCAGTGATGTTTGACTATGGAGTGATTCTTAGTGGCAGTGTATCAGTGATGTATGACTATGGAGTGACTATTAGTGGCAGTGTATCAGTGATGTATGTCTATGGAGTGATTATTAGTGGCAGTGTATCAGTGATGTATGACCATGGAGTGATTATTAGTGGCAGTGTGTCAGTGATGTGATTATTAGTGGTGGTGTGTTAGTGATGTGATTATTAGTGGCGGTGTGTCAGTGATGCGATTATTAGTGGCGGTGTGTCAGTGATGTATGACTATGGAGTGATTATTAGTGGCAGTGTATCAGTGATGTATGACTATGGAGTGATTATTAGTGGCAGTGTATCAGTGATGTTTGACTATGGAGTGATTATTAGTGGCTGTGTTTCAGTGATGTTTGACTATGGAGTGATTATTAGTGGCAGTGTGTCAGTGATGTATGACGATGGAGTGATTATTAGTGGTAGTGTCTCAGTGATGTATGACTATGGAGTGATTATTAGTGGCAGTGTATCAGTGATGTATGACCATGGAGTGATTATTAGTGGCAGTGTGTCAGTGATGTGATTATTAGTGGTGGTGTGTCAGTGATGTGATTATTAGTGGCAGTGTGTCAGTGATGCGATTATTAGTGGCGGTGTGTCAGTGATGTATGACTATGGAGTGATTATTAGTGGCAGTGTATCAGTGATGTATGACTATGGAGTGATTATTAGTGGCAGTGTATCAGTGATGTTTGACTATGGAGTGATTATTAGTGTCCGTGTTTCAGTGATGTATGACTATGGAGTGATTATTAGTGGCAGTGTCTCAGTGATGTATGACTATGGAGTGATTATTAGTGGTAGTGTCTCAGTGATGTATGACGATGGAGTGATTATTAGTGGCAGTGTCTCAGTGATGTATGACGATGGAGTGATTATTAGTGGTAGTGTCTCAGTGATGTATGACGATGGAGTGATTATTAGTGGCAGTGTCTCAGTGATGTATGACTATGGAATGATTATTAGTGGTAGTGTCTCAGTGATGTGTGACGATGGAGTGATTATTAGTGGTAGTGTCTCAGTGATGTATGACTATGGAGTGATTATTAGTGGCAGTGTTTCAGTGATGTATGACTATGGAGTGATTATTAGTGGCAGTGTCTCAGTGATGTATGACTATGGAGTGATTATTAGTGGTAGTGTCTCAGTGATGTATGACTATGGAGTGATTATTAGTGGCAGTGTATCAGTGATGTATGACCATGGAGTGATTATTAGTGGCAGTGTGTCAGTGATGTGATTATTAGTGGTGGTGTGTCAGTGATGTGATTATTAGTGGCGGTGTGTCAGTGATGCGATTATTAGTGGCGGTGTGTCAGTGATGTATGACTATGGAGTGATTATTAGTGGCAGTGTATCAGTGATGTTTGACTATGGAGTGATTATTAGTGGCAGTGTTTCCGTGATGTATGACTATGGAGTGATTATTAGTGGCAGTGTATCAGTGATGTATGACTATGGAGTGATTATTAGTGGCAGTGTATCAGTGATGTATGACTATGGAGTGATTATTAGTGGTAGTGTCTCAGTGATGTATGACGATGGAGTGATTATTAGTGGCAGTGTCTCAGTGATGTATGACGATGGAGTGATTATTAGTGGTAGTGTCTCAGTGATGTATGACGATGGAGTGATTATTAGTGGCAGTGTCTCAGTGATGTATGACTATGGAGTGATTATTAGTGGCAGTGTCTCGGTGATGTATGACTATGGAGTGATTATTAGTGGTAGTGTCTCAGTGATGTATGACGATGGAGTGATTATTAGTGGTAGTGTCTCAGTGATGTATGACTATGGAGTGATCATTAGTGGCAGTGTCTCGGTGATGTATGACTATGGAGTGATTATTAGTGGTAGTGTCTCAGTGATGTATGACGGTGGAGTGATTATTAGTGGTAGTGTCTCAGTGATGTATGACGATGGAGTGATTATTAGTGGTAGTGTCTCAGTGATGTATGACGATGGAGTGATTATTAGTGGCAGTGTCTCAGTGATGTATGACTATGGAGTGATTATTAGTGGCAGTGTCTCAGTGATGTATGACTATGGAGTGATTATTAGTGGCAGTGTCTCAGTGATGTATGACTATGGAGTGATGATTAGTGGCAGTGTCTCAGTGATGTATGACTATGGAGTGATTATTAGTGGCAGTGTCTCAGTGATGTATGACTATGGAGTGATTATTAGTGGCAGTGTCTCAGTGATGTATGACTATGGAGTGATTATTAGTGGCAGTGTCTCAGTGATGTATGACTATGGAGTGATTATTAGTGGCAGTGTCTCAGTGATGTATGACGATGGAGTGATTATTAGTGGCAGTGTCTCAGTGATGTATGACGATGGAGTGATTATTAGTGGCAGTGTCTCGGTGATGTATGACTATGGAGTGATTATTAGTGGTAGTGTCTCAGTGATGTATGACGATGGAGTGATTATTAGTGGCAGTGTCTCGGTGATGTATGACTATGGAGTGATTATTAGTGGTAGTGTCTCAGTGATGTATGACGATGGAGTGATTATTAGTGGTAGTGTCTCAGTGATGTATGACGGTGGAGTGATTATTAGTGGTAGTGTCTCAGTGATGTATGACGGTGGAGTGATTATTAGTGGTAGTGTCTCAGTGATGTATGACGATGGAGTGATTATTAGTGGTAGTGTCTCAGTGATGTATGACGATGGAGTGATTATTAGTGGTAGTGTCTCAGTGATGTATGACGATGGAGTGATTATTAGTGGTAGTGTCTCAGTGATGTATGACTATGGAGTGATTATTAGTGGCAGTGTCTCAGTGATGTATGACTATGGAGTGATTATTAGTGGCAGTGTCTCAGTGATGTATGACTATGGAGTGATTATTAGTGGCAGTGTCTCAGTGATGTATGACTATGGAGTGATTATTAGTGGCAGTGTCTCAGTGATGTATGACTATGGAGTGATTATTAGTGGCAGTGTCTCAGTGATGTATGACGATGGAGTGATTATTAGTGGCAGTGTCTCGGTGATGTATGACTATGGAGTGATTATTAGTGGTAGTGTCTCAGTGATGTATGACGGTGGAGTGATTATTAGTGGTAGTGTCTCAGTGATGTATGACGATGGAGTGATTATTAGTGGCAGTGTCTCAGTGATGTATGACGATGGAGTGATTATTAGTGGTAGTGTCTCAGTGATGTATGACGATGGAGTGATTATTAGTGGCAGTGTCTCAGTGATGTATGACTATGGAGTGATTATTAGTGGCAGTGTCTCAGTGATGTATGACTATGGAGTGATTATTAGTGGCAGTGTCTCAGTGATTTATGACTATGGAGTGATTATTAGTGGCAGTGTCTCAGTGATGTATGACTATGGAGTGATTATTAGTGGCAGTGTCTCAGTGATGTATGACTATGGAGTGATTATTAGTGGCAGTGTCTCAGTGATGTATGACTATGGAGTGATTATTAGTGGCAGTGTCTCAGTGATGTATGACTATGGAGTGATTATTAGTGGCAGTGTCTCAGTGATGTATGACTATGGAGTGATTATTAGTGGCTGTGTGTCAATGATGTATGACCATGGAGTGATTATTAGTGGCGGAGTGTCAGTGATGTGATTATTAGTGGCGGTGTGTCAGTGATGTGATTATTAGTGGCGGTGTGTCAGTGATGTGATTATTAGTGGCGGTGTGTCAGTGATGTGATTATTGGCGGTGTGTAAGTGATGTATGACAATGGAGTGATTATTAGTGGCAGTGTCTCAGTGATGTATGACACTGGAGTGATTATTAGTGGTAGTGTCTCAGTGATGTATGACTATGGAGTGATTATTAGTGGCGGTGTGTCAGTGATGTGATTATTAGTGGCGGTGTGTCAGTGATGTGATTATTAGTGGCGGTGTGTCAGTGATGTGATTATTAGTGGCGGTGTGTCAGTGATGTGATTATTAGTGGCGGTTTATCAGTTTCCTCCCTTTAGCGGCACATAGTAAGCTGTCAATCAGCAGGTGAGTGGGGAGATCCACAGTGCATGAAACAACTGCTAATGAACTGTGAGTTTACCAGAAATCCCACCATCGCCACACAGATATGCCGCAGCCAGCCATTAATGTCATTACTTCATACTGCCCTCATGGAGCAGATATGTTCTGACACTTTACCTTTAAGACTTTTATATTTTTTCTAAGCTGTGATCTTACACAAATGTAATCAGATCATGTGAGACAGGTAACACAGGCCAACAAAAAACAACTTTTTTTATGTTTCTTTGATGAAAATAGGCAAATATTACTAATTTTGGGTCGAGAAACTCAAATATACCCACAGAATTGTTTAATTAGCTCTCGTTTTTTAGATACACGCCATGGAAGTATGTGCTGTAGGTAGCGATAAGAATTCATTACAAGAGTATAAATTGCACAGTACAGTACACATATTTAGTATCGCCGCGTCCGTAACGACCCAACCTATAAAACTGTCCCACTAGTTAACCCCTTCAGTAAACACCGTAAGAAAAAAAACAAAAAAACGAGGCAAAAAACAACGCTTTATTACCATACCGCCGAACAAAAAGTGGAATAACACGCGATCAAAAAGATGGATATAAATAACCATGGTACCGCTGAAAACGTCATCTTGTCCCGCAAAAAACGAGCCGCCATACAGCATCATCAGCAAAAAAATAAAAAAGTTATAGTCCTCAGAATAAAGCGATGCCAAAATAATTATTTTTTCTATAAAATAGTTTTTATCGTATAAAAGCGCCAAAACATTAAAAAATGATATAAATGAGGTATCGCTGTAATCGTACTGACCCGACGAATAAAACTGCTTTATCAATTTTACCAAACGCAGAACGGTATAAAGAAATTCATGAATAGCTGGTTTTTGGTTATTCTGCCTCACAAAAATCGGAATAAAAAGTGATAAAAAATGGTCACGTGTCCGAAAATGTTACCAATAAAAACGTCAACTCGTCCCGCAAAAAACAAGACCTCACATGACTCTGTGGACCAAAATGTGGAAAAATTATAGGTCTCAAAATGCAACGTATATAAGTGCCACGTATTTAAGTGCCACGTATAAGTGCCACGTATTTAAGTGCCACGTATAAGCAAAGTAATGATGGTAAGCAGTCTTCACAAGTGGAGTAATTGGTCTTCTTTGGTTGGCAAATGTCACATAACCACACACGTAACAAAAATTGTTAACAATATTTGCACATTTACGAGGCATTTTCAAAGTGTAAATTCTCTCCACAAAATTACTGCAACAAGAGAAAGAGACTTCAATTAGTACAAACTATGCAGACACAATGAATAAAATGGCTGACATTGGTTCAACAGGTCTGTAATCAGGTTTACCAATACACATTTGTTGAAAATTCAAAATTTCCCTATTTTCCTGCATAATAATCTTAAATGACCTGTATCTCAGCAACAAGAGCTAATAATGATTTTTAAGTAACATATTCGTTTTTAGGATGCTAAAATTATTACAAACCAGCTATTTTCATTTCAGAAACATTTTCACTGTTGGCCAGTGAATTATTACACATTTGCTATTTTATCTTTATTAATTCCATAAATCTATGTTTCTTTTCCCCACCTCTTCAGGAGTCCTACCATGGAACTCATTCCCTGGGAAAGTGTGTGGAACTAGTTTACTTGCAATCTGCAAAACTTCTGAGGTTAGTGTCTTAGTTCTTGTAAAATATGTTTAATGTTCCTAATCATCAGATCCCAATATCCACCAACCAGAACTATTCATGGAAAAACTCCATAAGGGTAAGTCTCCACGTTCAGGATTGCATCAGGATTTGGTCAGGATTTTCCATCAGTTTTTGTAAGCCAAAACCAGGAGTGGGTGATAAATGCAGAAGTGGTGCATATGTTTCTATTATACTTTTCCTCTGATTGTTCCACTCCTGGTTTTGGCTTACAAAAACTGATGGAAAATCCTGACCAAATCCTGATGCAATCCTGAACGTGGAGACTTACCCTTATGGGAGTTGGTGCATGGAACACTTTTCAGCTGTCCGTAAGATGGTTTAAAGGGAATCTATCAGCAGGTTTTTCCTGTACAATCTGAGAGCACTATGATGTTGGGGAAGAGACCCTGTATTCGGTGATGTGTCACTTACTGGGCTGCTTTGTTTCAATAGGATCAGTGATTTATCAGCAGGAGATTATCACTACAAGACAATTAACCACATGTCTCCTGGTCCAACCACTCTCCCAGCACTTATTAACAGCTCTCTGTCACTGTACAATGCACATAGGAAGCTGCCAATCTGTGGTGTGGGCGGGGGGTATACACATAAAGCTGCCAATCAGTGGTGTGGGTGGAGTTATATACAGGAAGCTGCCAATCAGTGGTGTGGGTGGGGTTATACACAGGAAGCTGCCAATCTGTGGTGTGGGCGGGGGTATACACATAAAGCTGCCAATCAGTGGTGTGGGTGGAGTTATATACAGGAAGCTGCCAATCAGTGGTGTGGGTGGGGTTATACACAGGAAGCTGCCAATCAGTGGTGTGGGCGGAGTTATACACATAAAGCTGCCAATCAGTGGTGTCGGCAGAGTTATACACAGGAAGCTGCTAGTGGTGTGGGCGGGGTTATACACAGAAAGCCAATCAGTGATGTGGGCAGGGTTATACACAGAAAGCTGCCAATCAGTGATGTGGGCGGAGTTATATACAGAAAGCTGCCAATCAGTGGTGTGGGCGGAGTTATATACAGAAAGCTGCCAATCAGTTGTGTGGGAGGATTTACACACATAAAGTTGCCAATCAGTGGTTTGGGTGGAGTTATATTCAAAAAGCTGCTAGTGGTGTGGGTGGAGTTATACACAGAAAGCCAATCAGTGATGTGGGCGGGGTTATACACAGAAAGCTGCCAGTGGTGGGCGGGGTTATACACAGAAAGCTGCCAATCAGTAGTGTGGGGGGGTTATACACAGAAAGCCAATCAGTGGTGTGGGCGGAGTTATACACAGAAAGCCAATCAGTGATGTGGATGGGGTTATACACAGAAAGCTGCCAATGAGTGGTGTGGGCGGAGTTATACACAGAAAGCTGCCAATGAGTGGTGTGGGCAGAGTTATACACAGAAAGCTGCCAATCAGTGGTGTGGGCGGAGTCATACACAGAAAGCTGCCAATCAGTGGTGTGGGCAGAGTTATACACAGCTCAACATTTCAGCTCTGTTAGATCTGCAGCAGAGAAAACTGTGACTATCACAACTCCTGCACTGAGGAAACTAAGTAACACATCACTGGAACCAGGGTCTCTGCACCTACCTGGTGTTGCTGTCAGATTATATAGCAGAAAACTGCTGACTGATCTCCTTTAATGTCTACACACTGGGCCCTGCACTGACCATTAGAATGGGAACTCTGAGCCCTCCTTTCTGTCCATTCTCACTGCATGATCACAGTGAGGATTGTCACGTGGCTCAGTGGTCGTGCATGTGCTGTTCTACCTCATCTCATGTCTATGGTGCTGTCCGGAGGCAGCTGAGTACAGAGCTCAGCTGGTTTTATCAGTTCCGTAGACATTGACAGAAGGGTGCATGCATGATCCCAACTTCATTCGACAGAAAACCTGACTGTAAGAGAAAATTTTTTCCTGGCCCCAAATCCCTGCTTCATAATGCCACTGGATAATAGGGTTACTCCTGTCTTCATAGACAGGTAGTGCTGGCAGGTGCCCGTAACAACCAGCACTTTTTGTATGCTACAGGTTATTAAAGTCCCCCTGATAATTATTTTGTATACAAATATCAAAAGACTGACTGTCACTTCCAAGCAGAAATCAGGTCTGAACAGGTGCTAAGAGTGGCCATCGCCATATACAACTAAACAAATAAAGGAGCGCTCTGTAGCACCATAGCATGCAACCATGAGATATGAAAAATGAATTGCATTACTGCACTAGAAAATATGAAAAATTGAGAAAGCTTAGCACATTAATTGGCCAATTCATGTTGACCCGGCAGCCACGATAAGGCGACTCTCGTTGCCAGGACCTGCCTAATGTGAGTGTGATAATTATTTTGTACTGTTCCCAGCTCATTGCCCAGGGCACTGGTCACTGCTGGTGCTTGCACTGGGGTACGATCATGCACAGTGCTTACAACCTCTTTCCGATAAAGTAAGCACAGCTCAGTACAGGCAAACAAGCAGCAAACAAGCAGCAGTAATGCTCCCATTATTCCTTGGAAAAGAGTCTTCCAGGCAGGTAGCCCCAGCATCCTAGAGCTCAACCCTTCCCCACAAAGAAGTCTGACGGGAGGATAGCGCTAGTGTCCAGTCCTTGTCACTGAGTAATGGTCAGCCTGCATATTGGTAAGGCTATAGAAAGCCCAGGTGTTGCCTGCCTGTTCCTCCTTGTCTCCCCTCTGGTTATTGTGGTGTCTATAACTACATCTGGATGTAGGAAATCACTCATTTCAATCCTGTAACTGTTGAGAATCCTTCCCTGCACCGATGTTTTCATCTCTCCTCTTGCACATGTAAGTTGTTCCTCTCAAACATTTGATCGTATTTGATCACATTTCACTTGCTTACCTCAATCTTATTTCACAGTTTCAGATGACGTTCCACCTTTTCATTGCTGCCTTTGTGGGTGCAGGTGTTACTCTTGTGGCTCTGGTAAGCTAAAGTGCTAATATGCAATCCTGTGCATAAGTTTTAGGCAGGTGTGGAAAAAATGCTGCAAGGTAAAAATGCTTTAAAAAATAGAAGTGTTAATAATTTATTTCTATCAACTAACAAAATGGAAAGTGAATGAACAAGAGAGAAATGTAAATCCCATGAAAATTTGGTGGCCGCCCATTGCCTTCAGTTCTCTAGATACACTTGTACTCTGTTTTTAAGGGAACTCAACCGGGAGGTTTTCCCAGACATCTTGGAGATCTGAGCCCAGATCTTCTGTGTATGAGGCTTGTGCGGATCCTTCTGTGACCCCAGACAGACAGGATGACGTGAGATCAGGGCTCTGCGGGGACCGGATCATCACCTCCAGGACTGCTTCTTCTTTATGACATTGGCTGGATGCTTGGGGACATTGTTCTGTTTCAGGATTGGAGCCAATCAGGCACTTCCCTGATAGTATTACATGATGGATAAGTATCTACTAGGATTTCTCAGCATTGAAGACGCCATTAAATGGGCAACGTTGAGGACAGTAGACTCAGTGGTCGGCCATATAAACTAAATACAGCCGATGATAGGCGCACCATGAATACTTCCTTTCAATATCAGATGGTCAGTAGTGTCATCAGCTCAGAAATTATAGCAACTAGTGTCAACCCTGCTACACCCATCTACTGTTTGGAGAAGTCTGGCCAGAAGTGGTCTTCATGGAAGAATTGTAGCCAAAAGCCATATCTTCATCATTGAAACAAATCTAAGCAACGCATCTATGAATAAAAAGATATGAACCATGGTGTAGACAAATGGCAGCAGCCAGCAGGTGCTCTGGACTGATGAGTAAAAATGTTACATATTTGGCTGTAGCAGAGGAGTTTGTTCCCCAGAGAACAGGGGAGAAGTACATTAATGAGTGTCTGCAGGCAACAATGACGCATGGTGGAGCGTTCTACAAGTCTGGGGCTATATCTCAGCAAATGCCATTGGAGATTTGACCAGGATCTTGAGAAATACCGGCAGACACCTATCCATGTAATACCATAAGTGAGCATCTGATTGGCTCCAAATGTATTCTGCAGCAGGACAACAGCCCCAATATCCAGCCAATGTCATTAAGAACTATCTTCAGTATAAAGAAGAATGAGGAGTCCTGGAGGCAGGGCCGTATTTAGAGTTTCTGCTGCCCTAGGCACTTTTCGTGCTGCCATCAGCGATTTTTACCATTCGTGGCAGATCCGGCAGTTTTTCTGCATCTGCCACGTAAAGCATCACTTACAGCAACACTGTGTTCGGTCTCATTCATTCCCTGTGGGACTTGCGGACATGTGCCGCACTTGCAGTTTTGCCCACGTAATATATAGCAGTATGGGTACCATATCCCTGTTAAAAAAAGAATTAAAATAATAAATAGTTATATACTCACCCTCCGGCGTCCACCAAAGCTGTCCCGATGTGGTCTCCGCTAAGTCATCTGGGTAATTTTGCATCACTGGGAACGGAAGCTGGCCCCACACACACATACAGCTCCGCGCACACACACATACAGCTCCGCTGCCCGCACACACACACATACAGCACCGCACAGGCACACACATACAGCTCCGCACACACACAGCACCGCACAGACACACACATACAGCTCCGCTGCCTGCGCACACACACACACATACAGCTCCGCTGCCCACACACACACATACAGCCCCACACATACAGCTCCGCAAACACACACATACAGCACCGCACAGACACATACATACAGCTCCGCACACACACACACATACAGCTCTGCTTCCCGCACACACACACATACAGCTCCGCTTCCCGCACACACACATACAGCACCGCTGCCCGCACACACACATACAGCACCGCTTCCCGCACACACACATACAGCACCGCTGCCCGCACACACATATACAGCCCCACACACATACAGCTCCGCACACACACACACATACAGCACGGCACAGACACACACACATACAGCTCCGCACACACACACACATACAGCTCCGCTTCCAGCACACACACATACAGCACCGCTGCCCGCACACATATACAGCCCCACACACATACAGCTCCGCACATACACACACATACAGCACCGCACAGACACACACATACAGCTCCGCACACACACAGACACACATACATACAGCTCCGCGCACACATACACAGCTCCGCTGCCCGCGCACACACACACATACAGCCCCACACACATATAGCTCCGCACACACACACACATACAGCACCGCACAGACACACACATACAGCTCTGCACGCACACAGAGCTCCACACACACACATACAGCACCGCACAGACACACACATACATACAGCTCCGCACTCAGAGCTCCGCACACACACAGACACACACATACATACAGCTCCGTGCACACACACATACAGCTCCGCTGCCTGCACACACACGCACATACAGCCCCACACAGCACCGCACAGACACACACACACACACATACAGCTCTGCACACCAGCACTGGCAATGTTTGCTCCCAGGACCCAGATAGAGTGAGTGGGGGTGTATTATACCGTCTGCCGGGAGCAAAGATCAAACATTAAGGGCTGCTGACTGTGTTTTCACGGCTCCTCCAGCCTCAGGCACTACAGGAAGAAACGAGGGAAGGGGTGAGGACCGTGAGGTGAGTCACAGACAGCGCCGTGCAGCAGGAAGTGCGCGGGCAGGAGCCAGGAGGGAGATCATTACAGACAGAGACAGTGTACACTACTTACTGTGTATGTACTGCTCTACTGTCTGCGAGTCCTCCAGGCCAGCAATGTGTGAGTCCAGGACAGGACCCAGGGTCGGAACACAGGACGCTGCCGCTCCACCTCAGCAGTCAGTCACATTCCGGCTGGGCACCAGTGAGGCTGCGAGCAGGGGGTCACTGTGTCTCAGCAGGGGGAGTAGGGAGAGTCGGCACCAGCACCACGTGCTCTGGCTGCCACTCTGCCGCCCCCTGTCTTCAGGAAGGGACGCACAGGACTAGTATTTAAAAAAAAAAAAAAAAACAATTGAAGGGAAAAAAAAATCTTGCTCAGGTGCCGCACCCCCAAACCCGCCCCCCCGCCTGTTCCTGCCCTAGGCACGTGCCCTCAAGTTCCTAGTGGCAAATACGGCCCTGCCTGGAGGTGATGATCCGGCACCCACAGAGCCTTGGTCTCACATCATCCTGTCTGTCTGGGATCACAGCAAGAGACAGAAGGATCCGCACAGATTTGTGGTTAGTTCTTCTAAATGTTTGGCACAACTTCCTGGCCGAGAGCCTTAAAAAAAACTGTGTGCAAGTGTATAAGTGAATCTGGAAGAATTGATGCTGTTTTGAAAGCAAAGTGTGGTCCCACCAAATATTGATTTGATTTAGATTTATCTTTTGTTCATTCACTATGCATTTTGTTAATGGATAAAAACTTCTAATTTTGAAAGCATTTTTTAATTTGCAGCATTTTTTCACATCCGGCTATAATTTTTGCACAGTGCTGAAGAACAAACATTAATATTATAGTGATTTGCTTTGACTCTAACTTATAGACAGGACGGTGTTCAGAAATAGAGAACATTTCATAGCTACCCCATTGTTAGCACACAAATAGAATCTTATGTCTGTTTTAAAGGTACCGTCACACTCAGCGACGCTGCAGCGATATAGACAACGAGCCGATCGCTGCCGTGTTGCTGTTTAGGTCGCTGTAGAGACGTCAAACACAGCAGCTCCAGAACGATGCAGGAGCGATCCTGTGACGTAACGGTGACTCACTTATCGTTCTCACAGGTCGTTAGCTCCATGTAAAACATTTCTGGCATCGTTGCTTTTGCTGTAAAACACGACGATACACGCCGATCTGACGACCAAATAAAGTTCTGGACTTCTAGCTCCGACCAGCGATATCACAGCAGGATCCAGATCGCTGCTGCGTGTCAAACACAACGAGATCGCTATCCAGGACGCTGCAACGTCACGGATCGTTGTCTTTCTCGTTGTAAAGTTGCTGAGTGTGAAGGTACCTTTAGGCACATAAGGAAAGAAATAACAGATAACCCTAGAGTAGTCCTAGCAGGCTACACCAGAGCTCCATTCTGCCATTTGGGTGTAAGAGACTCCGCAAGAGCACATATTCTCAGATACTTTTCCAGTATAGCAGTGCTGGTTTCAAAGGAAAAAGGGTTCCATGTGACAAGCAAAGTAGGACAGATCCTTCAATCTCCCCATTTTTGGCAGATTTTCTTCCAAAGTAATTTCATATTCTCTGGATAGAAAAAGGCTCATTTGCACTGGCGTAGCTAGAGTCAGATAAGCCCCATAACCTCCATGTTGGACTTTTTTCTGGTATCATGTCTCCCTTTCCGAGCCTCTGCCAGTAATATATGTCCTGCATGCTGGTATACTGTCCCCCATCCTGGGCCCCTTCCAGTAATATATGACCCCATCCTGGTATAATGTCCCTCATCCTCACCTCCGTCCAGTAATATATATTTCCAATCCTTGTATGATTTCCCTCATCCTGGGCCACTTCCAGTAATATATGTCTCGCATGCTGGTATAATGTCCCCCATTCTCACCTCTTTCCAGTAATATGTGTCTCCCATCCTGGTATAATGTCCCCCTCCTTGGCCCCTCCTATTAATATATATCCCCCATCCTGGTATAATATCCCCATCCTGACCCCCATCCTAGTATAATATCCCCCATCCTGGGCCCCTTCCAGTAATATATGTCCCCCATCCTGGTATAATACACCCCATCCTGGGCCCCTTCAAGTAATATATGTCCCCCATCCTGGTATAATACACCCCATCCTGGGGCCCTTCCAGTAATATATGCCCCCCATCATGGGCTTCTTCCAGTAATAGTATCCCTGTTCTGCAATTCTTCTTCAAGAAATATATAAAAAAATAACACCTTCCCCTTATCCCACGACATGGGGTGTCCTCTTGTATGCCAATGTCAGCTGCCGGCCTCTGATTGGTTTGTATTGCAGTGTATTGCAGTGCAGGGACCCCGTGAATCTCAGCACCACAATACATTTTGAATGCACATCCAGCTAAAATAACTGCTGGTGTCAGAGGGCCGCCCAATGTGACTGCGATCTTTAAGCCCCTGTTACTTTGTAAATTCCCTGATAGATTAAGACATTGAATTTTGCAATCCTTAGCTGCTGGGGCAGTGCAGGACTACTTGGTAAATGTAGGACGTTTCTGGGAGTTCCATTCGCCTAGAATATGACAAATAGCACTGCAGTGTAACCTGTATTGTGGCACTTCAGATTGCAGGACAAATTATCAACTGTATCAAAACTAACAGTATATTTTAAAGCAAACTACAGGACCACCATATAAGCTATTATAACCGAGAGAAAATGTCCTAATAACACATAAACTCTAATCAATGTATCCAAAGTAGTTAACAGGCAATGAAACAAGTCACCAGCACTCAACACCAGACAATCTGAACACCTCAAGTATAAAGCATTCATATAACCCAACAAAGAATTACACAGCAGGGAAAAATTATAGCGCTCTGTACAAGTAAGAAAGCTTTAAACATAGAAGTGTTAAGAGTTTATTTTTAACAATCAACAAAAGGCAAAGTGAATGAACAAAAGAGAAATCAAATCAATATTTTCTGTGACTGCCCTTTGCCTTTAAAACAGCTTGAGTTCTTCTAGGTACAATTGCACAAAATCAAGGTTTTTGTAAGATTATAGTCAGATGTATGAGTAGCCAATTATAAGTGATCATCATTTTCATATGTAGGTTGAAATTCACTAACTGAAACAGAAAGTCTAAGAGACATAAAACTGGATGAGGAAAGAGCAAATAGAAGTACAAAGGTGAGGTTGTAGAAGGCAGCTTCATGTCACAGGTTATACAGCAGGGCATGCTTCAGCATAGCAACAAGACACAAGGTAGTTGTACTGCCTCAGCAAGACCTCTCCCATACAAAGATTTTAAATAAAGACTGGAGTTTGAAGATGTGTTGTTCAAACATTTTTGAAGACACACAAATGAGCATCATTAAGGAGAATAGACCAAGTGGTCAGCTAAGGAAAGTTAGTGCAGCAGATGAAACAGACACCATGCTTACTTTACTTCAAAACTGGAAAATGTCCAGCAGTGCCATCAGCTCAGAACTGCCAGAACCCAGTAGGATCCAACTCAACCCAAGTCTTGCTAGATGTCATCTTCATGGAAGAATTGTGGCCAAAAAGCTATATATTTGATGTGGAAACAAGGTCAAGTGACTCAACTAACATGAAAACTTAGGAACTGAGATGCAGAAAAAATGGCAGCAGATGCTTTGAACTAATGAGTCAAATTTTGAAATATTTGGCTGTAACAGGAGACAGTTTGTTGGCCAAGAGGCTGAAGAGTGGAAGACTAATGAGGTTTTGCAGGCAACAGTGACGCACGGTGGAGGGTTCTGCATGTTTGATGCTTCATTTCAGTAAATGGAGTTGGGGAGTTAGTCAGGATTAATGGTGTCCTCAATGCTGAGAAATACAGGCAGATGCTTATCCAGGTGTCATTGAAGTGATAAGGCCCTCACCGAGTCCTGATCTCAACATCTATGATCCGGTCTGAAATTGCATAAAGAGATAGAAGGATTTGCACAAGCGACATCCATGGAAGATCTGTGGTTACTTCTCCAAGACGTTTGGAACAACCTCCTTGCTTCCCCTCCCGGATCCTTCAGAAACTGTCTGCAAGTATACCTAGAAGAATCTGTGCTGTTTTGAAGGCAAAGGGTAATTGTCACACCAAGTATTAATTTCAAATAGATTTTTAATTTTTTGTTCATTCTCTGTGCATTTTGTTAATTGAGAAAAATAAACTATTAACACTTCTTTTTTTAAAGCATTATTAATTTGCAGCATTTTTTTCCCCACCTTTCTAAAACTTCTCCACAGTAATTTACATGTACAGTAACACCCACCAAACTCCAACAAAGCCAGTCTTAAAGCATGAGGGTAACAATCATCATACTGCGGTGACTCGTTTCTAGATGAAAGTGTATGGTATCGATAAACCTTAAACTCTCCTTATTCTAGCCATTTGACCTTGACATTCTATTGGAGGTCACTCCGTCAGGACTCATCAAGAATTCGGAGCACACAAAGTTGAAGTTGCCACGTATCAACATTTCCAACTTCATCAGTGTGAATTCAGTGGAAAATAATATAGTCCATTTTCAATATCCCAATTTATGTGAGCACCAATCCATTGTCCAGCTGTAATGTGTCGCCAGGTCTTTATACAGCACGCAGACTTGGTGACACATGTTGCAGCTGGACACTGGACTGACGTGGATCAGTTCTGCCGGATTTTACACTTAGGACTGTGTTGGATTTCAGTGAGTGTTGCTTTATACATACGTTTACCCTACTTTGTGCTCAGATTGTTGAGTACTGGAGACTATTATCCCATTGCCTGTGTACTATCTTAGATACATTAAAGGGAACCTGTCACCCCCCCCCCCCCCCCAGGCATTTGTAACTAAAAGAGCCACCTTGTGCAGTACTAATGCTGCATTCTGACAAGGTGGCTCTTTTAGTTCGGGTCCCTGGCACTGCTGAAATAATCGTTTTTGAAATTTGTTCCTCGTACCGTGAAATCGCCACGGGGCAGATCTTTCCCCCGAATCCAGATGCACCACAGTTAGAATGCAGCATTACTGCTGCACAAGGTGCCTCTTTTAGTTACAAACGCCTGGGGGGGTGACAGGTTCCTTTTAATGAAAAGTTAAAGAGAACCTGACAGCTGATCCATGCTGCCCGACGCATGCTGTCCATAGATCAGGGTAGCATGTATCAGGTGTCAGGTTCACTTTAAGGTTTAATTGGACATTTTCTCTCTCTGAAGAGGTCACAAAAGCTCATACCGTATCTACCCCCTCCATAGTTTCCATATTACCAAACTACAGATTTAGCCAACTGATTGCTTATCTACTTTGCACATGACTCCATAAATGTTCTAACAAATGTGTACAAGCAGATCATTTAATTTATAATTCACTATACTAAAATTCCACTGGCTCAGAAGTTTACCTACACCCAGATTAATGTGCATGAGAAAGCTTGAATAATTCCAGAAAAGGCTGTCCTGGCTTCTGATAAGCTGATTGTCGGCACTTGAGTTAATGGGAGGTGTATGTGTGGCAGTATTTTACAGTGGTTCACTGACTTGTAAGATTGGAAAGAGGCACGTAATGTAAAGAAAAAGAGGAAAACATGAGAAGCGGCTCACGTGATGGTGTCGTGTTAGGTCCAGGACAACTGTAGGGGCATGCCAATGTGGTAATAGGGGGTTACAGCCTATGTTACCATCCAGGGGCGTACCTAGAGGTTCAGCTCAGGGGGGCAAAACATCTGAGTGGACCCCCTAATTAGGTAACCCTGACTAAAACTAAAATGGCTCACCCTAAATGTGTGTATAGGGGAATCTCAGCAGATGACCATGGTGCTACTGAAAAAATCTCTATACAAAGACCAACACTGATATTACAGCCATATGGTGACCACAGCTCCACTATAGACAGTATGATGGGCCCACAGCTCCCGTATACACAGTATGATGTGTCCATGGCTCCTCTATACACAGTATGATGGGCACACAGTTCTCCTATACACAATATGGTGGGCACACAGCTCCTGTATACATAGTATGATGGACCCACAGTTCCCCAATACTCAGTATGATGGGTAAACAGCTCCCCTATACACAGTATGATGGGTAAACAGCTCCCGTATACACAGCATGATGTGTCCATGGCTCCTCTATACACAGTATGATGGGCACACAGTTCTCCTATACACAGTATGGTGGGCACACAGCTCGCTCCCCTATAAACAGTATGATGGGCCCACAGCTCCTGTATACATAGTATGATGGACCCACAGTTCCCCTATACTCAGTATGAGGGGCCCACAGCTCCCCTATACACAGTATGATGGGTAAACAGCTACCTGATACATAGTATGATGGTCCCACAACTCCTCTATACACAGTATGATGGGTACTCCCCGATACATAGTATGATGGTCCCACAGTTCCCCTATACTCAGTATGATGGGCAAACAGCTCCCCGATACATAGTATGATGGTCCCACAACTCCTCTATACACAGTATGATGGGTACTCCCCGATACATATTATGATGGTCCCACAGTTCCCCTATACTCAATATGAGGGCCCACAGCTCCTCTATGCACAATATGATGTCTTCACAGCTCCCCTATACACAGTATGATGGGAACACAGTTCTCCTATACACAGTATGGTGGGCACAAAGCTCTCCTATACACAGTATGGTGGGATCACAGCTCGCTCCTCTATAAACAGTTTGAAGGGCCCACAGCTCCTCTATACACAGTATGATGGGTAAACATCTCCCCGATACGTAGTATGATGGACCCACAGTTCCCCTATACTCAGCATGAGGTATTCACAGCTCCACTATATAAAGTATAATGAACCCCACAGTAGTCTGCATACTGTATAATGCCCCCACAGTGTATAATAGCCCCCACACTTTTAATGGTTCCCACAATAGCCCCCACACTGTATAATGGATCCTGCACTGTACAATGGCCCCACAGTAGTTCCAACACTTTATGAGGGTCATCACACTGTATAAAGGCCTACCAGAGTAGCCCTTAAACTGTGTAATAACCCTCATATTAGGTGCTACACTATATAATGGCCCCCCACAATAGTCTCTACACCGTATTTTGGTCTTCACGGTAGGTCCCAAACTTTATAAAGTTCCCACATTACCTCCCACACTATATAATAGCCCCCACACTGTATGACGGCCCCCACAGTAACTCCCACACTGTAAGAGGTTCCACAATAGTATCCCAAACTGTATTAGGACCCCAACAGTAGCCCCCACACTGTATGAGGGCCCCTACAATAGACAATGCAATGTATGAGGGCCCCCTATACTGTATGATACCCCCACAATCACACCACGTTTTACTTAAAATAAAAAGTATCATATTCTCACCTAATTCAGGATCCTGACGAGTCCACCTGCAAATCATCGGTGCACACACTGGACATCAGAGTCCCGCCATGGCGCGATGACGTTACTGCGCCTGGACTCTGACGTCCTGTGCGTGCGTCAGCCCTTTTAATTCTGCATCACCTTGCCATTCTGCTTACCGCAGGCTTAAAGCCATCTGCAGCTTGCGATAAGGAGAGTGATATTGCTGGGTGATCATGTCTCCTTACTTTACCGCATAGCTATATCTGTGTGCGCAATGGGCCAATACAGTTAAGAGTAGTGACAGATCCAAGTAGGCCCCTCTTAGCATGGAACCTGAGGCAACCGCCCCTCTACTCTCCTAGTAGCTACACTACTGGTCCCATCAAAGTCCAGCCATCAGGTGTAATCTCAAAATGTGTCTGTAGGCAAAAATGAGCACCTTACTCAGCGCTACTTCACAGAAAATTAGGAAATCACAGGCTGTGGAGTCCAGAGAAATGATTCCTTTCTTAAAGTTACTATGCCGCATTTTGGAGTTTGATTGACTAGGGCTCACACTCATCAGCGTTAATAAAATCGGTCGGATGTTGGTCCTGAAAAGTAGGATGTGTGTCATGCGAGTACAATGCGATTTTCCTCAAGTAGCATCCATATGACATCCATATGACATGAATATGCAATCTGTATGCAATGCATTTTTAACATCAGCTTTTACATTACAGTAATTCTCTGTCATTTCAAGCTAGTTTTCTAACTAATAAAACAATTAGATAGAAATATGTCACTAAGAGATATAATTAGTGCAGTGCTTGTGTAGTTTACTGTAAATGTATTCAGCTAATAATTAGAGAATTAAAAGAAAAAAATGCGTGGGTCCCCCATCTTTTTCTTAACCAGCTGAGGTGAAGCCGAGAGCTGGGGGCTGTTTTTTATAGTCTGGGAAGTGGATATTAAGCATGGAGCTTCCCAGGCTATTAATGTCAGCTCACAGCAGTCTACTTAGCCTTTAATGTTTATTAACAAGGGGTGACCCCCCCAAAAAAATGACATAGGGTGCCCCTATTTCTAATAACCAGCAAATGCTAGGAAGACAGCTGTGGGCTGATATTAATAGCCTAGAAAGGGGCCATGGATATTGGCCCTCTCCCAGATTAAGAACATAAGCCCTCAGCTGCTCCAGAAATGGCACATCCATTAGATGCAGCAATTCTGGTGCTTAGCCTCTGCTCTTCCCACCTGCCCTGGCAAGTGGGGTAATAGTATTGGGGTTGATTTCAGCTGTGTAATGTCAGCTGACATCAAGCCCAGGGGTTAATAATAGAGAGGCGTATATAACACATCCCTTTTACTAACCCTGTCAGTTTAAGTAAAAAAAAAAAACAGACGCACAGAGCAAAGTTCTTTATTTAAAAAAAAAAAAACACTCCCCTACCATCTTTTACACCTAGAAATTGCACCGGACACGCATGGTCTGTGTACCGTGTAGTTTTTTTATCTCACCCATTGACTTGCATTGGTAAGTCTCATCCTATATACATGGCCACTTGCAGCATGCTGCAATTTATTTTTCTCAGTCCTATCCAAGCTGAGAAAAAAATCGCAGATGAGCACAGAGTCATTGACTGACATTTGTCAGAGTACAATTCGATTTTTTATCAGATTGCACTCAACAGTTTTAAATGCAGATGAGTATGAGCCATTAATCTGATGATTTTTGAATTCACACATTTTCACTTGTATTCACATGCTTTTTACCCAAATGAAAGGTCATCAATAGCACAAGACCAGACAGCCCCTTTAAGGTCAGACTTTAAGGCCTAATTGCCTCTTGCCACCATGTGAAAATCAAATAAATTCAGCCGAATGATCAGAGATGGAGTTGTAGAGCTTCATAAGTCTGCTAGATTCTGGTGAACATCTTCCAAACACCTGAAGTAACGCTGCCACTTGTTCAACGACAATATGCAAGTTTCATCACCATGGAGTCTCTCAGGTAGCGGTGTCTGAGCACAGGCAGCCGTTTACACTGAGGCCAGCCTGGATCTCGGCAGCTCTATCTGCTGATCTCCTCTCTCCAGCATTTTGACACACCAGATCGGAAGTAGAGAGACCAAAGTAAAATCTATGGAAGAGTACTGGGTCTGGACAGCTGTCATAGTTCTCGTCAGTGCGGTCCTGTTCACACAGGTCAATGCACCACCGAGAACGATAATTTTTTGTGGTGCAAAAAAAATCTTTACACCCGATGATTATTGTGAAACAAGCGTTTTCTCAACACTGGTTCACAATGGTCTTTCATTGTAAAAGCAGCTTTAGACATTGTAAAGGCAATGCTGCCAAAGACAATGTGTGTAAACTTCTGAGCCACTGAGAATATGAGGGCATTAAAGGGGAAGCTCACAATTGCCTCTAGTATCTGACATCTCACGTTCTCGCGGGACAGTTGTGGCCCTACTGACCTAATAGAGGGTGCTATTACTAGGGTCACACGTTGGCAATGATAATGTGGTTATGCCGTGTATAGACTTACTGCTTCTGCCATGCAATGATTCTGTTAATGTCCATGTTCTTTCTTCTGTATGTTCCTTTACAGCTCACATATATGATAGGTGCATCTTTCAACTATGCTGTGCTGCGAGTTACTGGCCGAAAGTTTTAGACTCCAAGCGACTGAGTAAAAATTGGCACCATTTTATGTTCATAACATATTTTGAAATCCTCTTTATTTTAATGTTGGAGTTTTAATAATGTATCCAATAGCTACTATAGTTGGTCTGCCCTTTGTATGCAATGTTTAGTCTGTATGTTGCAGATACCTTACAGTAAAGATAGCCATACAGTATAGGGACTGGTGTCCTGGCATGAGTGCAAACAAGTCTGCCATGTCTGGGAACAGTAGAACATGGAGCTTTTACCCACAGTACAGAGATCATAGCCACTACTGACCGTCATCGCTGATCTGGTGGCTTCATAAGATGTGAGACATGCTTGATGGTTTGGGGAGGACACATGAAACAATGTATAGTCAATATGGTCTAAAATGATGGATTGACACCTAGAGATTGCACTAACTTACAAAATGGCTACTGTACTCCGTATCCTAAGTGTAACTAGAGGGCAAACTAAACCGGTAGAAACTGCAGCGATCTGAGTCAATGCGGATCACATACATACATGTAATCACATATATGTCTACAGTCACCAGAATTATGTCTTTACCTGCAAACAACTTCTACTGACCATTAATGATGCATAACTTTACACTATTACCAATGATCAGCGACACTTTATCAATGGGTTCATCCAGCCCTAGAATATATATTCATATAAAACTATACTCCAAGTGAAATCAGCCTGTCATCACGCCCTACCTCAGATCCATGGAGATGATTGTAGGGTGGGATCGCTCTAACAACATCTGAAGTTCCCAAGGAAGGAACGATTACTCCGCTATACTGTAAGGATTTAATGTAGTAAAAGCATTAGTAGGTTTCCTCAGGCTTTGCCATGCACTATTGTGCTAGTATATGGCCATGTTTGACAGTCATGAGTCCAAATCACCAGACCTCAGTGTGTGGCCACCATTACTTGGTGCAAGTACAGTTCTCCTAGCTCCTTTCCTAGTTCCTTTCCTTCAATGCATAAAAAGTTTCTGCATTTTATATCTAAATTTAATGAAAATCTAATATATACATGTTCACCCTTCAGAACCTGAGATTAGTGATAATTGGCAGAGACACCTAAGCACAATATATTAGCTGTTAGGACACTTCAGGAATACTACAACCTGCCTTTTACGGTGGGAATCTAACAGACCTGTAGTGTACCGGCTCACGGTAATATGGTGAAATAAAAAATATCTGCTTAGCATAAATGTAAGGCCTGTTCACACTGGTGCTAGTTTTTGTTCCATCTGGAATGCTATTCTAGTTGTTAAAAACAACTAATAAAGTGAGAAAAAAAATCCAAAAAACAAAAGTCAATGGAAAGTGTTGGAGATATTTTTCAGCATGGGATCCATTCATGTCCAAACGGATAAGTCATGGCTGCCATAAACAGGAGTCAAGGATAGCTTTTATAATAACACATATGGATGATCTGTATTTAATGGTAATCCCTTATAGGTTTGTAAAAGAAAAATAAAAGCATCAAAAAGCTTCAATTCAAACTCATCGCAGTCAGCATGTCAAGCAGCATAATCCAAAAAATGTAAGATATAGATGCATGAACTAGACATGTCCTCTACTAAACCTCCCGGAGACCTCTGCTAATTTCCCCTATAGATTTTCTGATGTATAATAAGAAGAAAAACAGTTTGTTGGAATAATAATGGTTTCACCATAATCCCAGTTTACATCTGTTATAAATTGTAACATGAACACGCCCGGGGCAGACCCATACATAGTACTTTAGTCTAGAAATTTCGTTTTGTGGGTTTCCAGATTTAGGGCCAGGACTCTGTGTAAAGACGAGCCCGAGTCTCCTCACATCTCTCTTGCTCCACTAATGTTCCCCTAATCTGCAGAAGCGGTATAGTCAAGGATGGTTCATGGGGTTTACGACTGTACAAACTGATGATAAAGTCAGTATGTAGAGTGTTTGTCACCGCAAACCCAAGAGTTTATCGTAAACCTCAGCTGCACGTGGATGGTCCTACCAAAACGGCAGCCAAGAACTTAGATAAGAAAATGTTCAATTTGGCTTCTAAACCCTGTTTTTCCCGAATCCATGTCTTTTCTGTCCATACTGCAACATAAGACACATGCGGTATATAAGACACATATATAACACATACATATGTAAGACACATATATAAGACATATATATATATATAACACACACATATAAGACATATATAAGACACATATATAACACACATATGTAAGACACATATCACACACATATAAGACGCATGTATAAGACACATGTACAAGACACATGTACAAGACACATGTACAAGACACAGATATAAGACACAGATATAAGACACAGATATAAGACCTATATCACACACATATATAAGACACAGATATAAGACACATATATAAGACAAATGTATAAGACACATACACATAGTAACATAGTAACATAGTTATTAAGGTTGAAGGAAGACTTTAAGTCCATCTAGTTCAACACATATATAAGATACATGTATAAGACACAGATATAAGACACATATATAAGTCACGTATCACACACATATAAGACACAGATATAAGACACATATATAAGTCACGTATCACACACATATATCACACACATATAAGACACAGATATAAGACACATAGGTATATAAGACACAGATATAAGACACATGTATAACACAAATATATAAGACAAATGTATAAGACACAGAAAGACACGACCTCACACAAATCAAGTGGTTTTGATTCAGCAAAGTTACTTTTGTTTTACAGTATAATTTTTCCTCTTTTGGTTTTGCTGTGAATCACTAATTATGGAATGTAAGAGCTTAAAAAGCAATTAAATGTTTCTTTATCAAACTTCAGACGTGTCTGTCTGGGTGAATTTTTTGACTTGTCATCAGTACTTGATTGTAGATGTATAAATAAGGGGGAAATATCAGAAGTGCATATTACAAAAAACGTATGCAATGATATGATCTTTCATCAAAATCTATATAACATGCCTGCCCTTATGAGAATGTTATCGATTTACTATGCTGTGTACTATGAACCACTGTGGTTTCTCAGAGAAAACATGGTCTGTCCGGGTGCGGCTGGCATCTCCCCGCCAGGGCCGGCTGACTGACAGGTTTCTCCCATGTGTATACATAGGAAGAGACCCATCAATCAACGGGGGCGAGGTGGGGAGAAGCCAGACTGGTCTGCCTCTCCCTATATTCCACGCTGGCTTATCTGACTATATGTTTTCTCTGAAACGTAGCAGCATTACTTAAGGTACCGTCACATTAAAGGTACCTTCACACGAAGCGACGCTGCAGCGATAGCGACAACGATGCCGATCGCTGCAGCGTCGCTGTTTGATCGCTGGGGAGCTGTCACACAGACCGCTCTCCAGCGACCAACGATGCCGAGGCCCCCGGGTAACCAGGGTAAACATCGGGTTGCTAAGCGCAGGGCCGCGCTTAGTAACCCGATGTTTACCCTGGTTACCAGCGTAAAAGTAAAAAAAACAAACAGTACATGCTCACCTGCGCGTCCCCCAGCCTCTGCTTCCTGACACTGACTGAGCTCCGGCCCTAACAGCACAGCGGTGACGTCACCGCTGTGCTTTCACTTTCAGTTTAGGCGCTCAGTCAGTGTCAGGAAGCAGAGGCTGGGGGACGCGCAGGTGAGCATGTACTGTTTGTTTTTTTTACTTTTACGCTGGTAACCAGGGTAAACATCGGGTTACTAAGCGCGGCCCTGCGCTTGGTAACCCGATGTTTACCCTGGTTACCAGTGTAAAACATCGCTGGTATCGTTGCTTTTGCTTTCAAACACAATGATACACAGCGATCGGACGACCAAATAAAGTTCTGGACTTTATTCAGCGACCAGCGACATCACAGCAGGATCCTGATCGCTGCTGCGTGTCAAACTAAACGATATCGCTAGCCAGGACGCTGCAACGTCACGGATCGCTAGCGATATCGTTTAGTGTGACGGTACCTTAAGTAAAATATTTTTTGGATACAGTTGTGCCGATGGGCTCTGATTCTGCTGCCTGTGGTTTGGACTGTATGAATGAAAAGACAGCCCCCATCTAATTAAATATTACATCAGACTAGGATTTACTAGGATTTGTATTACGTTTCAAGAAATCACATACAATATAATGAAACATAAAGCAATATTTAAAAAAAAAAAAAAAAAAAACTGAATTGAGATGTAATGTAATTAAAGAGTAACTAAAATTTGTAATATTTCATTATTGATCAGTCTTGGTAAAGTTATGAATATTTGTAATATACTCCATTGCCTAATTTGGATTGCTCCTATTTCTTATTTCATGGTAAAAGTGCCGGCTTGTCTGCCACAACGTCTGCCGGCCCATCTGCCAGCTCATCTGCAGCAACGTCTGCCGGCTCATCTGCTGGTTCATCTGCCACAATGTCTGCTGGAACATCTGCCGGAACGTCTGCCGGCTCGTCTGCCGAGTCTTGCTTTCTTAGTAGCTAATTTTACTTACCAACCTATCAAAGGTCCATAATCAGAGTCGCCTCTGCCCCCCATAAACACACAGGGCACAGTGTCTGATATTGTGGAAGGGAGCGAAAGTCAGACTTGTTAGATCGGCAGTTAAAATCAGCTCCTAAGGATGCATGAACTAGGCAGATGAGCCAACACTTTCATCATGGAGTTACAGATCTTACAAAGTAAAATCAGGTACTGGAGTATATTACAAAGATTCATAGCTTTACAAAGGTAGAACAATAATTAAATAAAAAGTTTAGTTATTCTTTAAAAAAAAGAGATGGGTAAGTTAGAACGAATCTTCTGTGATACCTGTGAGACCCTCCAATATCATAAACTTCATAGAAAAAGTGACTTTCAGATCTCCAGACAAATTTTAAATGTTGGTCTTTACATTGTTCTGTTGAGGAAACTAAGGTCTCATGGACACTTACTTTCTAGTTGTTAGGAGGGTAACAGTGTGCACATAGATTTATTAGGGTTTTCCATACCCCACCATGGAGCTATATGTCCTTAGAAGCATGTCCACCAGTGGGAACATCTCTGTACTACACATGAATTCCATAAGACACCATACAATGAAGCGTTACATCATCACCACTCGGCAAACTGCTGAATTATGGCTGTGCTGTAGAGCGCTGTATGGTCAGCATGTTGTTCTGCATGGACCTGATTGTATACTGCGGGTTATAGAGGTTTTACTTCTCCTGAATAAATATAGAAACCATTGGAAAAAAATACTTCATCATGTGCCATTGTAGAGAGGGACTCTCTATTTGTGCCAGTAGTTGTGGAGTAAAGAAACATTGCTTCTAGGTTGTACGAAATGGCGACAAGGAGGAGCCACACGTTCATTATTGAGGTCTGTGAAAGCTCCAAGTCCTCACAATAAAGAGCTATGAAATGACATGGCCATGATAGTTTTCCCACAAAGGGTGTGAATGTAATTGGAGTAATACACCACCTCAGAAAAAATTAGATCTTTCTCCGAGACTCTCAAATACTTAACACTTAGATATCTGACTGAATGTCTGAGAGCTCTGGAGAACATGCCCCTGTGATATAGTAATAATGACTTGTGCGTCAGAAAGGGGCAGCCCGTGGCCCCCCATGTGGTCATGATCCATGGTGTGGGTATTTGTGCTGCTGCCGCCTACTCTGATCCAGAAGAACATGCCCTCAGGAAAGTGTTGTATTAATCATGGGGGTCAATAGGAGTCAAGTAGCTGCACTGTGAATTTCCAAGAACGGAGAGGATGACGGATCATTGTGATAGAGAGTTCTTCATTAATAATGTACACTCCGGCACCTTCCTCAGGAAACATTTACAATACAATGTATTGTCTTATATTTTATTCCAAGTTATCCTGAGGAAGGAAGCCGAGCCTGAAACCCGTAGATTATTAATAAAGGACTCTCTACTACAATCATCTGTCATCCTTCACATTAATAATAACCATTTCAGGTCAGAGCGACCCCTTCATCAGGAGGATTTACAATAAAATATACTGAATGTAAAATGTATTTCCTTGTATTTTATTGTAAGAATCCTGAGGTAGGGGTCGATCTGACTCAAAAACACGTAGATTATTAATAAAGGGCTCTCAGCTACAATCGTCCTGCATCCTCAACGTTCTTGGTAATTAGTAGCGAAGCCAACATATCAGTCTACCATCGATTCCCACAGTCAAACCTCTAGGTTTTGCCATTATAAATGCCAAGAAAAGCTTTTTATACAGGGCGGCAGAAAAGACAAGTGATTTTAAAATAGGCATAGTTTCAACGTTAAGAGACTCACAACATGCTGTGTAGCCAGAAACTATTTTAGAGGGTCTTGAAATGGAGAATTTGTCAGTGGTGGTAGGAGAACGTTAGGAAAATGTCTTTCCTCTGAAACCTCTTGGGTAAGTTATTAGTGGGATTTTTTTTCATAGGAGATTTTGAACCCAAAGGCAGACACTAGTCTCCCTTTTCTTTCAGATAAACGCCCTCATGTGTCTGTCAGCCAACAGGGTATATCACCAGCAAGCCCTAGAGACTGGGAAAAGCCGGCAGACTCCACAGCCTGAGGGCTCAGAACTCACTGAGATTCTTCCGGAGCGCCCACAAAGAAGCGCAGAAAACCTGGTGTAAAACGCCTGTTTAGTTTGGGGTGTCCCAGGTTGGAAGCATGCATTCTTTTTTACACTTTATTGAATAGGGATGTTTTGTCATGTAAAAATCTTCTTGGGTGTTCAAGACAATGCTGTTGATTTATAATTATCTCAATGATTATGTTTTTTAATAACCTTTTTATTTATTACTCTTAGTTCTGAATAATCTGTTTTCCTGTGAAACTACTAGATCCAAATTTGACCGCAACATTATTGTTGCAGACCATTGTCTGATTATATTTCTTGATTGTGATTTTTAACCCATTTTTACATATATTTTGACAATGGAATTTATTTTTACCAAATGTAGAAATAAGGCATTACCTTTATTCCCCTATAATCTAAGACTACAGTGTCCACTGAAAATGATGTCTTCTACCCTTAAGCCTGTGTTCTGGTGGATAAATGTCATGATGACTTCACAAAGAAGCACGAGGTCATCCCCACCCTGACTGTCAAAGAAATCTAAGAAAGAAAATAAAGACATATTCCCAGACTGTGGTTATTGTTTGTGCATCAATTATTGTATCTATAAACTGATGATCGGCCCTCGTAGATACATTCTGCAAAACACTTTAAAGCATATTAAGCATTTGAAAATAAGGTATTTCCCGTATAGGAATATCATGAATACTTTACAAAGATTTTTTTTTTCTTTTTTTAAGCTTAAACCAACATTGTGAAACAATGCCACAGAATAAAAATGCTATTTAAAAGAGAAGTATTAGCAGTTTATTTATAGTGATTAATGAAATCTAAAGCACGTGAAAAAAAAAGAAATATATCTTCAAAACAGCATCAATTCTTGTATAGTGCCTTGAAAAAATATTTATATCCTGTGAAGTTTTCCACATTACACCCACAAACTTAAATGTATTTTATTGAGGTTTTATGTCACACCAACACAAAGTAGAAGGTATATAATATGAGAATTGTGAGGTGCATTTGTATTCAGCCCCTGAGTCAGTACTATGTAGGACCACCTTTCCCTGCTATTACTGCTGCAGTCTTTTGGGGTCTGTCCCTCCAGCTTTGCACATCTAGACGTGACATTCTGCCCCGTCTTCTTTGTCCCCTCGCTCAGTGACATTGGATGGAGATGTCTGTGCTCAGTAATTTTCACGTCTTGTCACAGATTCTCTGGGATTTCAGTCTGGACTGTGACTGGGCCGTTCACACACAGGATTATGCTCTGATCTAAACCCCCCATTGTAGCTCTGGCAGGATGTTTAGGGTCGTTGCCCTGCTGGAAGGTGAACCTACGCCCTAGGCTCAAGTCTTTTGCAGCCTCTAACAGGTTTTCCTCCAAGACGGCCTATATTTAGCTCCATCCACCTTCCCATCAACTCTGACAAGCTTCCCTGTCCCTGCTGACTAAAAGCCTCCCCACAATATGATGCTGCCACCACCAAGTGTGACAGTGGGGATGGTGTTTTCAGGGTGATGTGCAGTGTTAGTTTTCTGTCACGCATTGTATTTTGCATTTAGCCCAAAAAATTCGCGTTTGGTCTCCTCTGACTAGACCACCTTCCTCCAAATGCTTTTTTTGTTCCCTACATGTATTTTTGCAAACTGCAAACAAACGTCTTATGGTTTGCTTTGAAAAATGGTTTTTGCCACTCTTCCATAAAGGGCAGATTTCTGGACAATACAACTAATAATTTTCCTGTAGACACATTTTCCCACCTGAGTTGTGGATTACCTGAGCTGACTGACTATGGGCCTCTTGGCTGCGTCTCTAATTAGTGATCTCCTTGCCTGGGATGTCAGTTTAGGTGGACGACGATGTCTTGGTAAGTTTGCAGTTGGGCCATACTCCTTCCATTTTTGGATGATGAATTGAACAGTGCTCTATGAGATATTCAGAGCTTCAACTATTTTTTTTATAAACTAACCCTGCTTTCTCCACAACTGTATCCCTGACGTGTCTTGTGGGCTCCTTGGCTTTCATTATGCTGTTTGATCCTTAATTTTCTCACGCAAACCTCTGAGGCCTTCACAGAACAGTTATACAGAGAAGAAATTACACTTTAGTGGACTCAATGTACTAATTATGTGACTCCTGGAGGAAATTGGTCACTCAGGATTTTCTTTAGGGGTATGAGACTACAGGTGGTTGAATACCAACGCACATCACAATTTTCAGATCAATATTTTTACAATTATTAAAAACCATGTATCGTTTCCTTTACAAGTCACAAATACTACTTTTTGCTGGTGTATCATACAAAATCCCAATAAAACACATTTAAGCTTGTAAAGAGAACCAAAAATGTGGAAAAGTTCACAGGGTCTGAATACTTTTTCAATGCACTGTAAGACCAGAACCATGACAGCACAGTGTGCTAGGCCATAAACAAACACATACAGGATTTCTTCATGTACAGTCAGTCTAGGACTTGCCGGCTACAAATCGTTAAATAAGTCCTTTCACTGGATTTTTTTTATTTAAACTGAGTATCGCCTTCAATTGCTGCTGCTCCACTAATTCTGCAAGTTTGTTCCTCTTCACTTCCATTCCAAAGTTGTGCCCCTCTGGAAACAAATCTGCAAATTTTCCCTTCAAGCAACAGGGGATTTACCACAGAACTTTTTCTCCTCTGATGATGTCCAATCAAAATGCAGCGACCGTCAGAGAAGTTCTGTGTTACACGGCCAGTTTATTGAAGGGAAATTGTCTATAACTTTGGAATGAAGGGGTACAGAAAAAAGAAAAAGTGTTCTAAAATCAGTGGAGCAATGCCAATTGAAGGCTGTATTCAGATTCAGTTAAAAATCCAGTGAAAGGTCCTCTTTAAAGAGTTGTATGCTATTAGGAGGCAGATGTTCTTTAGCAAGGAAGAAGGGAGCGATGATGAAGAGGCAAAATGAATACCTGCTTGTAGACAATGCACACACTGTTGCCACAGGGTTTGTCCTGTGAACAAAGTCAAAGTAGAATTTGTTATGCTAACAGCAGACAAAGAGTTGATCAGCAGGCCAGAGTTGGAAAGTAAATAAAGTTGGTTGAGAAACAACAAGAGTTTGCTGAAGAGATGATTGCCAGCTCAGAGACTTGATTAGGGAGGCAAATTCCAGGGCATATGGTAACTGAATACAAAGCTTATGGAGTTTTCAGACACATTCAGGTGTCCGAGACAGCCGGAAAAGGGTAAAGATTATGATGATGGAGTTTATGTGAAACTTGACAAACTCGACATGCAGCGGTCACAAGGAAAGGGAGCAGAGAATGGCCCTGGTTTTGAGGCAGGTAACAGGCAGTAAAAGAATTATGTAAGTTTCTACTCATTCCCTGCCCATCTAATCTGATTGACACCTCACTAGCATCCCTCCTTCCTGCTGCTAGTGACATCTCACACTACTCAGCACAAGTTGCAGCTGTCAGGCATAATGTATGGGTGAAGACTGTTATGAACTCTGTCACTATTTCACTGGTTTCATAAAATGCTTGTTTTAATATCAGGATTATACAGCTCTTTCTGCTTACATACAAAAGCCAAAAGCATAACTTTAATGCAAAACATAAAATTCTCAAAAATGCTGTTAGATCCTCATGTATAGTCATTTCTGTTTCGACAAGCCTGCTATCTCACAATTCCACTTGCTCCCCCTCCACCCTCCCTACATTCCATTTGCCTCTCTTCACATTCCACTTGCCCCTCCTCCACCCTCCTCACATTCCATTTGCCCCTCTTCACATTCCACTTACTCCTCCACCACCCTTCCCACACTCCATTTGCACCTCCTCAACCCTCCTCACATTCTATTTGCCTCTCACATTCCACTTGCCCCTCCTCTACCCTCCCCACATTCCATTTTCCCCTCCCCACATTCCACTTGCCCCTCCTCTACTCTCCCCATACTCTATTTGCCCCTCCTCACACTCCATTTGCACCTCCTCCACCCTCCTCATGTTCCATTTTCCTTCTCCTCCCCACATTCCATTTGCCCCTCTTTTACATTACACTTACCCCTCCTCCACCCTACTCACACTCCATTTGCACCTCCTCCACCCTCCTCGCTTTCCATTTGCCCCTCCTCACATTCCACTTACCCCTTCTTTCTCCTCCCCACATTCCATTTGCCCCTTCTCCACCCTCCCGTGTTTGCACAGCATTATATACTGTTTGCACATGCTACATAAGCAAAGCATTAGAAATTTGTATGCTTTGCTGACAAAAGGTATTCAAAGACAAAAGGGAAGATTGTACCTCAAGATACTATAAGTCAAGTATAAGGTCATGTGACCAAAAGAGATGACAGATAATTTGGGTAAAATAATGGGCAAGCTGGAACAGGAAATAACACAAAGGAAGAGAACAAATACCCACAAAAATAAGACAAAATGTAAAAAAAAAGATATATTCCTTATTAAATACTGACAATAAGGTTAAAAGTGTGGGTCACACAGTGCAGAATGGTGTCACAGTAGGAGGGGACAAGATGGCACGGAACTGGTGTAATGTGCTGGATATAAAAATACATCAACCAATACAGCTCTGACAGTATATACAGACAGTATGGGAAATAGACACTAATAGTCCCACAGATATACATACTGATACAAGGGATGTGAAAATGTCAGTAGATAATGAATAATAATGTTTAAAGAAGTTCAACACAATAATAGAGATAAATGCATAGATATGGCTTGTCCTCTCATGCCAGAAGGATGTGTGCCCTGCAACCTTTGTCTGGGTGTGGCATCACACGAGCAGAGAGCCAGTCTTATACTCTCAATATTCAATGAAAACGTTCCCAGCATTACCATGTAATGAAAGATAGCTGTGTACTGTTTACAATGGCGACTCATGCACAGTCCATGAACTTTCCAGAACCCTTCCTTAATCCGCATCATGTTGTGCGTGACATCATGAGCACCAGACCTAGAGATACCGATGCCAGAAGAACCTAAAGATACTGACGCCAGCAGAACCTAGAGATACTGACGCCAGCAGAACCTAGAGATACCGATGCCAGAAGAACCTAAAGATACTGACGCCAGCAGAACCTAGAGATACCGACACCAGAAGAACCAAAAGATACTGATGCCAGCAGAACCTAGAGATACTGATGCCAGCAGAACCTAGAGATACTGACGCCAGCAGAACCTAAAGATACTGATGCCAGCAGAACCTAGAGATACTGAACAGCAGCAGAACCTAGAGATACTGACGGTAGCAGATCCTCGAGATACTGACAGCAGCAAAACAGAGATATTGACGGCAGCAGAATCTAGAGATACTGACGGCAATATTAGCAAAAAACAAAAAAGTGTGGTTTTAAAATGTAACTTTTACTAGTTAGTTTATTAAAAGGAGGTCCATAACGTCTATAAAATCAATGTGAATATTTAGACCATCACACACATGTATTAAGATATCTCAACCCCCTGTTTGGGGAATATAGTTCAAATCCCAATTCTCAATCAGAGATACATAAATATTTTCATCCCATAAGTATTCAAATGAATTAATATAGAACCCAAAGGCCCACCTGGGGCAATCAATTTGAGTTAAAACTTATCCATATTATTCACATCTACCTTTCTATCAGGAGGATTTGTCTGTCACATATCATCTCATATGTGTCATATAGAAAATAAATTGGAACAATCTCACCATTTGTTGTTTCCTTCCTTTTTCCTCCTTTCACTGTAAATTATGGAGTCTGGGTGCCAATCATAGTCCCTGTCAGACCCAAGTTTTGGCTGACCCTGGTACCCCAAAAGACTCCCGCCCTTACAAGGGCAGTCCACAGCTAGCCCTCATACTAGCCAGCCCTGGACTGACCCTGTGTGCCTCCCGACGCGTTTCTTCAGCAGAGTGATTCATCAGGGGATTGGCACATTAATCCATGTCAGGGAAGAGACAGTGGCATCCATATTGGCCACCAGACCACCTCTTTTAAATAATATACATCATTATTGAAAAGTTAGAACACCTGAAGTCCATCAACATAGGTGTAACAGCATCTATACAGGGGTATGGACACTTACATAGATTAATTCCAATTGTATCTCTCACCTGTTATTATTCCCTGATCTTATCCCGCTCTGAATGTAATAATATGCCACGTGTAATGAGTTCTCCTGCGTCTTAAGCGTTCATTTCCGGTTTGTTGAACCGCAAGAGCGCTTCAGTTACCTCACTTCCGGTCCCTGGAACACATGACCTGTCTATTATGTGTATGTGTGAACTAATCTATACTGCCAGGGGGAGGGCTTCCTGTTGGCTGGGGATTTATCAGGCTGCCAATTTAGCTTACAAATACTGAGGTAAAAATACCGACCAAATAACGTGTGAACGAGGTCTACGTCTAATACAGGAGGAGATGACACACATATATACAGGAGGAGATGACATACAGGTACATACTATATACAGGGGAGATGACACATAGGTATACACTATATACAGGAGCAGATGACACACAGGTATATACTATATACAGGAGGAGATGACTTACAGGTATATACTATATACAGGAGGAGATGACATACAGGTATATACTATATATAAGAGGAGATGACATACAGGTATATACTATATAAAGGAGGAGATGACATACAGGTAAATACTATATATAAGAGGAGATGACATACAGATATATACTATATACAGGAAGAGATGACATACAGGTATATACTATATATAAAAGGAGATGACATACAGGTATATACTATATACAGGAGGAGATGACACACAGGTATATACTATGTACAGGAGGAGATGACATACAGGTATATACTATATACAGGAGGAGATGACATACAGGTATATACTATATACAGGAGGAGATGACACAGGTATATACTATATACAGGAGGAGATGACATACAGGTATATACTGTATAAAAGAGGAGATGACATACAGCAGGTACATACTATATACAGGGGAGATGACATACAGGTATATACTATATACAGGAGATGACATACAGGTATATACTATATATAGGAGGAGATGACTTACAGGTATATACTATATACAGAAGAGATGACATACAGGTATATACTATATACAGGAGGAGTTGACACATAGGTATATACAATATACAGGAGGAGATGACATGCAGCAGGTATATACTATTTACGGGGGAGATGACATACAGGTATATACTATATACAGGGGAGCTGACATACAGGTATATACTATATACAGGAGATGACATACAGGTATATACTATATATAGGAGGAGATGACTTACAGGTATATACTATATACAGAAGAGATGACATACAGGTATATACTATATACAGGAGGAGTTGACACATAGGTATATACAATATACAGGAGGAGATGACATGCAGCAGGTATATACTATTTACGGGAGAGATGACATACAGGTATATACTATATACAGGGGAGCTGACATACAGGTATATACTATATACAGGAGATGACATACAGGTGTATACTATATATAAGGGAGATGAAAAACATGTATATACCGAGGCGAAAATGAGAGGTGTGAGGTGAAAATGAGAGGTGACTCAATAAAGCCCTAGTGTCAGGACTCTGAACATTTTTAACCTTTTGTGCATTACTGCCCTTTTCCAAGATGGCGTCTTTGGTCTCATGTGCACTGTGTCTTCCTGCTATAAAACTCCACCCCAGCCTTCAGTTTGTGCTAGAGTATTCTGCCTTGCATCCAGCTCCTGACCTCTGATTACTCCCTGGCTATATACCTGCTCCTGTGAACCTGTGTGGTGATCCTGCTACTCTGCTCTGAGTTCCTGTTGCATACACCAGTTTCCAGTAATCCTCCTTCATCTGCTGCTCGTGTTTACTTCCATCTGCATTTGCTGGACATGTAAGCTGTTTCTGCTCTGCAAAAACCTGAGACTATTAACCAGGCCTCCCTGGTTGAGCTAAGATATGATTTGAACTGCCTTATAAGCTTATCTATCTGTGTTTGGACTAAGACAAGGATTTATTCGTGTCAAGTATCCTCAAGAATAACTGTGCTTCATAGACTTTCTGCTTGATTGCATTTTCCTCTGAAGTTTCCTATAGACTGCTAAGCTGCGTTTAATATTTACACCAAGTGTTGTGGACTTGAGTTTCTCTCTGCACCTGTTTGAATCACCGTGTGATAATATAGACTTTACCACTTATAAAACTGTGTCCTGTAGTTGTCTTGTTCCACGCAAAGAGTCTTCTGAGTTATCCCCTATAATTATTACACCTAGGCGCACTACAAAGATGTACAAAAAATAGTATGGGGTGCAAATGAGTGATAAATCAAATAAACAATGAGAGAGAAAAAAGCATCACTCCAAGTATGCACACCACATACACAAAAATAAGAGACATGATACTGAATCATATATGAAAAAACAAGATTTTTATTGACACACAACACACAATATAAAACATAATTAAAAACAGCAAAAGAGACTTGTCCATACACAATCATATAATTCTGAGTATAAGAGTAAATACCCAACAAAATAGTGTAATAAGGACTACCTGAATGCCAGCCTGTGCAGCTATAGGCAAAGAGGGGTTAATAGAAGCAAGCCAGAAAACAATCCCTCAGGCTAGCAATGTGACGCCCCTTAGCAACCATGATAGTAACACACTGAGCAATATGAGGAGCCAGTGCCTGAGTGGCAAAAAAACTGCACCTACGTGGCTCATGGGATGAATATACACCAAACTATCTAGCATATAGCAGTGGCCAAATGGACTCCAGCATAAGTCCCAAGGTCACCATAAATATGATAAAGAGATACAGTAATACATAATGAATGAAAAACCCCAGAAAATGCTGAGGCCAAGTTACCCAGTGCGAGGTAGCAACCCAAAAGCAGGTCCACAGGCAAGCAGGTGGAGAGGACAAGGCCCAGTGCAGCCCCACGCGTATCGCCCTCACTGATAGGGCTTCATCAGGGGAGATGATAGCGTGTGCCCGGACTCTTGTTTAAATATACAACCAATAGTCACATGTTCGATGGCTCACCTGTGAAACAGCGATGGTGACGCCGGTGGATGACAACCGCACATGCGCGAAAAACCAAGGGCCGTGCCCGGACACCAGCAGATGTATGAATGGAAACAAGCCAAGGAAGGTCTAAAGAGCCCTGCCGTAAATGCGGCAGTAAAACCCCAACCAGCGAGGAGCGCTGCGAAGGGGTGTGTTCACAGAGCCAGAGACTGTGCACAGGCGCAGCGGCGCCGGCATAATGAGCCATACAGCGCATGCGCTAGAAGCGGGCACAAGAGGACTGACCGACAGCTGTGAAATTCGTAGGTAAAGTGTGCACCAGCTGGTACTGTGAAACCAAGCGTGGATATGACCAGAGAACAATGTCCCCAACCGCTAACCAGCTAAAATAGAATAGAAAAAAAAAAGAATAGAAAAAAGGGGGCAGACATATGGTGCGCCCAGCTGGAGACCAATAGGCCCGAAGTAGGACACTGCCGGCATTAGGAAAAAAAATGAAAAGTAGAAAAATAAATAAATAAATAAATAAATAATAAAGCTGATAAGAGAGGGGAAGAGCAAAAGGGGAATGGTTAAATAAGTGAACGAATAAAAAAGGTAGCTTGTCTCCATATGAAATAACTGTGGGGGTAAGCCGGATATAACGCAGACACATCAAGCAATAGTAGTGTCCGGGGTATGTAAAACACCAAGACAGAGATGGAAAAGAACTCCCAATATACATGATGGACATTCAAAGCCATTCAAACCCCCGGGGGTCCACATAAGCTCAAACCAACACGCATGTACAAACAGTCACCACAGTCATTGGAGTAATTGAACCCTGAAAGAAAAGACCCAAAACACCCTACTAAGGATTACCAGAAAATATCAGAACAAAGATCTTTATTTTGAATATATAATTCATTTGACATATACAGGAGTAACAACACATAGTAAAATATCATAAAAACTACATCATATTAAAACCAAACACAGGACCAAAAAGATAGTTGCATAAAATATGCAGGCCACGGTATCCTAGTATATATTATCTGCAGTCCCTCATCCACACTGCTCTAAAATCCAAAGACTCAATTGCAAAGAGATAAAGTGCAAAAAATTTTTTTAATTTTTTGTGCTATACTTATGTATATATTGCATAAGCACCGTGCAAAAAATCGCAGAAAATCACAAAGAAATCTTTAAAAGTGCAAAATAGTGCTTCTATAGCCACCATGTAGTGTGCTAAACTGCACAAGACAATTACTTAAAAGTGCAATAGTGCCCAAAAAGGTATATTTGTTTATATATATATATAGTGCCAAAAGAATACCCGATGCGTTAGAATCGGGCCACAGTCCCGCCTGGCGGCCTCGACCAATCAGCGATGGGCACAGTATCGACGTAGATGTCATAATGGTTGCCATGGCAACGATGATGTCATCGGGTATTCTAGAATATGCATGTCCCCGTAGTATATGGACAATGATGATTCCAGAATTCGCGTCAGACTGTGCCCGTCACTGATTGGTCGAGGCAACCTTTATGACATCATCGTCGTCATGGCAACCATTATGACATCTACGTCGATACTGTGCCCATCGCTGATTGGTCGAGGCAACCTTTATGACATCATCGTCGCCATGCTGTGCCTGTCGCTGATTGGTCGAGGATTGTGGCCCGATTCTAACGCATCGGGTATTCTAGAATATGCATGTCCCCGTAGTGTATAGCGGCCTCGACCAATCAGGGACGCGGGATTTCGATTATGACATCATCGTCGCCATGCTGTGCCCGTCGCTGATTGGTCGAGGCCGCTCTATATATATAATTGTCTAAGGGTTTTTCTGTCTGTCTGTCTGTCTGTCCTGGAAATCCCGCGTCTCTGATTGGTCGAGGCCAGGCCTCGACCAATCAGCGACGGGCACAGCATGGCGACGATGTCATAAAGGTTGCCTCGACCAATCAGCGACGGGCACAGTCTGCCGCGAATTCGCTTCGACCAATCAGTGACGGGCACAGTATTGACGTAGATGTCATAATGGTTGCCATGGCGACGATGATGTCATAAAGGTTGCCTCGACCAATCAGTGACGGGCACAGTCTGCCGCGAATTCTGGAATCATCATTGTCCATATACTACGGGGACATGCATATTCTAGAATACCCGATGCGTTAGAATCGGGCCACAATCTAGTATAATATAAATGTTTAATGTAGAAAAAACATCTTTATTGAATATCAAATACAACATATCAAAAACATACACATGCATATATTACCTATATGTAAATGGGGAAGAACCAAATCCATGTGCCCAAGACTGGGAAGACTGAGGCAGATCCATAACAAACAATACCCAAGTAAAGCCAAAGTTCCTCGCACAGTGATGGTCCGTTTGTAAATGCCTTCCCTAGAAAGGGAAGACTCCAACATGCCAAAAGATGCTAAAATAGGGGAGTCCAAAAGGTTAAAGGGAATGATTGTGCCACCAAAAGGCGGGGCCACGATCCCCAAGAGTAGAAATCAAAGTAATACCATGTCCAAAGGGGGGGGGGATAGAGGGGGGATAGATAGTTAAAAATAGGGACAAAAAAGTATCCTAATCTGGCTAGATCCCATGAGCCAAAAAATTATATCAGATTAGTCATTAATATGCCGGACAAAGAGTAATCCCTACTCCCTGTCCTAACCTGCCATGAACCAATCTGGACAGATGTAAGGTGCATTCAGTTTGCCATGCAAAAATCCATAGGTAGGGCAGTAAAGAGATGAAAGAGGTGACCACCTGTTGGGCCACAAGACCACAACCGTCCCATGTGGACCAAGAAAAGCAGTAGTCCCAAATAACCTCTGTGTACTCCCAAAAATATAAACACACACATCTTCCGAAAAGATCATCCAGTAGAAAGCCATTCCTCCCGAGGTCCGCTGAGTCCAGTTCACAAAGAGGTCCAACATGGTTTCCAGAGTCCTTAATATCATGGTTCGAGCCATACCAAATTTAGTCCATTCCACAGAAGCATCCTTAGGATAGAGTAGGAGACAAGCTGAATCTTATCCCAAAAAGCCTGTAAACAGGAGCTCCTCTTTGAGACCTGCTGGGGCAACAGAACCAAGGTTAAAGATCCAATGGGATTCGGAGCGTAATAAAGAGGGTTTAAGTGGACAACCCCTGTTAGAAACTTGGATAAGCTCCAAACCCACTACCCTTGTATTGGCCACCCGACCCGCGTGGTGCGTTAAAAAATGGGCCGCCACAGGGGTAAGAACTTTACCTTTAGAGAGATCACTAGAGGCCAGATTAATTGTGGAAAAGTGTTTTTGCACTCTCCGTCGCAATTCCTGCAACATTTGACCCACATATACAAGCTGGCAGGGACAAATCAAGGCATACACGACGCACGTGGTTCTACAATTGATGTAAGATGAGAGCCTGTGCCTATTGCCATCCCGGGAGTTAATGAAAACATCCCTCGTGGCCACCATATGCGAGCAAATGTTGCAGCCCCCACAGGCAAAGGAGCCCCGGAGTCTCAAACCCCGGTTAGTACTTAGGGTCTGCCTCTTGTAATGGCTCTTAGACAACAAATCCCTGAAATTGGGGGCTCTCCTGGCTACCAACAAGGGTTGCTCACCGACCACATCCGCAGTGTGAAGGTCCGTTGTCAGGATACCCCAGTGCCTCCGTAGAATAGCCTTAATACTACCCCAATCATTATTAAAACTAGTGATGAACCTAGGTTTGTCATCACGTACCTTAATGGGGGTCTCCAATAGGGAGTCCTGAGTATGAAGTCTGGCCCGTTGGAATGCCGTGGAGATGCTTTTACGTGGATAATGCCTCTCTCTGAACCGGTCCATTAGTTTCCGTGCCTCCACTTGAAAATCCACATCGGCCGTGCAATTTCTCCTCACCCTAAGAAATTGGCCGATGGGCACCCCATCTCTGGGTAGAAGGGTCCTCCTGTAGTCAAGCAAGCTATTAGTAGCCGTTGGCTTCCGGAACAGTTTTGTGGAGATGGAACCGCCCTCTTCAATCATCATTTGTAAATCAAGGTAAGTAGCTACGGAGGATGACATAGAGTAGGTGAGTAGAATATTACGTGTGCTCACATTCAGAGACTCAATAAAACTAACACATTCCTCCATGGTGCCCACCCAGATGAAGAACAGGTCATCGATATATCGTGACCAATGGACAATCTTGCTCTTGAAAGCCGATGATGGATAGACCACAGTGGCCTCCCACCATCCTAAAAAAAGATTTGCCAGGGCTGGGGCACATCTGGCCCCCATGGCCACTCCCGAAAATGAGAGGTGTGAGGTGAAAATGAAAAGGTGTGAGTGCAAAATGAGAGGAATGAGGGAAAATAGTGGAGTGATCGGAAAATGACAGAGGTCGAAATGACAAGTGTTAGGGGGGAATGAGAGGAGGGGGAAAATAAGAGGAGTGAGGGGAAAAATGAGAGGTGTGAGGGAGAAAATGAGAGATGTGGGGGGAAAATGAAAGATGTGAGGGGGAAAATGAGAGGCGTGATGGGAAAATGAGAGAAGTGAGGTGCTAAATGAGAGGCGTGATGGGAAAATGAGAGAAGTGAGGTGCTAAATGAGAGGCGTGCGGGGAAAATAAGAGAGTGAGGTGCTATAACTAACCACATATATTTACTATGCCCAGGCAACGCCGGGCTCTTCAGCTAGTATATATATATATATATATATATATATATATATATATATATATATATATATATATGGGTACGGAAAGTATTCAGACCCCTTTAAATTTTTCACTCTTTGCTTCATTGCAGACTCCTTGAAATAGCCACGTCCAGGCGAAACGTGCTTTGGAGCTAGCAGGATACTATTGGGTATGGACTGTTTAATATTATAGGATATCTGCTCTATCTCATTCCCCTTTGCTTCTTTGATTTTCCGAATGCAGGCTTGCAAAACAGATGTTAGCTATGTGATATGGGATATATTTTTTGCACTATTATGTCTATTTTTCTGTCTATAAACCCACTCCAATTATTGCACTAGGGGTTATTTGTATTGTTCTGTTGGTTTTCTTTTCCCCTTTTTTTAATGTGTATTTTAATATCATTATAATAAAATTTATATTTTACCATATTGGTTTTGTATTTCTGTTGTTTCACCCCTTTTTTTGAGGAGGTGGTATTAGTTATATGGGGTGATATATGTTATATATTTATATCCTATTGGTTGTGTAGTTGCAATGCACAGAAGTTGACACAAATGGGTTTGAATGGCACTAAAGGTAACATCCTCACCTGTGACCTGTTTGCTTGTAATCAGTGTGTGCATAAAAGCTGGCTGAGTTTATGGGATCCAGACAGACTCTTGCATCTTTCATCCAGCCACTGACGTTTCTGGATTTTGAGTCATGGGGAAAGCAAAATAATTGTCAATGGATCTATGGGAAAAGGTAGTTGAACTGTATAAAACAGGAAAGGGTTACAAAAAGATATCCAAGGAATTGATAATGCCAGTCAGCAGTGTTCAAACTGTGACTAACAAATGGAAAATCAGGGGCTCTGTAAAAACAAAACCACGGTCAGGTAGACCAACAAAAATGTTGTCCACAGCTGCCAGGAAAATTGCTCAGGATGCAAAGAAAACCCCACAAATAACATCAGCTGAAATACTGGACTCTCTGAAAACTAGCAGTGTGGCTGTTTCAAGATGCACAATAAGGAGGCACTAGAAGAAAAATGGGCTGCATGGTCAAGTCGCCAGAAGAAAGCCATTACTGTGCAAATGCCACAAAGTATCTCACCTACAATACGCACAACAGCACAGAGACAAGCCACAAAACTTCTGGAACAAGGTAATTTGGAGTGATGAGACCAAAATTGAACTTTTTGGCCACAACCATAATCGTTACATTTGGAGAGAAGTCCACAAGGCCTATGATGAAAGGAACACCATTCCTACTGTAAAGCACGGAGGTGGATTGTTGATGTTTTGGGGATGTGTGAGCTACAAAAGGTACAGGAAACTTGGTCAAAGTTGAAGGAGAGATGAATGCAGCATGTTATCAGCAAATACTGGAGGCAAATTTGCAATCATCAGCCCAGAAGCTGTGCATGGGACGTACTTGGATGTTCCAACATGACATCGATTCAAAACACAAGGCCAAGTTGACCTGTCATTGGCTACAGCAGAACAAAGAGAAGGTTCTGGCGTGGCCATCTCAGACTCCTGACCTCAATATCATTGAGCCACTCTGGGGAGGTCCGCAGTTCATGCTAGACAGTCCAGGAATTTACAAAAACTGGAGGTTTTTTGCCAATAAAATACAAAAAAATAAGATGTGCATATACCCTAATGAAAATAAATAAGTAAAAAAGCAAGTGCATTAAATAATTAACATAGAGTACTTAGTAAACATTGTTATTGATCAAAAAAAGCATAATGCTGTCCCACTGTGACAAGGTGTACCCAATTGGGACTGTAACTACACTCTCCAATGCTAAAACCTACAGTGCCTTGCGAAAGTGTTCACCCGGCTGGAACTTTTCAACCTTTTCCCACATATCATGCTTCAAACATAAAGATACCAAGTGTAAATTTTTGGTGAAGAATCAAACAAGTGGAACACAATTGTGAAGTTTAACGAAATGTATTGATTATTTAAAATTTTGGTAGAAATTCAAAAACTGAAAAGTGGGGCGTGCAATATTATTCGGCTCCTTTACTTTCAGTGCAGCAAACTCACTCCAGAAGTTCATTGTGGATCTCTGAATGATCCAATGTTGTCCTAAATGCCTAATGATGATAAATATAATCCACCTGTGTGTAATCAAGTCTGCGTATAAATGCACCTGCAATGTGATAGTCTCAGGGTTCTGTTTGAAGCACAGAGAGCATCATGAAGACCAAGGAACACAACAGGCACGTCCGTGATACTGTTGTGGAGAAGTTCAAAGCTGGATTTGGATACAAATTGATTTCCAAAACTTTAAACATCCCAAGGAGCACTATGCAAGCAATCATATTGAAATGGAAGGAGTATCATACCACTGCAAATCTACTAAGACTTGGCCGTCCCTCTAAACTTTCATCTCAAACAAGAAGACTGATCAGAGATGCAGCCAAGAGGCCCAGCTGAGGTGGGACAGTCTGTCCATAGGACAACAATCAGTCGTACACTGCACAAAGAGAGAGGCAACAAGAAAGCCATTTATCAAAGATATCCATAAAAAGTGTCGTTTAAAGTTTGCAACAAGCCACCTGGGAGACACACCAAACATGTGGAAGAAGGTGCTCTGGTCAGATGAAACCAAAATCGAACTTTTGGCAACAATGCCAAACCATATGTTTGGCGTAAAGGCAACACAGCTCATCACCCTGAACATACCATCCCCACTGTCAAACATGGTGGTGGCAGCATCATGGTTTGGGCCTGCTTTTTTTTCAGCAGGTACAGGGAAGATGGTTAAAATTGATGGGAAGATGGATGGAGCCAAATACAGGACCATTCTTGAAGAAAACCTGTTGGAGTCTGCAAAAGACCTGAGACTGGGACGGAGATTTGTCTTCCAACAAGACACAGATCCCAAACATAAAGCAGAATCTACAATGGAATGGTTCACAAATAAACATATCCAGGTGTTAGAATGGCCAAGTCAAAGTCCAGACCTCAATCCAATCGAGAATCTGTGGAAGGAGCTGAAAACTGCTGTTCACAAATGATCTCCATCAAACCTCACTGAGCTCGAGCTGTTTGCCAATTAAGAATGGGCAAAAATTTCAGTCTCTCGATGTACAAAACTGATAGAGACAAACCCCAAGCAACTCAACAGCTGTAATCGCAGCAAAAGGTGGCACAACAAAGTATTAAGTTAAAGGGGCCGAATAATATTGCACGCCCCACTTTTCAGTTTTTGAATTTCCACAAAAATGTAAAATAACCAATACATTTCGTTCAACTTCACAATTGTGTTCCACTTGTTGCTGACTGTTTCGCAAGGCACCGTACCTATTGTGAATAGTGGCAGAGAGTCACAGGGTCCCAACCGAACACCCAGCTTTGGAGGAACTATATATGAACTGTCAGCTTGTTGAAAAAGGGACCACACCCTATTTGTACTAAATACAAAATTACTAAAGAAAAACAGAAAACTGTATGACTTGAAAACATGCATGATGTAAGAGCATGTTCACACTGGCCATGGAAACAAACAAAATAAAAAAAAGCAATGGGTGCATATACCCTAATGAAAATAAATAAGTAAAAAGCAAGTAAATTAAATAATTAACATAGGGTACTTAGTAAACATTGTTTTTGATCAAAAAAGCAGCTTTATGCTTTTTTGATCAAAAACAATATTTACCAAGTACCCTATGTTCATTTTTTTTTTCCAAAGCTGGGTGTCCGGTTGGGACCCTGTGACTCTCTGCCACTATTCGTGCTAGGTAGATTTTAACATTAGAGAGTGTAGTCACTGTCCCAATTGGGTACACCTTGCTGCGGTGGGACAGCTTTACGCTTTTTTTGATCAAAAACAATGTTTACTAAGTACCCTATGTTAATTATTTAATGCACTTGCTTTTTTACTTATTTATCGTCATTAGGGTATATCCACATGTTGTTTTTTTGTTTTGTTTGTTTCTATGGCCAGTGTGAACATACTCTTACATCATGCATGTTTTCAAGTCATACTATGGCTCAGTCTTCTGTTTTTGTTAGGCTTTTTGCCAAGAAGAGTGGGCAGCTTTACCATCCGAGAAAATAGAGAACCTCATACACAACTACCACAAAAGACTTCAAGCTGTTATTGATGGGTCAGGGTCATTTGGATGTTTTGGGTTGTCATTATGATTTAAAAAGAGAAATCACAGTAGTTTGACAATAAATGGCTTCACCCAAACATTAACCATGAGTGGAGAAAACGTTTTGGTGTTATTATTCATATTCTATGAAAAAAGGGCAAGAAAGCAAAAATTCTGCCGGGGTATGTAAACTTTTGAGCACAATTGTGTGTGTGTATATATATATATATATATATATATATATATATACATACATACACTACAGACCAAAAGAAGTTTGGACACACCTTCTCATTTAAAGATTTTTCTGTATTTTCATGACTATGAAAATTGTACATTACACTGAAGGCATCGAAACTATGAATTAACACATGTGGCATTATATACTTAACAAAAAAGTGTGAAACAACTGAAATTATGTCTTATATTTTAGGTTCTTCAAAGTAGCCACCTTTTGCTTTGATGACTGCTTTGCACACTTTTGGCATTCTCTTGATGAGCTTCTAGAGGTAGTCACCCGGAATGGTTTTCAATTCACAGTTGTGCCCTGTCAGATTTAATAAGTGGGATTTCTTGCCTTATAAATGGGGTTGGGACCATCAGTTGTGTTGTGCAGAAGTCTGGTGGATACACAGCTGATAGTCCTACTGAATAGTCTGTTAGAATTTGTATTATGGCAAGAAAAAAGCAGCTAAGTAAAGAAAAACGAGTGGCCATCATTACTTTAAGAACTGAAGGTCAGTCAGTCCGAAAAATTGGGCAAACTTTGAAAGTGTGCCCAAGTGCAGTGGCAAAAACCATCAAGCGCTACAAAGAAACTGGCTCAGATGAGGACCGCCCCAAGAAAAGGAAGACCAAGAGTCACCTCTGCTTCTGAGGATAAGTTTATCCAAGTCACCAGCCTCAGAAATCGCAGGTTAACAGCAGCTCAGATTAGAGACCAGGTCAATGCCACACAGAGTTCTAGCAGCAGACACATCTTTACAACAACTGTTAAGCGGAGACTTTGTGCAGCAGGCCTTCATGGTAAAATAGCTGCTAGGAAACCACTGCTAAGGACAGGCAACAAGCAGAAGAGACTTGTTTGGGCTAAAGAACACAAGGAATGGACATTAGACCAGAGGAAATCTGTGCTTTGGTCTGATGAGTCCAAATTTGAGATCTTTGGTTCCAACCACCGTGTCTTTGTGCGACGCAGAAAAGGTGAACGGATGGACTCTACATGCCTGGTTCCCAACGTGAAGCATGGAGGAGGAGGTGTGATGGTGTGGGGGTGCTTTGCTGGTGACACTGTTGGGGATTTATTCAAAATTGAAGGCATACTGAACCAGCATGGCTACCACAGCATCTTGCAGCGGAATGCTATTCCACCCAGTTTGCGTTTAGTTGGACCATCATTTATTTTTCAACAGGACAATGACCCCAAACACACCTACAGGCTGTGTAAGGGCTATTTGATGAAGAAGGAGAGTGATGGGGTGCTACGCCAGATGACCTGGCCTCCACAGTCACCAGACCTGAACCCAATCGAGATGGTTTGGGGTGAGCTGGACCGCAGAGTGAACGCAAAAGGTTCAACAAGTGCTAAGCATCTCTGGGAACTCCTTCAAGATTGTTGGAAGACCATTCCCGGTGACTACCTCTTGAAGCTCATCAAGAGAATGCCAAGAGTGTGCAAAGCAGTCATCAAAGCAAAAGGTGGCTACTTTGAAGAACCTAGAATATAAGACATATTTTCACTTGTTTCACACTTTTTTGTTAAGTATATAATTCCACATGTGTTAATTCATAGTTTTGATGCCTTCAGTGTGAATGTACAATTTTCACAGTCATGAAAATGCAGAAAAATCTTTAAATGAGAAGGTGTGTCCAAACTTTTGGTCTGTACTGTATGTATATATATATATATATATATATATATATATATATATATATATATACACACACATATATACATATGTATATGTATTTGTATCATGTAACTATAGAAATAATGCGATAATCATTACTTATTAAGGACATACATTAAAATAAGGAGTTAATGTATCATTTCATGAATGGTCTTGAATAGCTGATGTCTAGAAATACATACATGCACATACACTTAATTTACAAAAATTCATATTCGGAAACAGTAACATGGGCATAAATTACAGGAGAGAGATAAAAGCTGATGTATCAATTCACAAGTGAACAGCCACAATGTGTTACAAAACCATGCAAGTGAAACGGGCTGAAGAAGGTTTGTTAAAAATGTTTGCAGTGTGTTGCAAAAACAAAACACAAAGAATTATATAATGAAAGTGTGAAAAAAATCCATATGAATGTGTGAGCGTGGAACAAAGTGTGAGAAAATGTGAGAGAGGAAGGCGGAGGAGAATGAAGCAAGTGAAGAATAAGGCTACTTTCACACTTGAGTCGTGCACTGCACGTTGCAATGCGTCGTTGTGGCTAAAAAACGCATCCTGCAAAATTGCTTGCAGGATGCGTTTTTTGTCCATAGACTAACATTAGCGACGCATTGCGACGTATTGCCACACGTCGCAACCATCGTGCGACGGTTGCGTCGTGTTGCGTCGGACCGTCGGCACCAAAAAACGTTGCATGTAACGTTTTTTGGTGCATCGTGTCCGCCATTTCCGACCGCGCATGCGCGGCCAGAACTCCGCCTCCTCCTCCCCGCACCTCACAATGGGGCAGCGGATGCGCTGAAAAACAGCATCCGCTGCCCCCGTTGTGCGGCGCTTTCACTGCTTGCGTTGGTACGTCGCAACGACGCAATTTGTCGTGCGTCGTACGACGCTAGTGTGAAAGTAGCCTAAATGAATAAAAAGGATCATTGAAAATAACACAGTGTTAACCTAATAAGAAGAAATATATACAGTACCAATAAAGCTACTTACCAGTCCAGGGCTTGGAAACTGAAATAAGGTCCGGGATCTAAACCATGAAGAACATAAGTGGCAAAATGAGGATGAAATTGTTTAAAAAAAAGAAGAAAAGAAAGATGGTGTATACAGCAGATAAAGAAGGATTTTTTCCCACTAGCCTGTGTGTCAGTCTGGATGAATACAAGGAGACTTGAAACTAAAAATAGTCCAGTGCCAGATCCAAGTCACCACATGGTAATGAAACAGAGCTAAATGTATACCAGGAACTGCAGTAAAATAGAAAAAGATGAAAAAACACAACACAAAAATGTTAAAAACAAAACATCCTGGCCCTCTAGGATTCAATGGTCCGCGAAAAGGAGGAAAGCTGAGGGTGTAATTGACCCCTAATGTAAACATGGGGCGGATTGATCAGGGTCAGTCATTTTCTTGCTGTCCTTGATGAGGGCGTGTAGGAGTCAGGTGCTCCTGATTTATTAAGAGGCGCCTCCATGCACCTCGCTACCGATCTTACTCCAGTTGTAAGGTATGCCACGGCTCATCATGAATTAGATGGGCATCACGCCACGCTCCCCTCCAGCTCTGCCCATTTTGGTGGAGCTGGGAGAAACTGGAGAGAAAACATCAAAAGTCACAACATATGAAACTGTGAACCTGCGCTTAGGAGGAGGTATTGGAATTATCTAAGTGCCTCCTCTGATAGGGATTCTGGAGTATTATGTACAGACACCACTCACCCTGGAGTGACAATATTCACAGAGGAGGATATGGCTATGTGCACACGTTGCGGATTAGGCTTAGGAATTTCTGGTGCGGATTCTGTCTCTCCTGGCAGAAAACGCACCTGCGTTTTTTGTGCGTTTCCGCAGAGTTTTTTTTGTGCGTTTTTGCTGCGGTTTTTGTGCGGATTTGCTGCGTTTTTTACCCCTGCGGTTTTCTATAATGGAATGGGTACAAAAATGCAGCAGATTCACAAAAAAGAAGTGACATGCTACTTCTTTTAAACCGCAGCGTTTCCGCAGCGGATTTTCCGCAAAGTGTGCACAGCATTTTTTTTTCTCATTGATTTACATTGGACTGTAAATCAATTGCGGATCTGCAGCGTTTCTGCACTGCAAAAAACGCTGCGGATCCGCAGAGAATCCGCAACGTGTGCACATACCCTAAAAGCCTAATAGTGCCTTCATACAAGAATAACATTAGGCGTGTATATTTATTGGGAACTAGATGGTGGCCCGATTCTAATGCATCGGGTATCCTAGAATATGTATGTAATTTATTTATGAAGTTTTTAGAATAATGCAATTTATACAAAGGATTCGGCCAGCCGGCCACCACCAATTAGTAAAGCGTGTTTCAAATTCCACTCCAATTCGCGGGCAGACTGCGACTGTCACTGATTGTTCGCGGCCGGTTGTGACCAATCAGTGAAGCCAGGGCCGGCTCCAGGTTTTTGAGGGCCCCGGGCGAACGAGTATCAGTGAGGCCCCCCTCTTTAACACATACCACGATTCATAATGCAGATACAGCAGAGAAATATAGCACAGCCCACGTAGCGTATAACACAGCCCACGTAGTATATAACACAGCCCACATAGTATGTAACACAGCCCACGTGGAATATAACAGCCCAAGTAGTATATAACACAGCCATGTAGTATATAGCACAGCCACGTAGTATATTGCCCAGCCATGTGGTATATAGCACAGCCCACGTAGTAAATAGCACAGACACGTAGTATATTGCTCAGCCACGTAGTATATTGCCCAGCCACGTAGTATTTTGCCCAGCCACGTAGTATATAACACTGCCCATGCAGTATGTAACCCAGGCCACGTAGTACAGAGCACAGCAATGTAGTATATTGCCCAGCCACGCAATATATACCACAGCCAAGTAGCATATAGCACAGCCCACATAGTATATAGCACAGAGATGTAGTATATAACACAGCGCACGCAGTATCTAACACAGCCCACGTAGTATATAGCAATGTGGACACCATATTCCTGTTAAAAAAAGAATTAAAATAAAAAATAGTTATATACTCACCTTCCGTCGGCCCCTGGATCCAGCCCAGGCGTTTACCGATGCTCCTCGCGATGCTCCGGTCCCAAGAGTGCATTGCGGTCTCGCGAGATGATGACGTAGCGGTCCGCAATGCATGGACCGGACCGTCGCGAGGAGCGTGAAAGGCCTGGGCTGGATCCGGGGACCGACAGAAGGTGAGTATACAATGATAATGATTTTTTAATTTTTTTAATTATTTGTAACATTAGATCTTTTTACTATTGATGCTGCATAGGTTGCATCAATAGTAAAAAGTTGGTCACACAGGGTTAATAGCAGCATTAACGGAGTGTGTTACACCGCGGCATAACGTGGTCCGTTAACGCTATTAACCCTGTGTGAGCGCTGACTGGAGGGGAGTATGGAGCGAGCACTGACGGCAGGGGAATAAGGAGCGGCTATTTCGCGGCCGCACTGTGCCCGTCGCTGATTGGTCATGGCCGTTTGACCGCGACTTGGGATTTCCGTGACCCTTAGACAATTATATAGTAGATGTTGGGCTTCAGAGCACACATAGCTAGAGTTCTATAGCAGGTGGATATATTTTCCTATACGTAAATTCAAGAGGTGCTAATTTTGTAAATGATATGGCCTCTAAATCAGGCTTGAGGTTTAGTAGTATGCCCCACTAAAAAGAATTAGTAGCAGGCGATATATAACCAGCAGGGGTATATGTGCTCAACAATACCTCTATGGAATACCGCATGCATCCGATCAGCACACGGGAATCCACTATTTCTATAGGTCAATGAGGTGACACCGGAGTATATCTGCTTGGCAGTGTCTCTTTACACTGCTGTGTGCATGGAATCAACTCACAGTCATCCACTTATTCCCTGTAATGAACAGGTGAGTCTATCAAGTAACTATCAGGATATCTAAGGACAGTCACAAGGCAATAGTTCATCGTCACTGTACATGTGGACAGGGAAGTATATGTCCATTATATTGTCATTAATTACTCAGATTGACAGCACTGTAGGTGATAGTGATTCACGGAAAGCAAAGGAGTCTAACTCCCAACCGTAGATGTGCAGTGGACACCCACCTTCTCTCTGCCAGATGGCTTTCCCCTCACACACATGACAGTTGCCTGGGCACTTTTCCTGCATGAACCATTGAAGGTAAATGCCCTAAAAGAAGCAGCTACAAAAGCAAGTCTTCACAAGGTAAAACCTGTTGGATCAGGACACCATCCTCCCATCGCAAGTCTCCACAAGGTAAAACCTGTTGGGTCAGGACACCGTCCTCCCACTGCAAGTCTCCACAAGGTAAAACCTGTTTAGTCAGGACACCATCTTCCCACCGCAAGTCTCCACAAGGTAAAACCTGTTGGAGCAGGACACAGTCTTCCCACCACAAGTCTCCACAAGGTAAAACCTGTTGGGTAAGGACACCATCTTCCATCTGCAAGACTCCACAAGGTAAAATCAGTTAGGACAGGACACCGTCCTCCTACCGCAAGTCTCTACAAGGTAAACCTTGTTGGATCAAAACACTGTCTTCCTGTCACGCTGAAGCTCTGCAAGTAAATGCAAACTCCACTAGGTGGCAGCAGAGTGGTGAGATGACTGAAATCCTGTTGAGAGCTGACCAGCAGAACCGCAGTGAGGCTACCACCAGCTGGCAGCAGAATAGTCAAACAAGCCGGGTAGAACCCAGAGAGTAGCGTAGTACCAAGGGGAAAGTCACACACAGAGTCAGAGAAAAGCCAAGAGGTCAGTGCCAGTCCGAAGCAAAGGTATCCAAAGGGAAAGACAGAGTCAGGACAGAGTCAAAGCCAAGTCGAGTACCATGAAATCCAGACAACACAGAGTTGGGGTGGGAAGAGAGGAATGAACACACATGGGCAAGGTCAGCTAAGCGCAGCTGGACAAATCAGTGTTTTGTCAGAGTCAGCTACTTACACCGTAGGCAGGAAGTATAACTGACTCTGTCTGCAGGATGCAGCACAGAGAAAAAGCAGACCTGAAAGCAAAACGAGGCAGAAAGTTAACCCTTGACATGACCAGACCAGGGAAAGGAGAGACAAAACCCAAAACGCGCTATGGATCATGACAGTACCCTCCTCACAAGGGGGGGCAACCGGACCCCCAGGTTTCCCAGGATAACTTGCATGAAAAGCCCGAACCAACCAATCAGCATGGACTGATTGCGCCAGAACCCAAGATCGATCCTCAGGACCGTAACTGTTGTGAATTCTGCTTTTGGGCTCCCTCCGGTGGTTGTAGGTGGTAATGCAGTTGCCCCTGAGTTGCAGTCCTGGTCAGGTGTATCTGCTGATTGCAGTTCTGACTGGGGTATTTAGGCATGCAGGATTCATTAGTCCTTGCCAGTTGTCAATTATTGTTGGGAGGTGTAGGACCTCTGCCTGGTTCCTCCTGCCTTTCTGCCAAATCAGCAAAGATAAGTGTCTGTTGTTTTTTTTTCCTGTGGCACACATTTTGTGTGCTTCACAATTCAGTGCTATTCTTTGTGTTATCTTGTCCAGCTTAGATTGTGTCAGTATTTTCTCAGTCTTGTTGGATTCTCTGGAGTGGCAGATATACATTCCATGTCTTTAGTTAGATTGTGGAACTTTTTGTATTATCTGCTGTGGATATTTTTGGAAGGGTTTTAATACTGACCGCCTAGTAATCTGTCCTATCCTTTCCTATTTAGCTAGAGTGGCCTCTTTTGCTAAATCCTGTTTTCTACCTGCGTGTGTCTATACTTCTCTTACTCACAGTCATTATTCGTGGGGGGCTGCCTATTCTTTGGGGGTCTGCTCTGAGGCAAGGTAGCATTCCTATTTCCATCTATAGGGGTATTTAGTCCTCCGGCTGTGTCGAGGTGTCTAGGGTATGTTAGGCACACCCCATGGCTACTTCCAGTTGCGGTGTTAGTTCAGGATTTGCGGTCAGTACAGGTTCCACAGACTCCAGAGAAAGTTTCATGCGGCTCCAAGGTCACCAGATCATAACAGTACAACTGGCCCGTAATGAGTTAAATGCATCTCAGAAGAAGGGAAGAAAGGTGTTGAGCCATTTTTTTTTCTGCAGTCTGTTTTGTCTTTTTTTCCTTCTTTATTTATGGGTGGCTGAGGAGTCTTGTGCCAGCATGGATGTTCAGGAATTAGCTTCTCGTGTAGACCAGCTTGCTGCTAGGGTACAGGGTATTTCTGATTATATTGTTCAGACTCCTGCTTTAGAGCCGAAGATTCCTACTCCTGATTTGTTTTTTGGTGATAGGTCCAAATTTTGGGGTTTTAAAAATAGTTGTAAACTGTTTTTTGCTCTGAGACCGCGATCCTCCGGTGATTCCATTCAGCAGGTTAAAATTGTCATCTCCCTGCTGCGTGGCGATCCACAGGATTGGGCATTTTCTCTGGAATCTGGGAATCCGGCCTTGCTTAATGTAGATTCCTTTTTTCAGGCTTTAGGATTATTATATGATGAACCAAATTCTGTGGATTAAGCGGAGAAAACCTTGTTTGCCCTGTCTCAGGGTCAAGAGGCGGCAGAATTGTTTTGTCAGAAATTTAGAAAATGGTCTGTGTTGACTAAATGGAATGATGATGCTTTGGCGGCAATTTTCAGAAAGGGTCTTTCTGAATCCGTTAAAGATGTTATGGTGGGGTTTCCCACGCCTTCCGGTTTGAGTGATTCTATGTCTCTGGCCATTCAGATTGATCGGCGCTTGCGGGAGCGTAGAACTGTGCGTGCTGTGGCGTCATCCTCGGAGCCAATTCCTGAGCCAATGCAGTGTGATAGGATTCTGTCTAGGACAGAACGACAAGGATTCAGACGTCAGAATAGGTTGTGTTATTATTGTGGCGACGCTTCTCATGTCATTTCAGTCTGCCCTAAGCGGACAAAAAGGAACGCTAGTTCATTTACTATCAGCACTGTACAACCTAAATTTCTGTTATCGGTGTCCTTGATCTGCTCATTGTCATCATTTTCTGTCATGGCGTTTGTGGATTCAGGCGCCGCCTTGAACTTAATGGATTTTGAGTTTGCCAGGCGTTGTGGTTTTTCCTTTGCAGACTTTGCAGAACCCTATTCCTTTAAGGGGGATTGATGCTTCACCTTTGGCTAAAAATAAGCCCCAGTTTTGGACACAGGTGACCATGCACATGGCGCCAGCCCATCAGGAAGATTGTCGATTTCTGGTGTTGCATAATTTGCATGATGTTATCATGCTGGGTTTCCCGTGGTTGCAGGTACATAATCCTGTGTTGGATTGGAAATCTGTCTGTGACTAGTTGGGGTTGTCAGGGGGTTCATAATGATGTTCCTTTGATGTCAATCTCCTCTTCTTCCTCTTCTGAAATTCCAGAGTTTTTGTCTGATTTTCAGGATGTATTCGATGAGCCCAAGTCCAGTTCCCTTCCACCGCACAGGGACTGTCTGTGATTGTGCGATTGACTTGATTCCAGCAGTAAGTTTCCTAAGGGCCGACTTTTCAACCTGTCTGTGCCTGAACATACCGCCATGCGGAGTTATGTTAAGGAGTCTTTGGAGAATGGGCATATTCGGCCATCTTCTTCACCGTTGGGAGCAGGTTTTTTTTTTGTTGCTAAGAAGGATGGCTCCTTGAGACCTTGTATTGATTATCGCCTCTTGAATAAGATCATGGTCAAGTTTCAATACCCTTTACCTTTGCTTTCCGATTTGTTTGCTAGGATTAAGGGGGCTAGTTGGTTTACGAAGATTGACCTTCGGGGGGCATATAATCTTGTTCGTATTAAACAGGGTGATGAATGGAAAACTGCGTTTAATACGCCCGAAGGCCATTTTGAATACCTTGTGATGCCATTCGGGCTCACTAACGCTCCATCTGTTTTTCAATCCTTCATGCATGATATCTTCCGGACTTATATTGATAAATTCTTGATTGTATATTTGGACGATATTTTGATTTTTTCCGATGATTGGAAGTCTCATGTGGAACAGGTCAGGATGGTATTTCAGATCCTTCGTGACAATGCTTTGTTTGTGAAGGGGTCTAAGTGTCTCTTTGGGGTGCAGAAGGTTTCTTTTTTGGGCTTTATTTTTTCTCCCTCATCTATGGAGATGGATCCGGTTAAGGTTCAGGCCATTCATGATTGGATTCAACCCACATCCGTGAAGAGCCTTCAGAAATTTTTGGGTTTTGCAAATTTTTATCGCCGTTTCATTGCTAACTTCTCCAGCGTGGTTAAACCCTTGACTGATTTGACGAAAAAGGGCGCTGATGTGGCGAATTGGTCCTCTGCGGCTGTCTCTGCCTTTCAGGAGCTTAAACGCCGATTTACTTCTGCTCCGGTGTTGCGCCAACCAGATGTTTCTCATCCATTTCAGGTTGAGATTGATGCTTCTGAGATTGGGGAAGGGGCTGTTTTGTCTCAGAGGGATTCTGTTGGTTCTTTGATGAAACCGTGTGCCTTCTTCTCCCGCAAGTTTTCACCTGCTGAACGCAATTATGATGTCGGCAATCGGGAGTTGTTGGCTATGAAGTGGGCGTTTGAGGAGTGGCGACATTGGCTTGAGGGAGCTAAGCACCGTATTATGGTCCTGACCGATCATAAGAATTTGATTTACCTCGAGTCTGCCAAACGGCTGAGTCCTAGACAGGCTCGATGGTCCTTGTTTTTTTCCCGTTTTGATTTCGTGGTTTCGTATCTTCCGGGTTCTAAGAATATTAAGGCTCATGCCCTTTCTAGGAGTTTTTTGCCTGATTCTCCTGAGGTCCTTGAACCGGTCGGCATTCTGAAAGAAGGGGTGGTCCTTTCTGCCATTTCCCCTGATTTACGGCGGGTTCTTCAGGAATTTCAGGCTGATAGACCTGACCGCTGTCCTGTGGAGAAATTGTTTGCTCCTGACAGATGGACTAGTAGAGTGATTTCTGAGGTTCACTGTTCTGTGTTGGCTGGTCATCCTGGTATTTTTGGTACCAGAGATTTGGTTGGTAGGTCCTTTTGGTGGCCTTCGTTGTCACGTGATGTGCGTTCTTTTGTGCAGTCCTGTGGGACTTGTGCGCGGGCCAAACCTTGTTGTTCCCGTGCTAGTGGGTTACTTTTGCCATTGCCGGTCCCTTAGAGGCCATGGACGCATATTTCTATGGATTTTATTTCTGATCTTCCGGTTTCCCAGAGGATGTCGGTTATCTGGGTTGTTTGTGACCGGTTTTTTAAGATGGTTCATTTGGTGCCTTTGCCTAAATTGCCTTCCTCTTCAGAGTTGGTTCCGTTTTTTTTTCAGCATGTGGTTTGTTTGCCTTTTTTTTTTTAATTTTGGTTTTCATCCTCGTTTTTCTTCTGGGCAGGTTGAGCCTTCTGACTGTCCTGGTGTGGATTCTGTGGTTGACAGGTTGCAGCAGATTTGGGCTCATGTGGTGGACAATTTGATGTTGTCTCAGGAGGAGGCTCAACGTTTTGCTAACCACCGTCGGTGTGTTGGGTCCCGGCTTCGGGTTGGGGATTTGGTTTGGTTGTCTTCCCGTCATGTTCCTATGAAGGTCTCTTCCGCTAAGTTTAAGCCTCGGTTTATTGATCCTTATAGGATTTCTGAGATTATTAATCCGGTGTCTTTTCGATTGGCGCTTCCGGCCTCTTTTGCTATCCATAATGTCTTCCATAGATCTTTATTGCGGAAATATGTGGTGCCCGTTGTTCCCTCTGTTGATCCTCCGGCCCCTGTTTTGGTTGATGGGGAGTTGGAGTATGTGGTTGAGAAGATTTTGGATTCTCGTTTTTCGAGGCGGAGGCTTCAGTACCTTGTCAAATGGAAGGGTTATGGCCAGGAGGATAATTCTTGGGTTTTTGCTTCTGATGTCCATGCTGCTGATTTGGTTCATGCTTTCCATCTGGCTCGTCCTGATCGGCCTGGGGGCTCTGGTGAGGGTTCGGTGACCCCTCCTCAAGGGGGGGGTACTGTTGTGAATTCTGCTTTTGGGCTCCCTCCGGTGGTTGTAGGTGGTAATGCAGTTGCCCCTGAGTTGCAGTCCTGGTCAGGTGTATCTGCTGATTGCAGTTCTGACTGGGGTATTTAGGCGTGCAGGATTCATTAGTCCTTGCCAGTTGTCAATTGTTGTTGGGAGGTGTAGGACCTCTGCCTGGTTCCTCCTGCCTTTCTGCCAAATCAGCAAAGATAAGTGTCTGTTGTTTTTTTTCCCTGTGGCACACATTTTGTGTGCTTCACAATTCAGTGCTATTCTTTGTGTTTTCTTGTCCAGCTTAGATTGTGTCAGTATTTTCTCAGTCTTGTTGGATTCTCTGGAGTGGCAGATATACATTCCATGTCTTTAGTTAGATTGTGGAACTTTTTGTATTATCTGCTGTGGATATTTTTGGAAGGGTTTTAATACTGACCGCCTAGTAATCTGTCCTATCCTTTCCTATTTAGCTAGAGTGGCCTCTTTTGCTAAATCCTGTTTTCTACCTGCGTGTGTCTATTCTTCTCCTACTCACAGTCATTATTCGTGGGGGGCTGCCTATCCTTTGGGGGTCTGCTCTGAGGCAAGGTAGCATTCCTATTTCCATCTATAGGGGTATTTAGTCCTCCGGCTGTGTCGAGGTGTCTAGGGTATGTTAGGCACACCCCACGGCTACTTCTAGTAGCGGTGTTAGTTCAGGATTTGCGGTCAGTACAGGTTCCACCGACTCCAGAGAAAGTTTCATGCGGCTCCAAGGTCACCAGATCATAACACGTAACCCCTCCAGTGTACCGAGTACTGAAGCGAACTGCGAACCATCCGAAAATCAACAATTCATTCAACTTCATAATAAGTTTGTCCATCCACAGAGACAGGAGGGAGGCAGAGGGGGTTGAGACCCAGCAGAGGAAGGTACAAATGACTTTGGACTAGTGAAACACATTGGGGATCTGAAGCGACTGAGGTAAGCGTAAACGAAAGGCAATTGGATTGACAACCTCAGTGATCCTGTAAGGACCATTAAACTTGGGACCCAGCTTAACAGAAGGAAGTTTCAGATGTATGTTCTTGATGGGTAACCAAAATGTATCTCTTACAAGAAATTTAGGTCCTACAGATCATCGCTTATCAGCAAAGTGTTTCTGTTTGCCATGAACTGCCCCAATGTTCTTCCAGACCTCCCTCTAAACCCCCCCCCCATCCATTGGACCACCGCCCTCCAAAATTTGGACACAAATTGCACCTCCTCTGTCAGACACCACATTCAGAGGCACGCCATGCAACCGCACAACATGCTCAATAAACAACTTAGATAGTGTTTCAACGTTAGGTAGTCCTACCAAAGGTACAAGGTGTGCCTGTTTGCTAAACCTGTCAACCACTACCCAGACCATAGTTTTGCCATTGGAAGGAGGGAGATCGGTGATAACATCCATGGACAAATGAGTCTAAGGTCTATTTGGAATTGGCAATGGCACCAATTCTCCGGCCGGTTATGGGAGACTTTAGCACGGGCACACGTATCACAAGCAGACACAAACACGTCAATGTCAGAAGCCAAGGAAGGCCACCAAAACAGTCTAGAAATAGCTGTCCGGTTAGCCGTGACTCCAAAGTGTCCACTGAGAGCAGATTCGTGGAATTCCCAGAGAACCCTCAACCAATACTGAAGTGGGACGAAGAGCTTGTTATCAGGCAATAACGGAGGGGCAAGAGACTGAGCCTTACGAATTTCAAGTTTCAATTCGGAAGATACCCCAGCCACGACTTCCCCATGCTGAAGAATGGAGGACGGATGTTTGGAGGGAGATATCAAATCCAAGCTGCGGGATAAAGCATCGGCCTTAACATTCTTGGACCCAGGCCGAAAGGTGATAGAAAAATGAAAATGAGGAAAAAAAAGCGACCACCTTGCCTGTCTAGGAGTCAAACATTTGGCAGACTCAATGTAAGACAGGTTCTTGTGGTCCGTGATCACCGTGATCCAATGAACAGCCCCCTCCAAAAAAATGCCTCCATTCTTCAAAAGCCAACTTTATGGCTAACAACTCCCGATTCCCAACATCGTAATTTCTCTCGGCTGGAGAAAATTTATTGGAGAAAAAGACACAAGGCCTTAAGTTAGTCAAAGTAACGGGTCCCTGAGAGAGCACCGCCCCCACCCCCACTTCAGATGCATCCACCTCTACAATGAATGGTTCAGACAGATAGGGTTGATCAACACAAAAGAAGACATAAAATATTTTTTCAATATTATATATACTAGATTCCTTGATAGGACGTTGATCCAGGGAACTAGTCTGATTGCCGTATGTGGAGTCGGGAAGGAATTTTTTCCCCAATGTGGAGCTTACTCTTTGCCACATGAGGTTTTTTTGCCTTCCTCTGGATCAACATGTTAGGGCATGTTAGGTTAGGCTATGGGTTGAACTAGATGGACTTAAAGTCTTCCTTCAACCTTAATAACTATGTTACTATGTAATGTAGAAAAGGTTTTCACTACCAAGGACGACCAGTATTTAAGATCAGCCCCCTAATGAGTGAGATCAGTGAGAGGCTTCACCACCTGAGAAAACCCCTTAATAAATTTGCAATAGTAATTGGGAAAACCCAAAAAATGCTGAAGACCCTTGAGGTCTCTGGGTTGTACCCAATCAACAATGGTCTGTATCTTTCCAGGGTCCATACGAAATCCCTTGGCAGAAAGGATGAACCCCAGAAAGGACAGCTCTTGGACACAAAATTAACACTTCTCAGCAGTAGCATAGCTACCGGGGTGGCAGAGGGGTCGGTCGCCCAGGGCCCCACACAGTGAGAGGGCCCACCCAGAGCTACGTTACTGTAACTGCATGTGCGCGCAGTGGGCCCCCCGCCCATCATCGCAAGGTTAGCTGTATAGGCATTTAGCTGATACAGCTCACCGCATTGATGAGAGAAGGAGCATTGCGCTCCCTCACCCATCATCCCACTGTCAGCATCTGACGTTGCCGACACTGACAGCGGGCACGATGACATCATGCCTACTGTCATAAGATGAGCGGAGCACCGGGGGAACTAGGAGGAATAGAGGTGAGTACTTATTTATTGTTTTTTATGAGGGCTGCTTTATACTACAGGGTCTGCCTATAGGGGTGCTGTTTTATACTACAGGGTCTGCCTATGGGGGAACTGTCTTATACTACAGGGTCTGCCTATAGGGTACAAAGTGGATCCATGAAGAGAGGAACAAAGGAAAAAAAAATCTGTCAATAGTCAGTTATAATGCAGGTAAATGCAAACTCCACTAGGTGGCAGCAGAGTGGAACGAGGACTGAAATCCTGTTCAGAGCTGACCAGCAGAACTGCAGTGAGGTAACACCAGGTGGCAGCAGAATAGTCATACAAGCTGGGTAGATATCAGAGAGTAGTGTAGTACCAAGCGGAAAATGACACACGAAGTCAGAGGAAAGCCAAGAGGTCAGTGCCAGTCCGAAGCAGAAGTATCCAAGGGGAAAGACAAAGTCAGGTCAAAGTCAAAGCTGAGTCAAGTACTGGGAAATCCAGACATGAAGGGACAACACAGAGTCGGGGCAGGAAAAGAGAAATGAACACACATGGGCAAGGTCAGCTAAACACAGCAGGACAAATCAGGGTCAGAGTCAGCTCCTCACGCCATAGGTAGGAAGTATAACTGACACTGCCTGCAGGATGTAGCACAGAGAAATAGCAGACCTGAAACCAAAACGAGGCAGAAAGTTAACCCCTGAAATGACCAGACCAGGGAAAGGAGAGACAAAACCCAAAACCCGGCCTGGATCATGACACTTCCCACCACAAGTTTCCACAAGGTAAAACCTGCTGGGTCAGAATACTGTCCTCCCACTGCAAGTTTCCACAAGGTAAAGCCTGTTAAGTAAGGACACCGTCACACCTATGGTTGGGATTTAGACTCCGTCGCTTTCCATGAATCACTATCACCAGCAGTGCTGTCAATTTGAGTCATCAAGGACAATATAATGGACATATACGGCCCTGTCCACAAGTGTAGTGGTGATGAACTATTGGTATGTGACTGTACTTAGATATCCTGATAGTTACTTGATTAGCACATCTGTTCATTACAGGGAATAAGTGGATGACTGTGAGTTGATTCCACGCACACAGCAGTGTAAATGTTACGGAACTGCAACACAGAACTAGGATAGAAGGGGGAAACTGACCCTGCACTGAGACTAGGCTGATACCCTACGATGGAGTGGGCGACCCATTCCTTGCGAATAGACCCACCGACGATCCTAGGATAATCTCAGCGAAGACCTACAGATAGGGAGAAGGAGGTCCCTGAAAGATCTAAGGACTGGGTATAAAAAACAGGTCACCTCCTAATATTAAATACAGAGATGGCTGCAGAAACCAAATGAAAACAGAAACTAAAGATAGCAGAACCAGAGATACCAGAACTGCACAAAAACAAATCCAGAAAGCTAACAAAGCACCTAGCCAGAACTCTAGTGGATTAACACTGTTGTCCAGCAAGGAATGGGAGGCAGGTGCTGGGTAATAGAGGGTGATACAATCACCTGACCTAAGGCAACCCAGCACAAGGGGAAAAAGACCAGCAGCCAGAAAACCACAACAAGATTGCGGATGGTCAAAAAAACAGATTCTAACAGTAAAGAGACACTGCGAGCAGATATACCCCACTGTCATGTCACTGACCTACAGGAATAGTGGACTCCCGTGTGCTGATCTGATGCACGCGGAATTCAGTAGAGGTGTTATTGAGCACATATACCCCTGCTGGTTGTATATCACCTGCTATTGCATGGCGAATAAGCCTCCTTACCTTGACAAGCCAGAGCTGGTGTGTCACCCTCCATAAGGAGAAACGTTGCCCCTTAGACCCCAGTCCAGAACCTCTCATCTAGCCAAATTTGTTCTCATGCTTCGCACTGACGAGGGCCAACAGCCCGAAACACCGTGTCTGTGAATTGAGATACTGATTTGGCTTTTATCCTAAGTCATATTGTACGACTCGTTAAAGGGTTTATTGTGACTTGCAGGATCGCTACTTCCAACAGGTGGCGCTATAGAGTTTAAGTCCTCTTTTACTATGAAGAGGCAATTTGCATATTATATTTCCCAGAGGAGCATTGCACAGCGAATAAGCCTCCTTACCTTGACAAGCCACAGCTGGTTTGTCACTCTCCATAAGGAGAAACATTGCCCCTTAGACCCAAGTCCAGAGCCTCTCATCTAGCCAAATCAGTTCTCGTGCTTCGCACTGACGAGGGCCAACAGTCCGAAACACCGTGTCTGTGAATTGAGATACTGATTTGGCTTTTATCCTAAGTCATATTGCACGACTCGTTAACCCCTTCACCTCCGGAGCTTTTTCCGTTTTTTCGTTTTAGTTTTTCGCTCCCCTCATTCCCAGAGCCATAACTTTTTTATTTTTCCATCAATATGGCCATGTGAGGGCTTATTTTTTGCGGGACCAGATGTACTTTTGAATGATACCATTGGTTTTACCATGCCGTGTAACAGAAAACTGGAAAAAAATTCCAAGTGTGATGAAATTGCAAAAAAAAGTGCAATCTCACACTTGTTTTTTGTTTGGCTTTTATGCTAGGTTCACTAAATGCTAAAACTGACCTGCCATTATGATTTTCCAGGTCATTACGAGTTCATAGACACCTAACATGTCTAGGTTATTTTTTATCTAAGTGGTGAAAAAAATTCCAAAGTTTGCAAAAAAAAAAAAAAAAAAAATTGCGTGATTTTCCGATACCCGTAGCGTCTTCAATTTTCATGATCTGGGGTCAGGTGAGGGCTTATTTTTTGCGTGCCAAGCTGGGGTTTTTAATGATACCATTTTGGTGTAGATACGTTCTTTTGATCGCCCATTATTGCATTTTAATGCAATGTCGCGGCGACCAAAAAAACGTAATTTTGGCGTTTTGATTTTTTTTCTTGCTACGCCTTTTAGCGGTCAGGTTAATCCTTTGTTTTTATTGATAAATCGGGCGATTCTGAACGCGGCGATACCAGATATGTGTAGGTTTGATTTTTTTTAATTGTTTTATTTTGATTGGGGCGAAAGGGGGGTGATTTGAACTTTTATATATTTTTTATTTTTTTTATATTTTTAAAACACTTTTTTTTAAATTTTGGAATGCTTCAATAGCCTCCATAGGAGGCTAGCATGCACAACTCGATCGGCTCTGCTACATAGAGGTGAAGTACAGATCACCTCTATGTAGCAGAAATGCAGGTGTACTTTGAACGCCGACCACAGGGTGGCGCTCAAAGCAATCGGCCATCAACAACCATAGAGGTCTCAAGGAGACCTCTGGTTGTTATGGCAATACACCGCTGACCCCCGATCATGTGACGGGGGGCAGTGGTGCGAGGACTTCCGGCAGCGCGGCTGGGAGCGCTAGTTAAATGCCGCTGTCAGCGCTTGACGGCGGCATTTAACTAGTTAATGGGCGCAGGTGGATCGCGATTACACTCGCGCTCATTGCGCGCACATGTCAGCTGTACAAAACAGCTGACATGTCGCGGCTTTGAGGTGGGCTCACCGCCGGAGCCCACCTCAAAGCAGGGGATCTGCCAGCTGACGTACTATTCCGTCAGCTGGCAGAAAGGGGTGAAAGGGTTGATTGTGACTTGTAGGATCGCTACTTCCAACAGGTGGTGCTATAGAGTTTAAGTTCTCTTTTTCTCACAAGAGGCAATTTGCATATTTAATTTCCCAGATGAGCATTGCACGGCGAATAAGCCTCCTTACCTTGACAAGCCACAGCTGGTTTGTCACTCTCCATAAGGAGAAGCATTGCCCCTTAGACCCCAGTCCAGAGCCTCTCACCTAGCCAAATTAGTTCTCATGCTTCGCACTAACGAGGGCCAACAGCCCGAAACACCGTGTCTGCGAACTGAAATACTAATTTGGCTTTTATCCTAAGTCATATTGCACGACTCTTTAAAGGGTTGATTGTGACTTGTAGGATCGCTACTTCCAACAGGTATCGCTATAGAGTTTAAGTCCTTTTTCTCTCTGAAGAGGGCATTTGCATATCGCCTGCTTCTAATTGTTTTTAGTGGGGATTACTACTAAACAAAAAAACACCAGAACACAGGCAGAGATGCTTACCTGTTCAGGGCCTCCAACAATTGCACTAACCAGGGTGCACCAGGCCCAAGTATAGATAGCAAATACACAGGGGCAAATAATACTAATGCAGCCAACCTACAATCAGGAATTGGCCGCTTGGAGCACCCGTGCAACAAATAGTCTGTATGTGGCATGTTCACATACCACATAGGATTACTACTAAACCTCAAACCTGATTTTGAATCCATATTATATGCAAATTGGCACCTCTTGAATTTACATATAGGAAAATATATCCACCTGCATTGGAACTCTAGTTATATGTGTGCTCTGAAGCCCAACATTCCCAATATATATGCACGCCTAATGTTATTCCTGTATGAGGCCACTATAAGGCTGCTAACCTCCTCTGTGCACACTGTCACTGCATGGTGAGTGGTGTCTGCACATATTTTCTCCCCCAAGACCTGTATTCAGCATTCCAGTTTGTCTTTTTATCACATCTCTATCTTTAAACATCGAAAACCTCAATCAATAATATAATCTAATTCAAGACTGGGGACATATGGATCGACCGGACAGAAAGGATCCAGAAGGTCCAGCAGTTTTTGGGGGTTAATCCAAAACATGACCCACCACGTGTGCACCTCACACTAATTAAAAATATTAAGAAACCACTTAAAACATTAGAACAGTTGCTGTTAAAAGAAATGTGAGACCTGTGGGAGGTTGCTACATTGAAAGATACTTAGGCACAGATATTATACCTAAAGGCCTCACAGTGCACAAAACACTCTCCGGTGACATTGGGGACCCCGATATACTACGCGAGTGGGATCAGATGTTTAATGAGTTCTCTAGACAAACTGGACAAAAGGAAAAGAAACTTATGCACAGTAACAATGGAATATCACAATTGTTTGAAGAAATTAAGCCCCTTAAAACCACCCTAATATAATTAGTTTATCCCCAAATATTGTTACTAGAATTAAGGAAAAGATTATTGAAGGAAAACATTGGAAATTTGGTAGGGATCTAGTGCCTGGATTCCCTAATTGGCCAGTAGAGATGGGCAAACCTGAACAGTACTGTTCGGGTACGGACACCAAACATAGACTTCACCAGGAAGTTCGGCTGCCCAAATATCGGGTGTTTATCACGCTGTCATGTGCATGGCAGCGCAGCAAACACCGCTTCTGATCGGCGGTGAAATCATCCCCACCGGTTAGAAAGCTGCGGTTCCCACTCTGTCAAAGGACAGCATGAGCGCTGAGCTGTGATCGGAGGTGTAAAGTCACTGGTATCATCTGATGGGACTACTGATCTCGTCATCCGACACCTGCTGCCGCTAATAACAGTGAGAGCAGAAGCGACGGATGGGAGTATTCATCAGCCGCTCCTGCTCTGTAAATAAATAATTTTTTAAAAAATAGCTTGGGTTCCCCTGTATTTTTGCTAACCAGCCAGGCAAAACTCACAGCTGGGGCTCCAACCCTCAGCTGTCAGCTTCAGCAAGGCTAGTTATCAAGAATAGAGGGGTCCCCACGCCGTATTTTTTAATTATTTAAATAAGGGGGCTGATATTCTCAGATTGGTAAGGGGTCATGGATATTGCCCCCCCCCCAGCCTAAAAAAGGCACATCTATTAGATTCGCCAATTCTGGCATTTTGCCCGACTCTTCCCACTTGCCCTTTAGCGGTGGCAAGTGGGGTTAATATTTGTGGGGTTGATGTCACCTTTGTATTGTGAGGTGACATCAATCCCACGGCTTAGTAATGGAGAGGCGTCTATAAGACACCTATCAATTACTAATCCTATAGTTATATGGCAAATAAACACACAGCCAGAATAAAGTCCTTTAATTGAAAGACAGACACATACTCCTTAAATAATCTTAATTAAACCATACTTATGACCTCACATAATCCCACCAAAGCTCACAAACTCCTGTAAGAAAACTAAAATAAAAAAACAACAATATACCATACCTGTCTGTCGTTCTGTCCCACACCGTAATCCATGTCTTGGGGATTGTAAAATATCAATATAACAATAATAAAAAATATAGAGTACATAATGTATATGTAGAGTCTAACAAGCAAGCTGAGACTCTGGTTAGTGGGTGACTGAGTTATTCTGAGGACATTGCTAGATACATCTGTTCTGTCAGAACTATATGGCTTTTGTCAGAACTGTCAATATGTAGCTACTAGATGTTTCCAGCCAGCTAACGCTCGGCATGCTCATTGCTATCTAATTAACGCTGCTGGTGATTAAACTAAAGTAAATAAAGGCAACATTCAATAGCGCTTACGCAGGTGGGAAATTAACTTAAAATGAAGTTAATAACAATAGTGTGGTGATGTGTTGGGACGGGATTATGTGTGGTAATGGGGTGGGAGGGCGGGATTATGTGTGGTAATGGGGTGGGAGGGTGGGATTATGTGTGGTAATGGGGTGGGAGGGCGGGATTATGTGTGGTAATGGGGTGGGAGGGTGGGATTATGTGTGGTAATGGGGTGGGAGGGCGGGATTATGTGTGGTAATGGGGTGGGAGGGCGGGATTATGTGTGGTAATGGGGTGGGAGGGCGGGATTATGTGTGGTAATGGGGTGGGAGGGCGGGATTATGTGTGGTAATATGGTGGGAGGGTGTGATTATGTGTGGTAATGGGGTGGGAGGGCGGGATTATGTGTGGTAATATTTTATGTGTGGTAATATGGTGGGAGGGCGTGATTATGTGTGGTAATGGGGTGGGGGGCGGTATTATGTGTGGCAATGGGGTGGGGGGCGGTATTTTGTGTGGTGATGTGTTGGGGGCGGGATTATGTGTGGTGATGTGGGGGGGCGGGATTATGTGTGGTCATGGGGAAAGGGCGGAATTATGTGTGGTGATGTGGTGGGGGGCGGGATTATGTGTGGTGATGTGATGGGGGGCAGGATTATGTGTGGTGATGTGGAGGGGGGCAGGATTATGTGTGATGATGTGGTGAGGGGGCGGGATTATGTGTGGTAATGTGGTGGGGGGGCGGGATTATGTGTGGTAATGGGTTGGGGGTGTGATTATGTGTGGTGATGTGGTGGGGGGCGGGATTACGTGTGGTAATGTGGTGGGGGCGGGATTATATGTGGTAATGTGGTGGGGGTGGGATTATGTGTGGTAATGTGATGGGGGCAGGGTTATCTGTGGTAATGTGGTGGGGGGCGGGATTATGTGTGGTAATGTGGTGGGGGAGCGGGATTATGTGTGGTAATGTGGTGGGGGGCGGGATTATGTGTGGTAATGGGTTGGGGGGCGTGATTATGTGTGGTGATGTGTTGGGGGGCGGGATTATGTGTGGTGATGTGGTGGGGGGCGGGATTATGTGTGGTAATGTGGTGGGGGGGCGGGATTATGTGTGGTAATGGGGTGGGAGGGCGGGATTATGTGTGGTAATGGGGTGGGAGGGCGGGATTATGTGTGGTAATGGGGTGGGAGGGCGGGATTATGTGTGGTAATGGGGTGGGAGGGCGGGATTATGTGTGGTAATATGGTGGGAGGGTGTGATTATGTGTGGTAATGGGGTGGGAGGGCGGGATTATGTGTGGTAATATTTTATGTGTGGTAATATGGTGGGAGGGCGTGATTATGTGTGGTAATGGGGTGGGGGGCGGTATTATGTGTGGCAATGGGGTGGGGGGCGGTATTTTGTGTGGTGATGTGTTGGGGGCGGGATTATGTGTGGTGATGTGGGGGGGCGGGATTATGTGTGGTCATGGGGAAAGGGCGGAATTATGTGTGGTGATGTGGTGGGGGGCGGGATTATGTGTGGTGATGTGATGGGGGGCAGGATTATGTGTGGTGATGTGGAGGGGGGCAGGATTATGTGTGATGATGTGGTGAGGGGGCGGGATTATGTGTGGTAATGTGGTGGGGGGGCGGGATTATGTGTGGTAATGGGTTGGGGGTGTGATTATGTGTGGTGATGTGGTGGGGGGCGGGATTACGTGTGGTAATGTGGTGGGGGCGGGATTATATGTGGTAATGTGGTGGGGGTGGGATTATGTGTGGTAATGTGATGGGGGCAGGGTTATCTGTGGTAATGTGGTGGGGGGCGGGATTATGTGTGGTAATGTGGTGGGGGAGCGGGATTATGTGTGGTAATGTGGTGGGGGGCGGGATTATGTGTGGTAATGGGTTGGGGGGCGGGATTATGTGTGGTGATGTGTTGGGGGGCGGGATTATGTGTGGTGATGTGGTGGGGGGCGGGATTATGTGTGGTAATGTGGTGGGGGGGCGGGATTATGTGTGGTGATGTGGTGGGGGGTGGGATTATGTGTGGTGATGTGGTGGGGTGGCGGGATTATGTGTGGTGATGTGGTGGGGGGGCAGAATTATGTGTGGTAATGGGGTGGGGGGGGGGCGGGATTATGTGTGGTGATCTGTTTGGGGGCGGGATTGTGTGGTGATGTGTTGGGGGGCGGGATTATGTGTGGTGATGTGTTGAAGGGGCGGGATTATGTGCGGTGATGTGGTGGGGGGCGGGATTGTTTGGGGTGATGTGTAGAAGGGGCGGGATTATGTGTGGTGATGTGGTGGGGGGCGGGATTGTGTGTGGTGATGTGTTGAAGGGGCGGGACTGTGTGTGGTGATGTGTTGAAGGGTCGGGATTATGTGTGATGTGGTGGGGGGCGGAATTATGTGTGGTTATGTGGTGGGGGCGGGATTGTGTGTGGTGATGTGATGCGGATTGTGTGGTAATGGGGTGGGGGGCAGGATAATGTGTGGTGATGTGGTGGGGGGCAGAGCTACAGTGCAGGGGGCGGGATTAGCGAGTAATCACGATGCCTCTTATATATATAGATTTGGAGATAGTAAATTGTTCTTTAAAGGTCACAGGCTGTATGCTTAAGCATTTTAAAATGAGGTAATGTACAAATAACTAATGCGCATATTCCGCAAGTTACTAATATGGTAGAAGCTATGAACATAGCAGCAGATCACCAAATGTGGTTATGACATGGGAAAAATAGAAACCAATGTAAGTCTATGGGTCAAAATAGTATCTAAGCTGACCCAACTCCTGTTCAGTCAGATCTCTCATCCCTTTGAGAATCTCCAACCTGGACCACATCAACCTCAAGACCATATGTAAGAACCACTGAATGCTTGTTTCTAACACTTATTTTTGTGTGCTATGAACTTATTTTTCATTTTTGTAATCACTTTTTGAATGAACATTAAGCAAGATTTGCTTTATCCACACAATTCAATATTGCTTTCCTTTCTATCCTCACCGTGCTCTTACTTGAAAAAGTAAGGAACTGTTATTTTTTTCTAACATTATGGCGAGCCTCAGCCAAATCTGATTATTTGTGCTATTTTGTTTGGATTCCATTCCCTTGCATCACATCTCAAGGATCAGACAGAGCCTACAGATGAGTGAGGATTCGTGTCGGAGGTCTGAGGAATCAGTAAAGAAACAGAGGACCATCCATTGATGGTTGGATCAATCCAGGAGACGAAAATATATTGTGGAGTGGCCCCCAAACACAGGGCAGTGGGGTACTCGGTACCGGGTCCCTCGGTCTCGGTTCTGGGGATGTCACGGTGGCCCGACCCGGTCCGTGGCCCTGCTAAGGGGCACCCAATTAAAGGTGTAGGTGAGAGTTTGTCAAGTGTTCGTGACGCCAACTGTGGTGTTCGGTCAGGGTGACCGACGCTGCTAGGGGTTTGCTGGGGTGATGGTGTAACTTCCCACAGGTGAAGTATGTCCCCAGGGCTTCCCTTGATGAGTAGATGGTGATGGTGTAGGTCGCAGTAAATGACGAGGACACAGGGTTGCAGTCTCTTTACCTTTTTACTGAAGGCTTCGGCATCCACAATCCAGAGCACTGCTAACAGGGCTGGCTGAGACCGGCCGTTCCGAAGGCACATCCAGAGTTCCCTTTGCAGGTGGAAATCAGTAGCCTTCCTACTAGCGCCTGTGTGTAGTACCTCCCTGCTGAGCACCACGGGATAGTCCTCACAACTGTCGTGTATGTTTCTGTTCTCTCTCTCCGTCCCCCAGATGGTTTGGATAGGACGCACCCGTATGACGGGGTAGGCCTGGAGTTATTTTATAGGGACCCTAGAGACGCCCCTCTCCCACAACTTGCCTCCGTTGTCTTCGTAGGTGTAAAGGGTGGACAGCCAACTTGGAATTAGCTGCCCCTGCCGCTATCTGGAGTAATGCGTGTAGTCGGTACTCCCTCGGTGTTCCGGCCACCTGCTACGCGCCTCAGAAGGATGTTGCCGATCTTGGGGCACGAATCCTCCTGGTTCTATCTCCTAGTGCTGTGATCTCATTTCTCACTTCTCCACAAAACACTTCGCTTCTTGTCCTTTCTTAGGAAACTGCCACGATGCAGTGCAGGCGCAGCTCCGTAACGATCTATCTGTGCTCGGCCGCTGTCAGGATCCCACACCTGCCAGGTCCTCCCTGGAACTCTCCCAGGCTGCTTTCTGAACTCACTTCCTATCCAACCCCCAGTTTTACCCATGTGTGAGGAGTGGCCTAGTAGATAGGACCTTTTGCTCCCCCTGGTGGCCGGAGTGTGAAGTGTAGTGTGTGACTGTGATACCTGGTCAGGTGAACTCCTTTAGTGCCATCAGACATACCATCACTCCCCCTGGTGGAAGAGCAACGTTACTGCAAAGACCACACTCTGGGGCGCTGCACTTGCATAGGTGAGAAAATGGATTTTATTCATGATTATTCTCAGAAAAGTAATATAGAGTTTAACCCCTTTCCGTCACATGATCGGGGGTCAGCGATGCTTCTATATAGTAACCATAGAGGTCCTTGAGACCTCTATGGTTACTGATCCCCGGTAGCTGTGAGCGCCACCCTGTGGTCGGCGCTCACAGCACACCTGCATTTCTGCTGCATAGCAGCGATCTGATGATCGCTGCTATGTTGCAGAGCCGATCGCGTTGTGCCAGCTTCTAGCCTCCCATGAAGGCTATTGAAGTATGGCAAAAGTAAAAAAAAAGTAAAAAAAAATGTGAATAAAATAAAAAAATATAAAAGTTTAAATCACCACCCTTTCGCCCCATTCAAAATAAAACAATAAAAAAAATCAAACCTACACATATTTAGTATCACCACTTTCAGAATCGCCCGATCTATCAATAAAAAAAAGAATTAACCTGATCGCTAAATGGCGTAGCGAGAACAAAATTTGAAACGCCAGAATTTTGTTTTTTTGGTCGCCGCGACATTGCATTAAAATGCAATAATGGGCGATCAAAAGAACGTATCTGCACAATCATGGTATCATTAAAAACGTCAGCTCGTCACACAAAAAATAAGCCCTCACATGACCCCAGATCACAAAAAATGGAGACGCTACGGGTATCGGAAAATGGCACAATTTTTTCTTCTTTTTTTTTTTTTAGCAAAGTTTGGATTTTTTTTTCACCACTTAGATAAAAAATAACCTAGACATATTTGGTGTCTATGAACTCGTAATGACCTGGAGAATCAAAATGGCTGTTTTAGCATTTAGTGAACCTAGCAAAAAAGCCAAACAAAAAACAAGTTGGAATTGCACTTTTTTTGCAATTTCACCGCACTCGGAATTTTTTTCCCATTTTCCAGTACACAACATGCTAAAACCAATGATGTCGTTCAAAAGTAAAACTCGTTCTGCCAAAAATAAGCCCTCACATGGCCATATTGACAGAAAAATAAAAAAGTTATGGCTCTGGGAAGGATGGGAGCGAAAAACAAGCACGGAAAAACGAAAAATCCCAAGGTCATGAAAGGGTTAAGTTTGTAGCCATACATATTCACAATTATGGTCTAGTTTGTATAGCCAATGTGAAGCAGAGAATCTTGAAATTGATAAGAGGTTTTTCTCAGTAAAAAAGTTACAGAGAAATCTTCAAAATGTCATGCACATGGTCCGAGTGTACAATAATTTAGTCTTTGAGAAAGCTGAAACACAAACACATAAAGCATGTACTATCACACAAGACATTGGTCATACTGACACACAAGGTGACACACAAGAGTCTGACGGGATTACTTTGATTGTCCAAATTGATATTGTCAGAACATATTGAACAATTGGAAGATCAAATTGATACTCAAACAGAATTATTGTCCAAATTGCACCAAGATATAAAAAAGGCTTCTGTTGTTACAAAATCAAACAAACAGGAAGACAATGCTGCCACATCATTTGTACTAGACACACAAGATCCATGACAGAGCAGCACAAAAAAATCCATGACAGAGCAGCACAAATTAATCTGAAAATAAACGATCAGTTAATGAAAATTGTAAAAGACATTCCAAATTACAATGACAAGATGGATGCCTTATATAATGCGGACATTGTTGAATCAAACACGGATAAATTCAATCTTAATGATGAACAAAAAAACAAGATATTCAAAGTATGGTTACTCTCACATATGGAAGAAAAAGATTACAGACCACACCCAGATTAAATGAGGATCATGAATTGACACATAGTCAGGGCCGTATTTAGAGTTTATGCTGCCCTAGGCACTTTTAGTGCTGCCTCCCCCAGTGGTGAGTATGACACTATCGGCACTGACTTTGGCAAAAATCGCTGATGTGAAAGTCGCCTTTTGCAGCAGATCCGGCAGTTTTTCCGCATCTGCCGTGTAGCGGATCACTTACGGCAACACTGCGTTCGGCCTCATTCATTCCCTATGGGACTTGCAGACATGTGCGGCACTTGCAGTTTTGCCGCGATCCGACAAATGCGGTACTTGCAGCAATGGAAAAAACACTGCTGTATCACCGTAAGTGCAAAACCACCATTGCCGCACATGTCCGCAAGTAGCCATCACTACCTGTCCCTGCACCTTGCTAACTCATCCCTATCCATCCCTCCCTGACCTAAAACTACACTATAAAGCTTTAGAAAAACAATTTATGACATATTCCATTGACATATAATGAGGGTTCCAGGCTACGGCGTAGACTGGGACGGGCAGTCTCCGGGTCTCCATTCTCTCTGTGCACACCCTCAGTCCCTGCCTCACTGCCTGTGCTGCACTGTGCACAGACATCCCTCCACTGGACCCCGTAATCACCGCTCGCAGTAGCATACCGGCAGAGGTGTATCTAGGGTTTCTGGCACCAGGGGCAAGAATTCATTTTGGTGCCCCCCCTCCGCCAAGGACATATGCGATTTGCACACTGTCATGTGCCCACGAGCTCCTCTCCCTAATGATCTCAATGTTCAGTGAAAAACTGAGAGAAGCGGGAAGAGAAGCTCGGTGTCACAGGACAATAAGTGTAAAAGTCGCATATGAGTGAAGTGTCCATGTGACGACTACTGGAACCTGCAGAGCTGAATCCTGACATCGCAGCTTCTGAGTTCTCACAGCTAATGCACTGCACACTTTTAGTATTCTCCCTTGCCGGTGGACGGTCATGTCAGCACAAGTATGTGATTTGTATACTTCTGACCACATTCCGACTAGACGTGCCCGGCCTCACTCAGTTCATTTTCAATGACAGAGGCCACACATGTCTAGTTTGCATGTGACCGCATTAATTTAAATCCCCAGTATGAGAGAATTCTGACAGCGTGCAGTGCGCACTGTGAGAATTCAGAAGTCTGCAGTCACAAAGAATGACTGCAGACTCATCACAAACCTAGACATCCCCTTTAATGCTCCTAACATAAATAAAAACATGAGAGTTAGCATCACAAATAACATTTACATCCAGGTACCTTTAAGATGATGTCGCCTCTGGAGCCGTTCTTCTTTTCTTCATCTTGTCCAGATCCCATGATGAGTTTTCTCATCCACAGCAGTCTCTGCAGACTTCCATCTTCTCCGCTGTTTTGCAGAAAGTCTCCACATGACGCCCTTAAAGATACAAGTGTCATTATAATGCTCCTGAATAAAAAATTGCCCCTCACTATATTGTCTGCACAAAATATGACCCCCACACTGTCCCTCTTATGGTACATGCTCTTTACACTGACCTCTGCTTTCTATACCAACCCCCTCTTCACACTGTCCTCTTGCACTGTGTCCCCCCTATAGGGCCCAGTATTTATACTCCATATTTATACTCCATCCTCCCACCCTGTGTGCATGGCTTCCCCATCTTCCCACCCTGCGTGCATGACTCCCCCATATTCCCACCCTGCATGCATGGCTCCCCCATCTTCCCACCCTGCGAGCATGGCTCCCCCATCCTCCCACCCTGCATGCACGGCTCCCCCATCCTCTCATCCTGCGTGCATGGCTCCTCTATCCTCTCACCCTGCGTGCATGGCTCCTCTATCCTCTCACCCTGCGTGCATGGCTCCTCTATCCTCTCATTCTGCGTGCATGGCTCCCCCATCCTTCTCCCCCTGCGTGCATGGCTCCCCCATCCTTCTCCCCTGCATGCATGGCTCCCCCATCCTTCTCCCCTGCGTGCATGGCTCCCCCATCCTTCTCCCCTGCGTGCATGGCTCCCCCATCCTTCTCCCCTGAGTGGAAGGCTCCCCCATCCTTCTCCCCTGCGTGCATGGCTCCCCCATCCTTCTCCCCTGCATGCATGGCTCCTCTATCCTCTCATCCTGCATGCATGGCTCCCCCATCCTTCTCCCCTGCGTGCATGGCTCCCCCATCCTTCTCCCCTGCGTGCATGGCTCCCCCATCCTTCTCCCCTGCGTGGAAGGCTCTCCCATCTTTCTCCCCTGCGTGCATGGCTCCCCCATCCTTCTTCTCTGTCATACTCACCTCTCACCGCACGGCGCAGAACTTCCCGGCATCTCTGCAGCGTTTTCCTTCCTGTATGAGCGGTCATGTGGTAGCGCTCATTAAGGTGATGAATATGCGCATATTCATCACCTTAATGAGCAGTACCATGTGACCGCTGAAGACAGGACGCGCTGCCGGCGCTGAGACGCAGTTGCATCCACCGCTGGAGGAAGGTGAGTATTACGTCTTCAGGGAGGGGGGCGTCAAGTAGGGAGGGAGAGAGGGTGGGGGCGGGAAGGAGGGAGGGAAGGAGGGAGGGAGGAGGGGGGGCGGGTACTTGACCCCGGAGTTTTATTAAAAAAAAAAAAAGAAGAAAAAACCTAGCTCAAGTGCGCCTCCCTGCAACCTGCCGCCCTAGGCACGTGCCCTCAAGTGCCTAGTGGCAAATACGGCCCTGCACATAGTACAAAAGAAGACAGACTAAGAAAATTAATATTGTTTTTAACAGGTGAAGCCACTCCTACAATTGATGTTCTGGAAAATTTGTGAACTAATATTAATGATGACCCATTTGCATTTTTGGTAAAATTTTAACAGGCCTATAGGATGGTGATGGATCTTAGGCCTCATCAGGAGCCAGCATCCATGATCAGATTTTTCGTAAAAAAGTTCAAATATTTAGATCCTGCCTCAGAGTAATTGGCTAGTGCTCAGCCATCATTGCAAGAAGCAACAGTTCTTATCGATAGAGTAAGGAGATCCATGAAACAAAATCAGGTCAAGGCTAAAATAGCTGTAGTTCATGAGAAAGAAGACAGCCAGCTGAAACCTAGACCCACAGTAACATCCAAGAACAGAGATTACATTGATCATAGAGGTAAAAATACTACACAAAGGAGCAATATCCATTGCTATTTTTGTGGTTTACCTGAACACTTAAAGTGGCAGTACAGAAAATTCTTGAGAGCAGAATGAGAGACAGGTACACAAGGAACAGGTAAGCTTGGCAGGGAAAACGGACTCATGCCAAAATCATCCACCAGACATTCCGCACCTCCATTACATTCTTCTGCACCCACTCACACGGACAATAGACAAACGCAGTCATGGTATGCACCATTAATCAGACAGATTAAATACATACAGTATACTAACATCATCCACAAGAGGCTTTTAAATATCATCCGTCTGGAATAGCAGAGAAGCAAGACCAAGTGCCATCACAGCCCCCTTCCTCAAAATGCACCGGCCTATAACAGTACAGAGCATGTTCACCCTGATCATCTAGTGGTTCTGGATGATGAGGATAAGGAAGAGGACAACAACAAACAGACCAAATCTGGAAGCGTATACCCATGAGTGGTTGTGAAGAGGTGCACGAGAATACACCTCCCCAAAAGAGAGAATGTATTTGAGGTTATGTTTCGCTGTTTTCACTTGGTGGTGTACAGAACTCTTTCCCAATCCAGCCCTTGTTCATTTTTATAAGAGTCAGCCTGTCAGCATTTTCAGTTGACAGGCGGATGCGCTTATCTTATCTTATCCACCAGCGGCACTAAAAACCCGCTCTGACAGAACGCTAGCAGCAGGGCAAGCCAGGACCTCCAAGGTGTAGAGAGCCAGTTCGTGCCACGTGTCCAGCTTCGATACCCAATAATTAAAAGGCACAGAGGAATCACGGAAGATGTTTGTACGATCAGCAAGGTACTCCCTCACCATCTTCCCAAACATTGCACTTCTTGTGACAGCACCCCTTACCTCTGTGCCATCACGATGGGAGGGTCTGAGAAAACAGTCCCAGAACTTTGCCATTGTTCCCCTGCCTGAGCTGTATTGTACTTCTGTCTCTCTCGCTTGGACTCCTTGGTTGTACAACAAACTCTGACATCTGCTGCCAGCGTTCTCACATGGGAATTTTCTAAGTAATTCCGCTACAAGGGCCCTCTGGTATCGCAACATTTTAGTACACCTCTCTGCCTCTGGTAGAAGAGATTGAAAGTTCTCATTGTAGCGTGGGTCTAGAAGTGTCACCTCACCAACCAGTAATGAATGTCACCCAAAATTTTTATAATGTGAGGGTCAAGTTGTCATGTGGGTACTGGGTAGACTACAGCTGATACCCGGGCCCCTGCGATATCCCTCAGACTAGGGAAAACCCTGTCTGCCCCTCTCCCAGAATTTACACTGATGGTGTGCTTGTCTGGGCCGCCAGGCCTGACCCTGACTCCTGTTTCAGTCCTATGCTGAAACCTCCACCCGCCACCCAGTGATTAGACCACACACCAACCCCTACAGAAAGCACAGACAGGGAAAACTAAAAACGCACCATGCCGCAGACACACAGGAAAATACTATAATGTGCACAGGGCAAAACAAATACAAATATAGGAAGGAGAAATATGACAAAGGATAATACACCACCAGATACGATATTTCTTCTCCTAGACCACCACTCCAGACCGAGATCACCAGGCACAAGACACAAGCTATAACCGGCGACGCCCAAAGTCCAGAATGTCTATTTAAAGGCCACAGGCGTGACCCAGCCTCCAACCCGATTACCAGCTAGATTAACCCCGGACAACCTGGACAAAGTCTAGCAGGCGAAACTGAGCGTATAGTGAACGAATGTGGAATTACCGCTATCTGTCGGACGCCCTAGTGTGAATAGCGTCCGACATGACAGTACCCCACCTTCTACGAGGGACCCCAGGGCCCTCACGACTTATAGGACCCAGCTTGTCCGGATGGCGGCGGTGAAACATACTGGCCAGCCGGTCCGCATGTATGTCCGAAGCTGGTACCCAAGACCTCTCCTCCGGCCCATAACCACGCCAGTGTACCAGGTACTGTAATGTGCGGCGCACTATACGAGAGTCAACCACCTTGGAGACTTCAAACTCCAAATTGCCATCCACCAAGACTGGAGGTGGCATCGGCGCTGCGTCCACGGAACCCACCACCTTCTTTAAAAGAGATCTATGAAACACGTTGTGTATCTTATATACCGTAGGAAGCTCCAATCGGTAGGCTACCGGGTTAATGATGGTGGCAACCCTAAATGGACCAACAAACCTTGGACCCAATTTCAGGGATGGTACTTTGAGTTTTATGTTTTTTGTGGACAACCACACCCAATCACCCACACTCAGGTCCGGCCCTGGCACACGTCTACTGTCAGCCACTCGTTTGTACCTTGCACCCACGCTCAGCAAGCGCTGTTTCACTCTCCTCCAAACGGATGACAGTTGTGCTCCTAGCTGGTCCTCCGGAACGCCAGCAGAGCCACCCTGACGCAGAGTACAAAATTGAGGATGGTGCCCGTAAACACAAAAGAGCGGGGACTCTCCAGACGATTCCTGGCGGTGATTATTAATGGCAAACTCAGCCAAAGGAAGGAAACGTTGACCACTCCTCCTGGTTGTCAGAAACAAAGCAGCGTACATACTGCTCCAAATTCTGGTTCATATGCTCGGTCTGACCATTTGACTGAGGATGAAACGCCGAAGAATGCGACAACTTGATCCCCAGCCGTGAGCAAAATGCTTTCCAAAACTTTGCCACAAACTGAGTACCCCTATCAGACACTATGTCAGATGGGACCCCGTGAAGTCGGACCACCTCCTGCACAAAAACCTGAGCCAGAGTCTTCGCATTAGGCAAAGAAGGCAAGGACACAAAGTGCGACATCTTTGAGAACCGATCAACAACCACCAAGATGACCGTGTTCCCAGCTGAGGAGGGTAGGTCTGTAATAAAATCCATGGAGATCTCCGTCCGTGGCCTACTGGGTACCCCTAGAGGATGTAGTGAGCCAGCAGGATGGGAGCGAGACATCTTAGCCCTAGCACACGTGGTACATGCTGATACGTACGAGACCACGTCCTGTCGGATTTTGGGCCACCAAAACCGACGCGACACTAACTCCAAGGTACCCCTATCCCCTGGATGGCCAGCCAGAACAGCATCATGATGCTCACCCAACACCTTTAGGCAAAGATGGAGCGGTACAAATGATTTGCCAATGGGAAGCCCCGATGGTACCTCCTCCTGAGCCTCGGCAATCTCAGCCTCAACCTCTGTTGTGAGAGCCGAGACCACTAGACCCTTTTGGAGGATGGGTACCGGATCTTCCCGAGGTTCTCCCCCCGGAAAACACCTGGATAAAGCATCTGCCTTAGTGTTCTTAGACCCCGGTCGGTACGTAACAAAAAAGTTGAATCGCATGAAAAACAATGCCCAGCGAGCCTGCCTGGGGGACAGACGCTTGGCTGACTCTAAATAAAGCAGATTTTTATGGTCGGTGATAACTAGGGTTGAGCGAAACGGATCGTTCATTTTCATAAGTCGCCGACTTTTGGCAAAGTCGGCGTCTCATGAAACCGAGCCGATCCCTGTGTGTGGTCTGCCATGCGGTACGCGACTTTCGCGCCAATGTCGCGTTTCAATGACGCTAAAAGCGCCATTTCTCAGCCAATGAAGGTGGACGCAGAGTGTGGGCAGCGTGATGACATAGATCTCAGTCCCCACCATCTTACAGAAGGGCATTGCAGTGATTGGCTTGCTTTCTGCGGCGTCACAGGGGCTATAAAGGGGCGTTCCTGCCGACCGCCATCTTACTGCTGCTGATCTGAGCGTAGGGAGAGGTTGCTGCCGCTTCTTCAGAAGCAGGGATAGTGATAGGCAGGGTACATAAAGCTACAAACCGCTTGTGCTGTAGCGATTTCCACTGTCCAACACCACCTTTTGTTTGCAGGGACAGTGGAAGCTACTTTTTTTTTTCCTCAGCGCTGTAGCTCATTGGGCTGCACTAGAAGGCTCCCTGAACCCTGATAGCTGCGTTGCTGTGCCTATGTGTACGCCGCTGTGCAAACCAACTGCTTTTTTCAAAGCACAAATCCTGTTTTTCTTTCCTTTCTGCACAGCTATCTTGTGTGTTTGTCCACACTTTTGTGTGCAGCAGTCCTTTTTATAGCTGCCTGCCATACTTTTCTGAGATAACTGCAGGGAGATAAATATTGGCAAGTCTGCCTCCGTGCCATTGCTGTGTGTGGCATCTGTCTCTCATTGTGTGGCACCGAAAACCACTGTGTAATACTTGGCCATTTATTTTTTTTGGGGTACATTCTCCCTTTTCAAAAAAAAATAATTAGTGGGAGATAAATATTGGCAAGTCTGCCTCCGTGCCATTGCTGTGGGTGGCATCTGTCTATCATTGTGTGGCACCAAAAACCACTGTGTAATACTTGGCCATTTTTTTATTTTTGGGTACATTCTCCCTTTTCAAAAAAAAAAATTACTGGGAGATAAATATTGGCAAGTCTGCCTCCGTGCCATTGCTGTGTGTGGCATCTGTCTCTCATTGTGTGGCACCGAAAACCTCTGTGTAATACTTGGCCATTTTTTTTTTTTTTGGGTACATTCTCCCTTTTCAAAAAAAAATTACTGGGAGATAAATATTGGCAAGTCTGCCTCCGTGCCATTGCTGTGTGTGGCATCTGTCTCTCATTGTGTGCCACCGAAAACCACTGTGTAATACTTGGCCATTTTTTTTGGGGGGGGTACATTCTCCCTTTTCAAAAAAAAAATTAGTGGGAGATAAATATTGGCAAGTCTGCCTCCCTGCCATTGCTGTGGGTGGCATCTGTCTCTCATTGTGTGGCACCAAAAACCACTGTGTAATACTTGGCCATTTTTTTTATTTTTGGGTACATTCTCCCTTTTCAAAAAAAAATAATTAGTGGGAGATAAATATTGGCAACTCTGCCTCTGTGCCAGTCCTGTGTGTGGCATCTGTCTCTCATTGTGTGGCACCGAAAACCACTGTGTAATACTTGGCCATTTTTTTATTTTTGGGTACATTCTCCCTTTTCAAAAAAAAATAATTAGTGGGAGATAAATATTGGCAACTCTGCCTCTGTGCCAGTCCTGTGTGTGGCATCTGTCTCTCATTGTGTGCCACCGAAAACCACTGTGTAATACTTGGCCATTTTTTTATTTTTGGGTACATTCTCCCTTTTCAAAAAAAAAAAATTAGTGGGAGATAAATATTGGCAACTCTGCCTCTGTGCCAGTCCTGTGTGTGGCATCTGTCTCTCATTGTGTGGCACCGAAAACCACTGTGTAATACTTGGCCATTTTTTTTGGGGGGGTACATTCTCCCTTTTAAAAAAAAAATAATTAGTGGGAGATAAATATTGGCAACTCTGCCTCTGTGCCAGTCCTGTGTGTGGCATCTGTCTCTCATTGTGTGCCACCGAAAACCACTGTGTAATACTTGGCCATTTTTTTATTTTTGGGTACATTCTCCCTTTTCAAAAAAAAATAATTAGTGGGAGATAAATATTGGCAACTCTGCCTCTGTGCCAGTCCTGTGTGTGGCATCTGTCTCTCATTGTGTGGCACCGAAAACCACTGTGTAATACGTAGCCATTTTTTTTTTTTTTGGTACATTCTCCCTTTTCAAAAAAAAAAAATTAGTGGGAGATAAATATTGGCAAGTCTGCCTCCGTGCCATTGCTGTGTGTGACATCTGTCTCTCATTGTGTGCCACCGAAAACCACTGTGTAATACTTGGCCATTTTTTTTTTTGGGGTACATTCTCCCTTTTCAAAAAAAAAAATTAGTGGGAGATAAATATTGGCAAGTCTGCCTCCGTGCCATTGCTGTGTGTGGCATCTGTCTCTCATTGTGTGCCACCGAAAACCACTGTGTAATACTTGGCCATTTTTTTATTTTTGGGTACATTCTCCCTTTTCAAAAAAAAAAATTAGTGGGAGATAAATATTGGCAACTCTGCCTCTGTGCCAGTCCTGTGTGTGGCATCTGTCTCTCATTGTGTGGCACCGAAAACCACTGTGTAATACTTGGCCATTTTTTTATTTTTGGGTACATTCTCCCTTTTCAAAAAAAAAAATTAGTGGGAGATAAATATTGGCAAGTCTGCCTCCGTGCCATTGCTGTGGGTGGCATCTGTCTCTCATTGTGTGCCACCGAAAACCACTGTGTAATACTTGGCCATTTTTTTATTTTTGGGTACATTCTCCCTTTTAAAAAAAAAATAAGAGTGGGAGATTAAGATTGGCATTTCTGCTTGAGTGCTGGTCCTGTGTGTGCCATCTGTCTCAAATTATTGGGGCACAGAAAACCTAGTGTGTAACATTGGGCCTGATTTTCCTTTCAGTGTCAGGCACCTATAAAGGTATATATAAATCCTACAGAAGTTTGAGTTCACCTTATAAGTTGTTTTACTGTAACAAATAGCGTTACTTTGGTTACGTTTTGCATACAATGAGGAAGTCTAGTGGAAGAGATCGTGGCCGTGGGCGGTCATTGTCAGCTGGTAATGATGGTAGTAGTGGTGGAGCATCAGGTGGTCATGGTAAAAGCAGTACAGCACCTAAGTCTCGAGTTGTTGAGCCAGGTTCGTTGTCTGGCTACACAAGGCCTCGAACGCTCTCTTTTCTGGGAGTAGGAAAACCACTTTTGAAGCCGGAGCAGGAGGAACAAGTATTGGCTTTCATTGCTGACTCTGCCTCTAGCTCTTTCGCCTCCTCCTCGGAAAGTGCCAAATGTCAGAGCAGTGCATCGTCAGTGGATGCTCCCAGTCAGGAAAAAGTCGCATCCTTGTGTCCTTCACCCAGAACAACAGTGAAGGATGCATCAGTCGACAGAACAGGTTACTCCATGGAGCTCTTTACACATACCGTTCCTGGGTTAGACAGTGAAACAGTTAACAGGCCATGCCCATTCGAAGTTGAATCGGACATGGAGTGCACAGATGCACAGCCACAGCCAGATTACTATGCTGTTCCTTTGACTCAGATCAGAACATTGCCCTCGCAGTGTACTGAGGCAGAATCAAACCCAGCGGAGACTATGGTGCCCCGTCACGAACGCAATACCACCGGCTTACACGGTGACACAGACGAAGTTGCACACGACATAGAAGAGGAGGTCATAGATGACCCAGTTGTTGACCTCGATTGGCAGCCATTGGGGGAACAGGGTGCAGGCGGCAGTAGTTCTGAAGCGGAGGAGGAGGAGCCGCAGCAGGCATCAACATCACAACAGGTTCCATCTGCCGGGCCCGTATCTGGCAAAAAACGCGTGGCAAAACCAAAAGCAGTTGGAGGACAGCGTGGCCATCTGGTTAAAGAAGCTCAGTCTGCAATGCCTGAAAAGGTATCCGATAGTAGAAAGAGTGCAGTCTGGCATTTTTTTAAACAACATCCAAATGATCAGCGCAAAGTCATCTGTCAAAAATGTTCAACTACCTTAAGCAGAGGTCAGAATCTTAAAAGTCTAAATACAAGTTGCATGCATAGACACTTATCCACCATGCATTTGCAAGCCTGGACTAACTACCAAACGTCCCTAAAGGTTGCAGCACCCTCGGCCAATGAAGCTAGTCAGCAACGCTACATCCCTTCCCTCACTGTCAACCCACTATTTCCTGCACCACCTGCAGTATCTGTGCAGCTTTCGTCGCCAGGCCAAAGCAGTCAGGGAATCACCAGGTTTGCAGTAGGAAACACTGCATGTAGGGCACCGGCAAGAATACCATCTCCAACCCTCTCTCAGTCTCCCATGTGCACCGGCACCACCGCTAGTTCCACGATCTCCAGCTCTCCAGTCCAGCTCACCCTACATGAGACTCTTGTTAGGAAAAGGAAGTACTCATCCTCGCATCCGCGTACACAGGGTTTGAACGCCCACATTGCTAGACTAATCTCATTAGAGATGATGCCCTACCGGTTAGTTGAAAGCGAAGCTTTCAAAGCGCTGATGGACTACGCTGTACCACGCTATGAGCTACCCAGTCGGCACTTCTTTTCTAGAAAAGCCATCCCAGCCCTCCAACAGCATGTTAAAGACCGCATCGTCCATGCACTCAGGCAGTCTGTGACTACAAAGGTGCACCTGACAACAGATGCATGGACCAGTAGGCATGGCCAGGGACGTTACGTGTCCATCACGGCACACTGGGTGAATGTGGTGGATGCAGGCTCCACAGGGGACAGCAATATTGGGACAGTTCTGCCTAGCCCATGGTCAAGGTAAGAGTTGGCTGTAGGCGTTCGCCCCCCCCCTCCTCTTCCTCCTCCTCATGCAGAAGCGAGAGCTCGTCCACAGACCGCAGTTGCACATCCACTCCATCCGCAGCTGCCACTGTTGCACACCAGGTGTGCCATTATGGGACAGCTAGTGGCAAGCGTCAGCAGGCTGTATTGGCAATGAAGCGTTTGGGCGACAACAGACACTCCGCAGAAGTTCTGTCCGAGTTCTTGCAGAATGAAACTCAGTCATGGCTGGGCACTGTACATCTTGAGGCAGGCAAGGTAGTGAGTGATAACGGAAGGAATTTCATGGCTGCCATAGCCCTTTCCCAACTGAAACACATTCCTTGCCTGGCTCACACCTTAAACCTGGTGGTGCAGTGCTTCCTGAAAAGTTACCCGGGGTTACCCGACCTGCTCCTCAAAGTGCGCAGACTTTGCTCACATATCCGCCGTTCGCCCGTACACTCCAGCCGTATGCAGAACTATCAGCGGTCTTTGAACCTTCCCCAGCATCGCCTAATCATCGACGTTGCAACAAGGTGGAACTCCACACTGCACATGCTTCAGAGACTGTGTGAACAGAGGCGTGCTGTTATGTTTTTGTGGGAGGATACACATACACGGGCAGGCAGTTGGATGGCAGACATGGAGTTGTCAGGTGTGCAGTGGTCAAAGCTACAAGACCTGTGTCAAGTCCTTCAGTGTTTTGAGGAATGCACACGGCTGGTTAGTGCAGACAACGCCATAATAAGCATGAGCATCCCCCTAATGCGTCTGCTGATGCAAAGTTTGACGCACATAAAGGAGCAGGCGTCTGCAGCCGAGGAAGAGGAAAGCCTTGATGACAGTCAACCATTGTCTGGTCAGGGCCGTGTAGAGGATGCGGTAGCGGGCGAAGAGGAGGAGGAGGACGAGGAGGATGATGGGGATGAGTACTTTTTGAATGAGGAAGCTTCTCCTTGGCCAACAGAAATTAGTAGCATTGCAAGGCCGGGTTCTGTTTTTTTAAGGGAGACAAGTGACGTAGATTTGCCTGTAACTGCCCCTCCAACCAGCACAACCGCAGATTTGACAACTGGAACTTTGGCCCACATGGCGGATTATGCCTTACGTATCCTCAAAAGGGACACACGCATTATAAAAATGATGAGCGATGATGATTACTGGTTGGCCTGCATCCTTGACCCTCGCTATAAAGGCAAATTGCAAAATATTATGCCACATGAGAACCTCGAACAAATATTAGCAACCAAACAAGCTACTCTTGTAGACCGTTTGATTCAGGCATTCCCAGCACACAGCGCCGGTGATGGTTCTCACACAAGCTGCAGGGGGCTACATGGCAGAGGTGTTAGAGGTGCACAGATCAGAAGTGGCGTTGGACAGAGGGGTTTTCTGACCAGGTTGTGGAGTGATTTCGCAATGACCGCAGACAGGACAGGTACTGCAGCATCTATTCAAAGTGACAGGAGACAACATTTGTCCAGTATGGTTACTAACTATTTTTCATCCCTTATCGATGTTCTCCCTCAACCGTCATTCCCATTTGATTACTGGGCATCCAAATTAGACACCTGGCCTGAATTGGCAGAATATGCATTGCAGGAGCTTGCTTGCCCAGCAGCTAGTGTGCTATCAGAAAGAGTATTCAGTGCTGCTGGTTCAATATTAACCGAAAAAAGGACTCGTCTGGCTACCCAAAATGTGGATGATCTCACCTTCATTAAAATGAACCACTCCTGGATTTCAAATTATTTTGCCCCACCTTTCCCGGCTGACACCTAGCTTTCCTATAAAAATTGCTTGCTTGTGGACTGGTCTTACTGAGTGTTCCAATCTCTTAATTTGCTCAGCTGTTTGTCCAGCATACGACATGTTTACACCTCCCCCAATGGGAAAACTCCCCCTACGGGGCCGTGGTCTCGCCACTTGGCGCAAGCACCCGTTACAGTGCTGTTTGTCTGAAGAGGTGGGTGTGCCCGCTTTTGGTCGACGGCACTGCCACTGGGTCCCTCATAGTACAATGTAGTGTCTCTGGCGGTGGTGGTGCGCACCCAACGTCAGACACACCATTGTAACATGAGGGGCCCTGGGGCGGTACCACCGGCCACAAGAGAGTTCCCCCCCCCAGCTCAAACTGTGCTCTACCACGTTCAAAATTATCTCGCACAGCTCCACCAATGTTTAGTCTATGCGCTGACATCATTCAATGCCTGGCCCTGACAAACAATACCAATTTGTTGACATCGATGATGCTAGTTAAAGTAGTCTGGGTCAGTGTCCTATATTGACACCAGTAAATAGTAATTTACTGCCAAATTACTTTGTCATAAACTCTGCAGATGAGCCCACCCCTGTACCTAAGCATGCCACCCTTTTTTAATTTATTGTTGTTTTGCGAGACATTAACATCTATTTATTTTTTGGGAGTACTAACTGTGTCAGACACTCCTTGCAATACTCCTCCACTGACCACAATGCTGCCTGTGTATCCATGTAACCAATTTAAAACTGCCATGAGTCTATTGTTTGTTATTTTAGGCCTTTGTTAGCCTGTCTGCGGCCCCTACTTGCAATACTCCTCCACTGACCACAATGCTGCCTGGAGTGCCTGCCTGTGTATCCATGTAACTGATTTAAAACTGCCATGAGCCTATTGTTTGTTATTTTAGGCCTTCGTTAGCCTGTCTGCGGTCCCTTCTTGCAATACTCCTCCTCCGCTGACCACAAAGCTGCCTGTGTATCCATGTAACCAATTTAAAACTGCCATGAGCCTATTGTTTGTTATTTTAGGCCTTTGATAGCCTGTCTGCGGTCCCTACTTGCAATAGTCCTCCACTGACCACAATGCTGCCTGGAGTGCCTGCCTGTGTATCCATGTAACCGATTTAAAACTGCCATGAGCCTATTGTTTGTTATTTTAGGCCTTTGTTAGCCTGTCTGCGGTCCCTACTTGCAATACTCCTCCACTGACCACAATGCTGCCTGGAGTGCCTGCCTGTGTATCCATGTAACCGATTTAAAACTGCCATGAGCCTATTGTTTGTTATTTTAGGCCTTTGATAGCCTGTCTGCGGTCCCTTCTTGCAATACTCCTCCACTGACCACACCAATGCTGCCCGTGTACCCCTGGAACCTATTTAAAAGTTCATAGAGCCTAGTTATATATTTTATTTACTATTAATAAGGCCATGATGGACTACGCTGTACCACGCTACAAGCTAACCAGTCGACACTTCTTTTGCGAGAAAAGCCATCCCAACCCTCCACCAGCATGTAAAAGACCGCATTGTCCATGCACTCTGGCAATCTGTGAGTACAAAGGTGCACCTGACAACAGACGCATGGACCTGTAGGCATGGCCACGGAAGATTACGTGTCCATTACGGTGCAATGGGTTAATGTGGTGGATGCATGGTCCACAGGGGACAGCCTACTAAGTCTGTCTGCAGTCCCTAATTCAAATTGTCCTCCACTGTCTAAATCGGAGCTTCAACCTTCTGGCTTTCGGCCTATAGTATCAGAAATTAAACTGCATTTGGCCTTCAACTTTGGTTACGGCCTACTAACGGTGTCTGCCCCTCCCTGGTGTTGACCTCCACTGTATAAAGCTGAGCTTCAACCTTCTGGCTCTCATTCAGTGCTGTTTTTTTTTAAACTTGGTGGTTACAGCCTACTAACGGTGTCTGCCCCTCCCTGGTGTTTGTCCTCAACTGAATAAAGCTGAGCTTCAACCTTCTGGCTCTCATTAAGTGCTGTTTTTTTAAAACTTGGTGGTTAGGGCCTACTAACGGTGTCTGCCGCTCCCTGGTGTTTGTCCTCAACTGAATAAAGCTGAGCTTCAACCTTCTGGCTCTCATTAAGTGCTGTTTTTTAAAAAACTTGGTGGTTACAGCCTACTAACGGTGTCTGCCCCTCCCTAGTGTTTGCCCTCAACTGAATAAAGCTGAGCTTCAACCTTCTGGCTTTCGGCCTATAGTATCAGATATTAAACTGCATTTGGCCTTCAACTTTGGTTACGGCCTACTAACGGTGTCTGCCCCTCCCTGGTGTTGACCTCCACTGTATAAAGCTGAGCTTCAACCTTCTGGCTCTCATTAAGTGCTGTTTTTTTAAAAACTTGGTGGTTACAGCCTACTAACGGTGTCTGCCCCTCCCTGGTGTTGTCCTCCACTGTATAAAGCTGAGCTTCAGTCTTTAGGCTTTTAGCCTAAAGTATCAGATATTAAACTGCATTTGGCCTATTAGTGTGTTTGGGCCCTTAAAACAGTGTCTGCTGCTCCTGGGTTTGCTACTCCACTGAACAAAGCAATGCCGCCTGTTTAGTCCTGTTACCAATTTTGAACTGCATTTAGCCTACTTTATTCTTTGGCCCTATATCTGTTTCCTCCTCATCCTGCCCATTGCCCAGCCACTGCTAGATGAGTCTGCTGGTACATTGACCTAGACCACTACATTCCCCTTGCACTCTACACAGCCAGAATCTGACCCTGTTGAAAGTAAGGTTCCCCTTCCCGCATGTTATACCACCTTACACAGGGACAAAGAGGAAGGTGCAGATGAAAGTGCAGGTTCCTTCATCAGGTGGGGGGGCATACTCGTTGGCGACGTCACTGGCACAGGGCCCCTCAGAGTACGCAAAAGTGTCGCTGCTGGTGGGAGGCGCCACCGCCATGCAAACACACCGCTGTACTTTGAGGGGCCCTGTGCCAGTGCCAATGCGAACGAGTGGCCCCCCCCTGCTTGCTCAGGATCACAGCACTTGCAACTTTGAAATACTTACCTCTCCCTGCTCCACCGCCGTGACGTAGTCCACGATTCCTGGGCCCACTAAAACCTTGAACCAGCCCTACCCCCCACAACTTTTGCCAAATGACCCCCAAGTTCCAATGAACAACTATTATTATAAAGTTAATTAAGATTGACAAGCTTCAGAAACAAGAATGGATGTTTTTGGCATTAAAATGGGCACTGTAGGTGTTTTCCTGGCCTCCACTCACTGCCGACTATGCTTCCCCATTGACTTGCATTGGGTTTCGTGTTTCGGTCGATCCCCGACTTTTAGCGATAATCGGCCGACTGCACTCGACTCGACTCTGGACAAAGTCGGGTTTCACAAAACCCGACTCGATCTTTAAAAAATGAAAGTCGCTCAACCCTAGTGATAACTGTAACCTGGTGGACCGACCCCATCCAAGAAGTGTCGCCATTCCTCAAAAGCCAACTTGATAGCCAACAACTCCCTGTTGCCGATATCGTAGTTACGTTCGGCGGGCGACAGCTTCTTGGAAAAGTAGGCGCATGGACGCAACTCGCCCAAGGATGAGCCTTGTGACAGCACCGCCCCCACTCCAACCTCAGACGCATTGACTTCCACGGTAAACGGTTTTGATACGTCCGGTTGCACCAGAATGGGGGCCGAAGCAAAACTGTTCTTCAGAAATTCGAATGCGCGCACAGCAGCCTCAGGCCAGGTGGAGAAATTGGTACCCTTTTTCGTCATGTCAGTAAGCGGTTTAGCAATGGTAGAAAAATCTTTGATAAATTTTCTATAATAATTAGAAAATCCAAGGAACCGCTGGAGTGCTTTTAGGTTGTCAGGCCGTTCCCAATGCAGCACCGCTTGCACCTTAGCGGCGTCCATTTTAAACCCTGAAGCAGACACAATATAACCCAAGAAAGGCAACTCCTGAACCGAAAAAACACATTTCTCCAGTTTTGCATAGAGCTTATTTTCTCTGAGTAGCTGTAACACCTGCCTCACATGCTCTAAATGAGTATCACGGTCGCATGAATAAATGAGAATGTCATCTAGGTACACAATAATTAATTTCCCCAGTACATGTGAGAACACATCATTTATGAAATGTTGAAATACAGCAGGCGCGTTTGTCTACCCAAATGGCATCACCAAATTTTCAAAATGACCCTCAGGAGTATTAAAAGCCATCTTCCACTCATCACCTTGACGGACTCTTATGAGGTTGTACGCCCCCCTGAGGTCAAGCTTGGAAAACCACTTAGCACCAGCCACCTGGTTGAACAAATGAGGTATCAGTGGCATAGGGTATGGATCACGAACCGTAATCTGGTTTAACTCCCTGAAATCCAGACACGGGCGTAGTCCACCATCTTTCTTCTTAACGAAGAAGAACCCCGCTGCCACAGGCAAGGATGAAGGCCTGATGTGCCCTTTGCTCAGACTCTCAGCAATGTAGTTTTTTAAAGCTTGTCTCTCAGGACCAGAGATGTTAAACATCCTAGCTTTTGGCAATTTGGCCCTTGGTTTAAACCTAATAGTACAGTCATAGGGTCGATGTGGTGGCAATTCTGAGCAACCCTCCTCAGAGAACACATCTGCGAAATCCAGCAGTGACTCAGGAATGCTAGGAGTCACAGCGGACACACATGTGGCCAGGCAATTCTCCTGGCAGAATCTACTCCACTGAATTATGTCCTGAGTTTTCCAGTCAATCACCGGGTTGTGCATAGACAACCATGGAAAACCCAGAACCATTTGTGCAGGAAGATTACTGAGCACCCTACATGTAACTTGCTCAGAATGTAGGACCCCAATGTGGAGTTTAACCTCAGCCACAAACTCAGTAATCTCCCCCTGTGGGAGTGGAGTAGCATTGTTGGTGACCACCCGGATAGGATGAGGCAGTTTTTCGACCGTGAACCCGGCCGTGCGCGCAAACTCCTCATCAATGAGATTAGTGGGCGACCCACTATCCACAAAAACAGTGATTGGCAGCTCTCTGCCAGCGACCATAACTCTGGCAGGAAGCATACATTGAGAGACCACCATGGAGGATATGCATAAGCTCAGATTGGCCTCCTCCACACCCTCTGAGCTTAGTAGTTTTCCGCCGTTGCGCTTTTCTTAGAAAACAGAGGACAAGCATTAACATAATGCCCTTTTTTACCACAGCAAAAACAGGTTCCCTGCTTCCTGAGCGAGGGGGCTCGATGATGTGACACTCCTGCGATTTGCATAGGCTCCGTGGGCTCACCTGCAGCAACCTCACGTGCACCTACGCCCTCCCCCATAAGCGGCGTCTCTTGCACCCCCTGACGCAAACGGCGATCAATGCGGACAACAAGACTCATGGCAGACTCTAGAGAAGCAGGAGTCTCATACATCAGGAGGGCTTGTTTAACCCTTCTCAAAACCCCATGCACAAAATGACTCCGCAGCGCCGGGTCATTCCATTGTGTGTCCACCACCCAGCGGCGAAATTCAGAACAGTAATCCTCCGCCATTCGCTCCCCCTGGTGGAGAGCGCGCATTTTAGATTCTGCTAGAGCCAATCTGTCAGGATCATCATATATGAGCCCAAGAGCAGAAAAAAAAACTCCACTGAGTTAAATGCAGCTGAATCAGATGGTAATGAAAAAGCCCATGCTGGGGGGTCTCCGTTCAGTAATGACAATACCAGGCCCACACGCTGAGCCTCATTACCTGAGGAAACGGGCGCATACGAAAATATAATTTGCAAGCTTCACGAAAAACAACAAATTTACTGCGTTCCCCAGCAAACCTCTCAGGCAAAGGAATATTTGGCTCTGCAACTCTACCTGCATTTTCAGCTTGCACATTAGATACTACAAGACCCTGTTGCTGAACTGCCCCCTTCAACTCAGTGACCTGTAAGGACAGCGCCTCCAACTGGCGGGTTATGGAAGTCATGGGATCCATGGCATCCAAAATTTATTTAGGCCGATTATAATGTCATGCGGGTACTGGGTAGACTACAGCTGATTACCCGGGCCCCTGCGATATCCCTCAGACTAGGGAAAACCCTGTCTGTCCCTCTCCCAGAATTTACACTGATGGTGTGCTTGTCTGGGCCGCCAGGCCTGACCCCGTTTCAGTCCTATGCTGAAACCTCCACCCGCCACCCAGTGATTAGACCACACACCAACCCCTACAGAAAGCACAGACAGGGAAAACTAAAAACGCACCACGTTGCAGACACACAGGAAAATACTATAATGTGCACAGGGCAAAACAAATACAAATATAGGAAGGAGAAATATGACAAAGGATAATACACCACCAGATACAATATTTCTTCTCCTAGACCACCACTCCAGACCGAGATCACCAGGCACAAGACACAAGCTATAATCGCTTGTATAAATAGAATAGCGTCCGACATGACACATGTGAAACGCAGCGCAACATAAAGTCAGCCATGCGTGCCAGACTGCTAACAGGCAACACTTCCGTGTCTGTCTCAATGAGCCTAAAAAGCAGCATTTCTAGAGCAAGCAGAAGAGAAATATTAGAATTTAGGACTGTGGCCTGTGGGGCGTTGGCTGCGTATTTCCGCTTGCGTTCCAAAGACTGGGTTATAGACAACTGAAGGCTGTGGTGGGACAAGAACGTGGATGGGCTTGATGATGGTGCTGCTTGACTGTGGGCCACAACAGGTGCAGGGCTAGAGGCATCTTCACATGCATGGTGTACTGGGGATTGGCTTCTACGCAAAACAGTGGAAGAAGCAGTGGTGTGACCTACAGGCAGTGGTCCTGGAGCCTGGGGTTCAGCGCACAATGTCGGATTGCTTTGCTGCAAAGTGCCTGATCATGCTGGTGGTGGTCAGGCTGGTTGTTTTGCTTCCCCTGTTGATGCGGGTATGGCAGATGCTGCAAATGGCCTCTTTGGGGTTATCGGTAGAGTCTTTAAAAAATAACCAGACTCGGGAAGATCTAACAGTTGGAATGGCAACTTCCCTCATGTTGGTGTTACGGGGAACGGATGCACGCCTTCTGTCTGTGGCCACCACACTGCTTCTTCCTGCCTGTTGGGGTGATATGCCTCCTTCCGCATGTGTGCTGCTGCCCTCGCTCTGCATGTCCTCCTGCCAGGTTGGGTCAGTCACATAGTCATCCACCATCTCGTCTTTCACATCCACACCCTCCTCCTCCTCCTGACTTTCTGGCAATTGTGTCTCATCATTGTCCACTCTTCTGACACTTTCCCACCATCGCCTTCTCGTGACTGGGGCTGGTAAAAGCTTTGGGCATCTCTACATGCAATCTCATCTGTCACCACTTCAAGGTGACCGGCCGAGAGTTCTGAATCTTGAAATGGAAAACTGAACAGCTCTTCAGAGTGTCCAAGTGTGGGATAAGTTGTCTCAGGGCACTCGGCATGGTGGAAAGAAGAAGGATCAGGGTGAGGAATATCGGGGCCACACTCACAGCTACTCAGACTTGACTGTGTGGAAGACAGGGTGGTGGTGGTGATGGCTGTAACAACTCTGCTGGCATCACTACATGGCCTCCCATCCCTCACACACCATCTTACTCACTGCTCCATGTCATGTTGTGTTCTGTCTGTTGCCAGCTCCATATTCTGTGCCTCTACTCTCTGCATGCTTCCTGGCTGTGTGCATAGGGGGGCGGCGCCTGAACTCTCTGGTTCTTATAGGAATCAGGTGCACCTGTCTAATCTGTTCCTGACCAATTACCAAGAGGCCTCCAGTATTTAGGGCAGCTCCACTAAGTGGACTGGGCCTGTGCAATGTGTGAACTCAGTTAGTGTTTTGCTTCTGAGCTGTCAGGCCTTGCTCTGTGTTTCTCCTTCTCTGTAGGCTCTACTTCTTAGCTTTGCCTTGTTATTCTTGGTCTGCCCTCTAGGAGGCTGTATATCCTGGTCTCAGTGTCTGTGTCCTTGCTTTGCCTTGTTTCGGTCTGTTCGCCCTCCAGGAGGCAGAATATCCTGGTCCCTGTGTCTTTGTTCTTATACCTTGTCTTGTTCCATTACCTTTTCTGAACTTTGTCCTACTTCTGTCTCCTTGTCTGTGGCTTCTTTCCCTGCTGTGCCTTTCCTTGTGTTCTCTCTTTGCTTATAGTCCACACTCTTGCGGCTCTTGTGGCTTTGCCTGTGCTCCACTCTCTTGCAGCTTTACCTCTGCTCCGCACTCCTGCGGTTCTGCTCCATTCTACTCTGCTCTGCTCCTGCTGCTGCAGATATCTCTTGATGCAGCTCCTCTCCGCATTCCTTGCGGTCCTGCTCTGCTTAGCTTCTGCTGCTGCAGTAATCTCTTTCTGCAGCTCTTCTCCGCATTCCTTGCGGTTCAGCTCTGCTTAGCTTTTGTTGCTGGGCTATCTCTTGCTGCTCTACCGCTCCTATCTGCAGCCTTGGGGTTCACTTTCCATGTGAACAGGTCCCAATCTGTTCCTTCATTCTCCTTTCCTTCTGGCTTGTTTCCATACCTGCACCTCCTGTGTGAACAGGTCCCTACCTGTTCCTCCATACACCACACCAACCAGCCCTGTGTCTGTGCCGTTCCTGCCAGCCCTGTGTCTCTGCCATTCCTGCCAGCCCTGTGTCTCTGCCGTTCCTGCCAGCCCTGTGTCTCTGCCGTTCCTGCCAGCCTTGTGTCTCTGCCGTTCCTGCCATCCCTGTATCTCCGCCAGCCCTGTCTCAGCCGTGCCAGCCTACTCTTCTGAGTTTCATCTGTGCTTATCTGCTAGTCCTGTCTGATGCCCGCACCTGTCCTAGTGTTTCTGTTCTCCAAGAGGGATCAGCAGCCACAGCCAGACACCACCCTGGAGTAGCACCTGGCAGCTGCCTGCCGCACAAGCCTGACCTCACCATCAGAGGCTCCAGTGAAGACCAAGGCAGCTGTCATAGTCACGCCCCTCCTAGGGTAGTCTGGTTTGTGGCACAGTGGGGCCACAAACCCCCCGAGCTCATGCCCACCAGTCAGGGCATAAGCGTGACAATGGCTAAGTGACTGGAAGCATTATCCGCTATCCAACCAACAACTGTTTCACACTGCTCTGACTTCAATAGTGGTGTGCTGTGTTCTCCTAGAAACTGGGACAGGAAGGTCGAGCGAGAAGATGTGGGTCTTTGTTGTTGCCCACTTTCACCTTGGCCACGGCCTCGTCCTCTGCATGCACCATCATCATCACGTCCACTTCCCCATCCATTGCCCTTGCCTTGCCCATTTTAAATGGACTTCTGCACTATTTCAAATGTTCAACACAAATATATTTATTAGTAGCGAAATAATATCTGATCAGTATGCTTGCAAATCTACGATTTTTCAAACCCAAACACCAGGCAGGCCTCGGCCTGACATAACAAACTGTATTCAATTTTTGGGGGCTTTTTTGTGAAGTTACTTTATGCAAAATAGTGCTGTATATAATTAGAGTAACAGAAAGCAAAAAAAGTGGTCCACCGGCCTACAATGCCCAAACTTGGAGCATGCAGATATATGAGGGCTGTCACGGAAATACCACACTGGCAAATATGTGGCCTTTTTATATTTTTTAATGCTAAATAGTGCTGTATATAATTATAGTAACAGACAGCAAAAAAAGTGGTACACCGGCCTACAATGCCCAAACTTGGAGCACGCAGATATATGAGGGCTGTCATGGAAATACCACACTGGCAAATATGTGGTCTTTTTATATTTTTTTATGCTAAATAGTGCTGTGTTATGATCCGGTGGTAGGATCTCAAAACTGACCTGACACATATGACCAGAATAAAGGACAAGTTCTGGGGATGTGGAAGCTATACTGACCGCAATCCTGATCCTATCCACACACACTAAAGGCAGCCGTGGAGCGTTCCTAAAATCCTAGACGCCTCTTTCACAGCCTGAGAAACTGACTACCCCTAGAGAGAAAGCAAAGAACTCACTTGCCTCAGAGAAATAACCCCAAAGTTTTAGATAGCCCCCCACAAATAATAACGGTGAGTTAAGGGGAAAAGACAAACGTAGAAATGAAACAGGTTTAGCAAATGAGGCCCGCTAACACTAGATAGACAGGAAAATAGATAGGAGTCTGTGCGGTCAGTACAAAAACTGTCAAAAATAAACCACGCAGAGAATACAAGAACCCCCACACCGACTCACGATGTGAGGGGCGCACTCTGCACCCCAGAACTAACCAGCAAGCGAAAAATCACATAAAAGCAAGCTGGACTGAACTCATATATACTGAGAAACGTTTTCAAGGAAATAATGAGCAAAATGAACAAACAAACTTAGCTTCTCCAGCAGGAGGCTGGTCACAAGGAATATTCAGGAGAACTCAGAATCAGGACTGAATACACCCGACAGCAGGCAACAAATGAAGGGCCAGGTGAATTAAATAGGCCCAGCATAGCAGGAAATGAAGCAGCTGAGCCCAGCCAAGACCAGCCATATCGCTAAAGGCCACCAGAGGGAGCCCCAGAACAAACTCACACAGTACCGTTCATGACCACAGGAGGGAGCCCGAGAACGGAATTCACAACAGTACCCCCCCCCTTGAGAAGGGGTCACCGAACCCTCACCAGAGCTCCCAGGCCGATCAGGACGAGCCGAATGAAAGGCACGAACCAAATCGACCGCATGGACATCGGAGGCGACAACCCAGGAATTATCCTCCTGACCATAGCCCTTCCATTTAACTAAGTACTGCGACAACCCAGGAATTATCCTCCTGACCATAGCCCTTCCATTTAACTAAGTACTGAAGCTTCCGTCTCGAAATACGAGAATCCAAGATCTTCTCCACCACATACTCCAACTCCCCCTCGACTGTTGTGAACTCTGTTTTTGGGCTCCCTCTTGTGGTCACACATGGTACTGTGTGAGTGCTGTCTTTTGGCTCCCTCTGGTGGCTCTTTGTGTCATTCTGCAGGTCTGAGGCTGGTTCAGCTGTCTCGTTATCTGTTAGCTGGTTTCCTATTTAGCTCACCTGGACTTTCAGTGGTTGCCTGCTGTCGATGTATTCAGTGCTATTTTGATCTCTCCTGAATCCCTTCGTTATCAGTCTCGCCAAGAGAAGCTAATTTTCTGTTTGGTTATTTTTTGCTCTTCAGTGTTCAATATGTTTCTTGGTTATTTATTTGTCCTTGTCCAGCTTGCTAATATGTGATTTCCTTGCTTGCTGGTAGCTCTAGGCGGCTGAGTTTCTCCCCTCACACCGTTAGTTGGTGTGGGGGGGGTTCTTGAATTCTCAGCGTGGATATTTTGTATAGGGTTTTTTTACTGACCGCACAGTTTCCTGTCTGTCTTCTGCTATCTAGTATTAGTGGGCCTCATGTGCTGAATCTGTTTTCATTTCTACGTTTGTATTTTCCCCTTACCTCACCGTTATTATTTGTTGGGGGCTTCCTATATCTTTGGGGTTTTTCTCTGAGGCAAGTGAGGTCTTACTTTCTCTATAGGGGTAGCAAGTTTCTCAGGCTGCGTCGAGACGTCTAGGAATTCAGGCACGTTCACCGGCTACCTTTAGTGTGTTTGGTTAGGATCAGTTTGCGGTCAGTCCAGTTACCACCTCCCTAGAGCTTGTTCTATGTTCAGTAACTTAGCTAGTCTATTCTGTGATCCTCAGCCACTAAGGATCATAACAGTACAGCAGGCCAAAAAGTGTTTAATGCATCGCAGAAGTGGGATAAGAGAAGTCCTGAGTACAATTTTTTTTTTCCTCTCCCTTTGCTGCAGTCTGTCCAGCTTCTCTCATCCCCTTAATCTCTGGGTGGCTTTGAGTTCAGCTGCAGACATGGATATTCAGAGTCTGACTTCTAGTGTGGATCATCTTGCTGCAAGGGTGCACAGCATTCAGGATTTTGTTGTTCACAGTCCTATGTCAGAGCCAAAAATACCTATTCCTGAGTTGTTTTCTGGAGATAGATCTAGGTTTCTGAATTTTAAGAATAATTGTAAATTATTTCTTTCCTTGAGACCTCGTTCCTCTGGTGATTCTGCTCAGCAAGTTAAAATTGTTATCTCCTTGTTACGTGGCGACCCTCAAGATTGGGCTTTCTCCCTGGCGCCAGGAGATCCTGCATTGCTGAATGTGGATGCGTTTTTTCTGGCGCTTGGATTGCTTTATGAGGAACCTAATCTTGAGAACCAGGCAGAAAAGGCCTTGCTGGCTCTCTCTCAGGGCCAGGATGAAGCTGAGGTGTATTGTCAAAAATTTCGGAAATGGTCAGTGCTTACTCAATGGAATGAGTGTGCCCTGGCTGCAAATTTCAGAAAAGGTCTTTCTGAAGCCATTAAGAATGTTATGGTGGGGTTCCCCACGCCTGCAAGTCTGAATGACTCAATGGCTTTGGCCATTCAGATTGATCGGCATTTGCGGGAGCGCAAATCTGCGCACCATCTGGTGGTGTTTTCTGAACAGAGACCTGAGTCTATGCAATGTGACCGAATTCTGACCAGAATTGAGCGGCAAAATCATAGACGTCAAAATGGGTTGTGCTTTTACTGTGGTGATTCAACTCATGTTATCTCAGCATGCTCTAAGCGCGTAAAAAAAATTGCTAAATCTGTCACCGTTGGTACTATACAGCCTAAATTCATTTTGTCTGTTACTTTAATTTGTTCTTTGTCTTCCTATTCGGTTATGGCTTTTGTGGATTCAGGTGCTGCCCTGAACCTGATGGATTTGTCGTTTGCCAGGCGCTGTGGTTTGGTCCTGGAGCCTTTGGAATTCCCTATTCCACTGAGGGGAATTGATGCTACACCATTGGCTGAGAATAAGCCTCAGTATTGGACTCAAGTGACCATGTGCATGACTCCTGTACATCAGGAGGTGATTCGCTTTCTTGTGCTGCATAATTTGCATGATGTTGTCGTTTTGGGTCTGCCATGGCTGCAGGCTCATAATCCAGTTCTGGATTGGAAAGCTATGTCTGTTTCAAGTTGGGGTTGCCAGGGGATTCATGGCGATGCTCCTTTGGTGTCAATTGCTTCTTCCACTCCTTCTGAGGTCCCTGAGTTTTTGTCGGACTACCAGGATGTATTTGATGAGCCCAGATCCGGTGCCCTGCCTCCTCACAGGGATTGTGATTGTGCTATAAATTTGATTCCTGGTAGTAAGTTCCCTAAGGGACGACTTTTTAATTTGTCTGTACCAGAACATGCCGCGATGCGGAGTTATATAAAGGAGTCTTTAGAGAAGGGACATATTCGCCCGTCCTCCTCCCCTCTTGGTGCAGGATTCTTTTTTGTGGCCAAGAAGGATGGTTCTCTGAGACCTTGTATAGATTATCGTCTTCTAAATAAAATCACGGTCAAATTTCAGTATCCTTTGCCATTATTATCTGATCTGTTTGCTCGGATTAAGGGGTCCAGTTGGTTCACCAAGATAGATCTTCGTGGTGCGTATAACCTTGTGCGTATTAAGCAGGGGGATGAATGGAAAACAGCATTTAATACGCCCGAAGGCCATTTTGAGTACTTGGTGATGCCTTTTGGACTCTCTAATGCTCCTTCTGTGTTCCAGTCCTTCATGCATGACATCTTCCGAGAATATCTGGATAAATTTATGATTGTGTATCTGGATGACATTTTGGTCTTTTCTGAGGACTGGGAGTCCCATGTGAAGCAGGTCAGGATGGTATTTCAGGTCCTGCGTGCTAATGCCTTATTTGTGAAGGGCTCAAAATGTCTCTTCGGAGTACAGAAGGTTTCCTTTTTGGGATTTATTTTTTCTCCTTCTACTATTGAGATGGACCCAGTCAAGGTCCAGGCTATTCATGAGTGGACTCAGCCTACATCTGTTAAGAGTCTTCAGAAGTTCTTGGGTTTTGCTAATTTTTACCGTCGCTTCATTGCTAATTTTTCTGGCGTGGTTAAACCCTTGACGGATTTGACCAAGAAGGGTTCTGATGTGACTAATTGGTCTCCTGCGGCCGTGGAAGCCTTTTGGGAGCTGAAGCGCCGGTTTTCTTCGGCTCCAGTTTTGTGTCAGCCTGATGTCTCTCTTCCTTTTCAGGTCGAGGTTGATGCTTCTGAGATTGGAGCAGGGGCTGTTTTGTCGCAGAGAAGCTCTGATTGCTCTGTGATGAAGCCTTGTGCTTTCTTTTCAAGAAAGTTTTCGCCTGCCGAGCAGAATTATGATGTTGGTAATCGGGAGTTGTTGGCTATGAAGTGGGCATTTGAGGAGTGGCGACATTGGCTCGAGGGAGCTAAGCATCGTGTGGTGGTCTTGACTGATCACAAAAATCTGATTTATCTTGAGTCTGCCAAGCGGCTGAATCCTAGACAGGCTCGTTGGTCGTTGTTTTTCTCCCGTTTCGATTTCGTGGTCTCGTACCTGCCTGGTTCGAAGAACGTGAAGGCTGATGCTCTTTCTAGGAGTTTTGTGCCTGACTCTCCGGGAGTTTCAGAGCCGGCTGGTATCCTCAGAGAGGGAGTGATTTTGTCTGCCATTTCCCCAGATTTGCGACGAGTGCTGCAGAAATTTCAGGCGGATAGACCGGACCGTTGCCCACCAGAGAGACTGTTTGTCCCAGATAGATGGACCAGCAGAGTTATTTCCGAGGTTCATTCTTCGGTGTTGGCAGGCCATCCTGGGATTTTTGGTACCAGAGATTTGGTGGCTAGGTCCTTCTGGTGGCCTTCCTTGTCGCGGGATGTGCGTTCCTTTGTGCAGTCCTGTGGGATTTGTGCTCGGGCTAAGCCTTGCTGTTCTCGTGCCAGCGGTTTGCTTTTGCCTTTGCCTGTCCCGAAGAGGCCTTGGATGCACATTTCCATGGATTTTATTTCGGATCTTCCAGTCTCTCAGAGAATGTCTGTCACCTGGGTGGTGTGTGATCGTTTTTCCAAAATGGTCCATTTGGTGCCCTTGCCTAAGTTGCCTTCCTCCTCCGATTTGGTTCCTCTATTTTTTCAGAATTTGGTTCGCTTGCATGGCATCCCTGAAAATATTGTGTCTGACAGAGGATCCCAGTTTGTGTCCAGATTTTGGCGGATCTTTTGTGCTAAGATGGGCATTGATTTGTCTTTTTTGTCGGCCTTCCATCCTCAGATGAATGGCCAAACCGAGCGAACTAATCAGACCTTGGAAACTTATTTAAGATGTTTTGTTTCTGCTGATCAGGATGATTGGGTGACTTTTTTGCCATTGGCCGAGTTTGCCCTTAATAATCGGGCTAGTTCTGCTACTTTGGTTTCGCCTTTTTTCTGCAATTCTGGTTTTCATCCTCGTTTTTCCTCGGGTCAGGTCGAGCCTTCTGACTGTCCTGGGGTGGATTCTGTGGTGGATAGGTTGCAGCAGATTTGGAACCATGTGGTGGACAATTTGAAGTTGTCCCAGGAGAAGGCTCAGCGCTTTGCCAACCGCCGTCGCGGTGTGGGTCCCCGACTTCGTGTTGGGGATTTGGTATGGCTGTCTTCTCGGTATGTTCCTATGAAGGTCTCCTCTCCTAAATTCAAGCCTCGCTTCATCATTATAAGATTTTGGAAATCCTTAACCCGGTGTCATTTCGTTTGGACCTCCCAGCATCATTTGCCATTCATAACGTGTTCCATAGGTCTTTGTTGCGGAGGTATGTGGTGCCTGTGGTTCCTTCTGTTGAGCCCCCTGCCCCGGTGCTGGTTGAGGGCGAATTGGAGTACGTGGTGGAGAAGATCTTGGATTCTCGTATTTCTAGACGGAGGCTTCAGTATTTGGTTAAGTGGAAGGGCTATGGTCAGGAGGATAATTCCTGGGTTGTCGCCTCTGATATTCATGCGGCCGATTTGGTTCATGCCTTCCATGTGGCTCATCCTGATCGCCCTGGGGGTTTTGATGAGGGTTCGGTGACCCCTCCTCAAGGGGGGGGTACTGTTGTGAACTCTGTTTTTGGGCTCCCTCTTGTGGTCACAAGTGGTACTGTGTGAGTGCTGTCTTTGGGCTCCCTCTGGTGGCTCTTTGTGTCATTCTGCAGGTCTGAGGCTGGTTCAGCTGTCTCGTTATATGTTAGCTGGTTTCCTATTTAGCTCACCTGGACTTTCAGTGGTTGCCTGCTGTCGATGTATTCAGTGCTATTTTGATCTCTCCTGAATCCCTTCGTTATCAGTCTCGCCAAGAGAAGCTAAGTTTCTGTTTGGTTATTTTTTGCTCTTCAGTGTTCAATATGTTTCTTGGTTATTTATTTGTCCTTGTCCAGCTTGCTAATATGTGATTTCCTTGCTTGCTGGTAGCTCTAGGGGGCTGAGTTTCTCCCCTCACACCGTTAGTTGGTGTGGGGGTTCTTGAATTCTCAGCGTGGATATTTTGTATAGGGTTTTTTACTGACCGCACAGTTCCCTGTCTGTCTTCTGCTATCTAGTATTAGTGGGCCTCATTTGCTGAATCTGTTTTCATTTCTACGTTTGTATTTTCCCCTTACCTCACCGTTATTATTTGTTGGGGGCTTCCTATATCTTTGGGGTTTTTCTCTGAGGCAAGTGAGGTCTTACTTTCTCTATAGGGGTAGCAAGTTTCTCAGGCTGCGTCGAGACGTCTAGGAATTCAGGCACGTTCATCGGCTACCTTTAGTGTGTTTGGTTAGGATCAGTTTGCGGTCAGTCCAGTTACCACCTCCCTAGAGCTTGTTCTATGTTCAGTAACTTAGCTAGTCTATTCTGTGATCCTCAGCCACTAAGGATCATAACACTCGACCAAGACCGGAGCAGGAGGATCAACAGAAGGGACCACAGGCACCACGTATCTCCGCAACAATGACCTATGGAACACATTATGAATGGCAAACGATGTTGGGAGGTCCAAACGAAATGACACAGGGTTGAGGATTTCCAAAATCTTATAAGGACCGATGAAACGAGGCTTGAACTTAGGAGAAGAAACCTTCATCGGGACATAACGAGAAGACAACCATACCAAATCCCCCACACGAAGTCGGGGACCCACACAGCGACGGCGGTTAGCAAAGCGCTGAGCCTTCTCCTGGGACAACGTCAAATTGTCCACCACATGGTTCCAAATCTGCTGCAACCTATCCACCACAGAATCCACCCCAGGACAGTCAGAGGGCTCAACCTGACCCGAGGAAAAACGAGGATGAAAACCAGAATTGCAAAAGAACGGTGAAACCAAAGTAGCAGAACTAGCCCGATTATTGAGGGCAAACTCAGCCAATGGCAAAAAAGTCACCCAATCATCCTGATCAGCAGAAACAAAACATCTCAAATAAGTTTCCAAGGTCTGATTAGTTCGTTCGGTTTGGCCATTCGTCTGAGGATGGAAGGCCGACGAAAAAGACAATTCAATGCCCATCTTAGCACAAAAGGACCGCCAAAATCTGGACACAAACTGGGATCCTCTGTCAGACACAATGTTCTCCGGAATACCATGTAAACGAACCACATTCTGAAAAAACAATGGCACCAAATCGGAGGAGGAAGGCAGCTTAGGCAAGGGTACCAAATGGACCACTTTAGAAAAACGATCACAAACCACCCAGATGACAGACATCCTCTGAGAGACAGGAAGATCCGAAATAAAATCCATGGAAATATGCGTCCAAGGCCTCTTCGGGACAGGCAAAGGCAAAAGCAATCCACTGGCACGAGAACAGCAAGGCTTGGCCCTAGCACAAATCCCACAGGACTGCACAAAGGAATGCACATCCCGCGACAAGGAAGGCCACCAAAGGACCTCACCACCAAATCCCTGGTACCAAAAATCCCAGGATGACCCGCCAACACTGAAGAATGAACCTCGGAAATAACTCTACTGGTCCATCTGTCCGGGACAAACAGTCTCTCCGGTGGACAACGGTCAGGTCTATTGGCCTGAAACTCCTGCAACACCCGTCGCAGATCAGGAGAGATGGCAGACAAAATCACCCCCTCTTTGAGGACACCAGTCGGTTCAGAAACTTCCGGGGAGTCAGGCACAAAACTCCTAGAAAGGGCATCAGCCTTCACGTTTTTTGAACCCGGAAGATATGAAACCACGAAATCGAAACGAGAGAAAAACAGCGACCATCGAGCCTGTCTCGGATTCAACTGTTTGGCAGACTCGAGATAAGTCAAATTCTTGTGATCCGTCAAGACCACCACACGATGCTTGGCTCCCTCAAGGCAATGTCGCCACTCCTCAAATGCCCACTTCATTGCCAACAACTCACGATTACCAACATCATAATTCCGCTCGGCAGGCGAAAACTTTCTTGAAAAGAAAGCACATGGTCTCATCACAGAGCCATCAGAGCTTCTCTGCGACAAGACAGCCCCTGCTCCAATCTCAGAAGCATCAACCTCGACCTGAAAGGGAAGAGAGACATCGGGCTGGCGCAAGACAGGAGCCGAAGAAAACCGACGTTTCAGCTCCTGAAAGGCCTCCACGGCTGCAGGAGACCAATTCGTCACATCAGAACCCTTCTTGGTCAAATCCGTCAAAGGCTTAACCACGCTAGAAAAATTAGTGATGAAGCGACGGTAAAAATTAGCAAAACCCAAGAACTTCTGAAGACTCTTCACAGATGTAGGTTGAGTCCAGTCATGAATAGCCTGGACCTTGACTGGATCCATCTCAATAGTAGAAGGAGAAAAAATAAAGCCCAAAAAGGAAATCTTCTGGACTCCGAAGAGACATTTAGAGCCCTTCACAAACAAGGCATTGGCACGCAGGACCTGAAATACCATTCTGACCTGCTTCACATGAGACTCCCAATCATCAGAAAAGACCAATCATAAATCTATCCAGATACTCTCGGAAGATGTCGTGCATGAAGGACTGAAACACAGAGGAGGCATTAGAAAGCCCAAAAGGCATCACCAAGTACTCAAAATGGCCTTCGGGCGTATTAAATGCTGTTTTCCATTCATCGCCCTGCTTTATGCGCACAAGATTATACGCTCCTCGAAGATCTATCTTGGTGAACCAACTGGCCCCCCTAATCCGGGCAAACAGATCGGACAACAGTGGCAAGGGGTACTGAAATTTGACCGTGATGTTATTTAGAAGGTGATAATCTATACAGGGTCTCAGAGAACCATCCTTCTTGGCCACAAAAAAGAACCCCGCACCCAAAGGGGACGAGGACGGGCGAATATGCCCCTTCTCCAAGGACTTCTTTATATAACTCCGCATAGCGGCATGTTCTGGTACAGATAAATTAAAAAGTCGTCCTTTAGGGAACTTACTACCCGGAATCAGATTTATAGCACAATCACAATCCCTATGAGGAGGTAGGGCACTGGATTTGGGCTCATCAAATACATCCTGGTAGTCCGACAAAAATTCAGGGACTTCAGAAGGAGTAGAAGAAGCAATTGACACCAAAGGGGCATCGCCATGAATTCCCTGGCAACCCCAACTTGACACAGACATTGCTTTCCAATCCAGGACTGGATTATGAGCCTGCAGCCATGGCAGACCCAACACGACAACATCATTCAAATTATGTAGCACAAGAAAGCGAATCACCTCCTGATGTGCAGGAGCCATGCATATGGTCACTTGAGTCCAGTACTGAGGTTTATTCTTGGCCAATGGCGTAGCATCAATTCCCTTTAGAGGAATAGGGAATTGTAAAGGCTCCAAGATAAAACCACAGCGCCTGGCAAATGACAAATCCATCAAATTCAGGGCGGCACCTGAATCCACAAAAGCCATAACTGAGTAGGATGACAGAGAGCAAATCAAAGTAACAGACAAAATGAATTTAGGTTGTACAGTACCAATGGTGACAGACTTGGCGAACCTTTTTGTGCGCTTAGAACACTCTGAGATAACATGAGCAGAATCACCACAGTAAAAGCACAACCCATTCTGACGTCTGTGGTTTTGCCGTTCAACTCTGGTCAGAATCCTGTCGCATTGCATAGGCTCAGGTTTCTGCTCAGAAAATTCCGCCAGATGGTGCACAGGTTTGCGTTCCCGCAAACGCCGATCAATCTGAATGGCCAAAGACATTGACTCATTCAGACCCGCAGGCGTGGGGAACCCCACCATAACATCTTTAAGGGCTTCAGAAAGACCCTTTCTGAAAATCGCCGCCAGGGCGCACTCATTCCATTGAGTGAGCACAGACCACTTCCTAAACTTCTGACAGTAAACCTCTGCTTCATCTTGACCCTGAGAGAGAGCCAGCAAAACCTTCTCTGCTTGGTCTACCAGATTTGGTTCCTCATAAAGCACTCCAAGCGCCAGAAAAAACGCATCCACATTTAGCAATGCAGGATCTCCTGGCGCCAGAGAGAATGCCCAATCTTGAGGGTCACCACGTAACAAAGAATTAACAATTTTAACTTGCTGAACAGAGTCACCAGAGTAGCGAGGTCTCAGAGAAAGGAACAACCTACAATTATTCTTAAAGTTCAAAAACCTAGATCTATCTCCGGAGAACAGTTCAGGAATTGGTATTTTAGGCTCTGACATAGGACTGCGGACTACACAATCCTGAATGCCCTGCACCCTTGCAGTGAGATGATCCACACTAGAAGACAGACTCTGAATGTCCATATCTGCAACTAAATTCAGAACCACCCAAAGATTAAGGGGAAGGGAGAGGCTAAACACAGTGCAGAGGAAAAAAAAAGACTTCAGGATTTCTCTTCTCCCTCTTCTGCTGCATTAACACTTTGTGGCCTGCTGTACTGTTATGATCCGGTGGTAGGATCTCAAAACTGACCTGACACATATGACCAGAATAAAGGACAAGTTCTGGGGATGTGGAAGCTATACTGACCGCAATCCTGATCCACACACACTAAAGGCAGCCGTGGAGCGTTCCTAAAATCCTAGACGCCTCTTTCACAGCCTGAGAAACTGACTACCCCTAGAGAGAAAGCAAAGACCTCACTTGCCTCAGAGAAATAACCCCAAAGTTTTAGATAGCCCCCCACAAATAATAACGGTGAGTTAAGGGGAAAAGACAAACGTAGAAATGAAACAGGTTTAGCAAATGAGGCCCGCTAACACTAGATAGACAGGAAAATAGATAGGAGTCTGTGCGGTCAGTACAAAAACTATCAAAAATAAACCACGCAGAGAATACAAGAACCCCCACACCGACTCACGATGTGAGGAGCGCACTCTGCACCCCAGAACTAACCAGCAAGCGAAAAATCACATAAAAGCAAGCTGGACTGAACTCATATATACTGAGAAACGTTTTAAAGGAAATAATGAGCAAAATGAACAAACAAACTTAGCTTCTCCAGCAGGAGACTGGTCACAAGGAATATTCAGGAGAACTCAGAATCAGGACTGAATATACCGACAGCAGGCAACAAATGAAGGGCCAGGTGAATTAAATAGGCCCAGCATAGCAGGAAATGAAGCAGGTGAGCCCAGCCAAGACCAGCCATATCGCTAAAGGCCACCAGAGGGAGCCCCAGAACAAACTCACACAGTACAGTTCATGACCACAGGAGGGAGCCCGAGAACGGAATTCACAACAGTGCTGCATATAATTAGAGTAACAGACAGAAAAAAAAGTGGTACACCGGCCTACAATGCCCAAACTTGGACCACGCAGATATATGGGGGCTGTCACGGAAATACCACACTGGCAAATATGTGGCCTTTTTATATTTTTTATGCTAAATAGTGCTGTATATAATTAGAGAATCAGACAGCAAAAAAAGTGGTCCACCGGCCGACTATGCCCAAACTTGGAGCACGCAGATATATGAGGGCTGTCACGGAAATATAACACTCGAAATATGTGGCCTTTTTATATTTTTTGAAGCTAAATAGTGCTGTATATAATTAGAGTAACAAACAGGAAAAAAAGTGGTCCTCCGGCCTACAATAGGAAATACCACACTGGCAAATATGTAACCTTTTTATATTTTTTATGCTAAATAGTGCTGTATATAATTAGAGTAACAGACAGCAAAAAAGTGGTACACCGGCCTACAATGACCAAACTTGGAGCATGCAGATATACGAGGGCTGTCACGGAAACACCACACTGGCAAATATGTGGCCTTTTTATATTTTTTATGCTAAATAGTGCTGTATATAGATAGAGTAACAGACAGCAAAAAAAGTGGTCCACCGGCCTACAATGCCCAAAATTGGAGCACGCAGATATATGAGGGCTGTCACAGAAATACCACACTGGCAAATATGTGGCTTTTTTATATTTTTTTATGCTAAATAGTACTGTATATAAATAGAGTAACAGACAGCAAAAACAATGGCAAAATGGCCTAAATGCCAAAACTTAGAGCACACAGATACTGTATATGAGGACTTTTTTGGGGAATTTAAAACACCAAAAAAAAATTGGCGCAAGGCTAGCACACACAACTATGCTACATATGCCTGCCAAACTATGATTTTTAAACAGGCCTCAGTCTGACATAACACACTGTATTTTTTTGGGGGGGGGGGTGAATTTTTTGGGGAAAAAAAAGGATCTAGGTCTATAGTAAAGAAGCTGCAGCAGCAGCAGACAATTATGGAGCTTTGAGAGGGATGCAGTGGGAGCAATGGACGCACATACAGTGCCTGCAGGCCTTGCACTGATGTGGATATGTGTTATGATGACCTGGTGGTTAAGAGCACTAGGAATGACCTGATGAGCAAACTAGTAATACAGGACAAGCTCTGGGAAGTGGGAGCTTTGCTGACCGCAACCCCTAAACCTATCACAACAACTAGAAATAGCCGTGGAGCGTACCTGACTCTGCCTAGACGCCTCTTCACAGCCTAAGAGCTAACTACCCCTAAAGATAGAAAATAAGGCCTAACTTGCCTCAGAGAAATATCCCAAAGAAATAGGCAGCCCCCCACACGTATTGACTGTGAGTTAAGATGGAAGTCACAAACACAGGAATGAAATAGGTTTCAGCAAAGGAGGCCAGACTTAACTAAACAGACTTGAGGATAGAAAAGGTATCTTTGCGGTCAGCATAAAAAACTATCAAAAAACCACGCAGAGTGTGCAAAAGAGACCCCACACCGACTCACGGCGTGGAGGTGCCACTCTGCATCCCAGAGCTTCCAGCTAGCCAGGCAGAATCATGATAGCAAGCTGGACAGAAAACAGTGGTAAACAAAATAAGCTAGCAGGGACTTAGCTTTTGCTGGAGTAGACAGGTCATCTAAAAGATCCAAGAGCAAACTGAACCAGTACTAGGACATTGACAGCTGGCATCAAGTAACGAACTAAGTGGAGTTAAATAGAGCAGCCAGCCTAGGACTAAACGAGGTCAGCTGAGGAAATAACCTCAGAACCAGCAGCTCCACTCACAGCCACCAGAGGGAGTCCATGGACAGAACTCGCCGAAGTACCATTCATAACCACCGGAGGGAGTTCGAGAACAGAATTCACAACAGTACCCCCCCCCTTGAGGAGGGGTCACCGAACCCTCACCAGAGCCCCCAGGCCGATCAGGACGAGCCAAATGAATGGCACGAACAAGATCGGCAGCATGAACATCAGAGGCAACCACCCAGGAATTATCCTCCTGACCATAACCTTTCCACTTGACTAGGTACTGAAGTTTCCATCTCGAAATACGAGAATCTAAAATCTTCTCCACCACATACTCCAACTCCCCCTCAACCAACACCGGGGCAGGAGGGTCGACGGAGGGAACCATAGGAGCCACATATCTCCGCAGTAACGACCTATGGAACACATTATGGATGGCGAAAGAAGCTGGAAGGTCCAAACGAAATGACACAGGATTAAGAATTTCAGAAATCTTATAAGGACCAATGAAACGAGGCTTAAACTTAGGAGACGAAACCTTCATAGGAACATAACGAGACGATAACCAAACCAAATCCCCAACACGAAGTCGGGGACCAACACAGCGACGGCAGTTAGTGAAACGTTGAGCCTTCTCCTGGGACAATGTCAAATTGTCCACCACGTGAGTCCAAATCTGCTGCAACCTGTCCACCACAGAATCCACACCAGGACAGTCCGAAGGCTCAACCTGTCCTGAAGAAAAACGAGGGTGGAAACCAGAATTACAGAAAAAAGGCGAAACCAAAGTGGCCGAGCTGGCCCGATTATTAAGGGCGAACTCAGCCAAAGGCAAGAAGGACACCCAATCATCCTGATCAGCAGAAACAAAGCATCTCAGATATGTCTCCAAAGTCTGATTGGTTCGTTCGGTTTGGCCATTTGTCTGAGGATGGAAAGCTGAAGAAAAAGACAAATCAATGCCCATCTTAGCACAAAAGGACCGCCAAAACCTCGAAACAAACTGGGAACCTCTGTCCGACACGATGTTCTCCGGAATGCCATGTAAACGAACCACGTTCTGGAAAAACAATGGAACCAAACCAGAGGAGGAAGGCAACTTAGGCAAAGGTACCAAATGGACCATCTTAGAGAAGCGATCACAAACCACCCAGATAACCGACATCCTTTGAGAGACAGGGAGATCTGAAATAAAATCCATGGAAATATGCGTCCAGGGCCTTTTCGGGACCGGCAAGGGCAAAAGCAACCCACTGGCACGAGAACAGCAGGGCTTAGCCCGAGCACAAGTCCCACAGGACTGCACAAAAGAACGCACATCCCGTGACAAGGAAGGCCACCAAAAGGATCTAGCCACCAAATCTCTGGTACCAAAGATTCCAGGATGACCAGCCAACACTGAACAATGAACCTCAGAGATAACTCTACTGGTCCATCTATCACGGACAAACAGTTTCTCCGCTGGGCAACAGTCAGGTCTATCAGCCTGAAACTCCTGCAGCACCCGCCGCAAATCAGGGGAGATGGCAGACAAAATTACCCCCTCTTTGAGAATACCAGCCGGCTCAGGAACTCCCGGAGAATCAGGCACAAAACTCCTTGAAAGGGCATCAGCCTTCACATTCTTAGAACCCGGAAGGTATGAAACCACAAAATCGAAGCGGGAGAAAAACAGCGACCATCGAGCCTGTCTAGGATTCAACCGCTTGGCAGACTCGAGATAAGTCAAATTCTTGTGATCCGTCAAGACCACCACGCGATGCTTGGCTCCTTCAAGCCAATGTCGCCACTCCTCGAATGCCCACTTCATGGCCAACAACTCTCGATTGCCCACATCATAATTGCGCTCAGCAGGCGACAACTTTCTAGAAAATAAAGCACATGGCTTCATCACCGAGCCATCAGAAATTCTTTGAGACAGAACAGCCCCTGCTCCAATCTCAGAAGCATCCACCTCGACCTGAAACGGGAGCGAAACATCTGGCTGACACAACACAGGGGCAGAAGAAAAACGACTCTTCAACTCCTGAAAAGCCTCAACGGCCGAAGAGGACCAATTGACCACATCCGCACCTTTCTTGGTTAAATCAGTCAATGGTTTAACAACACTAGAAAAATTAGCGATGAAGCGACGGTAAAAATTAGCAAAGCCCAGAAATTTCTGCAGGCTCTTCACAGAAGTACACCAACACAACCAAGAAAAAGAAACAGTCAAAACGTCCAATTATGTATAAATAAACAAATAATCTTTATTATAGATAACAGGTGAACAAGTGGCAAGGAATGGATCCCCCATGATAGCCTCACCACGCATAGACAGGGCACAGGTAAGTGCACATCAGAGTAACATATATTGAGGACAATGTACCATACATATAATGAATATATCTGTTCAATAGTATAAAGTAACATATATCAGTGTCAATCATAGATATAGGGATGATACATACCCGTAGATAGATATATGAGTCGCTGTGCACACACTACCGGGGTCCTTCTATCTACAGCTCCAGGGGACCGCCATGGGCGCGGCCTTTGCGCCTGCCTATGCCGGGCTCTTCCTGGGGCTGTGGGAGAGGGACCTCCCCCTGTCGGACGAACAGGGATCAATAGACCGTGTACCCTTGTGGACACGGTATATTGATGATATCTTCTTCGTCTGGCAGGGCACATCCGTCGACCTTGCTGAGTATATGGTGCTCCTGAACAGCAATGACATGAATATTCATCTCTCTTTTGTATCTGATGATAAATCTATTGATTTTCTTGATGTTACAATTAAGAAGAATCATACGGGAACATTAAATACTGACATCTACCGCAAAAAAACGTCCACGAATACATTGTTACAAGCCTCTTCGGGACACCCGAAACACATGATCAAATCTATCCCGGTGGGACAGTTTCTCCGTCTCAAACGGATCTGCTCCACGGGGGTAGATTTTGAGAGACGAGCTACAGAGCTTAAGATGCGGTTCAAAGCTCGTGGATACAGTGCAGGGGTCGGGAACCTATGGCTCGCGAGCCAGATATGGCTCTTTTGATGGCCGTATCTGGCTCGCAGACAGGGCTCCTACCTGTCTATGGGAAGGATCAGTGGCGTAGGAAGGGGGGTGCAGGGGGGGCGGTCCGCCCCGGGCGGCACAATGCGGGGGGCGGCACAATGCGGCGGTGAGTCAGTGGCGTATCTAGGGGGGCGCAGCCGGCAGGGGGGCGCAGTCGGGCCGCCTAAAGCGGCGGTCCGCAGTGTCTCCCCCGGCGGCTGCATTCTGTCACCCCCCGCACTGGGAGTCAGCTGTTCTCTGTGCCGACTGTCAAGCTGACAGCCGGCACAGAGAAGCTGCGGCGCGCCGGCTCCCAGTGTTCAATTGTACTCGTATCTGTGATGCGAGTACAATTGAAGCTCTGACTGCCGGGTCAGAGCGACGCCAGCAGCGTGATCAGGTCATGTGATCACGCTGCTGACGTCACTCACCTGCGCGGCAGAGCAGGAGCTGCAGATCGACCAGGAGACACAGAGCGGTGGAAAGTGCTCCAGTGGAGCTGAAGACACCGAAGGTGCAGGGGGGGATTTACTGTGAGTGGGGATGGGGGGCATATAATATTGTGGGGGGATTTACTGTGAGTGGGGATGGGGGGCATATAATATTGTGGGGGGATTTACTGTGAGTGGGGATGGGGGCATATATTGTGGGGGGGGATGGGGGCATATATTGTGGGGGGGATTTCATGTGAGTGGGGATAGTGGGATATATTATTGGATTGGGGATATTTAATATGAGTGGAGATGGGGGGATTTATTGTGGGGGGAAATTTAATGTGAGTGGAGATGGGGTATTTATTGTGTGTGGGGGGAGATTTGTCATGGGGATGGGGGGATTTAATGTGTGGGGGAGATCTGAGGACACAAAATGAAGAGCAAAGGGGGAGATGGGGGGGCATATATGAGGAAACAGTATGGGGGATGGGTGCAGACAGCTTGGGGTCAAACGGGGGAATGTATGCGGACACAGTATGAGTAGCGATGTGAAAAACGTATGTGGACAGAGTACGGGGAGTGAGGGTGTTGGGATGTGTGCATGCGTAGCATGGGGGACAGTGTAAGGGCACAGCCAGGAGGGGACAGTATACAAAGGAGGGGGAGTGTGATGAGAGAGTACAGTATAAATACTGGGCCCTATAGGGGGGACACAGTGTGAGAGGTCAGTGTGAAGAGGGGTCCGGTATAGAAAGGGGAGGTCAGTGTGAAGAGCATGTACCATAAGACAGACAGTGTGGGGGTCATATTTTATGCAGACAATATAGTGAGGGGAAATTTTTTATTCAGGAGCATTATAATGACACTTGTATCTTTAAGGGCGTCATGTGGAGATTTTCTGCAAAAGAGCGGAGAAGATGGAAGTCTGCAGAGACAGCTGTGGATGAGAAAACTCAACATGGGGAGAACGGCTCCAGAGGAGACGTCATCTATCAGGTACCTGGATGTAAATGTTATTTGTGATACTAACTCTCATGTTTTTATTTATGTTAGGAGCATTAAAGGGGATGTCCAGGTTTGTGATGAGTCTGCAGTCATTCTTTGTGACTGCAGACTTCTGACTTCTCACAGTGCGCCCTGCACACTGTCAGGATTCTCTGGTGCTGGCGATTTACATACATGCGGTCACGTGCTGACTAGACATGTGTGGCCTCACTCTATGAAAATGAACTGAGTGAGGCCGGGCACGTCTAGTCGGAATGTGGTCAGAAGTATACAAATCACATGCTTGTGCTGACATGACTGTCCACCGGCAAGGGAGAATCCTAAAAGTGTGCAGTGCATGCGTTGTGAGAATTCAGAAGCGTGCGATGTCAGGATTCAGCTCCGCAGGTTCCAGTCGTCGACACATGGAAACTTCACTCATATGCGATTTTCATACTCATGGTCCTGTGACAACGAGCTTCTCTTCTGCTTCTCTCAGTTTTTCACTGAACATTGGGAGCTTAAGGGAGAGGAGCTCGTCGGTACATGACTAAGTGTGAAAATCGCATACGTTCTGGGGGGGGCGCCAAACTCGGGAACAGCCCCGGGCGGCAAAAGCTCTAGCTACGCCCCTGGGAAGGATGCATGCACCGCGCTCCATCAGGCCGCGGTGCACGCTGATATTGGTAGTTCTTTGATGGCCTGATAAGCATTGGCGGCAGTGGTGAGCGGCAGGGAGCATGGACTACATTTCCCATAACTCCCTGCATAGCCGCGCCGTCTGCAAGCACGTACGGCTCTCGCGGAATTATATTTCAAAATATGTGGCGTTTACGGCTCTCTTAGCCAAAAAGGTTCCTGACCCCTGATACAGTGGGAGGTCAATCAAAAAAGCCTATTTAAGAGCTAAACATACCCCACGTGATAAATTATTATATGGGGCCCCAGATACTGCCAGGGGAAGTAGTGATAACAATGACAGTAAAATAAGATTCATTACTACTTTTAGTTCGAGGGCGGATGAGGTACGGAGGGTTATAGAAAAGGCATGGCCAATTCTAATGGTTGATCCCACTATGAAAAAATTCCTTCCAACTCGGCCATCACTATCATTTAGGAGGGCCAGGAACCTTAGGGACCACCTCGTTAGAAGCCACTATGGAAGCCAACGCCCTACAACATTTCTGGATAGATTTAGGCCAGGGCCTGGATGTACTCCGTGTGGCCATTGTGTCGCCTGCCCTAATGTTGAAAGATCTAATTCCTTTTCTAATTCTAAAGGTTCCAAATTGTATACAATTAGGCAGCATATAACGTGTAATACACGCTATGTTATCTATTATGCTACGTGTCCCTGCGGATTGATTTATGTTGGTTTGACCACCCGCCAACTTAAGGTACGGATTATGGAACACGTACTTGGAATACAGGCGGCCTCTGGCCACACGGATGGGACAATGCTTAAAACTCTGCCGAGGCATTTTTGGGAATCTCATGACTGCAATTCATCGTTACTAAAAGTTCGGGGCATTGATGCCCTGAAAATTAATATTAGAGGCGGCCAGTTATCCAAGCGACTGGGAAAATTAGAGACACAGTGGATATGGCGCCTCCAGACCGTCCAACCGGACGGTCTGAATGAAAATTTATCTTTTGTCCCATATCTATAGTCCGTCGGTTGCTGTGCTTTTCCATCGTGGTATCCTTTTTGCGTATGTTTTTATTACATGTTTTTAAAGGATTTTTTATCTTTTCTAGTAACTATGTTGTGACATCGTAGTGGGGGCTATTCATAGAATATTATGAGGACATCAACATCGGTGGACTATGAATCTACAATTTTCTGGTGGATATGAAAACAACAAGACATGCATATATGCGGACCACTCTATATATATAGAAGGAAGATATATACTTATTAAATGTATTTATTTATTTATATATGCTTGGGACTTTTCCATCATAATGTATATGTATAGGAAAACTATTTGATTATAATTGTATAGACAATAGTCATACTAGTGTATTTATTTATGTGGATCTATGATATGTCTATTTCTTCATTTATGTGAGAATTGATGCACATGAGATATAATACGTGAGATATCCACATATATTAAATAACTAAGGATGTGTATAATGTGCCCTTTACGATATATTCTGTCTATTGGTCTGTATTTGGGGTTTTGCAGTATGTATTTATATATCCCCATTTTCCTTCCCCCCTCCCCCCCCCTTTTTTATATGTCTATATGTATATGTTTTATCTAATTTTCTTTTGGTGTTTCACAATATGTTATTTGGCTTATATATGTACCGAGCATACGCTCCAGATTTGCGATTTGTTGCTGTCTTTATGCTATTTAGTCTGCGGTAATGTCACATTTGCGCCCTTAGTGATAATATGTTGGCACTTGCGCTATTAGTATGCAGCCCTATATGCACTATATACGGTAATTCCTTTTTCCTTTACCAAGATGGCTGCACGCTGGAGTTCACTGTACCAATATGGCATCAGACTGGCACTATGCGCTTGCGCATACACGTCATTTCCGGTCTCGGACGCTGCAGGGCTGGTGACCCTGGATCACATGGGCCCATGTGCTTCCGGTGTCGCCGCACTGTGTGCACCGGTGACGGTTCTTGATGACGCAATAGGAAGGGCTTGTTTTGGCGCAAAATCGCAGGTTCTAGGAGCTATAAATTAAATCCGTGAGTACATTATGTTACCCCTTGAGAAAGGCATTTCGCCGAAATGCGCGTCGGGGTGGGCGCGGTAGTGTGTGCACAGCTACTCATATATCTATCTACGGGTATGTATCATCCCTATATCTATGATTGACACTGATATATGTTACTTTATACTATTGAACAGATATATTCATTATATGTATGGTACATTGTCCTCAATATATGTTACTCTGATGTGCACTTACCTGTGCCCTGTCTATGCGTGGTGAGGCTATCATGGGGGATCCATTCCTTGCCACTTGTTCACCTGTTATCTATAATAAAGATTATTTGTTTATTTATACATAATTGGACGTTTTGACTGTTTCTTTTTCTTGGTTGTGTTGGTGTATTATATTGCAGTTTGTCCATTATAGTCCGACTCAGTGCTGTTATTAAGTTACTATTTAGTATTTATATTTATGATCTTTTGTTATATTTACTGGGATGTTTTCTTTTATTTGTTGGTTCTTCACAGAAGTAGGCTGAGTCCAATCATAAATGGCCTGAACTTTAACAGGATCCATCTCGATAGTAGAAGGGGAAAAAATGAAGCCCAAAAATGAAACCTTCTGAACTCCAAAGAGACATTTAGACCCCTTCACAAACAAGGAATTAGCATGAAGGACCTGGAACACCATTCTGACCTGCTTCACATGAGACTCCCAATCGTCCGAAAAGACCAAAATATCATCCAAATACAGGTCCTTCTCAAAAAATTAGCATATAGTGTTAAATTTCATTATTTACCATAATGTAATGATTACAATTAAACTTTCATATATTATAGATTCATTATCCACCAACTGAAATTTGTCAGGTCTTTTATTGTTTTAATACTGATGATTTTGGCATACAACTCCTGATAACCCCAAAAACCTGTCTCAATAAATTAGCATATCAAGAAAAGGTTCTCTAAACGACCTATTACCCTAATCTTCTGAATCAACTAATTAACTCTAAACACATGCAAAAGATACCTGAGGCTTTTAAAAACTCCCTGCCTGGTTCATTACTCAAAACCCCCATCATGGGTAAGACTAGCGACCTGACAGATGTCAAGAAGGCCATCATTGACACCCTCAAGCAAGAGGGTAAGACCCAGAAAGAAATTTCTCAACAAATAGGCTGTTCCCAGAGTGCTGTATCAAGGCACCTCAATGGTAAGTCTGTTGGAAGGAAACAATGTGGCAGAAAACGCTGTACAACGAGAAGAGGTGACCGGACCCTGAGGAAGATTGCTGAGGAAGCAGTGGACTGAGTCTGGTGTGGAAACATCCAGAGCCACCGTGCACAGGCGTGTGCAGGAAATGGGCTACAGGTGCCGCATTCCCCAGGTAAAGCCACTTTTGAACCATAAACAGCGGCAGAAGCGCCTGACCTGGGCTACAGAGAAGCAGCACTGGACTGTTGCTAAGTGGTCCCAAGTACTTTTTTCTAATGAAAGCAAATTTTGCATGTCATTCGGAAATCAAGGTGCCAGAGTCTGGAGGAAGACTGGGGAGAAGGAAATGCCAAAATGCCTGAAGTCCAGTGTCAAGTACCCACAGTCAGTGATGGTGTGGGGTGCCATGTCAGCTGCTGGTGTTGGTCCACTGTGTTTCATCAAGGGCAGGGTCAATGCAGCTAGCTATCAGGAGATTTTGGAGCACTTCATGCTTCCATCAGCTGAAATGCTTTATGGAGATGAAGATTTCATTTTTCAGCACGACCTGGCACCTGCTCACAGTGCCAAAACCACTGGTAAATGGTTTACTGACCATGGTATTACTGTGCTCAATTGGCCTGCCAACTCTCCTGACCTGAACCCCATAGAGAATCTGTGGGATATTGTGAAGAGAAAGTTGAGAGACGCAAGACCCAACACTCTGGATGAGCTTAAGGCCGCTATTGAAGCATCCTGGGCCTCCATAACATCTCAGCAGTGTCACAGGCTGATTGCCTCCATGCACGCCGCATTGAAGCAGTCATTTCTGCCAAAGGATTCCCGACCAAGTATTGAGTGCATAACTGAACATTATTATTTGTTGGTTTTTTGGTTTGTTATTAAAAAACACTTTTATTTGATTGGACGGGTGAAATATGCTAATTTATTGAGACAGGTTTTTTGGGTTATCAGGAGTTGTATGCCAAAATCATCAGTATTAAAACAATAAAAGACCTGACAAATTTCAGTTGGTGGATAATGAATCTATAATATATGAAAGTTTAATTGTAATCATTACATTATGGTAAATAATGAAATTTAACACTATATGCTAATTTTTTGAGAAGGACCTGTATAGAATCATGAATCGATCCAGGTACTTTCGGAAGATGTCATGCATAAAGGACTGAAACACAGATGGAGCATTAGAAAGCCCGAATGGCATCACCAGGTACTCAAAATGGCCCTTGGGCTTATTAAATGCTGTTTTCCATTCGTCGCCCTGTTTAATACGCACAAGATTATACGCCCCTCGAAGATCTATCTTAGTGAACCAGCTAGCCCCCCTAATCCGAGCAAACAAATCAGACAGTAGCGGCAAAGGGTACTGAAATTTGACGGTAATTTTATTGAGAAGGCGGTAATCTATACAAGGTCTCAGAGAACCATCCTTCTTGGCCACAAAAAAGAACCCTGCTCCCAACGGTGATGACGACGGGCGAATATGCCCTTTCTCCAAGGACTCTTTTACATAACTCCGCATAGGGGCGTGTTCTGGCACAGATAAATTGAACAGTCGGCCCTTCGGAAACTTACTACCAGGAATCAAATCAATAGCACAATCACAATCCCTATGAGGAGGTAGGGCACTGGATTTGGGCTCATCAAATACATCCCGGTAATCTGACAAGAACTCAGGGACTTCAGAAGGATGGGAAGACGAAATTGACAACAATGGGACATGCCCATGTACCCCTTGACAACCCCAACTGGACACAGACATTGATTTCCAATCCAATACTGGATTATGGACCTGTAGACATGGCAAACCCAAAACGACCACATCATGCAGATTATGCAACACCAAAAAGCGAACATCCTCCTGATGTGCAGGAGCCATGCACATGGTCAATTGAGTCCAGTACTGAGGCTTATTCTTGGCCAAAGGCACAGCATCAATTCCTCTCAATGGAATAGGATACTGTAAAGGCTCCAAGAAAAAACCACAGCGCCTGGCAAACTCCAAGTCCATCAAATTCAGGGCAGCGCCTGAATCCACAAATGCCATAACAGAATAGGATGACAAAGAGCAAATCAGAGTAATGGACAAAATAAATTTTGGCTGTACCGTACCAATGGTGGCAGACCTAGCAAACCGCTTAGTGCGTTTAGGACAATCAGAGATAGCATGAGTGGAGTCACCACAGTAAAAACACAGCCCATTCTGACGTCTGTATTCTTGCCATTCAGCTCTGGTCAAGGTCATATCACACTGCATAGGCTCAGGCCTCTGCTCAGAAGATACCGCCAAATGGTGCACAGTTTTGTGCTCACGTAAGCGTCGATCGATCTGAATGGCCAAGGACATAGACTCATTCAGACCAGCAGGCGTGGGGAATCCCACCATAACATCCTTAAGGGCTTCAGAAAGACCCTTTCTGAAAATTGCCGCCAGGGCACACTCATTCCACTGAGTAAGCACAGACCATTTTCTAAACTTCTGACAATATACCTCCGATTCATCCTGACCCTGACACAAAGCAAGCAAGATTTTCTCTGCCTGATCCACTGAATCTGATTCATCATAAAGCAGCCCAAGCGCCAGAAAAAACGCATCTACATTACGCAATGCAGGATCTCCTGGCGCAAGGGAGAATGCCCAGTCTTGAGGGTCGCCACGTAGCAAAGAAATATTGATTTTTACTTGCTGAATGGGGTCACCAGAGGAGCGGGGTTTCAAAGCAAAAAACAGTCTACAATTATTTCTGAAATTCAGGAACTTAGCTCTATCCCCAGAAAACAAATCAGGAATTGGAATTCTGGGTTCCAACATCGGGTTCTGAACTACATAATCTTGAATGCCTTGTACCCTTGCAGTGAGTTGATCCACACAAGAGGACAGACCTTGAATGTCCATATCTACACCTGTGTCCTGAACCACCCAGAGATTTAGGGGAAAAGAAAAACAAAACACGCTGCAGAGGAAAAAAAAAATGGTCTCAGAACTTCCTTTATCCCTCTATTGAGATGCATTAACACTTTACGGGCCAGCTGTACTGTTATGATGACCTGGTGGTTAGGAGCACTAGGAATGACCTGATGAGCAAACTAGTAATACAGGACAAGCTCTGGGAAGTGGGAGCTTTGCTGACCGCAACCCCTAAACCTATCACAACAACTAGAAATAGCCGTGGAGCGTACCTGACTCTGCCTAGACGCCTCTTCACAGCCTAAGAGCTAACTACCCCTAAAGATAGAAAATAAGGCCTAACTTGCCTCAGAGAAATATCCCAAAGAAATAGGCAGCCCCCCACACGTATTGACTGTGAGTTAAGATGGAAGTCACAAACACAGGAATGAAATAGGTTTCAGCAAAGGAGGCCAGACTTAACTAAACAGACTTGAGGATAGAAAAGGTATCTTTGCGGTCAGCATAAAAAACTATCAAAAAACCACGCAGAGTGTGCAAAAGAGACCCCACACCGACTCACGGCGTGGAGGTGCCACTCTGCATCCCAGAGCTTCCAGCTAGCCAGGCAGAATCATGATAGCAAGCTGGACAGAAAACAGTGGTAAACAAAATAAGCTAGCAGGGACTTAGCTTTTGCTGGAGTAGACAGGTCATCTAAAAGATCCAAGAGCAAACTGAACCAGTACTAGGACATTGACAGCTGGCATCAGGTAACGAACTAAGTGGAGTTAAATAGAGCAGCCAGCCTAGGACTAAACGAGGTCAGCTGAGGAAAGAACCTCAGAACCAGCAGCTCCACTCACAGCCACCAGAGGGAGTCCATGGACAGAACTCGACGAAGTACCATTCATAACCACCGGAGGTAGTTCGAGAACAGAATTCACAACAGATATGCTGTGCCCTGCCTACCTAGCGCTGCAATATCAGGACGCACGAATTAGCCCTAAAAAGGACTGTTGGTTTCTCAGGAGTTGTGGATTTAAGAGTTGCAGACCTACACTAACTATAAAAACCACAATTCTGACCCTATCTCGGCAGCAGCTCTCCCTACTCTTGCTGAATCCGGAGCAGAATGCAGCGAGCAGGGCGGCGCCAGGTCTCTTATACTCGGGATGATGCTGTGCGGCCAAGCCAATCATTGCACGACCACAACAAAGATGGCTGCGGCATTTCATGGCCTGGCAGACAATCCCTGCACCGTGATTGGGTCTCTAAAGTTCACCAAAAATGCTGGGTGGAGACATCAGTTACTGCCGAATAATCCCAGAAATGCTCGATGCTCGCCGAGTATACCGAGCATAGTGATACTCAGGCGAGTAACGAGCAGTGGCGAGCACTTTCGCTCATCACTATTCAGTAGCTATTACCGGAACCATTTGCATGGTTATGGTGTAAAATGCTGTAATGAGCTACACTTCATACATGACACTGACATAATATTACATGATACCACAGGATCTAAGACTGGGTTTATACAGTTACAAGAAGATTATTTACACAATAAGACAGGCACATGGGAATACAATCCTACAGATGTGTTATACTGGAATATAGAGATATGAGATGAATCGTGTTGAGCATTCTGATACCGCAAGTATCGGGTATCGGCCGATATTTGTGGTATCGGAATTCCGATACCGAGTTCCGATACTTTCAGTATATCGGATACCAGAATCGGAAGTTCCCATAATTCAAAGAGCCAGAATTCAGTCAATGAGGAATGATTAGAAGTGTGGGCACATCCTGTTCTGCATGTTAGGCATGTAACTACTGGCATGGCTGTGATTGGCTGCTGAAATGATGTCATGATGCACTATAAAAGTCGCCACCGCCATTTTGGGTTAACTGCTGTGAATTCAGTTAGGGACAGGACGCTGTGTTCTGACTGAGGGCCAGTTTAGAGATAGTGATTTGCTTCATTGTGCTTTACCCAGGCTAATTTAGCAACCGCTGTGTGAGAACCTTGTTTTTGACTTGCAGCGCTGTTCACGGCTGTCTGCAAGGTGTCTGTGTGAGTGCAGCTCACTCTGTAGTCTGGTCTGCAGCCACAGCTGGTTGTAGTCAGCTCAGGTTGCGTCACTGCCTCATACCGTTCCATTGTCCGTTTCTCAATTAGTGTAGCCTGCTGCACATTTTTTCAAATTTATCCTATTAGTGACTTTCCGTCCGTATCCAGCTAGATTGTGGAAAAACACTATCTAGGATTACATAGAGGAGCTTTTTTTGGCCTTGCAGCGCCGTTTACAGCTGTCTGCATGGTCTCTGTGTGAGTGCAGCTCACTCTGTAGACTGTTCTGCCGCCACAGCCGGTTGTAGTCAGCTCAGGGTGCGTCACTGCCTCATACCGTTCCATTGTCCGTTTCTCAATTAGTACAGCCTGCTGCACATTTTTTCAAATTCATCCTATTACTGGCTTTCCATCCGTATCCTGCTAGATTGTGGAAAAACACTATATAGGATTACATAGAGGAGCTTTTTTTGGTCTTGCAGCGCCGTTAACGGCTGTCTGCACGGTCTCTGTGTGAGTGCAGCTCACTCTGTAGTCTGTTCTGCCGCCACAGCCGGTTGTAGTCAGCTCAGGGTGCATCACTGCCTCATACCGTTCCATTGTCTGTTTCTCAATTAGTGCAGCCTGCTGCACATTTTTTCAAATTTATCCTATTAGTGGCTTTCCATCCGTATCCTGCTAGATTGTGGAAAAACACTATATAGGATTACATAGAGGAGCTTTTTTTGCCTTGCAGCGCCGTTAACGGCTGTCTGCACGGTCTCTGTGTGAGTGCAGCTCACTCTGTAGTCTGTCCTGTGGAAAAAACAAAAAAATTTATAAAGTTCACCAAACATTCCACTTTATAGTTGAGTAGGCTACATTAGCTCATATTAAAGTCTAGTCCACACTTGATAAAATTAGTGTTCCTTATACCTGTTAGCAGCTGTTCAGGAATAAGCACACTAAGCCCTTAGTACTTTTCTGCCTATCTTTATCAGTCTACCAAGATGAAGAAGGCAGGGAGTAAGGCATGTGGGCGTGGAGGTGGAGCAGGGAGAGGACGTGGGGATTCTGTGCCTGCTGTGGGCACTGGTTGTCATGATCTGTACTTTTGCCCTGTCCTGTATTTGATTGTCATGATCTGTACTTTTGCCCTGTCCTGTATTTGAATAATATGCCATTTGATGTATGTAACTGTTCTCTGGTTTCTATTAGCTGTAGTTTATGTATTTTCTTGTGCTGGGAGTTTACCTGTAACAATGTCTCCTTCCCCCAATACCTGCAGCCCTAAGCTATAATGTAATTAAGCTTTGTCAACTAGTGAAGGAATAGCCATTCTTCCTCACAGCAGGTGGCTAGTCAAATGTACATACTACGTAGACTAAGCGGAGCCGACCAGAATAGAATCTTCTGATGGACCCAACCATTGAATAGAAGGTGTGACCCCTACCCCCCTTCATGGGCTGATCCTAGGAGCTCAGACAATCCATTCTTATTTTGAGATCAGATGTGAGTTGACCTTTGTAGGAGAAGGAGTGGGGATTCTTAGCTGAGGTAAGACCCCATGTCCATCTGTGACTGCGGAAGCGAACGGGGCGAGACTTGAGCTGAGGACATATCTCGTCGTTCGTGGGATTGTTTTGTGATTGCTTGGACTCGTGTGGACTATTGTTTTGTTAGCTGGCACAAGGATTATCGGGAGGTGCCCCCGAACCTGTTCCATTGGACTAATTGTGGACTCTGTAGATCTACCTGCATGTGTTGTTCCGGCGTTCTTGATAATAAATCTGTGGAATCATCCCTTGGCCTGTTGTCCCTTCTTGCTCTGCCGTACACCCCGCCACAAACTGGTGGCAGCAGTGTGTTCAGAGCAGAAGGAATGGAGGGCAACGGCCCAAGATCGGGAACCAGCACTGCAGAGTACAAGAACTGGACTGTGGTGAACTTACAAACAAAGGCCCGTGAACTGGGAGTCAGCTACAAGGGGCTCTCCAAGGAGCAGCTAATTGAGGCTTTGGAAGGAGTTCGCCTGCAAGATTACGCTGAGGAAGGATCCCCACAGCAAACGGAGGAAAGACTGCAGCCGGAGGTAAATACCCAAAAAAGTCAGTGGGTTGTGTGGTACGAGGAGGAGTTGGCATTGCTGGGAGAGGAGGCCACCATAGCCGATAAGAGGGAGGCCATTCACAGAGCTCAGGAGAGGGAGAGGGAGGCCATTCACAGAGCCGAGGAGAGGGAGGCCATTCACAGAGCCGAGGAGAGGGAGGCCATTCACAGAGCTGAGGACAGAGCTCAGGAGATGGCATTGCTGGAGAGGCAGATCGCTTTGGAAGCAGCTAGAAGCTCCAGACAGACTGTAACCCCAGCACCCACCATGAGGGAACTCCCCAGAGTGTCCCGCAAAGACTTCAAGCCGTTTAATGAGGCTGCAGGCGACATTGAGGGCTTCTTCCAGGACTTTGAGCATCAGTGTCGATTAATGGAAGTCCCGGACACGGAGCGAGTCCAACATCTGGTGGGGCTCTTAGAGGGTGGAGCTGCCGCAGCCTATAGAGCTATGGGCCCTCGAGAGAACTGTGAGTATGCGGAGATTAAACTGACTATTCTAGAACATTATGCTGTGACACCAGACACTTACAGGACTCAGTTCCGTACTTTAGCCTGCGATGAGGAAGTGTCTTTCAAGATGTATGCCCACAGACTCAAACAAATATGTCATCGCTGACTGGAAGCAGAGGAGGCCTTAACCTGGGAGACCTTTCTCCAGGTTATCCTAAAAGAGCAGTTTTACTTCAAGTGCCCTGCTGAGATCCGGGAATGGGTGCGTGAGAGGAGACCAGCCACTGTGGAGGAAGCTGCAGCTCTAGCTGATGAGGTTCTCACCATCAAGCCTCAGTGGAAAAAACTACTACTCAGTGAGAAAAAAACTACCAGCCCCCCAACGCTGGCGGCCTCTGGTCCTTCGGCCTCCAATATTTACCATCCCACCAGACCAGAGGTCCCCAACCGCCGGTCCGCGGACCAGGACCGGGCCGTTGGGGTTTTTCAGCCGGTCCGCGGTGCCGCTGACAGCTACCGTATATACTCGAGTATAAGCCGAGATTTTCATCCCAAATTTTTGGGCTGAAAGTGCCCCCTCGGCTTATACTCGAGTCACGGTCGGCGGTGGGGTCGGCGGGTGAGGGGGAGAGGGCGCTGAGGCATACTTACCTAGTCCCGGTGATCCTGGCGCTCCCCCTGCCCGTCCCACGGTCTCCGGGTGCAGCAGCTCTTCCCCTGTACAGCGGTCACGTGGGACCGCTCATTAGAGAAATGAATAGGCTGCTCCACCTCCCATAGGGGCGGAGCGGCATAATTCATTTCTCTAATCAGGGGTAACGGTGACCGCTGATAGAGGAAGAGGCTGCGGCACCGAAGACCAGCTGTCTGGGGGAAGGAGCGGGACGCCGGGAGCAGGTAAGTATTACATAGTCACCTGTCCTCGTTCCACACGCCGGGCGCTGTCTCCATCTTCCCGGCGTCTCTCCTCACTGAGTGTGCAGGTCAGAGGGCGCGATGACGCATATAGTGTGCGCGCTGCCCTCTGCCTGATCAGTCAGTGCGGAGAGACGCTGGGAAGATGGCGCCGAGGAGCTGCAAGCAAGAGAGGTGAGTATGTAATTTATTATTTTTATTGCAGCAGCAGCACAGCTATGGGGCAATAATGGACGGTGCAGAGCACTATATGGCACAGCTATGGGGCAATAATAAACGGTGCAGAGCACTGTATGGCACAGCTATGGGGCAACGGTGCAGAGCACTATATGGCACAGCTATGGGGCAATAATGGTGCAGAGCACTGTATGGCACAGCTATGGGGCAATAATGGTGCAGAGCACTATATGGCACAGCTATGGGGCAATAATGGTGCAGAGCACTGTATGGCACAGCTATGGGGCAATAATGGTGCAGAGCACTATATGGCACAGCTATGGGGCAATAATGGTGCAGAGCACTGTATGGCACAGCTATGGGGCAATTATGAACGGTGCAGAGCACTATATGGCACAGCTATGGGGCAATTATGAACGGTGCAGAGCACTGTATGGCACAGCTATGGGGCAATAATAAACGGTGCAGAGCACTGTATGGCACAGCTATGGGGCAATAATGGTGCAGAGCACTATATGGCACAGCTATGGGGCAATAATGGTGCAGAGCACCAGGGAAACAAGCATGGTGCTCCCACTCATTCTGAACCAATGGTAAGTTGAATCACATTCTCATTATAAATGTCATAATTATATGATAAGTATGCACTAAGCTCCATCCCTCCATAACCCCACCCCCATATGACCAAAGCCCCGCCCCTGCCCCACCCCCACCGGGCCATGGAAAACTGGTCTTGCTTAAAGCCGTCCCTGGTGCAAAAAAGGTTGGGTACCTCTGCACTAGACCACCAACTCATGGTGACCTTCGTGTGACTGTGCCTCGCACTACTCCTGCTCCACCTTTGGGAATACGACATGGAGGAAGAATCCCAGAGCGCAGATGTTATGGATGTGGGCAGCCTGGGCATCTGCAATTCCAATGTCCAGGTGCTCGGAGACAGAACCGCTACAGACCGCCTTTGCCCGTTCATTATCTACAGACCCCCTCACCAGGAGAAGAGCTGGATATAGTCCCTGATGACTTGCCAAGTGACTCGGATCCCCTGGATCCCCTACCAGGAGTCTATGGGGTGCGAGCCCCAGCCACCTGTTCTTCTGAGCTTCAGCACAAACATCTACAGGAGGTCGTGCTGGATGGCCAAAAAGTTGTTGGCTTCCGTGACACTGGGGCTTTCCTCACCATAGCTGATCCCCGAGTAATTCAACCAGAAGCAATTCAAAAGGGACCAGGAATTGCTATTGAATTGACTGGAGGCACCCAGAGATATATTCCAAGAGCGAGTGTGACCCTGGATTATGGCTTTGGGTCCAAACAATGCATGGTCAGTGTGATGAGCGGCCTCCCTGCAGATGTTCTTCTAGGAAATGATGTGGGAAATCTTCATTGCCACTTTGTCGGTGCGGTAACCAGAAGTCAAGCCAAGAGGGCAGCGGATGTGGACGTGTACAACCCATCCCTGGAAATGAGGCCACCAGAACTGCCGTCACAGCCGGTGAGTGATTCTTCTTGTGGGGATAATATGAATGTTACTTGGGATAAAGTTCAGTTTAGACAAGAGGTAGAGACTGACCCCACCCTTGCTAGTTTTAGAGCTCGAGCTGAGATAGGGCAGCTAGGGGAGAACGGGGAAAGAATTATCAGAGAAAATGGACTTCTATATCGGGTTACCAATGCTGACTCCCTAGATAAGCCCTGGACTTATAGCAAACAGCTGATTATTCCTCAGAAGTACAGAATTCCCCTATTACACCTTGCTCATGACATTCCTATGGCTGGCCATCAAGGCAAAACTCGCACGGAGAGACGATTGACTCAAACTTTCTATTGGCCGGGGATTTCCCAAGCCGTAGCGCATTTCTGCCGAACTTGTGACATATGTCAGCGTAGAGGGCGACCCGAAGATCACCCAAAGGCACCCCTGCAACCTCTCCCTATAATAGAAGAACCCTTTCAAAGAGTAGCTGTCGATATCATTGGACCTCTTGCTAAACCAAGTAAATCTGGAAAGCAGTACATTCTCACTGTCGTGGACTATGCCACCCGATATCCAGAAGCTGTGGCCTTGTCAAGTATTTCTGCAGCCAAGGTGGCCGAGGCCTTGGTTACCATCTTTACCCGAGTAGGATTCCCCAGTGAGATCTCGTCAGACCAAGGCTCCCAGTTCATGTCAGAGCTGGTCCAGTGCCTGTGGCGCACTTGTGGAGTACGAGCGATCCGAACGACCCCATATCATCCCCAAACAAATGGACTTTGTGAACGATTCAATGGCACTCTGAAGAATATGCTAAGGGCCTTCACTGACAGAGATTCAGACTGGGAGAAGTACCTACCCCATCTCTTGTTTGCCTATCGGGAAGTTCCCCAGGAGTCCACTGGGTTTTCCCCCTTTGAACTACTCTATGGAAGAAAGGTCCGAGGACCCTTAACCCTGCTCAAGGAATACTGGGAGGGGCAAGTTGAGGATACAGGAGCCCCTGTTGTCCCTTATGTCCTAAAGCTGCAAGAAACCCTGGCTCAACTTGCTAGTTTTGCCCAGAGTCATGTGCGGATGGCTCAAACCAGACAGAAGACATGGTATGACCGTAAAGCACGCTATCGGGAGTTTGTAGAAGGACAACAGGTCTTAATGATTGTTCCCCATCGGCAGAATAAACTGCAGACCACATGGGAGGGTCCCTTCCGGGTTCTCAGAAAACTAAATGACACCAATTATCTTCTTGCTTTAGATGATCAGGGGCTAAGACAAAAGACTGTTCATGTGAATATGATTAAGGAGTACCATGACCGGAACATTCCAATGATAGCAAGCTGCCAGCTGGCTTCAGAAGATGGTCAAGAGGATGAGGACTCCCTACCTGATCTCGTGGAAGCAGCGAGAGCCCCATCCACTGTGGAACAGGTTCCACTGGGAGATCACCTGGATTCCTTACAAAAAAAAAACAGATGCTGGGGGTGCTTCAACAGAGACGGGCTGCTTTCTCATCCCAACCAGGTCGAACCACCATCACCCAACATCATGTGGACACTCAGGGTATCCGTCCCATACAACAGGCTCCTTACCGGGTACCTGAATCAGTTCGACACACCATGCAGCACGAACTGGAGATGTTACAGCTTGGGGTAATCCAGGCCTCCCATAGCCCTTGGGCCTCTCCTGTGGTGTTAGTACCCAAGAAGGATGGGAGTACTCAGTTTTGTGTGGACTATCGACGACTAAACGACCATACCGTCAGTGATCCGTACCCAATGCCCCGTATTGACGAACTTCTAGACCGCCTGGCTGGGTCTCGATATGTCACTACCTTGGATCTCAGTAAGGGCTACTGGCAAATCGATCTGACGGAGGAAGGGAGAGAACGGTCTGCTTTTATAACCCCCCTTTGGTCTGTATGAATTTCTAAACATGCCCTTTGGAATGAAGACTGCCCCTGCAACCTTCCAGAGAATGGTGGACCAGATCCTCCGGGGATGTGGTGACTTTGCTTGTGCCTACTTGGATGATATCGCAATCTTCAGCCAGACGTGGGAAGAACATCTGAACCAAGTAGCCGTTATTCTTGACCTGCTTCTTGCAGCAGGCCTAACCATTCGACCAGATAAATGCCAATTGGGGATGGGTGAAGTTCAGTACCTAGGGCATAGAGTGGGAGGAGGGAAGCTCCGTCCTGAACCTGCCAAAATCCAAGCTATTAGAGACTGGCCTGTACCCCAAACTAAGAAACAAGTTATGGCTTTTTTGGGCACTGCCAGTTATTACCGAAAATTTGTTTTTCATTTCAGCACGGTGGCCAAGCCTCTTACCGACCTGACCAAGAAAACGATGCCCCGGCTGGTGGTCTGGACTCCAGCCTGTGATGAGGCTTTTAACAGGCTGAAGAACGCTCTAGTCTGCGACCCTGTTCTGGCTGCTCCAGACTACAAGAGGAGATTCATTGTGCAGACTGACGCCTCTGCTTATGGACTGGGAGCTGTACTCAGCCAGGTGAATGCAGCTGGGGATGAGCACCCCATTGCCTACCTCAGCCGGAAATTGCTGGACCGAGAAGTGGCCTATGCAACTGTTGAAACAGAATGTCTGGCTGTAGTGTGGGCCCTCAGGAAACTAAGACCGTATCTGTATCGACGAGAATTCACTGTGGTTACTGATCACAATCCCCTCATCTGGCTGAACAGAGTCTCTGGGGACAATGGACGCTTACTACGATGGAGCCTGGCTCTGCAGCCCTATAACTTTACCATACAATATAGAAGAGGCAGCCAACACCAAAATGCAGATGGACTGTCCAGGCAAGAGGAGCCGTGAGTCTGGTCAGCCAAGCCTGTGTGTACTTAACCAGCGACCTGTAGAGGTCCCTAGTACGTACACAAATTGGGAGGGGAAGGGATTGTCATGATCTGTACTTTTGCCCTGTCCTGTATTTGATTGTCATGATCTGTACTTTTGCCCTGTCCTGTATTTGAATAATATGCCATTTGATGTATGTAACTGTTCTCTGGTTTCTATTAGCTGTAGTTTATGTATTTTCTTGTGCTGGGAGTTTACCTGTAACAATGTCTCCTTCCCCCAATACTTGCAGCCCTAAGCTATAATGTAATTAAGCTTTGTCAACTAGTGAAGGAATAGCCATTCTTCCTCACAGCAGGTGGCTAGTCAAATGTACATACTACGTAGACTAAGCGGAGCCGACCAGAATAGAATCTTCTGATGGACCCAACCATTGAATAGAAGGTGTGACCCCTACCCCCCTTCATGGGCTGATCCCAGGAGCTCAGACTATCCATTCTTATTTTGAGATCAGATGTGAGTTGATCTTTGTAGGAGACGGAGTGGGGATTCTTAGCTGAGGTAAGACCCCTATGTCCATCTGTGACTGCGGAAGCGAACGGGGCGAGACTTGAGCTGAGGACATATCTCGTCGTTCGTGGGATTGTTTTGTGATCGCTTGGACTCGTGTGGACTATTGTTTTGTTAGCTGGCACAAGGATTATCGGGAGGTGCCCCCGAACCTGTTCCGTTGGACTAATTGTGGACTCTGTAGATCTACCTGCATGTGTTGTTCCAGCGTTCTTGATAATAAATCTGTGGAATCATCCCTTGGCCTGTTGTCCCTTCTTGCTCTGCCGTACACCCCGTCACACTGGTGACTCATCATCCCCCAGTTTTAGCAGGGAACAGTCCTTCATGCGCAGCTTTGTAGGAGGTCGCCGGGCCCCGCTGCTGCGGGATGAACAAATTGAAGCCGTTGTCAGATGGATGGCAGCTAACCCATCGACTTCAATTAGTGCCACATCCTCTCAGGCACAGAGCACTGAAGAGCCCCCATCTGTCTCTTCCCACCTGCCAAATTGCCCAGGCAGTCAGAGAGCCCAGGACAGGAGCCATCTCTACTTCTGTTCTCTGAATCTCTTGGCTTGGAAAGAGGGGGCCAGCCAAGCAGCATTAGAGAAATGGAAGAAGAGGCAGTACGCAGTGATGCCCAACAGCTTTGACTCTCTGACTCTGAAGAGACGGGTGGGCCAGTGCCTCCGGTCAGCACACCTCAGTATGCATCTGATGATGAGACTCAGGTGCCACTTTCCGGTGCATACTGTGCTGCCGAGACTACCCAGGAGAAGCAGTTGGTGGAAGAGCGTAGTGTAGATGATGAGGTCCTTGACCCATCATGGCGTGAGGTACAGGAAGGTGGTGGGAGCAGCTCTGAGGAAGATTCCCCGAAAGGCCCAAAGAGGGAGAGGGAGGGGGAAGACTGCGGTGCCTGTAGCCTCCACTTCGGCACCCATTAGGAGCATGCCTCTTCCAAAAGCCAAAGCGGGCACTCCCAAGACTTGCAGTGCCTGGTCCTTTTTTGATACAGTTGCAGATGACATTTGCTTAGTCAAATGCAAGGTGTGTCATCAGAAAGTCGAAAGAGGGAAAAGTGTCAGCAACCTCAATACCACAAATATGTGGAAACATGTGGTAAGGCTAGCAGAACGCACCGAGTAAATAGAGATGGTTTTATTGATATTGGTGTGTTCGCAGCCCGGGGTCCACCGTGCAGAAGTACCTGCTGCTAGCAAACGGCGGCACTGTATGGCGGTATGGACTAACTCAGTTAATTCACTGAGTAGCCGTGAAAGCAAAGCACTGTGCCCTGTAAGATTTCACAGAGGCACAGGCTAACTGCCCAAACAGAGAGCAGTCAGTGGTCACGCATGCACACAAGACTCCTCGCCGGAGGTGCCAGCATTCTAGGGGCTTATTTCAGCCAGGTCCCTGAATACATACAAACACAAACTCCTCGCCGGAGGTGCCAGCATTCTAGGGGCTTATTTCAGCTGGGTCCCTGAACACACTCTCACGTGACCACACTGGCGCAAAGCACATAACAAAGAACAATACTAGCGCATGGCCGTGCGAACCTTAAATAGTTGCAGCACGTACAGGACCTTCCTAGAAGGACCAATGAGAGGCTGCCACAGAGCGTGAGCACCTACAGGACCTTCCTGAAGGACCAATGGCCTTAGCTGCAGTATCTGATCATGTGGCCCTCGATCTCCACTGAGAGATCCTACTCTGGGCATGCTCAGAAAGAGAAAAGCAGGACTTAGTCCCAGAAGCGTCTGCTCACTGCTGCCCAGCACTGACTTCAATGGCAGAAGCAGGAAAGGCAGAGTCAGACTGAGCGAGACGCTGGGACCGACGTCTCCGCTGAGCAGGCTCCACTGTGGCAGGAGAAGAATGGGGGACCGCAGCGGAGATGGCCCGAGATTCCCCCTGTGCAGAGGTGGGAACCCGACCCCTAACAACATGTGCGGACCAAGCACGCGGAGGAGTTACAAAAACACACTGAAGACCTAGGCCAACCTACAGCGGCACCTACCACCTCTTCAGCTCGTGTTGTTGCCTCTTCCTCCAGCTCACACACAGCTGGTTCAGCTTCCTCACAGGATCACCATGGAAGAACCTCTGGCACTGTTGTCCAGAGACCCAGTGTAATTCCACCCACAGCACCACGTTCCCAGTCATCCTCACACTCCCAGCCCAGTCTACAGCCATCGATAGCACAGGCATGGGAGAAAAGGCGGCCATTCTCAGCAAACCACCCCCAAGCACAGGTTCTGAATGCTGGCATTGCAAAACTACTGTCCCTTGAAATGCTGTCATTCAGGCTGGTGGAGACTGACACCTTCCGTAACTTGATGGCATTGGCAGTCACACAATACAATGTGCCCAGCCGCTTTTAATTCAGCAGGCAAGCCATCGCTGCCCTGCAAAAGCATGTGGAGGGAAACATTAAACACGTGCTACTGAACGCCGTCAGTAGCAAGGTCCAACTCACCACTGATGCGTGCACCAGTCACCATGGACAGGGGCGATACCTTTCCCTCACTGCCCATTGGGTAAATGTTGTGGGGCCGGGTACAGATCATGCGAGTGGCGCAGCACGTGTTCTGCCAACTCCAAGGATTGCAGGAATCCAGTCTGTACACATTGACTCCTCCTCATACTCAAGTTCCTCTGAATCAGCGCTGCAGGAGCCGTCACAGTCCACCTCCACATGGACCAGTGAACGTTTTACCTGTTACGACCTGTTACAGAACCCCCCCAGCACCCAGAATATGTTATGCAGTTATTTGTATATATAATAGGTTCCATGTGAGATATATGTCCCTAATGCATCAGCCCACAGGCTGCGCCCCTGGGCAGAGGAGACAAGATATCCCCCTTCTGACCTCCCCCACCTTTGTAATTCCCACAGTAAATGTCAGCAGGCTCCGGCCACCTGAGGCCGGATGTAATGTATGTCTGGCCTGCCGCTTTTGAATGGTCCTGCTCTCTGTATCTGTTGTGATATATATTCTGTGTTCTGTGAGTAAAGAGTTGTCACACTGGAAATACGTGGAGAAGCAGTGATATTTTATATGTGCCCATGTAATCAAGGAATTCCAGTCAGCGTCCTTCATTCAGAATCCAGCCAAAGCAGAGTGGACCTCCTGAACCACGGGGTGGTACTGAAAGAGGTACTCCAGCACAGCAGACCCCGTTACACTGGTGGCAGACAGCGGGATGTGATACCCCATCTACAGGAGGAAAGGAATGAATGGAAAACAACTACCAGAAGTTAAAGAGGACTACATTAAAAGACCTGGTGGAAGCTCGAGGGTTAATCACCAGCAACAAAACAAAAGCAGATTTGATAGCAGCCATCATGGAACACGACAGTGCAGCGCCCCCCAATGTGAGCGTGGAGGAGACTGAATTCCAGAGAGAGGTAAAGAACAGACTGGCGTTCTATGGCCCAAACCCTGCAGTAGAGATCATACGAGAGGTGATGGCTGATGTGCGTACTGATCTGAAGGAAAAGATGGCCGAGCGGACCAGGATAGAGCTAGCCAAGATGGAGATGGTAGAGCGGACCAAAGTGGAGCTGGCCAAGATGGAGATGGCAGAGCGGAGAGAGGAGAGTCAGCGAGCAGGGGGAGCTCTGGCCTCCACCCAGGTACCTTCAACAGTAAGCCACAAAAAGATCCAGTATAATGCCATCCGACAGTTGGGGGAGGCAGAGGAAGACATTGATGGCTTTCTGCAGGACTTTGAGCGGCAGTGTGCCCTTCATCAAGTGAAGCCGGAGGAACGGGTTCAGATTCTGGCCAGCAAGCTGACAGGCCGGGCAGCGGACGCCTATCGCATGGTACCTGATGAGGACTGTATGGACTATGAGCGGATCAAAGAAGTGATCTTGGCCCGGTATGTGCTGACACCAGAGGCATACCGCCAAAAGTTCCGCGGACTTATAAAACGGGTAACCGATACCCACGCTGAATGGGCCTGTAAATTACGGCGGTCACTGCTACAGTGGGTACAAGGGAGCCAAGCAACCACTAAGGAGGACGTCCTCCAGCTCTTCTTGTTAGAGCGATTCTTTAATGGACTAACACCCAAGACACAGGAATAGCTTCGGGACAGACGACCAACGACTCTTGAGGAGGCCGCTCGTCTGGCTGACGAACACCATGATGCCAGGAGGTCTGTCGGCCGGATCAAAGATGGTCACTAGGGGTCCTCTCATGGGTCTGGAAGCCCCCAAACCACAGAAGATTGTCGGGGGACCAGCTCAAAACCCGACCTACCACAGTCCCCCTGGGGCGCGATGCCACACCTGCCATCAGCTGGGCCACCTGCAAAGACAATGTCCCAACCGGTCTCAGCGTACCCGGTGACCAAAGGCGGGAACAGCTACCTTCAGCCGGGCTGCTGTACACTGCTACCAAGACGAAGGTGATCCGGCATTGGGGGCTATGACTAACCAGGGGATGGAAGAGATGGAGGAAGTGCTGCATGAAGTAGACCCCGTGCAGGCGGCCCGGGCAGATAATCGACAACAGCATCGACAGGTCGTGTGGGTTAATGGGAAACGTATGCAGGGACTAAGAGTTTCCGGAGCAACTTTGACCCTTGTGAAGTCTCATCTCGTCCGGGACCAAGAGAAGACGGACCGGACAGTGGCAGTCCGTGTAGCAGGGGGAGCCATACATCGACTGCCCACTGTCAGGATTCACCTGAACTGGGGAGTCGGGGATGGCCTGGTTGAGGTTGGCTTGATGGAGGAATTGCCTGCAGACGTCTTGCTGGGAAATGACTTGGGGCCTATGTTGTCTGCCTTCTCGGTCGGCCCTCTGGCTGAGACATATCCTGTGACCACCCGGAGACAAGCTCGAGCTGCGGAGGCGGAATCACACTCAGAGGAGGCCCAGGTAAGACATCCCAGCTCTACACGTATTCCCATAGCCAGACACATTTCTTGGGCCACCCCAGCTGAATTTAAGAGGGAGTTACTTGAGGATCCTTCATTGGAGGGATATCGTGGGAAGGCACAGGAGGGGAGAGGGGTACTGGAAGGTGAACAGTTTGTATGGAAGCAGGGACTCCTCTACCGGATCACAGAGCAGCACCACACAGGGACGAGCCCCACTATAAAATGACAGCTGGTAGTTCCCAAGAAGTACAGGCAGGAGTTACTGCGAATCTCTCATGACATACCCTTGGCCAGGCACTTCGGCGTCAGTCACACCAGGCATCGTCTGACACAAAACTTCTTTTGGCCGGGGGTAACCTATGATGTTCGTCAGTACTGCCAGACCTGTGACAGTTGCCAGCTGTCACGAACCCCTGACCGCTTTCACCAATATGTCAGGGATCCACACCGTGACCGTCACCCCTACGTCACGGATCGGGGTGACTTTAGGCCAACAGACGGCTATCACATGTGCAGGGGGGCTTATTTTAGTTATCCCTCCACTCCACAATGTGATAAAGAGACACACACAAGGCTATTGACCTCTTAGTGTACATCAGGGGCTTATTCTAGGTATCCCACTGCTCTTCAATATACCACGAACTGCAGGGACTTATGTATCCCGCTTACAGTTCCACTTAACACTTGAAGCTCTCTGGCGCCCCCCTTTCTCTCAGGTCAGATTAGGTACTGCACCTAGGGTAATTAGTCGCCAGAAAGGCTGCCTGCTATGTACTGGCTATTGGGCACGCTGCAGCGACGCGATAAACTACTCCCGCTCAGGCAGGAACAATAATTATCAACGCCGCAGTCGCTACAGTGACACCCAAAGGCCTGCACACGGTAGTGCCGCCACCAGCTTCGATTAAACGGGTCCGAAGCTAACCCAAAACAGTAGCGTAATTCCCTTCGGGAGACAGGATAAGTTTTAGAGCAGGAAGAACGAACTAGTATTAAATATTATACCCCATAAATGATTTTCAGGCAGTGTTTATATCAAAATATTTTACAAAGTTGTTACAAAGAGACAATTGCAATTATGTACAAGGTAATTATAAAAAAAACAGGGAATAACATGAGAAATAACACTTACATGTGTTCAGAGCATTGCAGGCAACCAGGCTAGGGGAGTTTCCATCTGTCCCAGTGCATTAGCACTTGCAGTCAGGTCGCTTCAGGTAAAAACTCAAAAACTGACTCCTGGAAGCCTGCCAGAAACTTATAACCTGCAGCCTGTGACATCACCAAAAAGGGCTGGGTTACCAGACCCTCCTATCTCTTCAGTTTAACTAAATGTACCTTAAATTTATCTAATGCCCGTAATTCCGCTCCAGTACATGTCACAATCATAACACACCCAGCATTCATCTCGTAATTAACGTTGGCCTTCTAATGAGATCAAATATGTCCTATCTGTGATGCCTATTTACAGAGAAATCCAAACTCTTTACCTGATGGAGTTAGAAGCCCATGTTTAGAGTGGCAGATAGCTCCACCGAGGGAGATTACGAGTATATATTTTCCGGTTCCTAACTTAAATGGTTTGCCTAATATCTTACAAAAACAGAACAAAGGACTTTCATGGATTCTGGAAGCTTCTCTACCAGTTTAAGCTGGTCACTTTCCACTACAGGGATGCCGGTCGTAAATACCTTGGCGAGGGGGTTGAGGGCTTTGGAGCTGAAAGTCAGGAATTCGCAGCTACAAGCCATAAAAGCTGTTGCAGAATCACTCCAAGAAGGGGTGCTTAGCCCACAGCAAGCTAGCAAGAGAAACTAAACTTACGTGATATTTCATACCATATCGTGACACCAGCGCATTGGCAAGAGGGGAGATCGATGCAAGGCCAAATTACGCCCCCTCCCCATTGTGGAGGAACCATTTAGCTGAGTAGCGGTCAATCTGATAGGGCCGTTAGCCAAACCCAGTCCGTCAGGTAAAAGGTATATATTGACAGTGGTAGATTATGCCACACGGTATCCAGAGGCGGTTGCGTTACCTAACATATTGGCAGAGACGGTGGCGGCTGCCCTGCTCCAGGTTTTCTCACAGGTTGGATTTCCCCGGGAGATTATCTCGGACCAGGGTACCCAGTTTACAGCAGAAGTGACCAACCAACTGTGGAAGCTGTACGGCATAAAGTCCATTAGGAGCGCCCCGTACCACCCGCAAACCAATGGGTTGTGTGAACGCTTTAACGGAACGATGAAACAACTCATTGGGACTTTTACCAGGACCTATAGGGACTGGGAGAAATTCTTGCCACACCTCCTGTTTGCCTATCGGAAGGTACCCCAAGAATCCACAGGGTTCTCCCTGTTTGAACTGGTATACGGGAGGCGGGTAAGGGGACCCCTAGACTTAGTGCTAGAACACTGGGAAGGGGAGGGCATCATAGAAGGGGTACCTATTGTACCCTATGTGCTGGAATTCCGGGACCGCCTACAGGAGCTGACCCAGGCTGTACGTGGGAACCTGCAGGTGGCCCAACGGCGCCAGCGCGTATGGTACGATCGGAGGGCCAGAGAACGCACCTTTGAGATAGGACAGAAGGTCCTGGTGTTAGAACCCACTAGACAGAACAAGTTCCAAGCTGCATGGCAGGGGCCCTACCAGGTAGTGGGGAAAATAGCCGACACCACCTATAATGTCGCCGATTGTGACGACCCCAGGGTTATCCGCATGTTCCACGTGAACATGCTGAAGCCCTACCGGGAGTGCCCTGAAGAGGTAGTGGCCATCTGTGCACCTGAAGCAGAGGATGTAGCCGGACTCCCCTTGCCTGATGTCTTAAGGGAGAGGACAAGTCTAAAACATGGGACCAGGTACACTGGGGTGAAGACCTAGGTCCCCGGGAGACAGCAGGCAGAGGCGTTGCTGAGGCAGCGACAGAGGATGTTTTCAGGGAGACCGGGGTACACCCACCTAGAACAAAACAAGGTTGAGACTCAGGATCAGACCCCCCTGAGACAACCCCCCTTCTGCGTCCCTGAGTCCCCTTATCTGCCTGCTTGAAAGAACACTGCAAGTGCTAAGGGATGATGTTGTGGAAGAGGTGGAGGATGAGGAGTCACCAATTCCATCTGCTTCTGGACAGTCAGCACAACGTGGTTCCTCACAAAGGCCTAGGCAGGGGACACTTTGTGAGGAGGATGAGGAGGAGTCAATGGAGGAGGAAGACATCTGTCCAGAGGAGGGAGTTACACAATTCTCCAATAGTCAGTGTGTAGAGCGAGGGTGGGGTAATGCAGAGCAGGCAGAGATCACGCCTCAAGCAGGGGACAGCGTTTCTTGGCCAATTGGCAGTCTGCAGCACATGGTTGATTTCATGCTGCAGTGCCTGAGAAATGACCGCCGCATTGTCCACATTCTCAACACGGCTGATTAGGGTGTACACCCTCCTAGATCCTCGCTACCAGGACAACTTTCAAAGCCTCATTACACCGTTGAACCGGGAGCGTAAAATGCGGGAGTACCAAGACACACTGGTGCAGTCCATCATCTTCTCCAGTCCAATCAAGAGCGGTGCTGCTAGTGCTTTACAAAGCAGCTCAGTGCGTCGAGGCAGTGGAGGAAGCTCTGCACAAAGAGGGAGCAGAAGCTGTGCCTCAGCACAAGGCAAGACCAGTATGGCCCAACTGTGGCAAAGTTTTGTGTGCCCGCCACAAATGTCTACACCATCACAGATGGCTCCAGTCAGCAGGAGGCAACGTTACCATCAGATGGTGACAGACTACATGTCTTGCCCTCTCAGTGTACTCCCAGATGGCTCTTACCCCTTCAAGTTTTGGGTCTCTAAGCTGGATACATGGCCAGAGCTTAGCCAGTATGCATTGGAGGTGCTGGCTTGCCCTGCTGCTAGTGTATTATCGGAACGCGTCTTTGGTGCCGCAGGTGGTGTACTAACAGACCGTCCGATAATGTTGACCGGCTCACTTTTCTGAAAATGAACAAGGCCTGGATCTCGCAGGAATTTGCCACTCCTCTTCCAGATTAAATAATTGGTTGGCTACAGTATTCAGGTCTCCTGTTGTGTTCATGTTTCTACCACCTGAACTGTAATCCCTGGGTTTCAACACCGCCAGTTGCTGCTCAGAAGTGCAGTCTGCACAGTCAACACATGACCCAGTGTTATTGGGTTTTAGTAACGTCAGCTGATCCCCAGCTGTGTATCCAGCAATGTGTCCTGCTACCTCCACGCTGACACTACAACAGAAATTTAAGGGAACCTGTCCCCCCCCACCAGGCGTTTGTTACTGAAAGAGCCACCTTGTGCAGCAGTAATGCTGCACAAGGAAAAGGTGGCTCTTCTAGTTATGCTCCTTGCACACGCTGAACTTAACACTTATAAAATGTGTCCTGTCATGGTTCTCAATGGCAAGAGAACGTAGTAAAGCATACAAAAGGACTAGCTCTTGGAAGATGGGAACTCGAGCTGACCGTGAGCTAAACCTACCGCAACAACTAACAGTGGCCGGGTAGCGTGCCTACGTTTTATCCCTAGACGCCCAGCGCCAGCCGGAGAACTGACTGACCCTAGCAGAGGAAAATACAGACCTGGCTTACCTCTAGAGAAATTTTCCCCAAAAGGCAGACAGTAGCCCCCACATATATTGTCGGTGATTTCAGAGGAAATTGACATACGAAGTATGAAGATAGGTTTAGCAAATTGAGGTCCGCTTACTAGATAGTAGGAAGACAGAAAAGGGAACTTCACGGTCAGCTGAAAACCCTTTCAAAATACCATCCTGAAATTACTTTAAGACTCTAATATCAACTCATGACACCAGAGTGGCAATTTCAGCTCGCAAGAGCTTCCAGTCTCAGAAATATACTATCACAGAGAACTGGAACAAAAATGCAAAACAAACATAGGACTACAAGTCCAACTTAGCTGATAGTAGTCTAGGAGCAGGAACATGGAACAGAAAGGCTTCTGGTTACATTGTTGGCCGGCATAGAAATGAGTGAGGAGCAAGGCTAAATAGAAAACTCCCACATCCTGATGGAAACAGGTGAACAGAGAAGATGAAGCACACAAGTTCAGTACCACCAGTGACCACCGGGGGAGCCCAGAAACCAAATTCACAACAGTACCCCCCCCTTAAGGAGGGGGCACCGAACCCTCACCAGAACCACCAGGGCGATCAGGATGAGCCCTATGAAAGGCACGGACCAAATCGGAGGCATGAACATCAGAAGCTGTCACCCAAGAATTATCCTCCTGACCGTAGCCCTTCCACTTGACCAGATACTGAAGTCTCCGTCTGGAAACACGGGAGTCCAAGATCTTCTCGACAACGTACTCCAACTCACCCTCAACCAACACCGGAGCAGGAGGCTCAACGGAAGGCACAACCGGTACCTCATACCTGCGCAACAATGACCGATGGAAGACATTATGGATAGAAAAAGAGGCAGGGAGGTCCAAACGAAAGGACACAGGGTTAAGAATCTCCAATATCTTGTACGGGCCGATGAACCGAGGCTTAAACTTAGGAGAAGAAACCTTCATAGGGACAAAACGAGAAGACAACCACACCAAGTCCCCAACACAAAGACGAGGACCAACACGACGACGGCGGTTGGCAAAATGCCGAGTCTTCTCCTGGGACAACTTCAAATTGTCCACCACATGCCCCCAAATCTGATGCAACCTCTCCACCACAGCATCCACTCCAGGACAATCCGAAGACTCCACCTGACCGGAAGAGAAACGAGGATGAAACCCCGAATTACAGAAGAAAGGAGAAACCAAGGTGGCAGAACTAGCCCGATTATTGAGGGCAAACTCCGCCAAGGGCAAAAAGGCAACCCAATCATCCTGATCCGCAGACACAAAACACCTCAAATAAGTCTCCAAGGTCTGATTAGTTCGCTCGGTCTGGCCATTAGTCTGAGGATGGAAAGCAGACGAAAAAGACAAATCAATGCCCATCCTAGCACAGAACGCTCGCCAAAATCTAGACACGAATTGGGTTCCCCTGTCAGAAACGATATTCTCCGGAATACCATGCAAGCGAACCACATTTTGAAAAAACAGAGGAACCAGCTCGGATGAGGAAGGCAATTTAGGCAAGGGAACCAAATGGACCATCTTGGAGAAACGGTCACACACCACCCAGATGACAGACATCTTCTGAGAAACAGGGAGATCAGAAATAAAATCCATGGAGATGTGAGTCCAAGGCCTCTTCGGAATAGGCAAGGATAACAACAATCCACTAGCCCGAGAACAACAAGGCTTGGCCCGAGCACAAACATCACAAGACTGCACAAAACCTCGCACATCTCGCGACAGGGAAGGCCACCAGAAGGACCTAGCCACCAAATCCCTGGTACCAAAGATTCCAGGATGACCTGCTAACGCAGAAGAATGGACCTCCGAGATGACTCTACTGGTCCAATCATCAGGAACAAACATTCTACCAGGTGGGCAACGATCAGGTCTATCCGCCTGAAACTCCTGCAAGACCCGTCGCAAGTCTGGGGAAACAGCAGATAATATCACTCCATCCTTAAGGATACCTGTAGGTGCAGAATTACCAGGGGAATCAGGCTCAAAACTCCTAGAAAGGGCATCCGCCTTCACATTTTTAGAACCCGGTAGGTAAGAAACCACAAAATTAAACCGAGAGAAAAATAACGACCAGCGCGCCTGTCTAGGATTCAGGCGCCTGGCAGACTCAAGATAAATCAAATTCTTGTGGTCGGTCAATACCACCACCTGATGTCTGGCCCCCTCAAGCCAATGACGCCACTCCTCAAAAGCCCACTTCATAGCCAAGAGCTCCCGATTACCAATATCATAATTTCGCTCAGCGGGCGAAAATTTACGAGAAAAGAACGCACAAGGTCTCATCACGGAGCAGTCGGAACTTTTCTGCGACAAAACCGCCCCAGCTCCGATTTCTGAAGCGTCGACCTCAACCTGAAAAGGAAGAGTAACATCAGGCTGACGCAATACAGGGGCGGAAGAAAAGCGGCGCTTAAGCTCCCGAAAGGCCTCCACAGCAGCAGGGGACCAATCAGCAACATCAGCACCCTTCTTAGTCAAATCAGTCAACGGTTTAGCAACATCAGAAAAACCAGTTATAAATCGACGATAAAAATTAGCAAAGCCCAAAAACTTCTGAAGGCTCTTAAGAGAAGAGGGTTGCGTCCAATCACAAATAGCCTGAACCTTGACAGGGTCCATCTCAATGGAAGAGGGGGAAAAAATGTACCCCAAAAACGAAATCTTTTGAACCCCAAAAACGCACTTAGAACCCTTTACACACAAGGAATTAGAGCGCAAAACCTGAAAAACCCTCCTGACCTGTTGGACATGAGAGTCCCAGTCATCCGAAAAAATCAAAATATCATCCAGATACACAATCAAAAATTTATCCAAATATTCACGGAAAATGTCATGCATAAAGGACTGAAAGACTGAAGGGGCATTTGAAAGACCAAAAGGCATTACTAAATACTCAAAATGGCCCTCAGGCGTATTAAATGCGGTTTTCCACTCATCCCCCTGCTTAATTCGCACTAAATTATACGCCCCACGAAGATCAATCTTAGAGAACCACTTGGCCCCCTTTATTCGAGCAAACAAATCAGTAAGCAGTGGCAAAGGATACTGATATTTAACCGTGATTTTATTCAAAAGCCGATAATCAATACACGGCCTCAAAGAGCCATCTTTTTTAGATACAAAGAAAAAACCGGCTCCTAAGGGAGATGACGAAGGACGAATATGTCCCTTTTCCAAGGACTCCTTAATATATTCCCGCATAGCAGCATGTTCAGGCACAGATAGATTAAATAAACGACCCTTAGGAAACTTACTGCCCGGAATCAGATCTATAGTACAATCGCAATCTCTGTGCGGAGGTAGTGAACCAAGTTTAGGCTCCTCAAAAACGTCACGATAATCAGATAAAAATTCCGGAATCTCAGAGGGAATAGATGACGAAATGGAAACCAAAGGTACGTCCCCATGAGTCCCCTGACATCCCCAGCTTAACACAGACATTGCTTTCCAGTCGAGGACTGGGTTATGAGATTGCAACCATGGCAATCCAAGCACCAACACATCATGTAGATTATACAACACAAGGAAGCGAATAATCTCCTGGTGATCCGGATTAATACGCATAGTTACTTGTGTCCAGTATTGTGGTTTATTACTAGCCAATGGCGTGGAGTCAATACCCTTCAGAGGTATAGGAACTTCCAGAGGCTCTAAATCATACCCACAGCGTTTGGCAAAGGACCAATCCATAAGACTCAAAGCGGCGCCAGAGTCGACATAGGCGTCCGCGGTAATAGACGATAAAGAGCAAATCAGGGTCACAGATAAAATAAACTTAGACTGTAAAGTGCCAATTGAAACAGACTTATCAACCTTCTTAGTACGTTTAGAGCATGCTGATATAACATGAGTTGAATCACCACAATAGAAGCATAACCCATTTTTTCGCCTAAAATTCTGTCGTTCGCTTCTAGACAGAATTCTATCACATTGCATAATCTCTGGCAACTTCTCAGTAGACACCGCCAAATGGTGCACAGGTTTGCGCTCCCGCAAACGCCGATCAATCTGAATAGCCATTGTCATGGACTCATTCAGACCTGTAGGCACAGGGAACCCCACCATAACATCTTTAATGGCATCAGAGAGACCCTCTCTGAAATTCGCCGCCAGGGCGCACTCGTTCCACTGAGTAAGCACAGGCCACTTACGAAATTTTTGGCAGTATATTTCAGCCTCATCTTGCCCTTGAGACAGGGCCATCAAGGCTTTTTCAGCCTGAATCTCTAAATGAGGTTCCTCATAAAGCAACCCCAAAGCCAGGAAAAACGCATCCACATTGAGCAACGCAGGATCCCCTGGTGCCAAAGCAAATGCCCAATCCTGAGGGTCGCCCCGGAGCAAGGAAATTACAATCCTGACCTGCTGTGCAGGATCTCCAGCGGAGCGAGATCTCAGAGACAAAAATAATTTACAATTATGTTTGAAATTCTGGAAGCGAGATCTATCCCCGGAGAAAAATTCAGGTAAAGGAATTCTAGGTTCAGATATAGGAGCATGAATAACAAAATCCTGTAAACTTTGAACCTTCATAACGAGATTATTCAAACCTGTAGCTAAACTCTGAGGATCCATTTTAATCAGGTGAAAACAGAACCATTCAAGGATTAGAAGGAGAGAGAGAGACGAAGGCTGCAGTAAGCAGAGATGCTAGTGAATCAACTAATGAGCAAACTCAGGAAAAAAAAAAAAAAAAATTCTCTGCAGACTTCTTTTCTCTCCTTTCTTCTGCCAATTATTTTAACCCTTGGCCGGCCAAACTGTCATGGTTCTCAATGGCAAGAGAACGTAGTAAAGCATACAAAAGGACTAGCTCTTGGAAGATGGGAACTCGAGCTGACCGTGAGCTAAACCTACCGCAACAACTAACAGTGGCCGGGTAGCGTGCCTACGTTTTATCCCTAGACGCCCAGCGCCAGCCGGAGAACTGACTGACCCTAGCAGAGGAAAATACAGACCTGGCTTACCTCTAGAGAAATTTTCCCCAAAAGGCAGACAGTAGCCCCCACATATATTGTCGGTGATTTCAGAGGAAATTGACATACGAAGTATGAAGATAGGTTTAGCAAATTGAGGTCCGCTTACTAGATAGTAGGAAGACAGAAAAGGGAACTTCACGGTCAGCTGAAAACCCTTTCAAAATACCATCCTGAAATTACTTTAAGACTCTAATATCAACTCATGACACCAGAGTGGCAATTTCAGCTCGCAAGAGCTTCCAGTCTCAGAAATATACTATCACAGAGAACTGGAACAAAAATGCAAAACAAACATAGGACTACAAGTCCAACTTAGCTGATAGTAGTCTAGGAGCAGGAACATGGAACAGAAAGGCTTCTGGTTACATTGTTGGCCGGCATAGAAATGAGTGAGGAGCAAGGCTAAATAGAAAACTCCCACATCCTGATGGAAACAGGTGAACAGAGAAGATGAAGCACACAAGTTCAGTACCACCAGTGACCACCGGGGGAGCCCAGAAACCAAATTCACAACAGTGTCCCCTCATACCGTGAAACCGTCCCGGAGGTGGGACTTTCCTTCGTAATGAGACACAACACAGCCGTCATTTCTACCCCCTTGGCGCAGGGCGCCGCCTCCTCAGCATTGTTTGAATCTGTCCCAGAGCCTGCGCTGTTATGTTAAATCTTGGCCATGCGCAGTTAGCGCTGCCCGTCTTCTGACATCATTTGGTGTCAGGATGACTGTGCCTGTACGGCCGCGCTGACCGAGATCCCGCCTCGCAGTGTCTTCTGATTTATTCACAATGCGGGGCTGGGATTCATGGGCATGCACAGTGCATATCTTCACCTCAGGTTCTCACTCATCTGCCTCCGCCTTCTTCAGACTGTGCGCCATCAGCTGATCCCTAATTGCATGCCACGGCCGTGACGTCGCACAGTCTGAAGAAGCCGGAAGGAGATGAGTGAGAGGCGAAGATATGCACTGCGCATGCCTATGAATCCCAGGCCCGCAGTGTGATTAAATCTAAAGACAATGCGAGGCGGGATCTCGGGCAGCGCGGCCGCACAGGCGCAGTCAGCCTGACACCAAATGATGTCAGAAGATGGGCAGCGCTAACTGCGCATGGCCAAGGTTTAACATAACAGCGCAGGCTATGGGACAGATTCAAACAACGCTGAGGAGGCGGCGCCCTGCGCCAAGGGGGTAGGAATGACGGCTGTGCTGCGTCTCATTCAGAAGGAAAGTCCCACCTCTGGGACGGTTTCACGGTATAAGGGGACACATTTTATAAGTGTTTAGTTCTGCGTTTGCAAGGAGCATAATTAAATGAGCCACGTTTTCCTTGTGCAGCATTAGTGCTGCACAAGGTGGCTCTTTCAGTTACAAACGGCTGGGGGGGGTTAAAGGTTCCCTTTCAACTTGCTCCAATTAGGCATCAGCCTACACTCTGCTTCTCCTGCATTCCCTGGAATTAACACCGCCAGTTGCTGCCTGGAAGTGCCGTCTGCACAGAGAAAAACACTCGCTCCTGTGTTAGTGGGGTTCCGTAACGTCAGCTGCTCCCCTGCTGTGTATCTGGCAATGTGTCCTGCGACCGCCACGCTGACACTACAACAGATATTAAACTGCCTCGAGTGCAGGCTTCGGCCTACACTCTGCTTCTCCTGCATTCCCTGGGCTCCAACACCGCCAGTTGCTGCCCAGAAGTGCCGTCTGCACAGAGAAAAACACTCGCTCCTGTGTTAGTGGGGTTCAGTAACGTCAGCTGCTCCCCTGCTGTGTATCCGGCAATGTGTCCTGCGACCGCCACGCTGACACTACAACAGATATTAAACTGCCACGAGTGCAGGTCTCGGCCTACACTCTGCTTATCCTGCATTCCCTGGGCTCCAACACCACCAGTTGCTGCCCGGAAGTGCCATCTGCACAGAGAAAAACACTCGCAACACAGCCGTCATTCCTACCCCCTTGGCGCCATGCGCCGCCTCCTCAGCGTTGTTTGAATCTGTCCCGGATCCTGCGCTGTTATGTTAAACCTTGGGCATGCGCAGTTAGCGCTGCCCATCTTCTGACATCATTTGGTTTCAGGATGACTGCACCTGTGCGGCCGCGCTGACCGAGATCCCGCCTCGCAGTGTCTTCTGATTTATTCACACTGCGGGGCTGGGATTCATGGGCATGCGCAGTGCATATCTTCACCTCAGGCTCTCATTCATCTCCCTCCGCCTTCTTCAGACTGTGCGCCGTCAGCTGATCCCTAATTGCATGCCACGGTCAGGAGATGAGTGAGAGGCGAAGATATGCACTTCAGTTGGATTCTGCCCTTACCCAAAATGGAGTGGATGGCTTCATGGGGCCATCTTGTTTCCTGTCTGATACTTCTTGTTTCCTGTCTGCTGCATATATAAAGGAACTCTGCACACTATACCTTGCTTGTGTATCTTGTGCTTCACTTTCTGCCAAGCTCAAGGACTTGCAACCTGCTTGTTTCTTCTATTCCTCGGGATACCCTGCTTGCTTCTGGATCTACATAACACCGGAAAGACTCTGTTACTCTACACCTGTTCTGCACCCACCTCTGCTACGGTCTGCCCCCTACTAGGAGCCAGCCCGGGCTGTGACCTCTGAATTTTGCATTGCTGGACTTGTACTCGCATCCTCGGTCTGTACTACTAACATCTACATATTCTTGAGACTGTTTATTACTTGCTTATCTGTAAAGCCGCAGTTTACATTAGTCATCTGAAGTTCATCTTTCTAATTATATATATATATATATATATATATACTGAGCTGTGATATACCGTGTTTGTCGTCATTTTGACCCACGTCATTGGTCTCCGTAGAATGTTAGCATAATCTTATTACAGTCTCAAACCACAGATATAATTGGTTTGCACTCGGATATGATAAGAGGAGTTGGTAGAGTGGGGCACCATTCTAAAGTGTCATAAAGAAAATAATCATCGCACTCACAAGGTTTCTTTTGAACTGCAGATTTTTATTGTTAAACAAGTACAGTAGAACATGATAAAGTTTGAAGCTTCAGAACATAAACCGACTGACCAAATCAAGATATTTTGACCCACCCTGGGCCTTTGTTATGTTTTCGCAACAGTGGGGAAAGTGAACAAAGGGGAAAAATAAATGCTATACAAAATATACAGTGAATGATTCAAAATGGCATTAATGGGAACCTGTCACGTCATCAGGTTTTTCCCATATAACTTATGGCCACCACCTTTCAGCCATTCGTTCCATTCTGGAATGCTGTATGTAAGTCTCCATGCCGCCCTGCAAAACAAAAAAAGAACCTCTCCTTAAGATCGCTGTCCTCCTTCTCTGCTTCATATGGCTGATGTGTCCTACGTCATTCACACATTGTTCCCATTGCGCTCTTGCTCACTTCTCTCTGAGCTTGAAGGCAGGGATTCTTTACATGCATCAGGAAAGGTCAAAAGAGCATCAGATCATGCGCATTACAGTACTTTGCTTTGCGCTCAGAAAGGCAGAGGAAAGTGCGTCTGCGCAGGAGAGTGATGGGGAACACTGAGTGGAAGACGTAGGACACATCACCCACATGGGACGGCATCGGAAGAAGAAAGGAGGCGCCAGACCAGTGATGCTTACCATGGTACGAGTATAATAAAAGGTCTGTTTTTGTTTTGTAGGATGGCTTGGAGACTTATATACAGCATTATAAAATGCTGTCACATAGGACTGAAAGGTGGTGGTAGGTTACATGGGAAAAACCTGGTGACAGATTACCTTTAAAATTTGTATAGAATGTAGAGATAGGCGAACCCAAACAGTAAAGTTCGGGCTCCATACCGAACACCTACTGTTCGGGCACAGACCCGAACATGGACTTCTCCAGGAAGTCCGTATTACTATTAGGGTTTGGCACCCAGAACATCCATTGTTTGCCACACTGTCATCTGCATGACAACGCAGGAAATACCGGCGGTTCTGATCGACGGTAAGATTATTACCAGCAGTCAGAGTGCTGCGTCTCCCACGCTGTCAGATGACACAGTGGACCAGCAGCTGTGACCGGCGGTAAAAAGTTTACCTCCATTACAAGCGTCAGATGATGGGTGTATTACTTCCATCAGCCTATGCCTGCTGCCGCTAATAACAGCAAGAGCAAGCAGAGGCTGATGAAAGTATTTATCATCTGCCGCCTGCACTATAAATCATTAGAAAAATCCGGCATGGGTTCCTCTCTATTTTTGATTACCAGCATGTCAAAACTGACAACTGCTGGCTGCAACCCTCAGCTGTTAGCTTTATCATGGCTAGTTATCAAGAATAGAAGAGTCCCACGCCATTTTTTTTTAAATTATTCAAATAATTTTAAAAAACGGTGTGGGTGCCCCCCATTTTTGACAACGAGTCAAGATAAAGCTGACAGCTCAGGATAGGTATTCTCAGGCTGGTAAGGAGCCATTGATATTGCCCCACAGTCTAAAATTAGCAATTTCTCACTGTGAACAATGGTGACCTCACTGGGTTCAGCGTTGCACCGTGAGACCTTTTTGCATGGTGCTAGCGGTGATCTCATTGAGGTCATCACAGTCCATCGGCACAGTGAAGTGAGCTGGAAACACAGACTCAGTGACTTGCAGTAACCTCTGATGTCACCACTAGTCAATAACGCTACGCTCACAGCAGCTCATTCTCCCGTGGATTTCAGCCTTGACGGTCACATTTTGGCATTGTCCAGGTTGAAAAGCACTTATCACAGACATGGATTACGGCGTGGGACAGTATGTTGGGCAGATGGTAAATATGATCATTATTTTTATTTTTTTTTACAGGAGACCAGGACTTCAATGGAATGGGTGTTAGGTGAGTATAACTTTATTTTTTATTTTTAAATTAAAAAGGTATTTATTTTTATTTCAAATAAAGGACTTTATTCTGGCTGTGTGTTTATTTACAATCTATCTATGGGTTTAGTAATGGGGACGTCATATAGAAGCCTCTCCATTACTAACTTATGGGCTTGATGTCACCGGCCATAAAACAGCTGACATCAACCCGACAAATATTAACCCCACTTGCTACTGCTAATAGCTGGACATCTAACAGATGCGCCTTTTGTGGGGAGGCTGAGGGCTGCTAATTTTAGGCTGTGGGGCAATATCCATGGCCCCTTACCAACCTGAAAATACCAGTCCACAGCTGTTTGCTTAGATTAGCTGGCTGTCAAAAATGGGGGGGGACACCGTTTTGTTAAATTATTTATTTAAATAATTAAAAAAACAGCATGGGGACCCCTTTGTTCTTGATAGCCAGCCATGATAAGACTGACAGCTGAGGGCTGCAGCCTGGAGCAGTACGTTTTGAAAGTGCTGATTGTCAAAAATAGAGGTGAACCTATGCCGCTTTTTTAATTTATTTATTTAAAGATCAGGCACAGGCTGAATACTCCCATCAGCAGCCACCTGCTCTCGCTGTTTTTAACTCTCTTATCAGCTAACGCCTGTGGGTGGTTCAGCCATCACTAATAGAGAGTGCAATAAATATAGCACACCTATCAGTAACAATAACCTATCTTAAGAGTTACATATGCAGGTGCTTCTCACAAAATTAGAATATCATCAAAAGGTTAATTTATTTCAGTTTCTCAATACAAAAAGTGAAACTCATATATTATATAGAGTCATTACAAACAGAGTGATCTATTTCAAATGTGTATTTCTGTTAATGTTGATGATTATGGCTTACAGCCAATGAAAAGCCAAAAGTCATTATCTCAGTAAATTAGAATTAACGAAAAACACCTGCAAAGGCTTCCTAAGCGTTTATAAAGGTCCCATAGTCTATTTCAGTAGGCTCCACAATCATGGGGAAGACTGCTGACTTGACAAATGTCCAGAAAGCAGTCATTGACACACTCCACAAGGAGGGTAAGCCACAAAAGGTCATTGCTAAAGAAGCTGGCTGTTCACAAAGTGCTGTATCCAAGCATATTAATGGAAAGTTGAGTGGAAGGAAAAAGTGTGGTAGAAAAAGGTGCACAAGCAACCAGGATAACTGCAGCCTTGAAAGGATTGTTAAGAAAAGGCCATTCGAAAATTTGGGGAGCTTCACAAGGAGTGGACTTCTGCTGGAGTCATTGCTTCAAGAGCCACTACACACAGACGTATCTAGGACATGGGCTACAAGTGTCACATTCCTTGTGTCAGGCCACTCATGACCAACAGACAACGCCAGATGCGTCTTACCTGGGCCAAGGAGAAAACGAACTGGATTGTTGTCAGGTGTTGTTTTCAGATGAAAGTAAATGTTGCATTTCATTTGGAAATCAAGGTCCCAAAGTCTGGAGGAAGCATGGAGGGTCACACAATCCAAGCTGCTTGAGGTCTAGGGTGAAGTTTCCACAATCAATGATGGTTTGGGGAGCCATGTCATCTGCTGGTGTAGGACCACTGTGTTTTATTAAAACCAAAGTGAGCACAGCCGTCTACCAGGAAATTTTAGAGCACTTCATGCTCTGCAGACAAGCTTTTTGCAGATGGAAATTTCATTCTCCAGCAGGACTTAGCACCTGTCCACACTGCCAAAAGTACCAATACCTGTTTTACAAACAACAGTATCACTGTGCTTGATTGACCAGCAAACTTGCCTCACCTTAACCCCATAGAGAATCGTTGGGGTATTGTCAAAACGAAGATGAGAGACACCAGACCCAACAATGCAGACGAGCTGAAGGCTGATATTAAAGCAACCTGGTCTTCCAGAACACCGCAGCAGTGCCAGGCTGATTGCTTCCATGCCACACCGCACTGATGCAGTAATTGATGCAAAAGGAACCCAGATCAAGTATTGAGTGCATGTATTTTTTTAGTTTTCACATAACCCCATGGATGGTTTGTGTCTCAGCGGCTTTTGATCACTGATATCACTCTCAACCCCCTGTGATAATTAGTTGCCAGGTGAAGCCCAATTGATTGAAAACTACGGTGCTTAAAAAATGTCACATTTTTAAGCGAATCACGTTCAAGCAATATGGGAAAGAAAAAGGATCTCTGCTGCCGAAAAGTGTCATATAGAGCAATGTCTTGTACAAGGTATGAAAACATTAGATATTTCATGAAAACTTAAGCTCGATCATCGTTTTGTGAAAAGATTTGTGGCTGATACAGTGCACAGATGGGTTCATACAGATTAAGGCATAATGATGAAGGTTTCTGCCAGACAATTAATCAGAATAAGAGAGCAGCTGATAAGATACCACTTCAAAGCAGAATGTGTGGCGCTCCTACGGTCCGGCCGCCACAATGGTATCGCCTCCCTAACCGGTGGTGGCATCATGTCTGGAACTAAATGGAGCTCCCTACACTAGGTAAACCATGCATCCACACAAAAGCGTGATCCCTGACCAGTAGGGGAGCACAAGCATCTAGTTCTGAGGGTGACTGCCTCTTCTGGCTGGGGAGGAGGAGTAAAAGAGGGAGAGCAGTGTACTGTGAGGAAGGGAAGGGAGGAAGATGCACGAGGAGACAGGAGTTTCCAGGGTTGGAGCCATTGAAGGTTCACCCTAGGATTACGCTGAGAGCAGGACACCAGAGTCCTGGGCTACCAGGGATTGCAAATTCTGAGAGCAAAATCTGGAGTCCGAGGGACTGCAGGTCCTGTAATGTATAAGAATTAGATATGTCTCTTTAAGAAAGGAGGGCAGGAGTTGAGTTTAGTTTCTGTTTCAGTTCTAGCCTGAGGAGGAAATCTTATGCTGCTAGTATGCTGTGTGCTGGAGGAAAAGAGAAGAATAAAATACAGTTAAAGCTTACTCTCTCTTAAATTCCTTACACCGTGTGGACATTACAACTGGCGACGAGGATGGGATTGAATCACCTGCTACTGTGAGTACTGACCCCTGCTTTACCGCTTCACACGCCAGCGCCACTGAGAGACTCCATCATGGCTGAATACTTGCACACGTTCCCACAGTTTGATATGACTGATGTCACTAATCTCTCTCATAACTGGAGAAAATGGTTAAATCGATTTGAGAATTTCCTGGAAGCAATAGATATAAAAGAGGAGAACAGAAAAAGAGCCGTGTTCCTGCATTGTGCGGGCACAGGAGTCTATGACATATACAGCACATTACCGGCAGCAGAGACAGACACGTACGGCAAATGCTCCAAAGCTCTCACTGACTACTTCAACCCTAAGGGTACCGTCACACAGTGCAATTTTGATCGCTACAACGGCACGATTCATGACGTTCCAGCGATGCATTTACGATATCGCAGTGTCTGACACGCTACTGCGATCCGGATCCCCGCTGAGAATTGTACGTCGTAGCAGATCATTTGAAACTTTCTTTCGTCGTCTAGTGTCCCGCTGTGGCGGCATGATTGCATTGTGTGACACAGGTTGTATACGATGTGCGCACAGTAACCAACGGCTTCTACATCGCAAATACGTCATGAAATTATCGCTCCAGCGCCGTGTATTGCAACGTGTGACCGCAGTATACGACGCTGGAGTGATACTTATACAACGCTGCAACGTCACGAATCGTGCCGTCGTAGCGATGAAAATGGCACTGTGTGACGGTACCCTAAACAAAACATCAGATATGAAAGATACAAGATCAGGATTGCTAAGCAGCTTCCAGAAGAATCCATAGACACCTATGTCACCCGGCTAAAAGAACTTGCACATGGGTGTGCATTTACTGACGTAGATGATGAAATCCTAACTCAAGTAATTGTCACCTGCTCGTCTAATAACATAAGGCGTAAAGCTCTGCAGCAGGATCTCTCTCTGCATGATTTACTCAAGATGGCCCGTGCTATAGAAATAGCAGATCATCAGGCAACTGCAATGGAGAATGGGGATAATTTACATGTGCATAATCTCAAACATAACAGTGCACAAGGCAAGCAAGCCCCGCAACAGAAGAAATGTTATAGATGTGGACAAGATTTCCCTCACCACATGAACAAATGTCCAGCTATAGGACAAACTTGCAAATGTGGAAAAGGGAACCATTTTGCAGTTGTCTGCAAATCAGCACCCAAAAAGTCTCCTCTGCCAATGACAAAGCCTGCAAATATAAAAATGGTAAATCAGGATAATAGAAGAAATGTCTGTGGCTGAGAACTATGTGTTCACAACTTCTGTCACTGGCTCAGTGCAGTCTCCATGTATTACACTCACCATCTGCAACACGGATGTCACCTTTACAATAGATACAGGAGCTTCGGTGGATATCATAGACAGCAATACTTATGAACAGTTGAAAAACAAAGCCAGTCTTACAGCAAGTGCATACTAAAATATTTCCATATGGATCTAAAACACCTCTAGTTACAATGGGACAATTTGATGCTGAACTTAGCTATAAAGAAAATAGGCAGAAAACCACTTTTCACACATTACAAGGATCAGGAGGCTGTCTTCTCAGCTATCACACTGCCTTGAAGCTAGGACTCATCCAGATTGTTCATACCATAACCGACCCTGCGGACCTGGATGTACAAGCCATGGTGAACAGTTTTCCCTCCCTATTTAGTGGATTGGGGAAATTAAAGGACTCTCAAGTGCATCTTCATGTGGATGACACTGTTCGTCCAGTAGCCCAGGCTCACAGGCGTATTCCATTTCACCTGAGAAAGAAGGTAGAAAAGGAACTCCAATTACTCATGGATGATGATGTCATTGAAACTGTTTCTGGTCCCACTCCGTGGGTCTCTCCACTTGTGGTAGTTCCAAAACCAAAGACTCCAGAGCAGGTAAGACTGTGTGTTGACATGCGCCTGCCCAACACTGCTATTCAAAGGGAAAGACACATCTCACCCACAATTGATGACATTATTCATTTATTAAATGGAGCAACCGTTTTTTCAAAGCTCGACCTCAATAAGGGCTATCATCAATTAGAATTGAGTCCAGAATCCAGATACTTAACAACATTTTCCACCCATGTGGGTCTCAGAAGATACAAAAGATTGACGTTTGGGGTCTGCTCAGCAGCGGAAATTTTTCAAGATACAATAAGGAGCATCATTCAACATATTCCAAATGCCTTTAATTACAGTGATGACATACTGGTTTTTGGGAAAACTCAAGCTGAACATAATCGTGCTCTATATGCTATCTTTGAATGTCTGCTCTCTGCTGGACTCACTTTAAACAAAGAAAAATGCGAATTTGATAAAAATTCATTGGAGTTCTATGGTCACATTTTCTCGGCGGAAGGAGTACGACCTGATCCCAAGAAGGTGGAATCCATCAGAGCAGCTTCAATTCCACAGGATGCCAGTGAAGTGCGCTCTTTTCTTGGAATGGCAAGTTACTGTGCTAGATATATTCCAAATTTTTCGACAATCAGCATTCCATTAAGGGAACTTACGAAACAAAATTGCGTTTTTCAATGGTCCCAAGACTGTCAGGCCTCTATTGAAACAATCAAAAACGAACTCTGCTCAACAACCACCATGGCCTATTTTGATCCAGCTCTTCGAACCGAACTGATTGTGGACGCCAGTCCCGTGGGACTGGGTGCAATTTTAGCACAATACAAGGATGACAATCAAAGTCCCCACATCATTTCTTATGCAAGTAAAAGCTTAACAAGCACTGAAAGAAAGTATTCACAACCTGAAAAAGAAAGCTTGGCAGTCGTCTGGGGATGTGAACACTTTCACTTATTTCTCTATGGTGCTCCCTTCACTATTGTCACAGATCATCAAGCTCTCCTTACAATTTTTGGAAATCTCCGAGCTAAAATGCCGGCATGGATTGAACGATGGGGTCTACGTCTACAGGACTATAATTACAAAATTGTTCACAAACCTGGAAAATACAGCAATCCGGCTGATTATCTCTCAAGACATCCTACGAATGATGATTTACCTGTGCATTCCTCCATTGAAGAATACATCCACTTTGTTGCAGCTCACGCCGTGCCAAAAGCACTTTCTGTTGATCAGTTTGTGAATACAACAACAAGTGACAAGACACTCTGTGCCTTAATACAAATTATCCAAAATAGGAGGTGGCATGAAATTCAAAAGAAAAAATTTCCTGAAGATGGGATTGATCTGAAAGAGTTAAAACTATTTTCAAATGTAGGTGAGGAATTATCAGTCACTGAAGATCAACTCATCCTTCGTGGTACCAAACTGGTTGTACCTAAGGCCTTGCACAACCTAGTCATACAGATAGCACACGAAGGTCATCTAGGAATTGTTGGCACAAAAAAGTTACTCAGAGAAAAAGTGTGGTTCCCAAATATGGATAAATTGGTGGAAGAGAAGATTAGACATTGCTCCACTTGTCAATTAATTACTCCATCATCAACTCTAGAGCCATTACAAATGTCTCCGTTACCCACTGCTGTATGGGAGGAAGTGGCAGTCGACATATATGGACCATTACCAAATGGCCAATACATTCTAGTAACAATTGATGAATATTCTAGATACCCTGTCATTTCATTCATCTCTTCAACGTCTGCTAATAGTGTCATACCAGAACTGGACGACATATTCTCTGCATATGGCATTCCAAGAGTGGTCAAAACAGATAATGGACCTCCATTCAATGGACATGTGTTTGCACAGTTTTCTGAATACTTGGGGTTCAGCCACAGAAAAATCACACCTTGCTGGCCGCAAGCTAATGGAATCGTAGAACGTTTCATGCGCACCATGGGGAAACGGATCAAGGCAGCTAGCCTGGAGCACACCCCACTGAAACAGTCACTATACAAATTTCTGCGCAATTACCGCAACACGCCACATTCCACCACTAATGCTGCTCCATCTCATCTCATGTTCAGCAGAACTCTTCGTACACGGATCCCTGATGTGACCAGCCATCCCTTACCAAATGGCTCTTCAGTGCGATCAACGGATTTCTTTAACAAGCAAGCCATGAAACATTATGCAGACAGAAGGCGACGGGCACAGCCATGTGCCATCAAAAGAGGTGATATGGTTGTTGTGCGTCAAAAATCAACCAACAAAACCTCAGCTGTATATAGTCCTGCAAAATATAATGTAACTGAGAGAAAAGGCAGTATGGTCACGGCTGAGCGAGACGGACACTCCATCACTCGAAATTCCTCACATTTTAAAATCATACCGCAGAACAATGGTAATGAATTCCCACTAGTGGAAGATTTGATACCCGACGGTGGAGAGGACCAACAAGAGGTGACTGATCTGTCAGCACTGGACACCCCCAATGAACCCAGACATTACCCTACACGGGAAAGAAGGGCTCCATCGAGACTTATTGAAGAGATATAGTTTAAAAAAAAGGGGGAATAAGACAATACAGACATTTGGTTTTTCTTGGTCATTTTCGTGTTGTTACATTGTCAATATTTGTTTTATGTTGTTAATATATATATATATATATATATATATATATATATATATATATAAAAAAAGGGGGATGATGTAATGTATAAGAATTAGATCTGTCTCTTTAAGAAAGGAGGGCGGGAGTTGAGTTTAGTTTCTGTTTCAGTTCTAGCCTGAGGAGGAAATCTTATGCTGCTAGTATGCTGTGTGCTGGAGGAAAAGAGAAGCATAAAATACAGTTAAAGCTTACAGGTCCTAGAGCCACCCTTGCAGCATCGGCAGTACCAATTACACAGGGCTCAGAGATGGGACTGAGAGAACAGCTTGCAAAAAGCTGGCAATTCATGCTGGCTGGAGCTGCTGCAGAGCAGAAAATCGGGGAGTACAGATCAGCTCATAGGCTCCTGAATCTCCAGACAGGCATAGAAAGGAAGGCATATTCTACCCATTTAGTGGAGTGGACTCCAGCTGCTTCCAGGCTGGCTGGACCCTGGACCTGGTGACCAGTACACCTGGATTCAACTTACTATCCATCATCATTAAAGTAAAGTAAAAATTCTGAATTCTTTTGCCTCCTTGCTTCTTTTTGCTGCACTGCTCACTACAACCTCCATCATCACCCCAGGCGCCCGCACCTGCTGGGGAGAGTGATCCACCTTGCTGCATTATCATCTATCCCATGGACACCTCATGTGCAGCGCTGGCCATCCCTGGCCAGACACCTCAGCTGGCGTCACGTCAAAACCATAAACTATTATCCCCTGTAAATATTCACCTTTCACTTGTCCGATCAGGGCCACAGTGCTGGGCAATCACCACTGTGACATCCCTGATAGACTGATTGCCTGGCTACCGAGTAACCTGGCCCGCGCGACTGTGTCACAGACAGGTAAGTGAAGCTGTTCGTGCCTCTGGAATCCGCGAATCCTCTAGAAGCTGCAGTTGTGCATAAACGTACTCTTCAGATACCCCTAAACAGTGCTCACAAGCAGAAACGGCTGCAGTGGGCCAGACAGACGTGAAGACTAGTTTTAAAACTATCTTGTTCACTGCTGTGAAACCCTGGACGGTCCAGATGCATGAAGTTGTGGATGGTTAGTGGATGGCCAGTGTCATAGATGTATTGGTAAAATGGAACCAAAGTCCATAAAGCCATCTCTTAAGAAGGGACGTGTCACCCTCAGATTAGGCAATGTAACATGGCTTAATTATAACTTGGGAGAAGAACACTACATTTGACACCTATTCAGCTATGACCTCCTGCAGTAAAAAGGTTATTGAAGTAGGTTATCTACTCAAGAACAGCCATGAAATCTGAACTCAGTGTATACAAGAGGTCGAGAAGAGACAAATCTATGGCCCCTGGAGAAAACTGCTCTGGTCTTCAAAGGAATTATAGCAGACTTTGTGGAGCTGAATTCCAGTTATAAATATTTGATTTTTTTTTTGTGAACGGCTTAGTTCCAACAGTTTTCTGGGAAAATTTTCAGTGTTGTGTTCAAGTGTCGAACGTAACACATCTACTTACATCACTAGGTGGTTGCTGTATCAACTCCAAATTAATATCAGACAGATGGATAACGATATATAGGCCATGTTTCCTATCCATGGAAAGCTGAAATAATGATAGGAAATATGGCATTCACATCTGCCACCTGGGACCTCTAGATGGGGAGATATCCTAAAACTTGAGGATCTTATAATTTTTGGGGACCTAGCCGTGTCACATTTTGACCAGCCCCAATCTGAGGTCATCCATGGGAGATATGTGGGCGTTAGTTTTATCTGATAAACACAGATTCTGAATTATTGTCATTGTCAATCTTGGAAAACACAGTTCATTGTGTTTCTGAACTATTTTTCTAAAAGGAGAGCTTCACTCCACTAAATTCTTCACCACTTCCATGACACAGGTTAAGCACTTTTCTTTTGTTACCCTTTTTTACTTTATATAATTTTAGATACTCTATTGTTTTATCCCATTTTATAATATCTTTTGTATATTTTTATAAATGCTGCCTACTTTTTATATTAAATAAATAAAATGTAATAGCTTTGTTCCTCTTGCTCTATGAACTGCACCCCTGTGAAGCCATATGCTACCTGTAATGGCCTGTACAACCGATTGGTGATAACAGCTAGCTATGTTTGGATTATGGCTGAGTTTGGCAGTGCCAGCACCAGCGTATACAGTATATTCATATTCCATGTGTTGGAATCGGATGTGTATATACTATAGATTCACTGTGAATTCCCCAATAACTGGCCTAGTAGTGAAAGCGGATGCAACCTCGTCCATCAGTCGTCAGTCAATTGCGTAATTGTCCTGACGATTGGAGGTTCATGATTAAAAAAAAGACATCCAACATGTTCAAGTGAGGGATGAGAGAGGATAATCAGAAGGGGTACAGGTACAACCACAATGCAGAAACCATTTTACCCTAGAGAACATTTTCTGGATAGATCATCAATATTTAAGTCCTGGACAGATTCTTTAACGACACCTCCGAATCTAAATCCAGGATGAGGAAATCATGAAGAAGACCAGAGGTGAGCAATCGGATCAGAATTCCAGGTACGTTTATTATGAGGCATTTAATATTTTGCAATAGAGTTTTTATATCAAAACCACCTTTCCCCTTTACAATATGCGATAAATATTTATCTATAGTTACCTAAGTGCCATTAGCTACAAGAAATGACAATGATATTAGTACGTTTTTTTGACTATCTGTGCCACTTACTGCATGAGGCATATTAATATATAATGCGCTCAGCCCACCAGTTTACAATTCGATGTGCACTGCCTCTGGAAACCATACAATAAGAATATCCATTCGGTGTCGCATCAATACACCCAAGGCTGATCTCCATTCCTCAGATCTCCATAGATTCTCAGGACCTGTGATGTTATTATGGAAACATTCCACTAACTGCCTAGTCGCAGTTTCTGTTAGCTTTTTTTCAGCAGCACACTGACTTTGAGCGGTCGCTGTGATAAAGATCTACAGTATGACCAAACACTGTATGGTCCATGTGTTCTTCCATGGCTAGGACCTGTCTTACTGCTTCTTCAAATGCACCAGCAACATTTGTGTCATCCTTGGCACTTGTTTCTAGATATGGGTATCCCCCATTTTCACTGCACCAGCCTTGTGCCTCGCCAGTGCTAACTTCCCGATTATTCTTATCAACTTTGTTGCCTAAAACAACGAAAGGAAAATGTTCAGGTTCTTTAACATCTGCATAAAATATGAATTCCTTTCTCCAGCCACTCAGATTATGAAAACTCTGTCTGTCATCCACGCTAAATGTAAGTAGGCAGCAATCGGCTCCTCTGTAGAAGGGAGTGCGAAGACTCTTAAAGCGTTCTTGGCCAGCAGTGTCCCAAATCTGTAGAGTAACCAACCTGCCATCAACTTCAAGATCCCTGTTAAGAAACTCAACGCCTATGGTGTGAAATGCTTGAGAGTCAAACTTGTTTGTTACGTATCGATTCATAATGGAGCTTTTTCCAACGCCACCGTCCCCCAACAGTATGACTTTAAGTAGTAAAGACTTTCCACTCATTGCAGATGAATCTGAAGAAGTCTCACACATCAAGGAGCAATTTTGTCAAGATCATCCTTACGGGATCCTAAAATACAGAGAAAACATCTAGAATTAAAAAGTTTCAAAAAGTCATGCAACATTGAATGGTCTCTCATCTATACTCAGCTTATAATGTAAGCTAGGAAAATAGAATCCATGAAACCAACGTAATCACTGCTGCTTATTTGGGGAACTTAAAGGGGTTGTAAAAGGGGTTGTCCGCTGCTCAGATAACACTGTCTCAATCAGAATGTTTGCCCTGGGTAAAATAACATCACCAATACTCACCTCCGAGCTGTTCCAGTGGTGTCAGTTCTCGCTGTCCTGGGCTCACATCACATTATGCCAAGTGAGCCCTGTGGCCAATCACCATTCACTTCATTCTCGCCTCCATCAGAAGAATCATGCATGGAGAGGAGGTGAGCGGCCAGCCACTGCTCGGACTTACTCTTGATGTCTGATTTGTCTGAAGGCAGGGAGAGTGAAGACAGCGCGGAATGGCTGCAGGGATCGCATAGCATAATGTGCCACGAGATCAGGGACAGCAAGAACTGACACCACTGGAATGGTGTGCCGCCACTGGAGGTGGATTTATGTGCTAATATTTCACTTAGGGAAAACATGCTGATTGAGACAGGGTTTTCCGAATTGTGAACAACCCTTCTATTGATCCAACAGATGTAAAGCCCACATAGGCACTTCTAACTTCTTTTGCAAGGAACCTGAGTGAGCTCCATCGGCATACTTGCAAGATGAGTTAAATGGCTTTTTTTCTATTTTTCTACATAATCGTGTGACCTACTCCAGTTATAGTTAATGGAGAAGATGCGGCATAACTAACAAAGCAACAGCTTGTGTAGTTCCTGTACATATGTTATTTCTTAGAATCCACCTTAAAAAGACGTTTTGCATTCATACCCTAAAGGGAATCTGTCAGCAAGATTCTGCTATGTAAAATGATAGCGATTACAGATTGATATATGGACAGAGACCCTGACTGCAGCGATGTGTCGCAAAGGTTACTGGGTGCAGCAGTATAATGGAGTCACAGTTGTCTCCGCTGCAGATTTAGCATACCGTAATTCAATTATTGAGCTCTGGATAACCCAGCAAACACCACAGCTTTCTGTGTGCACGGTGTTGTGAGAGAGTGCTGCTAATCAGTGCTGGGGCCGTTGGTGCACCAGACACGAGGCCAATTATCCTGTAGTGATAATCTGCTGCTGATAAAACACTGATTGAACTGAAACAGCAAAACAGGCCATTAAGTGGCACATCGCTAAAATCAGCCTTATACTCCGAGATCATGCTGTTCTCAGCATACATAGCAAAAACATGATGACAAATTCTCTTAAGGGGGTTGTTTAAAATGTTGCTTAAAAACTCTAAAACTAAGTTTAGTAAGCCTCCTAAACACCCCCAACAACTTAAATCACATATATAATGTATACAGCTACGTCCATATATATTTGGATAGAGACAACATTTTTCTAATTTTGGTTATAGACACTACCACAATGAATTTTAAACAAAACAATTCAGATGCAGTTGAAGTTCAGACTTTCAGCTTTCATTTGAGGGTATCCATATTAAAATTGGATGAAGGGTTTAGGAGTTTCAGCTCCTTAACATGTGCCACCCTGTTTTTAAAGGGACCAAAAGTAATTGGACTGATTAAATAATTTTTAATAAAATGTTCATTTTTAGTACTTGGTTGAAAATCCTTTGTTGGCAATGACTGCCTGAAGTCTTGAACTCATGGACATCACCAGACGCTGTGTTTCCTCCTTTTTGATGCTCTGCCAGGCCTTCACTGCGGTGGTTTTCAGTTGCTGTTTGTTTGTGGGCCTTTCTGTGTGAAGTTTAGTCTTTAACAAGTGAAATGCATGCTCAATTGGGTTGAGATCAGGTGACTGACTTGGCCATTCAAGAATATTCCACTTCTTTTCTTTAATAAACTCCTGGGTTGCTTTAGCTTTATGTTTTGGGTCATTGTCCATCTGTAGGATGAAACGACAACCAATCAGTTTGGCTGCATTTGGCTGGATCTGAGCACACAGTGTGGCTCTGAATACCTCAGAATTCATTCGGCTGCTTCTGTCCTGTGTCACATCATCAATAAACACTAGTGACCCAGTGCCACTGGCAGCCATGCATGCCCAAGCCATCACACTGCCTCCACCATGTTTTACAGATGATATGGTATGCTTTGGATCATGAGCTGTACCACGCCTTCGCCATACTTTTCTCTTTCCATCATTCTGGTAGAGGTTGATCTTGGTTTCATCTGTCCAAAGAATGTTCTTCCAGAACTGTGCTGGCTTTTTTAGATGTTTTTTAGCAAAGTCCAGTCTAGCCTTTTTATTCCTGATGCTTATGAGTGGCTTGCACCGTGCAGTGAACCCTCTGTATTTTCTTTCATGCAGTCTTCTCTTTATGGTAGATTTGGATATTGATACGCCGACCTCCTGGAGAGTGTTGTTGACTTGGTTGGCTGTTGTGAAGGGGTTTCTTTTCACCATGGAGATCATTCTGCGATCATCCACCACTGTTATCTTCCGTGGGCGCCCAGGTCTTTTTGCATTGATGAGTTCACCAGTGCTTTCTTTCTTTCTCAGGATGTACCAAACTGTAGATTTTGCCACTCCTAATATTGTAGCAATTTCTCGGATGGGTTTTTTCTGTTTTCGCAGCATAAGGATGGCTTGTTTCACCTGCATGTAGAGCTCCTTTGACCGCATATTTACTTCACAGCAAAACCTTCCAAATGCAAGCACCACACCTCAAATCAACTCCAGGCCTTTTATCTGCTTAATTGAGAATGACATAACGAAGGGATTGCCCACACCTGTCCATGAAATAGCCTTGGAGTCAATTGTCCAATTACTTTTGGTCCCTTTAAAAACAGGGTGGCACATGTTAAAGAGCTGAAACTCCTAAACCCTTCATCCAATTTCAATGTGGATACCCTCAAATGAAAGCTGAAAGTCTGAACTTCAATTTCAGCTGAATTGTTTTGTTTAAAATTCATTGTGGTAATGTCTATAGCCAAGATTAGAAAAATGTTGTCTGTCCAAATATATATGGACGTAACTATACAGTCCTCATAGCCCAGTGATATATAATACATAAATAATGCATACAGTCCTCATAGCCCGGTGATATATAATACATACATAATGTATACAGCCCTCATAGTCCGGTGATATATAATATAATACATATATAATGTATACAGTCCTCATAGCCCGGTGATATATAATATAATACATATATAATGTATACAGTCCTCATAGCCCGGTGATATATAATATAATACATATATAATGTATACAGTCCTCATAGCCCGGTGATATATAATATAATACATATATAATGTATACAGTCCTCATAGCCCGGTGATAATATAATATAATACATATATAATGTATACAGTCCTCATAGCCTGGTGATATATAACATAATACATATATAATGTATACAGCCCTCATAGCCCGGTGATATATAATATAATACATATATAATGTATACAGTCCTCATAGCCCGGTGATATATAATATAATACATATATAATGTATACAGTCCTCATAGCCCGGTGATATATAATACATATATAATGTATACAGTCCTCATAGCCCGGTGATATATAATATAATACATATATAATGTATACTGCCCTCATAGCCCGGTGATGCATAATATAATACATATATAGTGTATACAGCCCTCATAGCCCGGTGATATATAATATAATACATATATAATGTATAAAGTCCTCATAGCCCGGTGATATATAATATAATACATATATAATGTATACAGTCCTCATAGCCTGGTGATATATAACATAATACATATATAATGTATACAGCCCTCATAGCCCGATGATATATAATATAATACATACTGATAGGGAATTTAGATTGTGAGCCCCATCGGGGACAGCGATGATAATGTGTGCAAACTGTAAAGCGCTGCGTAATATGTTAGCGCTATATAAAAATAAAGATTATTATTATTATTATTATTATTACATATATAATGTATACTGCCCTCATAGCCCGGTGATGCATAATATAATACATACATAATGTATACAGCCCTCATAGCCCGGTGATATATAATATAATATAATACATACATAATGTATACAGCCCTCATAGCCCAGTGATATATAATACATATATAATGTATACAGTCCTCATAGCCCGTTGATATACAATATAATACATATATAATGTATACAGCCCTCATAGCCCGGTGATATATAATATAATATAATACATACATTATATTATAGCCCGGTGATATATAATATAATATAATACATATATAATGTATACAGTCCTCATAGCCCGGTGATATATAATATAATATAATACATACATAATGTATACAGCCCTCATAGCCCGGTGATATACAATATAATACATACGGTATATAATGTATACAGCCCTCATAGCCCGGTGATATATAATATAATATAATACATACATTATATTATAGCCCGGTGATATAAAATATAATATAATACATACATAATGTATACAGCCCTCATAGCCCGGTGATATATAATATAATATAATACATACATAATGTATACAGTCCTCATAACACGATAATATAAAATATAATACATATATAATGTATACAGTCCTCATGTCCGGTGATGTATAATACAATACATATAATAATATATTGGGCACACTCTGCTCATCCTCCCAGCAGTCTGCACACAGGACTTGTACATGACGGCATTAATCACTGACCTTGTCATTGCTGACTACAGATGCACCATCATCACAGATAGACGGAGGAATGACGACGAGCGAGGGAGCTGCTCAGTCACGTGCGAGGTCTGATCATGTGACTCCTCTGTTTCCCTGTGAGTCACAGCTCATTCTATAGTGTGCGAATTCCTGGTAGGTCCTCCCTCTGTCCATACAGTGTACCCAGTACAGTACAGAGGTGTCTATAGTGTACGGGCTCCTGGTAGGTCCTCCCTCTGCCCATACAGTGTACACAGTACAGAGGTGTCTATAGTGTACAGGCTCCTGGTAGATCCTCCCTCTGCCCATACAGTGTACCCAGCACAGTACAGAGGTGTCTATAGTGTACGGGCTCCTGGTAGATCCTCCCTCTACCCATACAGTGTACCCAGCACAGTACAGAGGTGTCTATAGTGTACGGGCTCCTGGTAGATCCTCCCTCTGCCCATACAGTGTACCCAGCACAGTACAGAGGTGTCTATAGTGTACGGGCTCCTGGTAGGTCCTCCCTCTGCCCATACAGTGTACCCAGCACAGTACAGAGGTGTCTATAGTGTACGGGCTCCTGGTAGATCCTCCCTCTGCCCATACAGTGTACACAGTACAGAGGTGTCTATAGTGTACAGGCTCCTGGTAGATCCTCCCTCTGCCCATACAGTGTACCCAGCACAGTACAGAGGTGTCTATAGTGTACGGGCTCCTGGTAGATCCTCCCTCTACCCATACAGTGTACCCAGCACAGTACAGAGGTGTCTATAGTGTACGGGCTCCTGGTAGATCCTCCCTCTGCCCATACAGTGTACACAGCACAGTACAGAGGTGTCTATAGTGTACGGGCTCCTGGTAGATCCTCCCTCTGCCCATACAGTGTACACAGCACAGTACAGAGGTGTCTATAGTGTACGGGCTCCTGGTAGGTCCTCCCTCTGCCCATACAGTGTACCCAGCACAGTACAGAGGTGTCTATAGTGTACGTGCTCCTGGTAGGTCCTCCCTCTGCCCTTACAGTGTACCCAGCACAGTACAGAGGTGTCTATAGTGTACGGGCTCCTGGTAGATCCTCCCTCTGCCCTTACAGTGTACCCAGCACAGTACAGAGGTGTCTATAGTGTACGGGCTCCTGGTAGATCCTCCCTCTGCCCATACAGTGTATGCAGTACAGTACAGAGGTGTCTATAGTGTACGTGCTCCTGGTAGATCCTCCCTCTGCCCATACAGTGTACCCAGCACAGTACAGAGGTGTCTATAGTGTACGGGCTCCTGGTAGGTCCTCCCTCTGCCCATACAGTGTACCCAGCACAGTACAGAGGTGTCTATAGTGTACGGGCTCCTGGTAGGTCCTCCCTCTGCCCATACAGTGTACCCAGCACAGTACAGAGGTGTCTATAGTGTACGGGCTCCTGGTAGATCCTCCCTCTGCCCATACAGTGTACACAGCACAGTACAGAGGTGTCTATAGTGTACGGGCTCCTGGTAGGTCCTCCCTCTGCCCATACAGTGTACCCAGCACAGTACAGAGGTGTCTATAGTGTACGGGCTCCTGGTAGATCCTCCCTCTGCCCATACAGTGTACCCAGCACAGTACAGAGGTGTCTATAGTGTACGGGCTCCTGGTAGGTCCTCCCTCTGCCCATACAGTGTACCCAGCACAGTACAGAGGTGTCTATAGTGTACGGGCTCCTGGTAGATCCTCCCTCTGCCCATACAGTGTACACAGCACAGTACAGAGGTGTCTATAGTGTACGGGCTCCTGGTAGATCCTCCCTCTGCCCATACAGTGTACACAGCACAGTACAGAGGTGTCTATAGTGTACGGGCTCCTGGTAGGTCCTCCCTCTGCCCATACAGTGTACCCAGCACAGTACAGAGGTGTCTATAGTGTACGTGCTCCTGGTAGGTCCTCCCTCTGCCCTTACAGTGTACCCAGCACAGTACAGAGGTGTCTATAGTGTACGGGCTCCTGGTAGATCCTCCCTCTGCCCTTACAGTGTACCCAGTACAGTACAGAGGTGTCTATAGTGTACGGGCTCCTGGTAGGTCCTCCCTCTGCCCATACAGTGTACACAGTACAGAGGTGTCTATAGTGTACAGGCTCCTGGTAGATCCTCCCTCTGCCCATACAGGGTACCCAGCACAGTACAGAGGTGTCTATAGTGTACGGGCTCCTGGTAGGTCCTCCCTCTGCCCATACAGTGCACCCAGCACAGTACAGAGGTGTCTATAGTGTACGGGCTCCTGGTAGGTCCTCCCTCTGCCCATACAGTGTACACAGTACAGAGGTGTCTATAGTGTACAGGCTCCTGGTAGATCCTCCCTCTGCCCATACAGTGTACCCAGCACAGTACAGAGGTGTCTATAGTGTACGGGCTCCTGGTAGATCCTCCCTCTACCCATACAGTGTACCCAGCACAGTACAGAGGTGTCTATAGTGTACGGGCTCCTGGTAGGTCCTCCCTCTGCCCATACAGTGTACCCAGCACAGTACAGAGGTGTCTATAGTGTACGGGCTCCTGGTAGATCCTCCCTCTGCCCATACAGTGTACCCAGCACAGTACAGAGGTGTCTATAGTGTACGGGCTCCTGGTAGGTCCTCCCTCTGCCCATACAGTGTACCCAGCACAGTACAGAGGTGTCTATAGTGTACGGGCTCCTGGTAGATCCTCCCTCTGCCCATACAGTGTACACAGTACAGAGGTGTCTATAGTGTACAGGCTCCTGGTAGATCCTCCCTCTGCCCATACAGTGTACCCAGCACAGTACAGAGGTGTCTATAGTGTACGGGCTCCTGGTAGATCCTCCCTCTACCCATACAGTGTACCCAGCACAGTACAGAGGTGTCTATAGTGTACGGGCTCCTGGTAGGTCCTCCCTCTGCCCATACAGTGTACCCAGCACAGTACAGAGGTGTCTATAGTGTACGGGCTCCTGGTAGATCCTCCCTCTGCCCATACAGTGTACCCAGCACAGTACAGAGGTGTCTATAGTGTACGGGCTCCTGGTAGGTCCTCCCTCTGCCCATACAGTGTACCCAGCACAGTACAGAGGTGTCTATAGTGTACGGGCTCCTGGTAGATCCTCCCTCTGCCCATACAGTGTACACAGCACAGTACAGAGGTGTCTATAGTGTACGGGCTCCTGGTAGATCCTCCCTCTGCCCATACAGTGTACACAGCACAGTACAGAGGTGTCTATAGTGTACGGGCTCCTGGTAGGTCCTCCCTCTGCCCATACAGTGTACCCAGCACAGTACAGAGGTGTCTATAGTGTACGTGCTCCTGGTAGGTCCTCCCTCTGCCCTTACAGTGTACCCAGCACAGTACAGAGGTGTCTATAGTGTACGGGCTCCTGGTAGATCCTCCCTCTGCCCTTACAGTGTACCCAGCACAGTACAGAGGTGTCTATAGTGTACGGGCTCCTGGTAGATCCTCCCTCTGCCCATACAGTGTATGCAGTACAGTACAGAGGTGTCTATAGTGTACGTGCTCCTGGTAGATCCTCCCTCTGCCCATACAGTGTACCCAGCACAGTACAGAGGTGTCTATAGTGTACGGGCTCCTGGTAGGTCCTCCCTCTGCCCATACAGTGTACCCAGCACAGTACAGAGGTGTCTATAGTGTACGGGCTCCTGGTAGGTCCTCCCTCTGCCCATACAGTGTACCCAGCACAGTACAGAGGTGTCTATAGTGTACGGGCTCCTGGTAGATCCTCCCTCTGCCCATACAGTGTACACAGCACAGTACAGAGGTGTCTATAGTGTACGGGCTCCTGGTAGGTCCTCCCTCTGCCCATACAGTGTACCCAGCACAGTACAGAGGTGTCTATAGTGTACGGGCTCCTGGTAGATCCTCCCTCTGCCCATACAGTGTACCCAGCACAGTACAGAGGTGTCTATAGTGTACGGGCTCCTGGTAGGTCCTCCCTCTGCCCATACAGTGTACCCAGCACAGTACAGAGGTGTCTATAGTGTACGGGCTCCTGGTAGATCCTCCCTCTGCCCATACAGTGTACACAGCACAGTACAGAGGTGTCTATAGTGTACGGGCTCCTGGTAGATCCTCCCTCTGCCCATACAGTGTACACAGCACAGTACAGAGGTGTCTATAGTGTACGGGCTCCTGGTAGGTCCTCCCTCTGCCCATACAGTGTACCCAGCACAGTACAGAGGTGTCTATAGTGTACGTGCTCCTGGTAGGTCCTCCCTCTGCCCTTACAGTGTACCCAGCACAGTACAGAGGTGTCTATAGTGTACGGGCTCCTGGTAGATCCTCCCTCTGCCCTTACAGTGTACCCAGTACAGTACAGAGGTGTCTATAGTGTACGGGCTCCTGGTAGGTCCTCCCTCTGCCCATACAGTGTACACAGTACAGAGGTGTCTATAGTGTACAGGCTCCTGGTAGATCCTCCCTCTGCCCATACAGGGTACCCAGCACAGTACAGAGGTGTCTATAGTGTACGGGCTCCTGGTAGGTCCTCCCTCTGCCCATACAGTGCACCCAGCACAGTACAGAGGTGTCTATAGTGTACGGGCTCCTGGTAGGTCCTCCCTCTGCCCATACAGTGTACCCAGCACAGTACAGAGGTGTCTATAATGTACGGGCTCCTGGTAGATCCTCCCTCTGCCCATACAGTGTACCCAGCACAGTACAGAGGTGTCTATAGTGTACGGTCTCCTGGTAGATCCTCCCTCTGCCCATACAGTGTACCCAGCACAGTACAGAGGTGTCTATAGTGTACGGGCTCCTGGTAGATCCTCCCTCTGCCCATACAGTGTACCCAGCACAGTACAGAGGTGTCTATAGTGTACGGGCTCCTGGTAGGTCCTCCCTCTGCCCATACAGTGTACCCAGCACAGCATACCTCCCAACCGTCCCGATTTCAGCGGGACAGTCCCGCTTTGGCACCGGGGTCCCGCTGTCCCGCTTCGGGCATTTAAAATCCCGAATTTGCGGCCGCCGGTGAAGCCCCGCCCACTTCCGGGACGTAGAGAGAGCCCGATTTCCTCCAGGTCACACAGACACTTATGTGGAGCACTTCACCAGTTACAGCACTGACACAGCAGCTCTCTATGGTGGCTGCCGCTCTACCCCGCGCTCTCTATGGTGTGTGGGAGGACCGGGCGGAGGAGATTGACAGGCGGGCGTGTCGCCAGCAGTGGGCAGCACAGAGCACTGTCGTCGCATATTGCCGAAGGCTCATCTGTCAGTGTGGAGTGTCCGGGAGACTATGCTGCTCGGAGTCAGGTAGACATGTATGCCGCCTTCTCTGCCATGTGTCCCGCTGCGGGTGACTACGCCCGGACCTGACATGTCCTCTCCGGGCAGCCATGAGCCGTGCACCACCCAGTGTGTGAAGCGGGGAAGCAGGCTAACTAAGGGTGTGGAGCAGGGATGTGCCAGATGTGCCATGGCCGTGTGTGATGTGGCACTGCTGCCCACGCTGAGGAACATTATACATCGCCTGTCAATTGGGTTTTACCGCGGCCATAAAACAGCCCCATGTAAAAGTTCCTGTAAAGCTCTGACCTCTGTATATAACCGCTTGTGGGTTTTTACCATGGAGTCCTGCAAGTAGGGAAGGTCATGGCCGGGATGTGGCTACATGGTCGCTGCTCTCTGACCCATCTCCAGCCGCTGGTGAACATCACAAGAGCTGTGTTCACCTGGTGAGAAGTTGCAGTAAAACAGAATTTGTGCCATCATTTTGGCGAATTTTGCAACTTGTGAACACATCCAAAGATTAGTGACACAGGTGAACACACCATTAGCTTGTGTCACCGTAGAGCAGTTCTGGCCCAATTTTCCATAATTATGGCCCCAATTCTGAAAAAGTTTGGAAAACTACAAGACTAAGGCTGTATAATGCTGATTCGGGTGACATGACCACTAGATCCCACCACCAGAAACATTTGTGTGGCTTATCTGCCCACTTACAGAGTGTTCACCCGTGACCTCCATTAAACTTATAGGGGCAAGCAGGGCCGGCTCCAGGTTTTTGAGGGCCCCGGGCGAAAGAGTCTCAGTGGGCCCCCCCCCCCTTTAACACATACCACGATTCATGATGCCCAGATACAGCAGAGAAATATAGGTATAGTACAATGCCAGATTTCACTTCTTACATGAGTGAAAGCTATTGTAAATTCTGCAGTGTATATATACGGAACAGGAGGAGTGGTACTGTGCGTTGTATATATACAGGAGGAGTGGTACTGTACAGTGTATATATACAGGAGGAGTGATGGTACTGTGCAGTGCATACCTCCCAACCGTCCCGATTTCAGCGTGACAGTCCCGCTTTGGCACCGGGGTCCCGCTGTCCCGCTTCGGGCATTTAAAATCCCGAATTTGCGGCCGCCGGTGAAGCCCCGCCCACTTCCGGGACGTAGAGAGAGCCCGATTAGTACCCGCTGTTCGTTCCGTTCCCTGGGACTGCGTTGTAGCCACGCCCCCTTGAGTTGCCTCACCGCCCGCCTCCGGCTTCCTCCTCAACTATAGACGTGGGCGGACTCTGAGGACAGAGCGGCAGCACCCGGACTGGTTTCTGGCACGGGGGCAGAGTTGTGAGACACTCCGTGTCTGTGTGACCGCGGGAGCAGCGAGCGGATCTCCAGACTGTAAGTGAATGTATGTGTCTCTCCCCCTCTCCATGCAGCGCTGCCCTGCTGCGGTTACAGCAGAGACTCTGACAGCATAGGAGGACTGACAAACTAAACTTTGTCTCCCCATGGCATGCAGCGCACCCCGCTCCCACTCTCCCCCTGGTACCCATCCATCGGATTCTCCACCAACCTGGTGCAGCACCCCTTACATTCTATGGGGGCTGCCACCTGTGTCATGATCTCAATGGCAAGAGAACATAGCATCAGCATATATAGGAACTAGCTCTTGGAAGATGGAAACTGAGCTGACCATGAACTAAACCTAACGCACAACTAGCAGTGGCCGGGTAGCATGCCTACGTTGATTCTAGATGCCCAGCACCAGCCGGAGGACTAAATAATGCTAGCAGAGGAAAATATAAGTCCTAGCTCACCTCTAGAGAAATACCCCGAAAGGAGACAGAGGCCCCCCACATGTATTGGCGGTGAATTAAGATGAAATAACAAACGTAGTATGAAAATAGGTTTAGCAAATTTGAGGTCCACTTACTACATAGCAGAAGACAGAAAGGACACTTTCATGGTCAGCTGAAAACCCTATCAAAACACCATCCAGAAATTACTTTAAAACTCTGGCATTAACTCATAATACCAGAGTGGCAATTCCTGTTCACAAGAGCTTTCCAGACACAGTAACGAAACTACAGCTGTGAACTGGAACAAAAATGCAAAAACAAACATGGACAAAAGTCCAACTTATCTAGTAGTTGTCTAGGAGCAGGAACAAGCACAGAGAGGCTTCTGATAACATTGTTGACCGGCAAGCAACTAACAGAGAAGCAAGGTTATATAGCGACTCCCACATCTTGATGGGAACAGGTGAACAGAGAAGATAAGACACCAGTTCAATTCCACCAGTAGCCACCGGGGGAGCCCAGAATCCAAATTCACAACAGTACCCCCCCCTCAAGGAGGGGGCACCGAACCCTCACCAGAACCACCAGGGCGATCAGGATGGGCCCTATGAAAGGCACGAACCAGATCAGAGGCATGAACATCAGATGCATTCACCCAAGAATTATCCTCCTGGCCGTATCCCTTCCACTTGACCAGATACTGGAGTCTACGTCTGGAAACACGGGAGTCTAAGATTTTCTCCACAACGTACTCCAACTCACCCTCAACCAACACCGGAGCAGGAGGCTCAACGGAAGGCACAACCGGTACCTCATACCTGCGCAATAATGACCGATGAAAAACGTTATGAATAGAAAAGGATGCAGGGAGGTCCAAACGGAAGGAAACAGGGTTAAGAATCTCCAAAATCTTATACGGGCCGATAAACCGAGGCTTAAATTTAGGAGAAGAGACCCTCATAGGGACAAAACGAGAAGACAACCACACCAAATCCCCAACACAAAGCCGAGGACCAACACGACGGTGGCGGTTGGCAAAAAGCTGAGTCTTCTCCTGGGACAACTTCAAATTGTCCACCACCTGCCCCCAGATCTGATGCAATCTCTCCACCACAGCATCCACTCCAGGACAATCCGAAGATTCCACCTGACCAGAGGAAAATCGAGGATGAAACCCCGAATTACAGAAAAACGGGGACACCAAAGTGGCAGAGCTGGCCCGATTATTGAGAGCGAACTCCGCCAATGGCAAAAAAGCAACCCAATCATCCTGGTCAGCAGACACAAAACACCTCAGATATGTCTCCAGGGTCTGATTAGTCCGCTCGGTCTGGCCATTAGTCTGAGGATGGAAAGCGGACGAAAAAGATAAATCTATGCCCATCCTAGCACAGAATGCCCGCCAAAATCTAGACACAAATTGAGTTCCTCTGTCAGAAACGATATTCTCAGGAATACCATGCAAACGAACAACATTTTGAAAAAACAGAGGAACCAACTCGGAAGAAGAAGGCAACTTGGGCAGAGGAACCAAATGGACCATCTTAGAGAAACGGTCACACACCACCCAGATGACAGACATTTTCTGAGAAACAGGCAGATCTGAAATAAAATCCATCGAGATGTGCGTCCAAGGCCTCTTAGGAATAGGCAAGGGCAACAATAATCCACTAGCCCGAGAACAACAAGGCTTGGCCCGAGCACAAACGTCACAAGACTGCACAAAGCCTCGCACATCTCGTGACAGGGAAGGCCACCAGAAGGACCTTGCCACCAAATCCCTGGTACCAAAGATTCCAGGATGACCTGCCAACGCAGAAGAATGAACCTCAGAGATGACTCTACTGGTCCAATCATCAGGAACAAACAGTTTATCAGGTGGGCAACGATCCGGTCTATCCGCCTGAAACTCCTGTAAGGCCCGCCGCAGGTCTGGAGAAACGGCTGACAATATCACTCCATCCTTAAGGATACCTGTGGGCTCAGAGTTACCAGGCGAGTCAGGTTCAAAACTCCTAGAAAGGGCATCCGCCTTAACATTCTTAGAACCCGGCAGGTATGACACCACAAAATTAAACCGAGAGAAAAATAATGACCAGCGCGCCTGTCTAGGATTCAGGCGCCTGGCGGTCTCAAGATAAATCAAATTTTTGTGGTCAGTCAATACCACCACCTGATGTCTGGCCCCCTCAAGCCAATGGCGCCACTCCTCAAAAGCCCACTTCATGGCCAAAAGCTCCCGATTCCCAACATCATAATTCCGCTCAGCGGGCGAAAATTTACGGGAAAAGAAGGCACAAGGCCTCATCACGGAGCAGTCGGAACTTTTCTGCGACAACACTGCCCCAGCTCCGAACTCAGAAGCGTCGACCTCAACCTGAAAAGGGAGAGCAACATCAGGCTGACGCAACACAGGGGCAGAGGAAAAACGGCGCTTAAGCTCCCGAAAGGCCTCCACAGCATCAGGGGACCAATCAGCAACATCAGCACCCTTCTTAGTCAAATCGGTCAATGGCTTAACAATATCCGAAAAACCAGCAATAAATCGACGATAAAAGTTAGCAAAGCCCAAAAATTTCTGAAGACTCTTAAGAGAAGAGGGCTGCGTCCAATCACAAATAGCTTGAACCTTGACAGGATCCATTTCAATGGAAGAGGGAGAAAAAATATATCCCAAAAAGGAAATCCTCTGTACCCCAAAAACACACTTAGAACCCTTCACACACAAAGAATTAGACCGCAAAACCTGAAAAACCCTCCTGACTTGCTGGACATGAGAGTCCCAGTCATCCGAAAAAATCAGAATATCATCCAGATACACAATCATAAATTTGTCCAAATAATCGCGAAAAATATCATGCATAAAGGACTGGAAAACTGACGGAGCATTTGAAAGACCAAAAGGCATCACCAAATACTCAAAGTGGCCCTCGGGCGTATTAAATGCGGTTTTCCACTCATCCCCCTGCCTGATTCGCACCAAATTATACGCCCCACGAAGGTCAATCTTAGAGAACCACTTGGCCCCCTTTATGCGAGCAAACAAATCAGTCAGCAACGGCAATGGGTATTGATATTTAACAGTGATTTTATTCAAAAGCCGATAATCAATACATGGTCTCAAAGAGCCGTCTTTTTTTGACACAAAGAAAAAACCGGCTCCTAAGGGAGATGACGATGGACGAATATGTCCCTTTTCAAGGACTCCTTTATATATTCTCGCATAGCAGCATGTTCAGGCACAGACAGATTAAATAAACGACCCTTTGGGTATTTACTACCCGGAATTAAATCTATGGCACAATCGCACTCTCGGTGCGAAGGTAACGAACCAAGCTTGGGTTCTTCAAAGACGTCACGATAGTCAGACAGGAACTCAGGAATTTCAGAGGGAATAGATGATGAAATGGAAACCAAAGGTACATCCCCATGAGCCCCCTTACATCCCCAGCTCAACACAGACATAGCTCTCCAGTCGAGGACTGGGTTGTGAGATTGCAGCCAAGGCAATCCTAGCACCAAATCATCATGTAGATTATACAGCACCAGAAAGCGAACAATCTCCTGGTGATCTGGATTAATACGCATAGTTACTTGTGTCCAGTATTGTGGTTTATTATTAGCCAATGGGGTGGAGTCAATCCCCTTCAGAGGAATAGGAGTCTCCAAAGGCTCTAAATCATACCCACAGCGTTTGGCAAAGGACCAATCCATAAGACTAAAAGCCGCGCCAGAGTCGACATAGGCGTCCGTGGTAATAGATGACAAAGAGCAAATCAGGGTCACAGATAGAATAAACTTAGACTGTAAAGTACAAATGGAACCAGATTTATCAAGCTTTTTAGTACGCTTAGAGCATGCTGATATAACATGAGTAGAATCACCACAATAGAAACACAACCCGTTTTTCCGTCTAAAATTCTGCCGCTCGCTTCGGGACAGAATTCTATCACACTGCATACTCTCTGGCGTCTTCTCAGTGGACACCGCCAGATGGTGCACTGGTTTGCGCTCCCGCAAACGCCGATCGATCTGAATAGCCATTGTCATGGACTCATTCAGACCTGCAGGCACAGGGAACCCCACCATAACATCCTTAATGGCATCAGAGAGACCCTCTCTGAAAGTCGCCGCCAGGGCGCACTCATTCCACTGAGTAAGCACAGACCATTTACGAAATCTTTGGCAGTAAATTTCAGCTTCATCTTGCCCCTGAGAAAGGGACATCAAAGTTTTTTCTGCCTGAAGCTCCAAATGAGGTTCGTCATAAAGCAACCCCAAGGCCAGAAAAAACGCATCCACATTGAGCAACGCAGGATCCCCTGGTGTCAATGAAAAAGCCCAGTCTTGAGGGTCGCCCCGGAGCAAGGAAATCACAATCCTGACCTGCTGTGCAGGGTCTCCGGCAGAGCGAAATTTCAGGGACAAAAATAATTTGCAATTATTTCGAAAATTCTGAAACCCAGATCTATTCCCCGAGAAAAATTCCGGCAAAGGAATTTTCGGCTCAGATACAGGTGCACGACAAACGAAATCTTGCAAATTTTGTACCTTCGTGGCGAGATTATTCAAACCTGCAATTACACTCTGAAGATCCATTACAAACAGGTGGACACAGAGCCATTCAAAGATTATAAGGAGAGAAAGAAAACAAAAAGGCTGCAGCATAGGCAGACTGGCAAGAGGTCCAATTAAGAGCAACCTCAAGAAAAAAAAAAAAAAATCTCAGCAGACTTCTTTTTTCTCTCCTTTCTTAGCCAAGGATTTTAACCCTTTAGTGGGCCGGTCAAACTGTCATGATCTCAATGGCAAGAGAACATAGCATCAGCATATATAGGAACTAGCTCTTGGAAGATGGAAACTGAGCTGACCATGAACTAAACCTAACGCACAACTAGCAGTGGCCGGGTAGCATGCCTACGTTGATTCTAGATGCCCAGCACCAGCCGGAGGACTAAATAATGCTAGCAGAGGAAAATATAAGTCCTAGCTCACCTCTAGAGAAATACCCCGAAAGGAGACAGAGGCCCCCCACATGTATTGGCGGTGAATTAAGATGAAATAACAAACGTAGTATGAAAATAGGTTTAGCAAATTTGAGGTCCACTTACTACATAGCAGAAGACAGAAAGGACACTTTCATGGTCAGCTGAAAACCCTATCAAAACACCATCCAGAAATTACTTTAAAACTCTGGCATTAACTCATAATACCAGAGTGGCAATTCCTGTTCACAAGAGCTTTCCAGACACAGTAACGAAACTACAGCTGTGAACTGGAACAAAAATGCAAAAACAAACATGGACAAAAGTCCAACTTATCTAGTAGTTGTCTAGGAGCAGGAACAAGCACAGAGAGGCTTCTGATAACATTGTTGACCGGCAAGCAACTAACAGAGAAGCAAGGTTATATAGCGACTCCCACATCTTGATGGGAACAGGTGAACAGAGAAGATAAGACACCAGTTCAATTCCACCAGTAGCCACCGGGGGAGCCCAGAATCCAAATTCACAACACACCTGCCTGCGTTACATTCTATGGGGGCTGCCACCTGCCTGCGTTACATTCTATGGGGGCTGCCACCTGCCTGCGTTACATTCTATGGGGGCTGCCACCTGCCTGCGTTACATTCTATGGGGGCTGTGCAGCATTATATTCTATGGGGCTGTGCTGCATTATATTCTATGGGGCTGTGCTGCATTATATTCTATGGGGCTGTGCTGCATTATATTCTATGGGGCTGTGCTGCATTATATTCTATGGGGCTGTGCTGCATTATATTCTATGGGGGCTGTGCAGCATTATATTCTATGGGGCTGTGCTGCATTATATTCTATGGGGCTGTGCTGCATTATATTCTATGGGGCTGTGCTGCATTATGTTCTATGGGGCTGTGCTGCATTATATTCTATGGGGGCTGTGCTGTATTACATTCTATGGGGGCTGTGCTGTATTACATTCTATGGGGGCTGTGCTGTATTACATTCTATGGGGACTGAGCTGTAATGCTGGATACAGCAGTCAGCGGCGCAGCTGGATGACACCATTCAGCGCCGTGGGAGTGGAAGCTGCCGGCTGCTGCGAGGGAGCGCGGTGAAAGGTGTTTGTGTGTACTGATGGAGAAGGCAATGATGGGGGTGGGGTAACCATGTGTGGCCATTATACTGCACCCAGCATTGTGTGGGGCCATTATACTGTACCCAGCATTGTGTGGCCATTATACTATACCCAGCATCGTGTGGGGCCATTATACTGTACAAAGCATCATGTGGCGCCATTATACTGTATGGACCATCACGTGGGGCAAGTATACTGTACGCAGCATCATGTGGGGCCATTATACAGTATGGAGCATAATGTGGCCAATGGCCATTGTACAGTATGGAGCGTCGTGTGTGGCCATATTTTTTTGTTCATAATTATTGTTAACGAAACATTGTGATCAGAAGTGCTAAATGGGTGTGGTTGGGGCGTGGCTAGTTGTGAAATGGGTGTGGCCTAAAATTTGCCTCCCTCTGCCCATACAGTGTACCCAGCACAGTACAGAGGTGTCTATAGTGTACGGGCTCCTGGTAGGTCCTCCCTCTGCCCATACAGTGTACACAGCACAGTACAGAGGTGTCTATAGTGTACGGGCTCCTGGTAGGTCCTCCCTCTGCCCATACAGTGTACCCAGCACAGTGGTGTCTATAGTGTACGTGCTCCTGGTAGGTCCTCCCTCTGCCCATACAGTGTACCCAGCAGAGTACAGAGGTGTCTATAGTGTACGGGCTCCTGGTAGGTCCTCCCTCTGCCCATACAGTGTACACAGCACAGTACAGAGGTGTCTATAGTGTACGGGCTCCTGGTAGATCCTCCCTCTGCCCATACAGTGTACCCAGCAGAGTACAGAGGTGTCTATAGTGTACGGGCTCCTGGTAGGTCCACCCTCTGCCCATACAGTACCCAGCACAGTACAGAGGTGTCTATAGTGTACGGGCTCCTGGTAGATCCTCCCTCTGCCCATACAGTGTACCCAGCACAGTACAGAGGTGTCTATAGTGTACGGTCTCCTGGTAGATCCTCCCTCTGCCCATACAGTGTACTCAGCACAGTACAGAGGTGTCTATAGTGTACGGGCTCCTGGTAGATCCTCCCTCTGCCCATACAGTGTACCCAGCACAGTACAGAGGTGTCTATAGTGTACGGGCTCCTGGTAGATCCTCCCTCTGCCCATACAGTGTACCCAGCACAGTACAGAGGTGTCTATAGTGTACGGGCTCCTGGTAGGTCCTCCCTCTGCCCATACAGTGTACCCAGCACAGTACAGAGGTGTCTATAGTGTGCGAATTCCTGGTAGGTCCTCCCTCTGCCCATACAGTGTACCCAGCACAGTACAGAGGTGTCTATAGTGTACGGGCTCCTGGTAGATCCTCCCTCTGCCCATACAGTGTACCCAGCAGAGTACAGAGGTGTCTATAGTGTACGGGCTCCTCGTAGGTCCTCCCTCTGCCCATACAGTGTACCCAGCACAGTACAGAGGTGTCTATAGTGTGCGAATTCCTGGTAGGTCCTCCCTCTGCCCATACAGTGTACCCAGCACAGTACAGAGGTGTCTATAGTGTACGGGCTCCTGGTAGATCCTCCCTCTGCCCATACAGTGTACCCAGCACAGTACAGAGGTGTCTATAGTGTACGGTCTCCTGGTAGATCCTCCCTCTGCCCATACAGTGTACCCAGCACAGTACAGAGGTGTCTATAGTGTACGGGCTCCTGGTAGGTCCACCCTCTGCCCATACAGTGTACCCAGCACAGTACAGAGGTGTCTATAGTGTACGGGCTCCTGGTAGATCCTCCCTCTGCCCATACAGTGTACCCAGCACAGTACAGAGGTGTCTATAGTGTACGGGCTCCTGGTAGATCCTCCCTCTGCCCATACAGTGTACCCAGCACAGTACAGAGGTGTCTATAGTGTACGGGCTCCTGGTAGGTCCACCCTCTGCCCATACAGTACCCAGCACAGTACAGAGGTGTCTATAGTGTACGGGCTCCTGGTAGATCCTCCCTCTGCCCATACAGTGTACCCAGCACAGTACAGAGGTGTCTATAGTGTACGGTCTCCTGGTAGATCCTCCCTCTGCCCATACAGTGTACCCAGCACAGTACAGAGGTGTCTATAGTGTACGGGCTCCTGGTAGATCCTCCCTCTACCCATACAGTGTACCCAGCACAGTACAGAGGTGTCTATAGTGTACGGGCTCCTGGTAGGTCCTCCCTCTGCCCATACAGTGTACCCAGCAGAGTACAGAGGTGTCTATAGTGTACGGGCTCCTGGTAGATCCTCCCTCTGCCCATACAGTGTACCCAGCACAGTACAGAGGTGTCTATAGTGTACGGGCTCCTGGTAGGTCCTCCCTCTGCCCATACAGTGTACCCAGCACAGTACAGAGGTGTCTATAGTGTACGGGCTCCCGGTAGATCCTCCCTCTGCCCATAGTGTACCCAGCACAGTACAGAGGTGTCTATAGTGTATGGGCTCCTGGTAGGTCCTCCCTCTGCCCATACAGTGTACCCAGCACAGTACAGAGGTGTCTATAGTGTACGGGCTCCTGGTAGGTCCTCCCTCTGCCCATACAGTGTACCCAGCACAGTACAGAGGTGTCTATAGTGTACGTGCTCCTGGTAGGTCCTCCCTCTGCCCATACACTGTATCCAGTACAGTACAGAGGTGTCTATAGTGTACGGGCTCCTGGTAGGTCCTCCCTCTGCCCATACAGTGTACCCAGCACAGTACAGAGGTGTCTATAGTGTACGGGCTCCTGGTAGATCCTCCCTCTGCCCATACAGTGTACCCAGCACAGTACAGAGGTGTCTATAGTGTACGGGCTCCTGGTAGATCCTCCCTCTGCCCATACAGTGTACCCAGCAGAGTACAGAGGTGTCTATAGTGTACGGGCTCCTGGTAGGTCCACCCTCTGCCCATACAGTGTACCCAGCACAGTACAGAGGTGTCTATAGTGTACGGGCTCCTGGTAGATCCTCCCTCTGCCCATACAGTGTACCCAGCAGAGTACAGAGGTGTCTATAGTGTACGGGCTCCTGGTAGGTCCACCCTCTGCCCATACAGTGTACCCAGCACAGTACAGAGGTGTCTATAGTGTACGGGCTCCTGGTAGGTCCTCCCTCTGCCCATACAGTGTACCCAGCACAGTACAAAGGTGTCTATAGTGTATGGGCTCCTGGTAGGTCCTCCCTCTGCCCATACAGTGTACCCAGCACAGTACAGAGGTGTCTATAGTGTACGGGCTCCTGGTAGGTCCTCCCTCTGCCCATACAGTGTACGCAGCAGAGTACAGAGGTGTCTATAGTGTACGGGCTCCTGGTAGGTCCTCTCTCTGCCCATACAGTGTACCCAGCAGAGTACAGAGGTGTCTATAGTGTACGGGCTCCTGGTAGATCTTCCCTCTGCCCATACAGTGTACCCAGCACAGTACAGAGGTGTCTATAGTGTACGGTCTCCTGGTAGATCCTCCCTCTGCCCATACAGTGTACCCAGCACAGTACAGAGGTGTCTATAGTGTACGGGCTCCTGGTAGATCCTCCCTCTGCCCATACAGTGTACCCAGCAGAGTACAGAGGTGTCTATAGTGTACAGGCTCCTGGTAGGTCCTCCCTCTGCCCATACAGTGTACACAGCACAGTACAGAGGTGTCTATAGTGTACGGGCTCCTGGTAGATCCTCCCTCTGCCCATACAGTGTACCCAGCAGAGTACAGAGGTGTCTATAGTGTACGGGCTCCTTGTAGATCCTCCCTCTGCCCATACAGTGTACCCAGCACAGTACAGAGGTGTCTATAGTGTACGGGCTCCTGGTAGATCCTCCCTCTGCCCATACAGTGTACCCAGCACTGTACAGAGGTGTCTATAGTGTACGGGCTCCTGGTAGATCCTCCCTCTGCCCATACAGTGTACCCAGCACAGTACAGAGGTGTCTATAGTGTACGGGCTCCTGGTAGGTCCTCCCTCTGCCCATACAGTGTACCCAGCACAGTACAGAGGTGTCTATAGTGTATGGGCTCCTGGTAGATCCTCCCTCTGCCCATAGTGTACCCAGCACAGTACAGAGGTGTCTATAGTGTACGGGCTCCTGGTAGGTCCTCCCTCTGCCCATACAGTGTACCCAGCACAGTACAGAGGTGTCTATAGTGTACGGGCTCCTGGTAGGTCCTCCCTCTGCCCATACAGTGTACCCAGCACAGTACAGAGGTGTCTATAGTGTACGGGCTCCTGGTAGGTCCTCCCTCTGCCCATACAGTGTACCCAGCACAGTACAGAGGTGTCTATAGTGTACGGGCTCCTGGTAGGTCCTCCCTCTGCCCATACAGTGTACCCAGCACAGTACAAAGGTGTCTATAGTGTACGGGCTCCTGGTAGGTCCTCCCTCTGCCCATACAGTGTACCCAGCACAGTACAGAGGTGTCTATAGTGTACGGGCTCCTGGTAGGTCCTCCCTCTGCCCATACAGTGTACCCAGCACAGTACAGAGGTGTCTATAGTGTACGGGCTCCTGGTAGGTCCACCCTCTGCCCATACAGTACCCAGCACAGTACAGAGGTGTCTATAGTGTACGGGCTCCTGGTAGGTCCTCCCTCTGCCCATACAGTGTACCCAGCACAGTACAGAGGTGTCTATAGTGTACGGGCTCCTGGTAGATCCTCCCTCTGCCCATACAGTGTACCCAGCACAGTACAGAGGTGTCTATAGTGTACGGGCTCCTGGTAGATCCTCCCTCTGCCCATACAGTGTACCCAGCACAGTACAGAGGTGTCTATAGTGTACGGGCTCCTGGTAGATCCTCCCTCTGCCCATACAGTGTACCCAGCACAGTACAGAGGTGTCTATAGTGTACGGGCTCCTGGTAGATCCTCCCTCTGCCCATACAGTGTACCCAGCACAGTACAGAGGTGTCTATAGTGTACGGGCTCCTGGTAGGTCCACCCTCTGCCCATACACTGTATCCAGTACAGTACAGAGGTGTCTATAGTGTACGGGCTCCTGGTAGGTCCTCCCTCTGCCCATACAGTGTACCCAGCACAGTACAGAGGTGTCTATAGTGTACGGGCTCCTGGTAGGTCCTCCCTCTGCCCATACAGTGTACCCAGCACAGTACAGAGGTGTCTATAGTGTACGGGCTCCTGGTAGATCCTCCCTCTGCCCATACAGTGTACCCAGCACAGTACAGAGGTGTCTATAGTGTACGGGCTCCTGGTAGGTCCACCCTCTGCCCATACACTGTATCCAGTACAGTACAGAGGTGTCTATAGTGTACGGGCTCCTGGTAGGTCCTCCCTCTGCCCATACAGTGTACCCAGCACAGTACAGAGGTGTCTATAGTGTACGGGCTCCTGGTAGATCCTCCCTCTGCCCATACAGTGTACCCAGCACAGTACAGAGGTGTCTATAGTGTACGGGCTCCTGGTAGATCCTCCCTCTGCCCATACAGTGTACCCAGCAGAGTACAGAGGTGTCTATAGTGTACAGGCTCCTGGTAGGTCCTCCCTCTGCCCATACAGTGTACACAGCACAGTACAGAGGTGTCTATAGTGTACGGGCTCCTGGTAGATCCTCCCTCTGCCCATACAGTGTACCCAGCAGAGTACAGAGGTGTCTATAGTGTACGGGCTCCTGGTAGATCCTCCCTCGGCCCATACAGTGTACCCAGCACAGTACAGAGGTGTCTATAGTGTACGGGCTCCTGGTAGATCCTCCCTCTGCCCATACAGTGTACCCAGCACAGTACAGAGGTGTCTATAGTGTACGGGCTCCTTGTAGATCCTCCCTCTGCCCATACAGTGTACCCAGCACAGTACAGAGGTGTCTATAGTGTACGGGCTCCTGGTAGGTCCTCCCTCTGCCCATACAGTGTACCCAGCACAGTACAGAGGTGTCTATAGTGTACGGGCTCCTGTTAGATCCTCCCTCTGCCCATAGTGTACCCAGCACAGTACAGAGGTGTCTATAGTGTACGGGCTCCTGGTAGGTCCTCCCTCTGCCCATACAGTACCCAGCACAGTACAGAGGTGTCTATAGTGTACGGGCTCCTGGTAGGTCCTCCCTCTGCCCATACAGTGTACCCAGCACAGTACAGAGGTGTCTGTAGTGTACGGGCTCCTGGTAGGTCCTCCCTCTGCCCATACAGTGTACCCAGCAGAGTACAGAGGTGTCTATAGTGTACGGGCTCCTGGTAGATCCACCCTCTGCCCATACAGTGTACCCAGCAGAGTACAGAGGTGTCTATAGTGTACGGGCTCCTGGTAGGTCCTCCCTCTGCCCATGCAGTGTACCCAGCACAGTACAGAGGTGTCTATAGTGTACGTGCTCCTGGTAGGTCCTCCCTCTGCCCATACAGTGTACCCAGCTGAGTACAGAGGTGTCTATAGTGTACGGGCTCCTGGTAGGTCCACCCTCTGCCCATACAGTGTACCCAGCACAGTACAGAGGTGTCTATATTGTACGGGCTCCTGGTAGATCCTCCTTCTGCCCATACAGTGTACCCAGCACAGTACAAAGGTGTCTATAGTGTACGGGCTCCTGGTAGGTCCTCCCTCTGCCCATACAGTGTACCCAGCACAGTACAGAGGTGTCTATAGTGTACGAGCTCCTGGTAGGTCCTCCCTCTGCCCATGCAGTGTACCCAGCACAGTACAGAGGTGTCTATAGTGTACGTGCTCCTGGTAGGTCCTCTCTCTGCCCATACAGTGTACGCAGCAGAGTACAGAGGTGTCTATAGTGTACGGGCTCCTGGTAGGTCCTCTCTCTGCCCATACAGTGTACCCAGCACAGTACAGAGGTGTCTATAGTGTACGGGCTCCTGGTAGGTCCTCCCTCTGCCCATACAGTGTACCCAGCAGAGTACAGAGGTGTCTATAGTGTACGGGCTCCTGGTAGGTCCTCCCTCTGCCCATACAGTGTACACAGCACAGTACAGAGGTGTCTATAGTGTACGGGCTCCTGGTAGGTCCTCCCTGTGCCCATACAGTGTACACAGTACAGAGGTGTCTATAGTGTACGGGCTCCTGGTAGGTCCTCCCTCTGCCCATACAGTGTACCCAGCACAGTACAGAGGTGTCTATAATGTACGGGCTCCTGGTAGGTTCCCCCTCTGCCCATACAGGGTACCCAGCACAGTACAGAGGTGTCTATAGTGTACGGGCTCCTGGTAGGTCCTCCCTCTGCCCTTACAGTGTACCCAGTACAGTACAGAGGTGTCTATAGTGTACGGGCTCCTGGTAGGTCCTCTCTCTGCCCATACAGTGTATCCAGTACAGTACAGAGGTGTCTATAGTGTACGGGCTCCTGGTAGGTCCTCCCTCTGCCCATACAGTGTACCCAGCACAGTACAGAGGTGTCTATAGTGTACGGGCTCCTGGTAGGTCCTCCCTCTGCCCATACAGTGTACCCAGTACAGTACAGAGGTGTCTATAGTGTACGGGCTCCTGGTAGGTCCTCTCTCTGCCCATACAGTGTATCCAGTACAGTACAGAGGTGTCTATAGTGTACGGGCTCCTGGTAGGTCCTCCCTCTGCCCATACAGTGTACCCAGCACAGTACAGAGGTGTCTATAGTGTACGGGCTCCTGGTAGATCCTCCCTCTGCCCATACAGTGTACCCAGCACAGTACAGAAATGTCTATAGTGTACGGGCTCCTGATAGGTCCTTCTGCCCATACAGTGTACCCAGCAGAGTACAGAGGTGTCTATAGTGTACGTGATCCTGGTAGGTCCTCCCTCTGCCCATACAGTGTACACAGTACAGAGGTGTCTATAGTGTACGGGCTCCTGGTAGGTCCACCCTCTGCCCATACAGTGTACCCAGCAGAGTACAGAGGTGTCTATAGTGTACGGGCTCCTGGTAGGTCCACCCTCTGCCCATACAGTGTACCCAGCAGAGTACAGAGGTGTCTATAGTGTAAGGGCTCCTGGTAGGTCCACCCTCTGCCCATACAGTGTACCCAGCAGAGTACAGAGGTGTCTATAGTGTACGGGCTCCTGGTAGGTCCACCCTCTGCCCATACAGTGTACCCAGCAGAGTACAGAGGTGTCTATAGTGTACGGGCTCCTGGTAGGTCCACCCTCTGCCCATACAGTGTACCCAGCAGAGTACAGAGGTGTCTATAGTGTACGGGCTCCAGGTAGGTCCACCCTCTGCCCATACAGTGTACCCAGCAGAGTACAGAGGTGTCTATAGTGTACGGGCTCCTGGTAGGTCCACCCTCTGCCCATACAGTGTACCCAGCAGAGTACAGAGGTGTCTATAGTGTACGGGCTCCTGGTAGGTCCACCCTCTGCCCATACAGTGTACCCAGCAGAGTACAGAGGTGTCTATAGTGTACGGGCTCCTGGTAGGTCCACCCTCTGCCCATACAGTGTACCCAGCAGAGTACAGAGGTGTCTATAGTGTACGGGCTCCTGGTAGGTCCACCCTCTGCCCATACAGTGTACCCAGCAGAGTACAGAGGTGTCTATAGTGTACGGGCTCCTGGTAGGTCCTCCCTCTGCCCATGCAGTGTACCCAGCACAGTACAGAGGTGTCTATAGTGTACGTGCTCCTGGTAGGTCCTCTCTCTGCCCATACAGTGTACCCAGCAGAGTACAGAGGTGTCTATAGTGTACGGGCTCCTGGTAGGTCCTCCCTCTGCCCATGCAGTGTACCCAGCACAGTACAGAGGTGTCTATAGTGTACGTGCTCCTGGTAGGTCCTCTCTCTGCCCATACAGTGTACCCAGCACAGTACAGAGGTGTCTATAGTGTACGTGCTCCTGGTAGGTCCTCTCTCTGCCCATACAGTGTACCCAGCACAGTACAGAGGTGTCTATAGTGTACAGGCTCCTGGTAGGTCCTCCCTCTGCCCATACAGTGTACCCAGCACAGTACAGAGGTGTCTATAGTGTACGGGCTCCTGGTAGGTCCTCTGTTATGACCCCAGTGGACAGGGTCTCAGAGGAACGTGTAAGTCTGCGAAATACAAAAATCCTGCTCATAGGGCTGTGGTAACTGGGTTGACCAAATAGCTACTCCTAACGCCAACACTAGAAGTAGCCGGGGATCATGCCTACGGTGATCGCTAGATGACTCGCGCCAGCCGGAGAATCTAACTACCCCTAGGAGAAGAAAACAAAGACCTCTCTTGCCTCCAGAGAAAGGGACCCCAAAGCAAGATAAAAGCCCCCCACAAATAATAACGGTGAGGTAAGAGGAAATGACAAACACAGAAATGAACCAGGTTCAGCAAAGAGAGGCCAGCTTACTAATAGCAGAATAAAGCAAGATAACTTATCTGGTCAACAAAAACCCTATAAAAATCCACGCTGGAGATTCAAGAACCCCCGAACCGTCTAACGGTCCGGGGGGAGAACACCAGCCCCCTAGAGCTTCCAGCAAAGGTCAGGATACAGATTGGAACAAGCTGGACAAAAATACAAAACAAAACAAAAGCAAAAAGCAAGGAAGAAGACTTAGCTTGAAATACAGGAACCAGGATCAAAGGACAAGAGCACAACAGATTAGCTCTGATTTCAACGATGCCAGGCATTGAACTGAAGGTCCAAGGCGCTTATATAGCAACGCCCCAGAACTAACGGCCCAGGTGAGGATAAAGAAAAAGACAGACGCTCCAGAGTCAATACACTAATGACCACTAGAGGGAGCAAAAAGCAAAATCACAACAGTCCTCCCTCTGCCCATACAGTGTACCCAGCACAGTACAGAGGTGTCTATAGTGTACAGGCTCCAGGTAGGTCCTCTCTCTGCCCATACAGTGTACCCAGCACAGTACAGAGGTGTCTATAATGTACGGGCTCCTGGTAGGTCCTCCCTCCTCCCATACAGGGTACCCAGCACAGTACAGAGGTGTCTATAGTGTACAGGCTCCAGGTAGGTCCTCTCTCTGCCCATACAGTGTACCCAGCACAGTACAGAGGTGTCTATAATGTACGGGCTCCTGGTAGGTCCTCCCTCTGCCCATGCAGTGTGCCCAGCACAGTACAGAGGTGTCTATAGTGTACGGGCTCCTGGTAGATCCTCCCTCTGCCCATACAGTGTACTCAGCACAGTACAGAGGTGTCTATAGTGTACGGGCTCCTGGTAGATCCTCCCTCTGCCCATACAGTGTACCCAGCACAGTACAGAGGTGTCTATAGTGTACGGTCTCCTGGTAGATCCTCCCTCTGCCCATACAGTGTACCCAGCACAGTACAGAGGTGTCTATAGTGTGCGAATTCCTGGTAGGTCCTCCCTCTGCCCATACAGTGTACCCAGCACAGTACAGAGGTGTCTATAGTGTACGGGCTCCTGGTAGATCCTCCCTCTGCCCATACAGTGTACCCAGCACAGTACAGAGGTGTCTATAGTGTACGGTCTCCTGGTAGATCCTCCCTCTGCCCATACAGTGTACCCAGCACAGTACAGAGGTGTCTATAGTGTACGGGCTCCTGGTAGATCCTCCCTCTGCCCATACAGTGTACCCAGCACAGTACAGAGGTGTCTATAGTGTACGGGCTCCTGGTAGATCCTCCCTCTGCCCATACAGTGTACCCAGCACAGTACAGAGGTGTCTATAGTGTACGGGCTCCTGGTAGATCCTCCCTCTGCCCATACAGTGTACCCAGCACAGTACAGAGGTGTCTATAGTGTACGGGCTCCTGGTAGATCCTCCCTCTGCCCATACAGTGTACCCAGCACAGTACAGAGGTGTCTATAGTGTACGGGCTCCTGGTAGGTCCACCCTCTGCCCATACAGTACCCAGCACAGTACAGAGGTGTCTATAGTGTACGGGCTCCTGGTAGATCCTCCCTCTGCCCATACAGTGTACCCAGCACAGTACAGAGGTGTCTATAGTGTACGGTCTCCTGGTAGATCCTCCCTCTGCCCATACAGTGTACCCAGCACAGTACAGAGGTGTCTATAGTGTACGGGCTCCTGGTAGATCCTCCCTCTGCCCATACAGTGTACCCAGCACAGTACAGAGGTGTCTATAGTGTACGGGCTCCTGGTAGGTCCTCCCTCTGCCCATACAGTGTACCCAGCACAGTACAGAGGTGTCTATAGTGTACGGGCTCCTGGTAGATCCTCCCTCTGCCCATACAGTGTACCCAGCACAGTACAGAGGTGTCTATAGTGTACGGGCTCCTGGTAGATCCTCCCTCTGCCCATACAGTGTACCCAGCACAGTACAGAGGTGTCTATAGTGTACGGGCTCCTGGTAGGTCCTCCCTCTGCCCATACAGTGTACCCAGCACAGTACAGAGGTGTCTATAGTGTACGGGCTCCTGGTAGGTCCACCCTCTGCCCATACAGTGTACCCAGCACAGTACAGAGGTGTCTATAGTGTACGGGCTCCTGGTAGGTCCTCCCTCTGCCCATACAGTGTACCCAGCAGAGTACAGAGGTGTCTATAGTGTACGGGCTCCTGGTAGATCCTCCCTCTGCCCATACAGTGTACCCAGCACAGTACAGAGGTGTCTATAGTGTACGGGCTCCTGGTAGATCTTCCCTCTGCCCATACAGTGTACCCAGCACAGTACAGAGGTGTCTATAGTGTACGGGCTCCTGGTAGGTCCTCCCTCTGCCCATACAGTGTACCCAGCACAGTACAGAGGTGTCTATAGTGTACGGGCTCCCGGTAGATCCTCCCTCTGCCCATAGTGTACCCAGCACAGTACAGAGGTGTCTATAGTGTACGGGCTCCTGGTAGGTCCTCCCTCTGCCCATACAGTGTACCCAGCACAGTACTGAGGTGTCTATAGTGTACGGGCTCCTAGTAGGTCCTCCCTCTGCCCATACAGTGTACCCAGCACAGTACAGAGGTGTCTATAGTGTACGTGCTCCTGGTAGGTCCTCCCTCTGCCCATACACTGTATCCAGTACAGTACAGAGGTGTCTATAGTGTACGGGCTCCTGGTAGGTCCTCCCTCTGCCCATACAGTGTACCCAGCACAGTACAGAGGTGTCTATAGTGTACGGGCTCCTGGTAGATCCTCCCTCTGCCCATACAGTGTACCCAGCACAGTACAGAGGTGTCTATAGTGTACGGGCTCCTGGTAGATCCTCCCTCTGCCCATACAGTGTACCCAGCAGAGTACAGAGGTGTCTATAGTGTACGGGCTCCTGGTAGGTCCTCCCTCTGCCCATACAGTGTACACAGCACAGTACAGAGGTGTCTATAGTGTACGGGCTCCTGGTAGATCCTCCCTCTGCCCATACAGTGTACCCAGCAGAGTACAGAGGTGTCTATAGTGTACGGGCTCCTGGTAGATCCTCCCTCTGCCCATACAGTGTACCCAGCACAGTACAGAGGTGTCTATAGTGTACGGGCTCCTGGTAGATCCTCCCTCTGCCCATACAGTGTACCCAGCACAGTACAGAGGTGTCTATAGTGTACGGGCTCCTGGTAGATCCTCCCTCTGCCCATACAGTGTACCCAGCACAGTACAGAGGTGTCTATAGTGTACGGGCTCCTGGTAGGTCCTCCCTCTGCCCATACAGTGTACCCAGCACAGTACAGAGGTGTCTATAGTGTACGGGCTCCTGGTAGGTCCTCCCTCTGCCCATACAGTGTACCCAGCACAGTACAGAGGTGTCTATAGTGTACGGGCTCCTGGTAGGTCCTCCCTCTGCCCATACAGTGTACCCAGCACAGTACAAAGGTGTCTATAGTGTACGGGCTCCTGGTAGGTCCTCCCTCTGCCCATACAGTGTACCCAGCACAGTACAGAGGTGTCTATAGTGTACGGGCTCCTGGTAGGTCCTCCCTCTGCCCATACAGTGTACCCAGCACAGTACAGAGGTGTCTATAGTGTACGGGCTCCTGGTAGATCCTCCCTCTGCCCATACAGTGTACCCAGCACAGTACAGAGGTGTCTGTAGTGTACGGGCTCCTGGTAGGTCCTCCCTCTGCCCATACAGTGTACCCAGCAGAGTACAGAGGTGTCTATAGTGTACGGGCTCCTGGTAGATCCACCCTCTGCCCATACAGTGTACCCAGCAGAGTACAGAGGTGTCTATAGTGTACGGGCTCCTGGTAGGTCCTCCCTCTGCCCATGCAGTGTACCCAGCACAGTACAGAGGTGTCTATAGTGTACGTGCTCCTGGTAGGTCCTCTCTCTGCCCATACAGTGTACCCAGCAGAGTACAGAGGTGTCTATAGTGTACGGGCTCCTGGTAGGTCCACCCTCTGCCCATACAGTGTACCCAGCACAGTACAGAGGTGTCTATAGTGTACGGGCTCCTGGTAGATCCTCCTTCTGCCCATACAGTGTACCCAGCACAGTACAAAGGTGTCTATAGTGTACGGGCTCCTGGTAGGTCCTCCCTCTGCCCATACAGTGTACCCAGCACAGTACAGAGGTGTCTATAGTGTACGGGCTCCTGGTAGGTCCTCCCTCTGCCCATACAGTGTACGCAGCAGAGTACAGAGGTGTCTATAGTGTACGGGCTCCTGGTAGGTCCTCTCTCTGCCCATACAGTGTACCCAGCACAGTACAGAGGTGTCTATAGTGTACGGGCTCCTGGTAGGTCCTCCCTCTGCCCATACAGTGTACCCAGCAGAGTACAGAGGTGTCTATAGTGTACGGGCTCCTGGTAGGTCCTCCCTCTGCCCATACAGTGTACACAGCACAGTACAGAGGTGTCTATAGTGTACGGGCTCCTGGTAGGTCCTCCCTCTGCCCATACAGTGTACCCAGCACAGTACAGAGGTGTCTATAATGTACGGGCTCCTGGTAGGTTCCCCCTCTGCCCATACAGGGTACCCAGCACAGTACAGAGGTGTCTATAGTGTACGGGCTCCTGGTAGGTCCTCCCTCTGCCCTTACAGTGTACCCAGTACAGTACAGAGGTGTCTATAGTGTACGGGCTCCTGGTAGGTCCTCTCTCTGCCCATACAGTGTATCCAGTACAGTACAGAGGTGTCTATAGTGTACGGGCTCCTGGTAGGTCCTCCCTCTGCCCATACAGTGTACCCAGCACAGTACAGAGGTGTCTATAGTGTACGGGCTCCTGGTAGGTCCACCCTCTGCCCATACAGTGTACCCAGCAGAGTACAGAGGTGTCTATAGTGTACGGGCTCCTGGTAGGTCCACCCTCTGCCCATACAGTGTACCCAGCAGAGTACAGAGGTGTCTATAGTGTACGGGCTCCTGGTAGGTCCACCCTCTGCCCATACAGTGTACCCAGCAGAGTACAGAGGTGTCTATAGTGTACGGGCTCCTGGTAGGTCCACCCTCTGCCCATACAGTGTACCCAGCAGAGTACAGAGGTGTCTATAGTGTACGGGCTCCTGGTAGGTCCTCCCTCTGCCCATGCAGTGTACCCAGCACAGTACAGAGGTGTCTATAGTGTACGTGCTCCTGGTAGGTCCTCTCTCTGCCCATACAGTGTACCCAGCAGAGTACAGAGGTGTCTATAGTGTACGGGCTCCTGGTAGGTCCTCCCTCTGCCCATGCAGTGTACCCAGCACAGTACAGAGGTGTCTATAGTGTACGTGCTCCTGGTAGGTCCTCTCTCTGCCCATACAGTGTACCCAGCACAGTACAGAGGTGTCTATAGTGTACGTGCTCCTGGTAGGTCCTCTCTCTGCCCATACAGTGTACCCAGCACAGTACAGAGGTGTCTATAGTGTACAGGCTCCTGGTAGGTCCTCCCTCTGCCCATACAGTGTACCCAGCACAGTACAGAGGTGTCTATAGTGTACGGGCTCCTGGTAGGTCCTCTGTTATGACCCCAGTGGACAGGGTCTCAGAGGAACGTGTAAGTCTGCGAAATACAAAAATCCTGCTCATAGGGCTGTGGTAACTGGGTTGACCAAATAGCTACTCCTAACGCCAACACTAGAAGTAGCCGGGGATCATGCCTACGGTGATCGCTAGATGACTCGCGCCAGCCGGAGAATCTAACTACCCCTAGGAGAAGAAAACAAAGACCTCTCTTGCCTCCAGAGAAAGGGACCCCAAAGCAAGATAAAAGCCCCCCACAAATAATAACGGTGAGGTAAGAGGAAATGACAAACACAGAAATGAACCAGGTTCAGCAAAGAGAGGCCAGCTTACTAATAGCAGAATAAAGCAAGATAACTTATCTGGTCAACAAAAACCCTATAAAAATCCACGCTGGAGATTCAAGAACCCCCGAACCGTCTAACGGTCCGGGGGGAGAACACCAGCCCCCTAGAGCTTCCAGCAAAGGTCAGGATACAGATTGGAACAAGCTGGACAAAAATACAAAACAAAACAAAAGCAAAAAGCAAGGAAGAAGACTTAGCTTGAAATACAGGAACCAGGATCAAAGGACAAGAGCACAACAGATTAGCTCTGATTTCAACGATGCCAGGCATTGAACTGAAGGTCCAAGGCGCTTATATAGCAACGCCCCAGAACTAACGGCCCAGGTGAGGATAAAGAAAAAGACAGACGCTCCAGAGTCAATACACTAATGACCACTAGAGGGAGCAAAAAGCAAAATCACAACAGTCCTCCCTCTGCCCATACAGTGTACCCAGCACAGTACAGAGGTGTCTATAGTGTACAGGCTCCAGGTAGGTCCTCTCTCTGCCCATACAGTGTACCCAGCACAGTACAGAGGTGTCTATAATGTACGGGCTCCTGGTAGGTCCTCCCTCCTCCCATACAGGGTACCCAGCACAGTACAGAGGTGTCTATAGTGTACAGGCTCCAGGTAGGTCCTCTCTCTGCCCATACAGTGTACCCAGCACAGTACAGAGGTGTCTATAATGTACGGGCTCCTGGTAGGTCCTCCCTCTGCCCATGCAGTGTGCCCAGCACAGTACAGAGGTGTCTATAGTGTACGGGCTCCTGGTAGATCCTCCCTCTGCCCATACAGTGTACTCAGCACAGTACAGAGGTGTCTATAGTGTACGGGCTCCTGGTAGATCCTCCCTCTGCCCATACAGTGTACCCAGCACAGTACAGAGGTGTCTATAGTGTACGGTCTCCTGGTAGATCCTCCCTCTGCCCATACAGTGTACCCAGCACAGTACAGAGGTGTCTATAGTGTGCGAATTCCTGGTAGGTCCTCCCTCTGCCCATACAGTGTACCCAGCACAGTACAGAGGTGTCTATAGTGTACGGGCTCCTGGTAGATCCTCCCTCTGCCCATACAGTGTACCCAGCACAGTACAGAGGTGTCTATAGTGTACGGTCTCCTGGTAGATCCTCCCTCTGCCCATACAGTGTACCCAGCACAGTACAGAGGTGTCTATAGTGTACGGGCTCCTGGTAGATCCTCCCTCTGCCCATACAGTGTACCCAGCACAGTACAGAGGTGTCTATAGTGTACGGGCTCCTGGTAGATCCTCCCTCTGCCCATACAGTGTACCCAGCACAGTACAGAGGTGTCTATAGTGTACGGGCTCCTGGTAGGTCCACCCTCTGCCCATACAGTGTACCCAGCACAGTACAGAGGTGTCTATAGTGTACGGGCTCCTGGTAGATCCTCCCTCTGCCCATACAGTGTACCCAGCACAGTACAGAGGTGTCTATAGTGTACGGGCTCCTGGTAGATCCTCCCTCTGCCCATACAGTGTACCCAGCACAGTACAGAGGTGTCTATAGTGTACGGGCTCCTGGTAGGTCCACCCTCTGCCCATACAGTACCCAGCACAGTACAGAGGTGTCTATAGTGTACGGGCTCCTGGTAGATCCTCCCTCTGCCCATACAGTGTACCCAGCACAGTACAGAGGTGTCTATAGTGTACGGTCTCCTGGTAGATCCTCCCTCTGCCCATACAGTGTACCCAGCACAGTACAGAGGTGTCTATAGTGTACGGGCTCCTGGTAGATCCTCCCTCTGCCCATACAGTGTACCCAGCACAGTACAGAGGTGTCTATAGTGTACGGGCTCCTGGTAGGTCCTCCCTCTGCCCATACAGTGTACCCAGCACAGTACAGAGGTGTCTATAGTGTACGGGCTCCTGGTAGATCCTCCCTCTGCCCATACAGTGTACCCAGCACAGTACAGAGGTGTCTATAGTGTACGGGCTCCTGGTAGGTCCTCCCTCTGCCCATACAGTGTACCCAGCACAGTACAGAGGTGTCTATAGTGTACGGGCTCCTGGTAGGTCCTCCCTCTGCCCATACAGTGTACCCAGCACAGTACAGAGGTGTCTATAGTGTACGGGCTCCTGGTAGGTCCACCCTCTGCCCATACAGTGTACCCAGCACAGTACAGAGGTGTCTATAGTGTACGGGCTCCTGGTAGGTCCTCCCTCTGCCCATACAGTGTACCCAGCAGAGTACAGAGGTGTCTATAGTGTACGGGCTCCTGGTAGATCCTCCCTCTGCCCATACAGTGTACCCAGCACAGTACAGAGGTGTCTATAGTGTACGGGCTCCTGGTAGATCTTCCCTCTGCCCATACAGTGTACCCAGCACAGTACAGAGGTGTCTATAGTGTACGGGCTCCTGGTAGGTCCTCCCTCTGCCCATACAGTGTACCCAGCACAGTACAGAGGTGTCTATAGTGTACGGGCTCCCGGTAGATCCTCCCTCTGCCCATAGTGTACCCAGCACAGTACAGAGGTGTCTATAGTGTACGGGCTCCTGGTAGGTCCTCCCTCTGCCCATACAGTGTACCCAGCACAGTACTGAGGTGTCTATAGTGTACGGGCTCCTAGTAGGTCCTCCCTCTGCCCATACAGTGTACCCAGCACAGTACAGAGGTGTCTATAGTGTACGTGCTCCTGGTAGGTCCTCCCTCTGCCCATACACTGTATCCAGTACAGTACAGAGGTGTCTATAGTGTACGGGCTCCTGGTAGGTCCTCCCTCTGCCCATACAGTGTACCCAGCACAGTACAGAGGTGTCTATAGTGTACGGGCTCCTGGTAGATCCTCCCTCTGCCCATACAGTGTACCCAGCACAGTACAGAGGTGTCTATAGTGTACGGGCTCCTGGTAGATCCTCCCTCTGCCCATACAGTGTACCCAGCAGAGTACAGAGGTGTCTATAGTGTACGGGCTCCTGGTACGTCCTCCCTCTGCCCATACAGTGTACACAGCACAGTACAGAGGTGTCTATAGTGTACGGGCTCCTGGTAGGTCCTCCCTCTGCCCATACAGTGTACCCAGCACAGTACAAAGGTGTCTATAGTGTACGGGCTCCTGGTAGGTCCTCCCTCTGCCCATACAGTGTACCCAGCACAGTACAGAGGTGTCTGTAGTGTACGGGCTCCTGGTAGGTCCTCCCTCTGCCCATACAGTGTACCCAGCAGAGTACAGAGGTGTCTATAGTGTACGGGCTCCTGGTAGATCCACCCTCTGCCCATACAGTGTACCCAGCAGAGTACAGAGGTGTCTATAGTGTACGGGCTCCTGGTAGGTCCTCCCTCTGCCCATGCAGTGTACCCAGCACAGTACAGAGGTGTCTATAGTGTACGTGCTCCTGGTAGGTCCTCTCTCTGCCCATACAGTGTACCCAGCAGAGTACAGAGGTGTCTATAGTGTACGGGCTCCTGGTAGGTCCACCCTCTGCCCATACAGTGTACCCAGCACAGTACAGAGGTGTCTATAGTGTACGGGCTCCTGGTAGATCCTCCTTCTGCCCATACAGTGTACCCAGCACAGTACAAAGGTGTCTATAGTGTACGGGCTCCTGGTAGGTCCTCCCTCTGCCCATACAGTGTACCCAGCACAGTACAGAGGTGTCTATAGTGTACGGGCTCCTGGTAGGTCCTCCCTCTGCCCATACAGTGTACGCAGCAGAGTACAGAGGTGTCTATAGTGTGCGGGCTCCTGGTAGGTCCTCTCTCTGCCCATACAGTGTACCCAGCACAGTACAGAGGTGTCTATAGTGTACGGGCTCCTGGTAGGTCCTCCCTCTGCCCATACAGTGTACCCAGCAGAGTACAGAGGTGTCTATAGTGTACGGGCTCCTGGTAGGTCCTCCCTCTGCCCATACAGTGTACACAGCACAGTACAGAGGTGTCTATAATGTACGGGCTCCTGGTAGGTTCCCCCTCTGCCCATACAGGGTACCCAGCACAGTACAGAGGTGTCTATAGTGTACGGGCTCCTGGTAGGTCCTCCCTCTGCCCTTACAGTGTACCCAGTACAGTACAGAGGTGTCTATAGTGTACGGGCTCCTGGTAGGTCCTCTCTCTGCCCATACAGTGTATCCAGTACAGTACAGAGGTGTCTATAGTGTACGGGCTCCTGGTAGGTCCTCCCTCTGCCCATACAGTGTACCCAGCACAGTACAGAGGTGTCTATAGTGTACGGGCTCCTGGTAGGTCCTCCCTCTGCCCATACAGTGTACCCAGTACAGTACAGAGGTGTCTATAGTGTACGGGCTCCTGGTAGGTCCTCTCTCTGCCCATACAGTGTATCCAGTACAGTACAGAGGTGTCTATAGTGTACAGGCTCCTGGTAGGTCCTCCCTCTGCCCATACAGTGTACCCAGCACAGTACAGAGGTGTCTATAGTGTACGGGCTCCTGGTAGGTCCTCTGTTATGACCCCAGTGGACAGGGTCTCAGAGGAACGTGTAAGTCTGCGAAATACAAAAATCCTGCTCATAGGGCTGTGGTAACTGGGTTGACCAAATAGCTACTCCTAACGCCAACACTAGAAGTAGCCGGGGATCATGCCTACGGTGATCGCTAGATGACTCGCGCCAGCCGGAGAATCTAACTACCCCTAGGAGAAGAAAACAAAGACCTCTCTTGCCTCCAGAGAAAGGGACCCCAAAGCAAGATAAAAGCCCCCCACAAATAATAACGGTGAGGTAAGAGGAAATGACAAACACAGAAATGAACCAGGTTCAGCAAAGAGAGGCCAGCTTACTAATAGCAGAATAAAGCAAGATAACTTATCTGGTCAACAAAAACCCTATAAAAATCCACGCTGGAGATTCAAGAACCCCCGAACCGTCTAACGGTCCGGGGGGAGAACACCAGCCCCCTAGAGCTTCCAGCAAAGGTCAGGATACAGATTGGAACAAGCTGGACAAAAATACAAAACAAAACAAAAGCAAAAAGCAAGGAAGAAGACTTAGCTTGAAATACAGGAACCAGGATCAAAGGACAAGAGCACAACAGATTAGCTCTGATTTCAACGATGCCAGGCATTGAACTGAAGGTCCAAGGCGCTTATATAGCAACGCCCCAGAACTAACGGCCCAGGTGAGGATAAAGAAAAAGACAGACGCTCCAGAGTCAATACACTAATGACCACTAGAGGGAGCAAAAAGCAAAATCACAACAGTCCTCCCTCTGCCCATACAGTGTACCCAGCACAGTACAGAGGTGTCTATAGTGTACAGGCTCCAGGTAGGTCCTCTCTCTGCCCATACAGTGTACCCAGCACAGTACAGAGGTGTCTATAATGTACGGGCTCCTGGTAGGTCCTCCCTCCTCCCATACAGGGTACCCAGCACAGTACAGAGGTGTCTATAGTGTACAGGCTCCAGGTAGGTCCTCTCTCTGCCCATACAGTGTACCCAGCACAGTACAGAGGTGTCTATAATGTACGGGCTCCTGGTAGGTCCTCCCTCTGCCCATGCAGTGTGCCCAGCACAGTACAGAGGTGTCTATAGTGTACGGGCTCCTGGTAGATCCTCCCTCTGCCCATACAGTGTACTCAGCACAGTACAGAGGTGTCTATAGTGTACGGGCTCCTGGTAGATCCTCCCTCTGCCCATACAGTGTACCCAGCACAGTACAGAGGTGTCTATAGTGTACGGTCTCCTGGTAGATCCTCCCTCTGCCCATACAGTGTACCCAGCACAGTACAGAGGTGTCTATAGTGTGCGAATTCCTGGTAGGTCCTCCCTCTGCCCATACAGTGTACCCAGCACAGTACAGAGGTGTCTATAGTGTACGGGCTCCTGGTAGATCCTCCCTCTGCCCATACAGTGTACCCAGCACAGTACAGAGGTGTCTATAGTGTACGGTCTCCTGGTAGATCCTCCCTCTGCCCATACAGTGTACCCAGCACAGTACAGAGGTGTCTATAGTGTACGGGCTCCTGGTAGATCCTCCCTCTGCCCATACAGTGTACCCAGCACAGTACAGAGGTGTCTATAGTGTACGGGCTCCTGGTAGATCCTCCCTCTGCCCATACAGTGTACCCAGCACAGTACAGAGGTGTCTATAGTGTACGGGCTCCTGGTAGGTCCACCCTCTGCCCATACAGTGTACCCAGCACAGTACAGAGGTGTCTATAGTGTACGGGCTCCTGGTAGATCCTCCCTCTGCCCATACAGTGTACCCAGCACAGTACAGAGGTGTCTATAGTGTACGGGCTCCTGGTAGATCCTCCCTCTGCCCATACAGTGTACCCAGCACAGTACAGAGGTGTCTATAGTGTACGGGCTCCTGGTAGGTCCACCCTCTGCCCATACAGTACCCAGCACAGTACAGAGGTGTCTATAGTGTACGGGCTCCTGGTAGATCCTCCCTCTGCCCATACAGTGTACCCAGCACAGTACAGAGGTGTCTATAGTGTACGGTCTCCTGGTAGATCCTCCCTCTGCCCATACAGTGTACCCAGCACAGTACAGAGGTGTCTATAGTGTACGGGCTCCTGGTAGATCCTCCCTCTGCCCATACAGTGTACCCAGCACAGTACAGAGGTGTCTATAGTGTACGGGCTCCTGGTAGGTCCTCCCTCTGCCCATACAGTGTACCCAGCACAGTACAGAGGTGTCTATAGTGTACGGGCTCCTGGTAGATCCTCCCTCTGCCCATACAGTGTACCCAGCACAGTACAGAGGTGTCTATAGTGTACGGGCTCCTGGTAGGTCCTCCCTCTGCCCATACAGTGTACCCAGCACAGTACAGAGGTGTCTATAGTGTACGGGCTCCTGGTAGGTCCTCCCTCTGCCCATACAGTGTACCCAGCACAGTACAGAGGTGTCTATAGTGTACGGGCTCCTGGTAGGTCCACCCTCTGCCCATACAGTGTACCCAGCACAGTACAGAGGTGTCTATAGTGTACGGGCTCCTGGTAGGTCCTCCCTCTGCCCATACAGTGTACCCAGCAGAGTACAGAGGTGTCTATAGTGTACGGGCTCCTGGTAGATCCTCCCTCTGCCCATACAGTGTACCCAGCACAGTACAGAGGTGTCTATAGTGTACGGGCTCCTGGTAGATCTTCCCTCTGCCCATACAGTGTACCCAGCACAGTACAGAGGTGTCTATAGTGTACGGGCTCCTGGTAGGTCCTCCCTCTGCCCATACAGTGTACCCAGCACAGTACAGAGGTGTCTATAGTGTACGGGCTCCCGGTAGATCCTCCCTCTGCCCATAGTGTACCCAGCACAGTACAGAGGTGTCTATAGTGTACGGGCTCCTGGTAGGTCCTCCCTCTGCCCATACAGTGTACCCAGCACAGTACTGAGGTGTCTATAGTGTACGGGCTCCTAGTAGGTCCTCCCTCTGCCCATACAGTGTACCCAGCACAGTACAGAGGTGTCTATAGTGTACGTGCTCCTGGTAGGTCCTCCCTCTGCCCATACACTGTATCCAGTACAGTACAGAGGTGTCTATAGTGTACGGGCTCCTGGTAGGTCCTCCCTCTGCCCATACAGTGTACCCAGCACAGTACAGAGGTGTCTATAGTGTACGGGCTCCTGGTAGATCCTCCCTCTGCCCATACAGTGTACCCAGCACAGTACAGAGGTGTCTATAGTGTACGGGCTCCTGGTAGATCCTCCCTCTGCCCATACAGTGTACCCAGCAGAGTACAGAGGTGTCTATAGTGTACGGGCTCCTGGTACGTCCTCCCTCTGCCCATACAGTGTACACAGCACAGTACAGAGGTGTCTATAGTGTACGGGCTCCTGGTAGGTCCTCCCTCTGCCCATACAGTGTACCCAGCACAGTACAAAGGTGTCTATAGTGTACGGGCTCCTGGTAGGTCCTCCCTCTGCCCATACAGTGTACCCAGCACAGTACAGAGGTGTCTGTAGTGTACGGGCTCCTGGTAGGTCCTCCCTCTGCCCATACAGTGTACCCAGCAGAGTACAGAGGTGTCTATAGTGTACGGGCTCCTGGTAGATCCACCCTCTGCCCATACAGTGTACCCAGCAGAGTACAGAGGTGTCTATAGTGTACGGGCTCCTGGTAGGTCCTCCCTCTGCCCATGCAGTGTACCCAGCACAGTACAGAGGTGTCTATAGTGTACGTGCTCCTGGTAGGTCCTCTCTCTGCCCATACAGTGTACCCAGCAGAGTACAGAGGTGTCTATAGTGTACGGGCTCCTGGTAGGTCCACCCTCTGCCCATACAGTGTACCCAGCACAGTACAGAGGTGTCTATAGTGTACGGGCTCCTGGTAGATCCTCCTTCTGCCCATACAGTGTACCCAGCACAGTACAAAGGTGTCTATAGTGTACGGGCTCCTGGTAGGTCCTCCCTCTGCCCATACAGTGTACCCAGCACAGTACAGAGGTGTCTATAGTGTACGGGCTCCTGGTAGGTCCTCCCTCTGCCCATACAGTGTACGCAGCAGAGTACAGAGGTGTCTATAGTGTGCGGGCTCCTGGTAGGTCCTCTCTCTGCCCATACAGTGTACCCAGCACAGTACAGAGGTGTCTATAGTGTACGGGCTCCTGGTAGGTCCTCCCTCTGCCCATACAGTGTACCCAGCAGAGTACAGAGGTGTCTATAGTGTACGGGCTCCTGGTAGGTCCTCCCTCTGCCCATACAGTGTACACAGCACAGTACAGAGGTGTCTATAGTGTACGGGCTCCTGGTAGGTCCTCCCTCTGCCCATACAGTGTACCCAGCACAGTACAGAGGTGTCTATAATGTACGGGCTCCTGGTAGGTTCCCCCTCTGCCCATACAGGGTACCCAGCACAGTACAGAGGTGTCTATAGTGTACGGGCTCCTGGTAGGTCCTCCCTCTGCCCTTACAGTGTACCCAGTACAGTACAGAGGTGTCTATAGTGTACGGGCTCCTGGTAGGTCCTCTCTCTGCCCATACAGTGTATCCAGTACAGTACAGAGGTGTCTATAGTGTACGGGCTCCTGGTAGGTCCTCCCTCTGCCCATACAGTGTACCCAGCACAGTACAGAGGTGTCTATAGTGTACGGGCTCCTGGTAGGTCCTCCCTCTGCCCATACAGTGTACCCAGTACAGTACAGAGGTGTCTATAGTGTACGGGCTCCTGGTAGGTCCTCTCTCTGCCCATACAGTGTATCCAGTACAGTACAGAGGTGTCTATAGTGTACGGGCTCCTGGTAGGTCCTCCCTCTGCCCATACAGTGTACCCAGCACAGTACAGAGGTGTCTATAATGTACGGGCTCCTGGTAGGTCCTCCCTCTGCCCATGCAGTGTACCCAGCACAGTACAGAGGTGTCTATAGTGTACGGGCTCCTGGTAGGTCCTCCCTCTGCCCATACAGTGTACACAGTACAGAGGTGTCTATAGTGTACGGGCTCCTGGTAGGTCCACCCTCTGCCCATACAGTGTACCCAGCAGAGTACAGAGGTGTCTATAGTGTACGGGCTCCTGGTAGGTCCACCCTCTGCCCATACAGTGTACCCAGCAGAGTACAGAGGTGTCTATAGTGTAAGGGCTCCTGGTAGGTCCACCCTCTGCTCATACAGTGTACCCAGCAGAGTACAGAGGTGTCTATAGTGTACGGGCTCCTGGTAGGTCCACCCTCTGCCCATACAGTGTACCCAGCAGAGTACAGAGGTGTCTATAGTGTACGGGCTCCTGGTAGGTCCACCCTCTGCCCATACAGTGTACCCAGCAGAGTACAGAGGTGTCTATAGTGTACGGGCTCCAGGTAGGTCCACCCTCTGCCCATACAGTGTACCCAGCAGAGTACAGAGGTGTCTATAATGTACGGGCTCCTGGTAGGTCCACCCTCTGCCCATACAGTGTACCCAGCAGAGTACAGAGGTGTCTATAGTGTACGGGCTCCTGGTAGGTCCACCCTCTGCCCATACAGTGTACCCAGCCGAGTACAGAGGTGTCTATAGTGTACGGGCTCCTGGTAGGTCCACCCTCTGCCCATACAGTGTACCCAGCAGAGTACAGAGGTGTCTATAGTGTACGGGCTACTGGTAGGTCCACCCTCTGCCCATACAGTGTACCCAGCAGAGTACAGAGGTGTCTATAGTGTACGGGCTCCTGGTAGGTCCTCTCTCTGCCCATGCAGTGTACCCAGCACAGTACAGAGGTGTCTATAGTGTACGTGCTCCTGGTAGGTCCTCTCTCTGCCCATACAGTGTACCCAGCACAGTACAGAGGTGTCTATAATGTACGGGCTCCTGGTAGGTCCTCCCTCTGCCCATACAGTGTACCCAGCAGAGTACAGAGGTGTCTGTAGTGTACGGGCTACTGGTAGGTCCACCCTCTGCCCATACAGTGTACCCAGCAGAGTACAGAGGTGTCTATAGTGTACGGGCTCCTGGTAGGTCCACCCTCTGCCCATACAGTGTACCCAGCAGAGTACAGAGGTGTCTATAGTGTACGGGCTACTGGTAGGTCCACCCTCTGCCCATACAGTGTACCCAGCAGAGTACAGAGGTGTCTATAGTGTACGGGCTCCTGGTAGGTCCTCCCTCTGCCCATGCAGTGTACCCAGCACAGTACAGAGGTGTCTATAGTGTACGTGCTCCTGGTAGGTCCTCTCTCTGCCCATACAGTGTACCCAGCACAGTACAGAGGTGTCTAAAGTGTAGGTGCTCCTGGTAGGTCCTCTCTCTGCCCATACAGTGTACCCAGCACAGTACAGAGGTGTCTATAGTGTACAGGCTCCTGGTAGGTCCTCCCTCTGCCCATACAGTGTACCCAGCAGAGTACAGAGGTGTCTATAGTGTACGGGCTCCTGGTAGGTCCTCCTGTTGTGAATTTGGATTCTGGGCTCCCCCGGTGGCTACTGGTGGAATTGAACTTGTGACATCATCTTCCCTGTTCACCTGTTCTGATTAGATCTGGGTGTCGCTATATAACCTGGCTTCTCTGTTAGATGCTTGCCGGTCAACAATGTTATCAGAAGCCTCTCTGTGCTTGTTCCTGCTCCCAGACATCTACTAGATAAGTTGGACATTCGTCCATGTTTTGTTTTTGTATTTTGGTTCCAGTTCACAGCTGCAGTTTCGTTACTGTGTCTGGAAAGCTCTTGTTGATCAGGAATTGCCACTCTGGTATTATGAGTTAATGCCAGAGTCCTAAAGTAATTTCTGGATGTGTTTTGTTAGGGTTTTCTACTGACCATGAAAGTATGCTTTCTGTCTTCTGCTATCTAGAAAGCGGACCTCAAATTTGCTAAAACTATTTTCCTGCTGCGTTTGTTGTTTCATCTCATATCACCGCCAATATATGTGGGGGGCTTCTGTCTCCTTTTGGGCATTTCTCTAGAGGTGAGTCAGGTCTTATATTTCCCTCTGCTAGCATTATTTAGTTCTCCGGCCGGCGCTGGGCATATAGGGATAAAAAGTAGGACATGCTACCTGGCTACTTCTAGATGATGCGGTAGGTTTAGTTCATGGTCAGTACAGTTACATCTTCCAAGAGCTTGTTCCTATAGAGGCTTATGCTAGTTCTCTGGCCATGGAGATCATGACAGTTTGACCGGCCCACTAAAGGGTTAAAATCCTTGGCTGAGAAAGGAGAGAAATAAGAAGTCTGCTGAGAGTTTTTTTTTTTTTTTTTTTTTTCTCTCTGTGCTCTTAATTGGATCACTTGCCAGTCTGTCTATGCTGCAGTCTTTCTTTTTTTTCTCTCTCCTTATAATCTTTGAATGGCTTTGTGTTCACCTGTTAATAATGGATCTTCAGAGTGTAACTGCAGGTTTGAATAATCTCACCACGAAAGTACAAAATTTGCAAGATTTTATTATTCATGCTCCGGTATCTGAGCCGAGAATTCCTTTGCCGGAATTCTTCTCAGGGAATAGATCTAGCTTTCAGAATTTTAGAAATAATTGTAAGCTATTTTTGTCCCTGAAATCTCGTTCTGCTGGAGACCCTGCACAGCAGGTTGGGATTGTGATTTCCTTGCTCCGCGGCGACCCTCAAGACTGGGCTTTTGCATTGGCACCAGGGGATCCTGCGTTGCGCAATGTGGATGCGTTTTTTTTGGCCTTGGGCTTGCTGTATGAGGAACCTCATTTGGAACTTCAGGCAGAAAAAACTTTGATGTCCCTATCGCAGGGGCAAGATGAAGCTGAAATTTACTGCCAAAGATTCCGTAAATGGTCTGTGCTTACTCAGTGGAATGAGTGTGCCTTGGCGGCTACTTTCAGAGAGGGTCTCTCTGATGCCATTAAGGATGTTATGGTGGGGTTCCCTGTGCCTGCGGGTCTGAATGAGTCCATGACAATGGCCATTCAGATCGATAGGCGTCTGCGGGAGCGCAAACCTGTGCACTATCTGGCTGTGTCCACTGAGAAGACGCCAGAAAGCATGCAGTGTGATAGAATTCTGTCCAGAAGCGAGCGGCAGAATTTTAGACGGAAAAATGGGTTGTGTTTCTATTGTGGGGATTCTACTCATGTTATATCAGCATGCTCTAAGCGTACTAAAAAGCTTGATAAATCCGTTTCCATTGGCACTTTACAGTCTAAATTTATTTTGTCTGTGACCCTGATTTGCTCTTTGTCATCTATTACTACTGACGCCTATATCGACTCTGGCGCCGCTTTGAGTCTTATGGATTGGTCCTTTGCCAATCGTTGTGGGTATGATTTAGAGCCTTTGGAAACTCTTATTCCTCTGAAGGGGATTGACTCCACCCCATTGGCTAATAATAAACCACAATACTGGACACAAGTGACTATGTGTATTAATCCGGATCACCAGGAGACTATTCGTTTTCTAGTGCTGTATAATCTACATGAGGATTTGGTGCTGGGATTGCCATGGCTGCAGTCTCACAACCCAGTCCTTGACTGGAGAGCTATGTCTGTGTTGAGCTGGGGATGTAAGGGGACTCATGGGGACGTACCTTTGGTGTCCATTTCATCATCTATTCCCTCTGAAATCCCTGAGTTCCTGTCTGATTATCGTGACGTCTTTGAAGAACCCAAGCTGGGTTCACTACCTCCGCACCGTGAGTGCGATTGTGCTATAGATTTAATTCCGGGTAGTAAATACCCAAAGGGTCGTTTATTTAATCTGTCTGTGCCTGAACATACTGCTATGCGAGAATATATAAAGGAGTCCTTGGAAAAGGGACATATTCGTCCATCGTCATCTCCCTTAGGAGCCGGTTTTTTCTTTGTGTCAAAAAAAGACGGCTCTTTGAGACCATGTATTGATTATCGGCTTTTGAATAAAATCACGGTTAAATATCAATACCCATTGCCGTTGCTGACTGATTTGTTTGCTCGCATAAAGGGGGCCAAGTGGTTCTCTAAGATTGATCTCCGTGGGGCGTATAATTTGGTGCGGATCAGGCAGGGGGATGAGTGGAAAACCGCATTTAATACGCCCGAGGGCCACTTTGAGTATTTGGTGATGCCTTTTGGTCTTTCTAATGCCCCTTCAGTCTTCCAGTCCTTTATGCATGATATTTTCCGCGATTTTTTGGATAAATTTATGATAGTGTATCTGGATGATATTCTGATTTTTTCGGATGACTGGGACTCTCATGTCCGGCAAGTTAAGAGGGTTTTTCAGGTTTTGCGGTCTAATTCTCTGTGTGTCAAGGGTTCTAAGTGCGTTTTTGGGGTTCAGAGAATTTCCTTTTTGGGATATATTTTTTCTCCCTCTTCCATTGAGATGGATCCTGTTAAGGTTCAAGCTATTTGTGATTGGACGCAGCCCTCTTCTCTTAAAAGTCTTCAGAAATTTTTGGGCTTTGCCAACTTTTATCGTCGATTTATTTCTGGTTTTTCGGATGTCGTTAAGCCATTGACCGATTTGACTAGACAGGGTGCTGATGTTGCTAATTGGTCCCCTGATGCTGTGGAGGCCTTTCAGGAGCTTAAGCGCCGTTTTTCTTCTGCCCCTGTGTTGCGTCAGCCTGATGTGACTCTTCCTTTTCAGGTTGAGGTCGACGCTTCTGAGATCGGAGCTGGGGCAGTGTTGTCGCAGAAAAGTTCTGACTGCGCCGTGATGAGGCCTTGTGCCTTCTTTTCCCGTAAATTTTCGCCCGCTGAGCGGAATTATGATGTTGGGAATCGGGAGCTTTTGGCCATGAAGTGGGCGTTTGAGGAGTGGCGCCATTGGCTCGAGGGGGCCAGACATCAGGTGGTGGTATTGACTGACCACAAAAATTTGATTTATCTTGAGACCGCCAGGCGCCTGAATCGTAGACAGGCGCGCTGGTCATTATTTTTTTCTCGGTTTAATTTTGTGGTATCGTACCTACCAGGTTCTAAGAATGTTAAGGCGGATGCCCTTTCTAGGAGTTTTGAGCCTGATTCACCTGGCAACTCTGACCCCACAGGTATTCTTAAGGAGGGAGTTATCTTGTCAGCCGTTTCTCCAGACCTGCGGCGGGCCTTGCAGGAGTTTCAGGCGGATAGACCGGATCGTTGTCCGCCTGATAGGCTGTTTGTTCCTGATGATTGGACCAGTAAAGTCATCTCTGAGGTGCATTCTTCTGCGTTGGCAGGTCATCCTGGAATTTTTGGTACCAGGGATTTGGTGGCAAGATCCTTCTGGTGGCCTTCCCTGTCACGAGATGTGCGAGGCTTTGTGCAGTCTTGTGACGTTTGTGCTCGGGCCAAGCCTTGTTGTTCTCGGGCTAGTGGATTATTGTTGCCCTTGCCTATTCCTAAGAGGCCTTGGACACACATCTCGATGGATTTTATTTCAGATCTGCCTGTTTCTCAGAAGATGTCTGTCATCTGGGTGGTGTGTGACCGTTTTTCTAAGATGGTTCATTTGGTTCCCCTGCCCAAATTGCCTTCTTCTTCCGAGTTGGTGCCCCTGTTTTTTCAAAATGTTGTTCGTTTGCATGGTATTCCTGAGAATATCGTTTCTGACAGAGGAACCCAATTTGTGTCTAGATTTTGGCGGGCATTTTGTGCTAGGATGGGCATAGATTTGTCTTTTTCGTCTGCTTTTCACCCTCAGACTAATGGCCAGACCGAGCGGACTAATCAGACCCTGGAGACATATCTGAGGTGTTTTGTGTCTGCTGACCAGGATGATTGGGTTGCTTTTTTGCCATTGGCGGAGTTCGCCCTCAATAATCGGGCCAGCTCTGCCACCTTGGTTTCCCCGTTTTTCTGTAATTCGGGGTTCCATCCTCGATTTTCCTCCGGTCAGATGGAATCCTCGGATTGTCCTGGAGTGGATGCGGTGGTGGAGAGATTGCATCATATCTGGGGGCAGGTGATGGACAATTTAAAGTTGTCCCAGGAGAAGACTCAGCTTTTTGCCAACCGTCACCGTCGTGTTGGTCCTCGGCTTTGTGTTGGAGATTTGGTGTGGTTGTCTTCTCGTTTTGTCCCTATGAGGGTCTCATCTCCTAAGTTTAAGCCTCGGTTCATCGGTCCGTATAAAATATTGGAGATTCTTAACCCTGTTTCCTTCCGTTTGGACCTCCCTGCATCCTTTTCTATTCATAACGTTTTTCATCGGTCGTTATTGCGCAGGTATGAGGCACCGGTTGTGCCTTCCGTTGAGCCTCCTGCTCCGGTGTTGGTTGAGGGTGAGTTGGAGTACGTTGTGGAAAAAATCCTAGACTCCCGTGTTTCCAGACGGAGACTCCAGTATCTGGTCAAGTGGAAGGGATACGGCCAGGAGGATAATTCTTGGGTCACTGCATCTGATGTTCATGCCTCTGATCTGGTTCGTGCCTTTCATAGGGCCCATCCTGATCGCCCTGGTGGTTCTGGTGAGGGTTCGGTGCCCCCTCCTTGAGGGGGGGGTACTGTTGTGAATTTGGATTCTGGGCTCCCCCGGTGGCTACTGGTGGAATTGAACTTGTGACATCATCTTCCCTGTTCACCTGTTCTGATTAGATCTGGGTGTCGCTATATAACCTGGCTTCTCTGTTAGATGCTTGCCGGTCAACAATGTTATCAGAAGCCTCTCTGTGCTTGTTCCTGCTCCCAGACATCTACTAGATAAGTTGGACATTCGTCCATGTTTTGTTTTTGTATTTTGGTTCCAGTTCACAGCTGCAGTTTCGTTACTGTGTCTGGAAAGCTCTTGTTGATCAGGAATTGCCACTCTGGTATTATGAGTTAATGCCAGAGTCCTAAAGTAATTTCTGGATGTGTTTTGTTAGGGTTTTCTACTGACCATGAAAGTATGCTTTCTGTCTTCTGCTATCTAGAAAGCGGACCTCAAATTTGCTAAAACTATTTTCCTGCTGCGTTTGTTGTTTCATCTCATATCACCGCCAATATATGTGGGGGGCTTCTGTCTCCTTTTGGGCATTTCTCTAGAGGTGAGTCAGGTCTTATATTTCCCTCTGCTAGCATTATTTAGTTCTCCGGCCGGCGCTGGGCATATAGGGATAAAAAGTAGGACATGCTACCTGGCTACTTCTAGATGATGCGGTAGGTTTAGTTCATGGTCAGTACAGTTACATCTTCCAAGAGCTTGTTCCTATAGAGGCTTATGCTAGTTCTCTGGCCATGGAGATCATGACATCCTCCCTCTGCCCATACAGTGTACCCAGCACAGTACAGAGGTGTCTATAGTGTACGGGTTCCTGGTAGGTCCTCCCTCTGCCCATACAGTGTACACAGTACAGAGGTGTCTATAGTGTATGGGCTCCTGGTAGGTCCTCCCTCTGCCCATACAGTGTACCCAGCACAGTACAGAGGTGTCTATAGTGTACAGGCTCCAGGTAGGTCCTCTCTCTGCCCATACAGTGTACCCAGCACAGTACAGAGGTGTCTATAATGTACGGGCTCCTGGTAGGTCCTCCCTCCTCCCATACAGGGTACCCAGCACAGTACAGAGGTGTCTATAGTGTACAGGCTCCAGGTAGGTCCTCTCTCTGCCCATACAGTGTACCCAGCACAGTACAGAGGTGTCTATAATGTACGGGCTCCTGGTAGGTCCTCCCTCTGCCCATGCAGTGTGCCCAGCACAGTACAGAGGTGTCTATAGTGTACGTGCTCCTGGTAGGTCCTCTCTCTGCCCATACAGTGTACCCAGCAGAGTACAGAGGTGTCTATAGTGTACGTGATCCTGGTAGGTCCTCCCTCTGCCCATACAGGGTACCCAGCACAGTACAGAGGTGTCTATAGTGTACAGGCTCCAGGTAGGTCCTCTCTCTGCCCATACAGTGTACCCAGCACAGTACAGAGGTGTCTATAGTGTACAGGCTCCAGGTAGGTCCTCTCTCTGCCCATACAGTGTACCCAATACAGTACAGAGGTGTCTATAGTGTACGGGCTCCTGGTAGGTCCTCCCTCTGCCCATACAGTGTATGCAGTACAGTACAGAGGTGTCTATAGTGTACGTGCTCCTGGTAGATCCTCCCTCTGCCCATACAGTGTACCCAGCACAGTACAGAGGTGTCTATAGTGTACGGGCTCCTGGTAGGTCCTCCCTCTGCCCATACAGTGTACCCAGCACAGTACAGAGGTGTCTATAGTGTACGGGCTCCTGGTAGGTCCTCCCTCTGCCCATACAGTGTACCCAGTACAGTACAGAGGTGTCTATAATGTACGGGCTCCTGGTAGGTCCTCCCTCTGCCCATACAGTGTACACAGTACAGAGGTGTCTATAATGTACGGGCTCCTCGTAGGTCCTCCCTCTGCCCATACAGTGTATGCAGTACAGTACAGAGGTGTCTATAGTGTACGAACTCCTGGTAGGTCCTCCCTCTGCCCATACAGTGTACAAAGTACAGTACAGAGCATAAATATATAGAGAAAAAGTACATGCACAGAAATGTAGGATCACCACACAGATATAGGCAAAATTACAAAATGTTTATTTTTCACACCAAAAGACACTACACACAATTTAAAAACATCTAAAAACCGTTCCACACTGGAACATACATGTTAGATCCAATATTCAGAAATGTGGTTTTTCAATACTGATATACATATATCTATAAAGTTCCCGGCTGAGATCACATTTGCACCAAAAATATATGCTGCAGATTACATCTGATCAAATACATTCAGTATATAAAGTCTATATGGTAGAGACAAGGTGAACAATTTATGCAACAGATACATGCTCAAAAAAGCAACACAAAAAGAATTCAGTTATAGCACATAAAGCCCATATAAAAATAATGATGTAAATATTATGTGGAAAAAACGTTATGTACTCTGTGTGCAAATTTATATATTAACAACGGTCTGAGCAATATGCAGAAAAACAAGCACTCCAGATACAGGTGTCAGATATAAAACCCATATAGTCACAACGATACGGGCAATAACAATAACTATACATTCTATGTGAAGATTAGGGTTGAGCGAAACGGATCGGACAAATTAAAAAATCGCCGACTTTCGGCAAAGTCGGGCTTCATGAAACCCGACCCGATCCTAGTGTGGGGATCGGCCATGAGGTCGGCGATCTGCGCGCAAAAGTCGCAATCTTGCCTTACGCAGGCGTGTACTATGGAGGGCAGAGAATGAACTTCAATCCAATATTGCAGCCGGCATGCAGCCAGCGGGTAAGGAAAGGGTTAATCAAACACCCGAAAACCCCGCCCCTATGGCTGAAAATTGTTCCCTCCAAATTCAGGTGACAGAGTCCCTTTAAAAGCAAAAATCCTGTTGCTGCTTTCTGCACAGTTATCTTGTTTATTTGTCCACAATTTTGTGTGCAGCAGTCCTTTTTATTGCTGCCATACTTGTCCTGAGGTCATTGTAGGGAGATTGAAATTGTACTACAGTCCTTGTATTTTTTCATATATCTTCCTGCCACTTTCTGCCACGTACATTGTGTTGTTTTATACACTGGGCCTGAGTTTTGGTTCAGTCTCCCAAATAAAAAAGTGAGATTCAGATTCTCACAAGGTGGATATACTTCAGTACTGTTAGTTTGTCGTATATCAGCCAGCCACTTTCTGCCACGTACAATGTGTTGTGTTATACACTGGGCCTGAGTTTTGGTTCAGTCTCCCCCCAAAAAAGTGAGATTCAAATTCTCACAAAGTGGATATACTTCAGTCCTGTTAGTTTGTCGTATATCAGCCAGCCACTTTCTGCCACGTACATTGTGTTGTTTTATACACTGGGCCTGAGTTTTGGTTCAGTCTCCCCCCCAAAAAAGTGAGATTCAAATTCTCACAAAGTGGATATACTTCAGTCCTGTTAGTTTGTCATATATCAGCCAGCCACTTTCTGCCACATACATTGTGTTGTGTTATACACTGGGCCTGAGTTTTGGTTCAGTCTCCCCCCAAAAAAGTGAGATTCAAATTCTCACAAAGTGGATATACTTCAGTCCTGTTAGTTTGTCGTATATCAGCCAGCCACTTTCTGCCACGTACATTGTGTTGTTTTATACACTGGGCCTGAGTTTTGGTTCAGTCTCCCCCTGAGAGTTTATATACACCTTCTACCTTGTTTTACAGTACCATATAACGGTTGTTATTTTGGTTAGATTTTCCAAAAAATGAGGAAGTCTGGTGGAAGAGCCCGTGGGCGGCGGTTGCCAGCTGGTACTGATGGCGGTGGTGGTGCATCTGGTGGGAGTGGCAAAAGCACAATAGCACCTAAGGCTGGAGGTGTTGAGCCAGCGTCATTGTCTGGCTACACAAGGCCTCGAAGGCTCCCTTATCTGGGAGTAGGAAAACAGCTTTTAAAGCCGGAGCAGCAGGAAAAAGTTTTGGCTTTCCTTGCTGACTCAGCCTCTAGCTCTTTCGCCTCCTCTTCAGAAAGTTCCAAATATAAAAGCAGCGAGTCGTCAGTGGATGCTCCCGGTCAGGAAAAAGACATTTCCTTGTGTCCTTCACCCAAACCAAAAGTGAAGGATGCGTCAGGCGACACTACAGTTTACTCCATGGAGCTCTTTACACATACTGTGCCTGGGTTAGAAAGGGAAATTGTTAACTGCTCATTACAAGATGAATAGGACATGGAGTGCACTGATGCACAGCCACAGCTAGATTATTATGCTGTTCCATTGACTCAGATCACTACATTGCCCTCGCAGTGTACTGGGCCAGAATCTGACCCTGATGAGACTATAGTGCCCCGTCCCGAACGCTATAGCACCTTACACGGTGACACAGAGGAAGGTGCACATGACATTGAAGAGGAGGTGATAGATGACCCAGTTGTTGACCCAGATTGGCAGCCATTGGGGGAAGAGGGTGCCGCTGCCAGTAGCTCAGAAGCGGAGGAGGATGATCCGCAGCAGCCATCGATATCGCAACTGCTGTCATCTGGCAGGCCCGTATCAGGCCAAAAACGTTTGTCAATAAACAAAGCAGTTTTAGGACAGCGTGGCCATCCGGTGAAAGTAGTGCAGCGTGCAATGCCTGAAAAGGTATTCCATAGTAGGAAGAGTGTAGTGTGGCAATTTTTTAACCAAGATCCGAATGATCAGTCAAAAGTTATCTGTAAGAAATGCTCAAAGACCTTTAGCAGAGGGAAGAATCTTCAAAATTTAAATACAACGTGCATGCTTAGACATTTAACCAGCATGCACTTGCAAGCCTGGACTAACTACCAAATGTCCCGTACCGTTGGTGCACCTGCTCAGAATGAAGGTAGTCAGCAACGCTACATTGCTTCCCTCACTGTAAGCCCACCGGTTAGGACACCACCAGCAGCAAATGTGGAGGTATCGTCGCAAGGCCAAAGCAGTCAGGGAATCACAAGGTTATTGGTAGGAAACACTGTATGTAGGCCAACATCAAGAATACCATCACCAACCCTCTCTCAATCCGCCATGTCCACCACCAACACCGCTAGTTCCACCATATGCAGCTCTCCAGTCCAGCTCACCCTACAAGAAACTCTAGTTAGGAAAAGAAAGTACTCATCCGGGTACACAGGGTTTGAACGCCCACATTGCTATACTAATCTCGTTAGAGATGATGCCCTACCGGTTGGCTGAAAGCGAAGCTTTCAAAGACCTGATGGCCTACGCAGTACCACGCTATGAACTACCCAGTCGGCACTTCTTTGCGAGAAAAGCCATCCCAGCCCTCCACCAACATGTCAAAGACCGCATTGTCCATGCACTGAGGCAATCAGTCAGTGGAAAGGTGCACCTCACAACAGATGCATGGACCAGTAGGCATGGCCAGGGACGTTACGTGTTCATCACGGCGCACTGAGCTAATGTGGTGGATGCAGGGTCCACATGGGACAGCCATAGTGGGACAGTTCTGCCTAGCCCACGGTCTAGGAAACAGTTGGCTGTAGGCGTTCGCCACCTCTCCTCCTCCAGAAGCGAAAGCTCATCCACAGAGCGCAGTCACACGACAACTCCAACCGCAGCTGCCAGTGTTGCACACGAGGTGTCCCATTATGGAACAGCTAGTGGTAAGCGTCAGCAGGCTGTGTTACAAATGAAGTGTTTGGGCGACAACAGACACACCGCGGAAGTACTGGCCGAGTGCTTGCAGCAATAAACTCAGTCATGGCTGGGCAGTGTACATCTTGAGGCAGTCAAGGTAGTCAGTGATAACGGAAGGAATTTTATGGCTGCCATAGCCCTTTCAGAACTGAAACACATACCTTGCCTGGCTCACACCTTGAACCTGGTGTGGCAGTGCTTCCTCAAAAATTATCTGGAGTTACCAGCCCTGCTCCTGAAGGTGCAAAGACGTTGCTCGCACATCCGCCGGTCGCCCGTACACTCCAGCCGTATGCTCAACCATCAGCGATTGCTGAATCTTTCCCAGCACCGCCTTATAATCGACGTTGCAACAAGGTGGAACTCCACACTGCACATGGTTGAGAGGCTGTGCGAACAGAGGAGTGCTGTAATTAATTTGTGGGAGGATACACATACACGGCAGGCACTTGGATGGCAGACATGGAGTTGTCTCGTGTGCAGTGGTCGAAGCTACAAGACCTCTGTCAAGTCCTTCAGTGTTTTGAGGAATGCACACGGCTGGTAAGTGCAGACGACGCCATCATAAGCATGAGCATCCCACTAATGCGTCTGCTGATGCAAAGTTTGACGCACATTAAGGAGCAGGCGTCTGCAGCCGAGGAGGAGGGAAGCCTTGATGACAGTCAGCCATGGTCTGCTCAGGGAACTCTCCTGGACGAGGTGGCGGACGAAGAGGAGGAGGAGGAGGATGATGGGGATGAATATTTATGGGAGGAGGATGCTTCTCAGGGGGCAATAGAAACTGGTGGCGTTGCAAGGTCAGGTACAGGGTTTTTGCGGGACACAAGTGATGTTGATTTGCAAGAAAGTGCTCCTCAACCCAGCAAAAGCTGTCAATTGACACCTGGAACATTGGCCCACATGGCTGAGTATGCCTTGCGTATCCTAAAAAGGGACCCCCGCATTATCAAAATGATGACCAATGACGATTACTGGTTGGCCTGCCTCCTGGATCGACGATATAAAGGAAAATTACAAAATATCATGCCACATGAGAACCTTGAGCAAATATTGGCTACCAAACAAGCAACTCTTGTAGACCGTTTGGTTCAGGCATTCCCAGCACACAGCGACGGTGATGGTTCTCACATGAGCCGGAGGGGGCAACATGGCAGAGGTGTTAGAGGTGCACCAATCTGAAGTGGCGTTGGACAGAGGGGTTTTATCACCAGGTTGTGGAGTGATTTCGCAATGACCGCTGACACGACAGGTACTGCTGCATTGATTCAAAGTGACAGGAGACAGCATTTGTCCAGTATGGTTACGAACTACTTTTCCTCCCTTATCGATGTTCTCCCTCACAGGTCATTCCCCTTTGATTACTGGGCATCTAAAATAGACACCTGGCCTGAATTGGCAGAATATGCATTACAGGAGCTCGCTTGCCCTGCTGCTAGTGTGCTATCAGAAAGAGTCTTCAGTGCTCCTGGTTCAATACTGACCGAAAAAAGGACACGTCTGGCTACCCAAAATGTTGATGATCTAACCTTCATTAAAATGAACCAATCATGGATTTCAAATTATTTTGCCCCACCTTCTCCTGCTGACACGTAGCTTGCCTGAAAAATGTCTTGCTTTTGGCCTCCTCTTACTGACTTCTCCAATTCCTCCATTTGCAGCTGCTGAATGTCCACCATAAGCCATTTTTATACGTCCCTAAATGGGCTGACTCCCCCCACAGGGCCGTGGTCACCACCTGGCGCAAGCACCTGTGTGGGTGCCGTTTCCCTGAACAGGAGGGTTGGCCCACTCTTGGGCGACAGCACTGGCACAGGGTCCCTCATAGTACAATGAAGTGTCTCTGACGGTGGTGGTGCACAACCAACGTCAGACACACTGTCATAATATGAGGGGCCCTATGCCAGTACCGCCGCCCACGAGAGAGTGTTCCCCCCAGCTCGAACAGTGCTCTACTACTTGCAATACTTACCTCTCCCTGCTCCACCACTGTGTAGTCTGTGATGTTAACTCCTTCAATGGCACTGCCAATACAAATTTGTTGAAATGGTAGATGATAGTTAAAATATACAGGGGCCCTGGCCTCAATTTAGACCAGTTAATACTTTGTGCCTACTACCACTGTCTGCTACTCAGCAGAGGAGACACAAAAGAGCACAGTGAGGTCAAAAATACTCTGTTGTAAAAAAAACCACAGTAATCAGCAAGTGCTAGTCAAAAGATGTAAAGAAAACAGAGTATTTAGTTGATACGTTTTTTTGCAAAAAAATGTATACTAAGCTGCTCCACCAAATCGTCAAGGTATACCCTTATAGAGCAGTCCTAACTAATGTATAGAATCCCTATCTGATGTATTTAAAACCTGATCATCTGTATAGTACCTGTATAAGCAGGGTTCAGAGAAGGACTATCCATGTGGACATGCAGGATGGAACAGCTTAAACGCAAATGACCCACAGAGGAGTGGTGGACTCCCCAGTCTTGTAGAAACAAGAGAACAATTATAGGACCAGAAACACATGGGCCACTTGCACATTGAACAAGTCTGTAGGAACCTGTTCACACCACCAGAAAACTTGAAGACACAAAAGAGCACAGTGAGGTCAAAAATACTCTGTTGTAAAAAAAAATTCACAGTAATCAGCAAGTGCTAGTCAAAAGATGTAAAGAAAACAGGGTATTTAGTTGATACGTTTTTTTGCAAAAAAATGTATACTAAGCTGCTCCACCAAATCGTCAAGGTATACCCTTATAGAGCAGTCCTAACTAATGTATAGAATCCCTATCTGATGTATTTAAAACCTGATCATCTGTATAGTACCTGTATAAGCAGGGTTCAGAGAAGGACTATCCATGTGGACATGCAGGATGGAACAGCTTAAATGCAAATGACCCACAGAGGAGTGGTGGACTCCCCAGTCTTGTAGAAACAAGAGAACAATTATAGGACCAGAAACACATGGGCCACTTGCACATTGAACAAGTCTGTAGGAACCTGTTCACACCACCAGAAAACTTGAAGACACAAAAGAGCACAGTGAGGTCAAAAATACTCTGTTGTAAAAAAAATCACAGTAATCAGCAAGTGCTAGTCAAAAGATGTAAAGAAAACAGGGTATTTAGTTGATACTTTTTTTGCAAAAAAATGTATACTAAGCTGCTCCACCAAATCGTCAAGGTATACCCTTATAGAGCAGTCCTAACTAATGTATAGAATCCCTATCTGATGTATTTAAAACCTGATCATCTGTATAGTACCTGTATAAGCAGGGTTCAGAGAAGGACTATCCATGTGGACATGCAGGATGGAACAGCTTAAATGCAAATGACCCACAGAGGAGTGGTGGACTCCCCAGTCTTGTAGAAACAAGAGAACAATTATAGGACCAGAAACACATGGGCCACTTGCACATTGAACAAGTCTGTAGGAACCTGTTCACACCACCAGAAAACTTGAAGACACAAAAGAGCACAGTGAGGTCAAAAATACTCTGTTGTAAAAAAAATCACAGTAATCAGCAAGTGCTAGTCAAAAGATGTAAAGAAAACGGTATTTAGTTGATACGTTTTTTTGCAAAAAAATGTATACTAAGCTGCTCCACCAAATCGTCAAGGTATACCCTTATAGAGCAGTCCTAACTAATGTATAGAATCCCTATCTGATGTATTAAAACATGATCATCTGTATAGTACCTGTATAAGCAGGGTTCAGAGAAGGACTATCCATGTGGACATGCAGGATGGAACAGCTTAAATGCAAATGACCCACAGAGGAGTGGTGGACTCCCCAGTCTTGTAGAAACAAGAGAACAATTATAGGACCAGAAACACATGGGCCACTTGCACATTGAACAAGTCTGTAGGAACCTGTTCACACCACCAGAAAACTTGAAGACACAAAAGAGCACAGTGAGGTCAAAAATACTCTGTTGTAAAAAAAATCACAGTAATCAGCAAGTGCTAGTCAAAAGATGTAAAGAAAACAGGGTATTTAGTTGATACGTTTTTTTGCAAAAAAATGTATACTAAGCTGCTCCACCAAATCGTCAAGGTATACCCTTATAGAGCAGTCCTAACTAATGTTAGAGGAGCCCACCCCTGTACCTAGCTATGCCACCTGTTTATTTATGAACAATTTTTTGGCAGACATTTAGCCCACTTTATTATTTGGGCCTACTAACTGTGTCTGCCACTCATTACAGTTTTCCTCCACTGAACAAAGCAATGCCGCCTGTTTAGTCCTGTTACCACATTTGAACTGCATTTAGCCTACTTTATTATTTGGGCCTACTAACTGTGTGTGCCACTCATTACAGTTTTCCTCCACTGAACAAAGCAATGCCGCCTGTTTAGTCCTGTTACCACATTTGAACTGCATTTAGCCTACTTTATTATTTGGCCTATATCTGTGTCTGCCACTCATTACAGTTTTCCTCCACTGAACAAAGCAATGCCGCCTGTTTAGTCCTGTTACCAATTTTGAACTGCATTTAGCCTACTTTATTTTTTGGGCCTACTAACTGTGTCTGCCACTCATTACAGTTTTCCTCCACTGAACAAAGCAATGCCGCCTGTTTAGTCCTGTTATTTAGCCTACTTTATTTTTTGGGCCTACTAACTGTGTCTGCCACTCATTACAGTTTTCCTCCACTGAACAAAGCAATGCAGCCTGTTTAGTCCTATTACCACATTTGAACTGCATTTAGCCTACTTTATTATTTGGGCCTACTAAATGTGTCTGCCACTCATTACAGTTTTCCTCCACTGAACAAAGCAATGCCGCCTGTTTAGTCCTGTTACCACATTTGAACTGCATTTAGCCTACTTTTTTATTTGGGCCTTTATCTGTGTCTGCCACTGATTACAGTTTTCCTCCACTGAACAAAGCAATGCCGCCTGTTTAGTCCTGTTACCAATTTTGAACTGCATTTAGCCTACTTTATTTTTTGGGCCTACTAACTGTGTCTGCCACTCATTAGTTTTCCTCCACTGAACAAAGCAATGCTGCCTGTTTAGTCCTGTTACCATATTTGAACTGCATTTAGCCTACTTTATTATTTGGGCCTACTAACTGTGTCTGCCACTCATTACAGTTTTCCACCACTGAACAAAGCAATGCCGCCTGTTTAGTCCTGTTACCACATTTGAACTGCATTTAGCCTACTTTATTATTTGGGCCTACTAACTGTGTCTGCCACTCATTACAGTTTTCCTCCACTGAACAAAGCAATGCCGCCTGTTTAGTCCTGTTACCATATTTGAACTGCATTTAGCCTACTTTATTATTTGGGCCTACTAACTGTGTCTGCCACTCATTACAGTTTTCCTCCACTGAACAAAGCAATACCGCCTGTTTAGTCCTGTTACCACATTTGAACTGCATTTAGCCTACTTTATTATTTGGGCCTATATCTGTGTCTGCCACTCATTACAGTTTTCCTCCACTGAACAAAGCAATGCCGCCTGTTTAGTCCTGTTACCAATTTTGAACTGCATTTAGCCTACTTTATTTTTTGGGCCCACTAACTGTGTCTGCCACTCATTACAGTTTTCCTCCACTGAACAAAGCAATGCCGCCTGTTTAGTCCTGTTACTACATTTGAACTGCATTTAGCCTACTTTATTATTTGGGCCTACGAACTGTGTCTGCCACTCATTACAGTTTTCCTCCACTGAACAAAGCAATGCCGCCTGTTTAGTCCTGTTACCACATTTGAACTGCATTTAGCCTACTTTATTATTTGGGCCTACTAACTGTGTCTGCCACTCATTACAGTTTTCCTCCACTGAACAAAGCAATGCCGCCTGTTTAGTCCTGTTACCACATTTGAACTGCATTTAGCCTACTTTATTATTTGGGCCTACTAACTGTCTGCCACTCATTACAGTTTTCCTCCACTGAACAAAACAATGCCGCCTGTTTAGTCCTGTTACCACATTTGAGCTGCATTTAGCCTACTTTATTATTTGGGCCTACTAACTGTGTCTGCCACTCATTACAGTTTTCCTCCACTGAACAAAGCAATGCCGCCTGTTTAGTCCTGTTACCAATTTTGAACTGCATTTAGCCTACTTTATTATTTGGGCCTATATCTGTGTTTCCTCCTCATCCTGCCCATTGCCCAGCCACTGCTAGATGAGTCTGCTGGTACATTGACCCAGACCACTACATTCCCCTTGCACTCTACACAGCCAGAATCTGACCCTGCTGAAAGTCAGGTTCCCCTTCCAGCATACTATACCACCTTACACGGGGACAAAGAGGAAGGTGCAGATGAAAGTGCAGGTGTTAGGGGTCGAGTTCCCGCCTCTGCACAGGGGGAATCTAGGGCCATCTCCGCTGCGGTCTCCGATTCTTCTCCTGACGCAGTGGAGGCTGCTCAGCGGAGACGTCGGTCTCAGCGTCTCGCTCAATCTGACTCTGTGAGGAGGATTACTGCTGCTTTTCCAGCTTCTGCTATTATAGTCAGTGCTGGGCAGCGGCGAGCAGACACTTTTGGGACTAAGTCTTGCTTTTCTCCTTCTGAGTATGCCCAGGGTAAGATCTCTCATTGGAGATCGAGGGTCACATGCTTGGATACTGCAGCAAAGCCCATTGGTCCTCCAGGAAGGTCCTGAAGGTGCTCAGGCTTTGCGGCAGCTTCTCATTGGTCCTTCTAGGAAGGTCCTGTTCTGGCTGCAGCTATAAAAGGCTCGCATGGCCGCACGGCCATGCGCTAGTGTCTTTCTAAATTGCGCCAGTGTGGTCATTTAGGATTGTGTTCAGGGACCTGGCTGAAATAAGCCCCTAGAATGCTGGCACCTCCGGCGAGGAGTTTTGGGTGCATGCATGACCACTGACTGCTCTCTCTTAGGTAGTTAGCCTGTGCTCCTGTGAAGTTAACAGGGCGCAGAGCTTTGCTTTCACGGCTGCTCTGTGAGTTAACCGAGCTAGCCAATACCGCCATATAGTGCTGCCATTTGTCTAGCAGCAGGTTCTCCTGCACGGTGGACCCCGGGCTGCGAACGCACCAATAACAATAAAAACTATTTTCCTCGGTGCGTTCCGCTAGCCCTAACAGCAGGTTCCTTCATCAGGTGGGGGGGGGGCATACTCGTTGGCGACGTCACTGGCACAGGGCCCCTCATAATACGCAAAAATGTCTCTGCCAGTGGGAGGCGCCACCCGCCGTCAAACACACCGCCATACTATGAGGGGCCCTGTGCCAGTGCCATCGAGTGCCCCCCCCTGCTTGCTCAGGATCACAGCACTTGCAAAGTTGAAATACTTACCTCTCCCTGCTCCACCGCCGTGACGTATTCCGCGTTTCCTGGGCCCACGAAAATCTTGAGCCAGCCCTACCCCCCACAACTTTAGCCAAATGACCCCCAGTTTTCAATGCCTAACTATTATTATAAAGTAAATTAAGATTGACAAGCTTAAGTAATAAGAATTGATGTTTTTGGCATTAAAATGGGCACTGTAGGTGTTTTCCTGTCCTCCACTCACTGCCGACTTTGATATCCCAATGGCTTGCATTGGGTTTCGTGTTTCAGTCGGCCCCCGACTTTTCGCAATAATCGGCCATTTTCACCCGACCTGACTTTTGACAAAGTCGGGTTTTGTGAAACCCGACTCGATCCGAGAAAAGTAAAAGTCGCTCAACTCTAGTGTCCAGTGTTCCCATACTTGGTGCAAGTCGGATCCCATTCTTCACTGAGCTCTCTCATTCCCTGGCGAGGCTCGATGGACAATCGGGCCTCGGAATCACTCCTCTTGATGAGGGGGCCGCTCTCAACGTATCTGGAGACTTTTCTAAAGCTGTACCACTCTTCCTGCATTTCTCTCCGGATCTCTCCGGCCCACTCCGGCTCAGCTGTGGGTGAGGTGGGTACCTCATTAATAATCTTTATTCTTATATAGCGTTAACATATTCCGCAGCGCTTTACAGGTTGCACACATTATCATCGCTGTCCCCGTTGAGGCTCACAATCTAAATTCCCTATCAGTATGTCTTTGGAATGTGGGAGGAAACCGGAGTAACCGGAGGAAACTCACGCAAACACGGAGAGAACATACAAACTCTTTGCAGATGTTGTCCTCAGTGGGGTTTGAACCCAGGACTCCAGCGCTGCAAGGCTGCTGTGCTAACCACTGCGCCACCGTGCTGCCCTCATTGCTCTGGACCATCCCTGCTAGGGCCGCCTCCCCCTGCTCCTGCTCCCTCACGCATGTCTCCACCCCTATTTCTAAGAAGGTCATACGCGGGCTAGTGTACAGGTGTTCTCGCAAAGCCTGTTTAGCGGTGTGTCCCTGAGACCAGACACAAACTGATCTCTCAGTATCACATCAGGGGGTCCCACTCCTATAGCCCCCACTTCATCTGGCATAAAGATGTGCGAATACACTACCTGCAATGCATTAATATACTGGTTCACATACTCTGCTTCCCTCTGGATTCAGTGAAACAGTCAGGAGTCTCGTACAACAATCTCCCACTTGGCATGCTCTGCGGGCAGGAGTCTCGCACATCAATCTCCCACTCGGCGTGCTCTGCAGTCAGGAGTCTTACACAACAATCTCCTGCTCGGTGTACTCTTCCCTGTGTGCCCGGCAACTGTCCCCGGCCCTTCCTGCACTTGTCCTCTTTCGCTGCTGCTTGGCCTAACGCTACCCGCAGCGCGACACATGTCCGCATTCTTGCCTTTCTCTGGTGGGAGCCTACTCTCTCTTCCCGAGGAAAATCCCTTATCCTCCTCTGGCTTACCACACCCCCTCTCTTCAGGTCATGGGTCTTCTCCATCCTCAATTTCCTTCCCTCCTGCAACAACAGGCTTGGCCCCAGCAGTTCTGGACCAGGTGCCCTGTCAGCACCCACAGCCTGGTCTTCTTCATTACACAAGTATAATGTTTTTTAGTTGAAATAAAACAAAACACACTGTTGCATTTTTACTTAAAAATAACAAGCACAGTTATACTCACCTAACTCTTATTCCATTGAAGTCATGGTCTCCTGTAATAAAACAAAAATAAAAAAAAACATTAACCCCAAATAATAATTTGATTTATTCCTATTACCTTGCAACTATAATAATTTGTGGGTATATAATGTGCTTAGCGAATTAGGTATTTTTCTTAGGTCACACTAAATTTGTCTGACTGCTGATGCTTCCTGTTTCAGTTTGGTTTAGGGCACCTTTTTAATATATGTATTTTAAAATGTTTAAATAAAGAAAATAATTTCACTTTTGTGTTAGAACACTTCTGTTCACACAACTTATAGGTTGTGAGAAGGGGTATGGTTATTATAGGTGAGGGATATGGTTGTTTTTTATTTTTGTTTTTTTACAGGAGATGTTGGCTTCAATGGAATTGGGTGTTAGGTGAGTATTTTTGCTGTTTATTATGTTATGTTTTTTACAGGAGATAATTGCTTCAATAGAATGGTCAATATGTAGTATAACCGTGTTTGTTATTTTTAAATAAAAAGTGTGTCCTTTTTCAAATAAAGGATTTTAAACTTGATGTGTGTTTATTTACAATATAACTATAGTTAATCAATGAATACAGAAACACCTGAGAATCCCACAATGGTCTATAACTCCTGAAAAGAGTACAATTAAAAATAATAAGGTTATTATAATATTCTAATACTAGACTGTGGCCCGATTCTAATGCATCGGGTATTCTAGAATATGCATGTCCCCGTAGTATGTGATTCGCGGCAGACTGTGCCCGTCGCTGATTGGTCGAGGCAACCTTTATGACATCATCGTCGCCATGGCAACCATTATGACATCATCGTCGCCATGCTGTGCCCATCTCTGATTGGTCGAGGCCGCCCGACAAACCGTCGACCACTCCATATAAGGTATGGTCTACAAACCGCCAACCACTCCATATAAGGTATGGTCTACAAACCGCCGACCACTCCATATAAGGTATGGTCTACAAACCGCCGACCACTCCATATAAGGTATGGTCTACAAACCGCCGACCACTCCATATAAGGTATCCTGTATGTAGACCATACCTTATATGGAGTGATTTCCAGGACAGACAGACAGACAGACAGACAGACAGACAGACAGAAAGACAGACAGACAGACAGACAGACAGACAGACAGACAGACGGAAAAACCCTTAGACAATTATATATATAGATACAGATTCTGGACCAAGGAATAAAATTAAAAAGGTAATATAATAATTGATCAATCAATAATGTTGTATGGTCCAAAATCAATTGTTGTAAAATCCCAAATCAATTAAAGAGAAATAAAATAATTTTGGATTCATTAATCCATAAGAATGGTGAAAAATATTAGATTAATACAGACACCAGTACAGTGCAAAATGTTGAATACCTTATCCATTGTAAGTGGAACGCCGCCAGGGCCGTGGGGTACTCGGTACCGGGTCCGGTACTGAAAGGGATGTGTCACAATGGCAGTGACCTGGTCCGTGGCCCTGGGCGCCCATGTTACAGGGAAAATCTATAAAGGGGTTTGTGAAATAAAGTTTGTAAGGTCACGTCTCCATTACTATGCCGTGGGCTTGATATCACCTGACAATACAAAGGTGACATCAACCCCACAACACAAATGAGAAGAACCAGGCAAAGCACCTTTTCTTGGCGACTTTGGGCTGCTATTTTTAGGCTGGGAGGGTGTAACGATTCCACACCGTGACCGTCACCCCTACGTCACGGATTGGGGTGACTTTAGGCCAACAGACGGCTATCACATGTGCAGGGGGGCTTATCTTAGGTATCCCTCCACTGCTACACTGTGATTAAAACACACACAAGGTTATTGACCTATCGATTTACAGCAGGGGCTTATTTTAGTTATCCCACTGCTCTACAATATACCATGAACTGCAGGGATTTATGTATATCCCGCTTTACAGTTCTGCTTGAAAACTTGCAGCTCTCTGGCGCACCCCTACCCTCAGGTCAGATGAGGTACTGCACCTAAGGTAATTAGTCACCAGAAAGGCTGCCTGCTATGTTCTGGCTATTGGGCACGCTGCAGTGAGGGCGATATAACTACTCCAACACAGGCAGGAACAATAATTATCAATGCCACCGTCACTACAACGACTCCCAAATACACAGAACAAGGTATGCTGCCACCAGCTTCGATTAAACGGGTCCGAAGCTAACCCAAAACAGTAGCGTAATTCCCTTCAGAAGACTTAGGGTATGTTTTAGAGCAGGAAGAACGAACTAGTACTTTAAATATTTTACTCTGAAAAATAAGGCAGTGTTTATAAAATATTACAAGGATGTTACAATAAGAGACAATTGGAAATATGTACAAAGGTAATTATAAAAAAGGGGTTAAATGAGAAATCAACACTTACATGTGTTCAGATCATGTCAGGCAGAACCAGGCTAGTGGGCGGAGCTCCCAAATGTCCCAATGCATCAGGTCTGGCAGTGAGGGTTCCTCTGGTAAGAGTCAAGACTGGGTTAAGTGTAGAGACGTATAAACTGCAGCCTCGTGACATCACTAAAGGGGTTGAGTTAACATCACCCTCCCCTCTCCTCAGCTGTACAGTTTTCTCCAACAATTCTTATAATTCTTGTATTTTCGTTCTCGAACATGTCAGAATCATAACACACCCAGCATTCATCTTATTTTAAAAATGGCTTTTTAATGAGACCAAATTTGGGCTCGTTGGGACACCCAGTTCCGGAGAAATCTGTACTCTGTACCTGTTGGAATTAGAAGCTCGCGCTTACAGTGGCTGACAGATCCGTTGATGGAGATTCGCAACATGGACTTATTATATTCCTAGCCCAAATCGGTGGCCCAATATCTCACTATAACAGAACAAAGAACCGCATGTCTTGAGAGACATATCAGACCAGTTTTAGCTGGAGAGAGTTTTGAGCCTACACAAGCGCCATAAAAATTCTTGGGTGGGAGGGAATGAGTAGGTTGCTCCGAACCTGGAATTTGCAGCTAGAAGCAATAAACCACTTCTACACACAGCAGAAACACACAGAGAAGGGGGGGTTTAGCCCACAGGTGCCATGTGCTTTCAGGACCATGGTCAGATGTGCAAAAATCCTCAGCTATGGTTTTTGCATTATCATGACAGGGGGCAATACCCATGGCTCCTTACCAGCCTGAGATTACCAGCCCCAGCTGTCTGCTTTAGTTTGGCTGATTGTCAAAAATGGCAGGGACCCCCACGCCGTTTTTTAAATATTTATTTAAATAATTAAAAAAAAACAGCATGGGAGCGCCTTTATTCTTGATAACCAGCCTTTTTGATGCTGACAGTTGAGGGCTGCAGCTCCCAGCTGTCAGTTTTGCCTGGCTGGTTCTCAAAAATACAGGGGAACCCACGTCGTTTTTCTTTTTTAATTATTTATTCAGAGCACAGGCGCCGATGGATGAATACTCCCATAAGCCATCGCCTGCTCTTGCTGTTAATACCAGCAGTAGGCATAGGCTGATGGGAATTGTAGTCCCATCAGCCGAGGCCTGCGACCGTAGGTAAACTTTTTACCTCTGATGGTAGCTGTGGGCTCACACTGTCCTTTGACAGCATGGGAACCACAGTTGTCTGACCGGCGGTAATGATTTTACCGCCAATCAGAAGCAATGTTTGCCACGCTGTCATGCACATGACAGAGTGTCAAACACTGAATGTTTGGGCCCCCCTTTCAAGTGAATGGGGTTCAGGTTCAGATCCAGGTACTGTGTTTTAACTGTTTTGTTTAACATTCAGGGGTCCGCCCATCTATAATCATCTTCAACGTGCTTAAAGAAGTTGTCCACTACAATAACTTCTTTTTTTTTTGTTCAGAAATCTTACATTTGTCCAACCCACACTCCATTACACACAGATAGATAGGTAGATAGAGATAGATAGATAGATAGATAGATAGGTAGTTAGATAGATAGATAGATAGATAGATAGAATTGATAGATAGATATGGGATAGATAGATAGATAGATAGATGGATAGATATGGGATGGATGGATAGATACATACAGATATATCTATATATCTATGTCTATTTCCATAGATATGTCTATATCCATGTTTCTAAACCCCTTCACCCCTGGAGCTTTTTTCGTTTTCGTTTATCGCTCCCATCCTTCCCAGAGCTATAATTTTTCCATCTATATGGCCATGTGAAAAAAAATTCAAAGTGCGATGAAATTGCTAAAAAGTGCAATCCCATATTTGTTTTTTGCTTGGCTTTTTTGCTAGGTTCACTAAATGCTAAGGCTGTGTGCACACGTTGCGGATCTGATTGCAGATCCTCAGTGTTTTTTGCCGCACAGAATTGCATCAAATCCACACCAAAAACTGCATCAAAACCGCACCAAAAATGCATCAAAAACGCTTCAAAACTGCATCAAAACCGCACAAAAAGCGCACCAAAAACCGGACCAAAAACTGCATAAAAATGCATTAAAAACTGAATTAAAAATGCGCAAAAACACACACCAAATACTGCAGCAAAAACTGAATAAGGGTATGTGCACACGTTGCAGATTTCCTGCAGATCTGCAGCTTTTTTTTCCACGCAGAAATGCTGCAACTCTGCAAGTGATTTACAGTACAATGTAAATCAATGGCAAAAAAAAATGCTGTGCTGATGGTGCGGAAAAATCTGCACGGAAAACACAGCAAATTCAAAAAGGACAATGTCAATTCTTTTGTTCAGATCTGCTGTGTTTCTGCACCCATTCCATAATAGAAATCTGCAGGGGTAATAAAAAGGAAGAAATCTGCACAAAAATCTGCAACATATGCACATACCAAAAAAAGGCGCAGATTCTGACCTGCGTTTTCTGACAAGAAATGCAAAATCTGCACAGAAAATTCCACAGTCAAATCTGAAACGTGTGCACATAACCTCAAAACCGCACCAAAAACTGCATCAAAACCGCACCAAAAACGCATCAAAACTGCTAAAAAAACACATCAAAAACACAGCTGCGTTTTCTGCAAGGAGATGCAGATTTTGTGCAGAAAATTCTGCACCCAAATCTGCAACGTGTGCACACAGCCTAAAACTGACCTACCGTTATGATTCTCCAGCTCATTACGAGTTCATAGACACCAAACATGTCTAGGTTATTTTTTATCTAAGTGGTGAAAAAAAATTCCAAACTTTGCTAAAAAAATAAATAAAATAATTGCGCCATTTTCCGATACCCATAGCGTCTATATTTTGTGAGATATCGGGTTGGGTGAGGACTAATTTTTTGCGCGCTGAGCTGACGTTTTTAATGATACCACTTTTGTGCAGATACGTCCTTTTGATCGCCCGTTATTGCATTTTAATGCAATGTCGCGGCGACCAAAAAAACATAATTTTGTCTTTTGAATTTTTTTTCTCGCTACGTCGTTTAGCAGTCATATACATTTTTTTTTAATTGAAAACAGCTGACATGTTGCGGCTTTGAAGTGGGCTCACCGCCGAAGCCCACCTCAAGGTGGGGGATACTGCCAGCTGACGTACTATTCCGTCAGCTGGCAGAAAGGGGTTAATGAACAATATGTTTCAGTAAAAAAATGAAAAAAAAAATGGCGTGGGCTCCCGCGCAATTTTCTGTGCCAGAGGGGGAAAGCCAACGGCCAGGGGCCAATATTTGTAGCCTGGGAAGGGGGTAATACTCATGCCCCTCCCAGGCTATGAATATCAGCCCACAGCTGTCTGCATAGCCTTTACTGACTATTAAAATAGGGGGACCCCCCCAAAAAATGATGTGGGGTCCCCCTATATTTTATAGCCAGAAAGGCTATGCAGACAGCTGCGGGCTGACATGGATATTGCCCCCCTGGCTACAAATACCAGCCCGCAGCCGCCCCAGAAATGGCACATCTGTAAGATGCGCCAATTCCAGCACTTAGCCCCTCTCTTCCCACTCCCGTGTAGCGGTGGGATATGGGGTAATAAGGGGTTAATGTCACCTTGCTATTGTAAGGTGACATTAAGCCGGGTTAATAATGGAGAGGCGTCAATAAGACGCCTATCGATTATTAATCCTACAGTAGTGAAAGAGTTAAAAAAATAAAGACACAGCCAGAAAAAAGTATTTTAATATTCTTCATTTAACCATACTTACCATACTTCAGTGCCTGCAAAAAACGTAAAATAATAAACCGTATACTACCTGTCCGCCGTAGTCCAATTAATAACGAGTGTCCCACGACGATCTCCCCTATAGAACAGTGACATCTGTTGATGTCTCTGCTCTATAGGCACTCCAGTGACACACTGACAGGAGACAATGGCTCCTGCAGTGCATCACTGAGAGATTACTAGAGTTCAAAGTCTCACTTTATGGCAATTGCTGCGTGGGAACTTTCTCACACAGCAGTGCCAAAAGTGAGACTAGGGACTATTTTCTCACAGGGGCGTAGGAATGCATATTGCATGTTGTTGCATGTTGTCGCATGCTGCATGTCGCCGCATGTTGCATGTCATTGCATGTTGCATGCTGCATATTGCATGTTGTCGCATGCTGCATATCGCATGTTGTCACATGCCGCATACTGCATGTCACATGTTGTCGCATGCTGCATATTGCATGTTGCCACATGCTGCATGTCGCATGCTGCATGTCACATGTTGTCGCATGCCGCATGCTGCATGTCGCATGTCACATGTTGTCACATGCTGCATATCTCATGTTGACGCATACTGCATGTCGCATGTTGTCACATGCCGCATGTCGCATGTTGCCGCATGTCACATGTCGCATGTTTGTCGCATGCTGCATGTTGCATGTTGTCACATGTCGCATGTTGTCACATGTTGCATGTCGCATGCTGCATGTCGCATGTCGTATGTTGCATGTCGCATGGTGTATGTCTGTATGTATGTATGTTGTATGTACTGTATATGTGTGTATGTGTTTGTTTTTTTTTTACATTCAACACATTAGGTGGATGATGGGACTACTACTGTCCCATAATTGGCTAATGTGTCACTCACTGCCACTGTAGTAGGCATAGCCCGATGGGACTTGTAGTCAACTCGGACAATGCCTGCACACAGAGACACACACACCAATGAACCCCCCAGCCAGCCAGCCAGCCAGAAGCATACCAAAGCACGGCCAGTGGACCCACCGCACACACCCGCAGCGCCACCGCACCGCCTGGCGCCGGCACATCACAGCGCAGCCCCACCGCACCGCCCGGCGCCGGCACATCACGGCGCAGCCTCACCGCACCACCCGGCGCCGGCACATCACGGCTCAGCCCCACCGCACCGCCCGGCGCCGGCACATCACGGCGCAGCCCCACCACACCGCCAGTGCCGGCACATCACGGCGCAGCCCCACCACCCCGCCCGGTGCCGGCACATCACGGCGCAGCCTCACCACACCGCACCGGCACATCACGGCATAGCCCCACCGCACGTCCAGTGCCAGCACATCACGGCGCAACCCCACCACACCGCCCGGCATCGGCGCATCATGGCATAGCCCCACCGCACCGCCCGGCACCGGCACATCACGGCGCAGCCCCACTGCACCGCCCGGCACGCAGACCCCCGCCCATCACATCGTACATATCCCTGCCTAGCCCCGCCTGCCCCCAGCACAGCCCTGCAGCCCCCAGCCCAGTCACTCTTGATGAGTGACCGCTATCTGTGGAGGTTGGGTCACGCCTGCTGCTGACATCACGTCAATTTCCAGAGTCTGGAAATTGATGTGACGTCGGCGGAAATTAGCGGCGGCTGCAGCCTGGGGGTCACGTGACCTGGACTCAGCAGCCGGAATAGCGCCGCTCACAGGCGAAAACGTCAACGGAAGGTATTACATAATTCATTAGGGGCCCCGGGGGGATACATTGGGGGGTTAATTGAAAGTAGTGGACAACCCCTTTAATTGTTCACAGTAACAGTAATTTTGACCAGGGGTGCCCAAACTTCTATATGTCACTGTAAGTCATATGAGTGTACAGATTAAATAGCAGAGCCTTGCAGGTGCTGCTTTCTGAGGTAACACATTTCTCTGCCTGTTATGGAATGGGTGTTTCTGCCTTATCACCATTCCTGTGAACTCATCATAAACCAAGTCAGTGACATAGGAGCACATGTAGCCTCTTACTTTATATATCAGCGACTTAATGATGAGCTTACAGCGCTGGTGTCACAAGGGTGTCATGTCTCCCTGGAAGACCTGAAGTTAGACGGTCACGTCTGGTAATAAATCGCAGGTCTTCTTTAGCGATGGTGTGATTTGTGTACCATATTAAATGGATTTATTTTTCCTCGGGGTCTGAAGAGGTTAACAAACCTTTCTATGCTGGTGAGACACATGCAGCTCCATTTCAGCTGTTTCTGGACTGGTCATTACCTCTTCTGGCAGATGCGGTACTGAATAAGGTGCGCGTCTCTGACTGGGGAGCACACAGATAGAGCAGCACGAAAAGGTTGTCAGTGCCAGTTCCCCCCTAGCATCACTCCCCCCTTAGTGATGCACTAATTAGAGGACCCCCAGCCAGCCAGTGGTCACTAGAGGGGAGGGGTCCTACGGCCACTCCTACAGGGGTTAAATCCAGGTGTCCGGCCGGGAACTTCCTCTTTTCCTCCCGGCGGACATATTAACCCTGGGGTATTCTGTGTCCACTGTCCCTGTGGGACGCAGTGGCCAATCATTGATGCCCTTAATCCGGGCCTCCGTTTCGCCAGCTACCTGGCAGGTGTATGGTAAGGCTTGGGAGGAGTGGTGCTCAATAAGTCAGGGTAGGCCAGTTGACGAAAGCGACGGAGCACGAAGCGCGGTGACAACTGATTTTCTACTACGGTTGAGGGAGGACGGGGCGTCGGGCACCTCGGCACAACGGAAATTAGCGGGACTAGCATTTTTCTTTCAATTATTGGGATGGGTAGAGGTAACTACGGTAAGTCCTTCTGCATAAGACAAGCCACAAAAGGTTGGAAAAGGCTTCAGCCAAGCCAAGAATGTCGCCTCCCCATTTCTCTGAGACTATTGCAGGACCTGATTGCGATATCCCCGTCAGTCTGCTCATCGCAATATGAGGCGGCCCTCATAGCGGCAGCTTTTGCGACCGTCTTTTTCGGAGCACTGCGAATCAGCGAATTGCTACCGCGGTCAAAAAACGCGTCGGAAGGAGGCCTAATTAATGAGGACATAGTAATATGCAGCGACGCCCTGCGCATCAGGGTTAGAAAATCCAAATGTGATCCAAACGGTAGGGGCACATGGGTCCTGGTTAACCTTACAGATGGCCCAGCTTGCCCGTTAAAAACGGTTAAAACATACGCCGTAATAAGACACGCTGGTAGATTTTTCTTCACTCATACAGACGGGTCCCCTCTGACCAAGTACCAATTCCAGGCAATGTTCAAGCTAGGCTTGGAAAAAACCGGCGCAAATCCAAAGGAGTATGGAACACATTCATTCCGGATAGGGGCGGCCACAGAGGCAGCTAAGGCAGGAGTGTCAGAGGCCGAAGTGCAGAGAATGGGTCGTTGGAAGTCTGCATGCTTCGCCAGATACACAAGACCCGATTTGCTTAATTAACATGTGTTGTCTCTTACAGGGGTTGAAGTTTGGGTTGTAGGAGATTCCTACGTATACTGGGCCGAAGAGAGGGCCAAACTGCGGCCAGGAGGAACAAATCTTTACCTCCCGGGCAGAAAAGTTAACTGGAGGGGTATCAGAGGCCTCCAGTGGAAACAGGTGTTCAAGGAGATGGTTGGCATAGTAAGGATGGCGGAACACCTGGTGATAATGGTGTTACAATGACCTTGGAAAACAAAAGGTGGCCGAATTGTGCAAATTGGTGACAACTGATATGGATCGGTTCAGCTGTCTATTCAGGAACATGATACTGGTGGTCGGATATAACACCACGGGCCCTATGGCGTGGAGCAAGAGATAAAAGAGCCATAGAGCGGACAAGGGGTAAATTCAACGCGCGGATTGGAAAATATGTGAGAGGAAGAGGCGGTATCGTGATTTGTCACCACCCGCTACAAGGGGATAACACGCCACAATTAAGACCGGACGGAGTTTACCTGACGGACATTGGCCTCGATATTTTTTTTTGTTGGGTTTACAGGATGGGGTTGAACAGGCCCTAAGGTTGATGGGTGGGGTCGGAGTCCCGCGTAGGTAATACACGGGATCCTCCGTGGCGAAAGAAGCGGAGGAGGGCAAAGGTCGTAACCGCTCGTTGGGCCAATTCCCCTGTCGATCACGGACAGGAGCTCGGCGCGAGCCGCTCGTTACGATATGTAATTGCCCTTTCTCTGATTATTTAATTAATAAACTGTGACCGACCTGTTCAACCCACCTAGGACTGTGTGTGTTTCATTACGGGATTGATGGGAGGGGGGAAGGCACTGGTTACGACACCCAGGTCTCCACAGTCTGGCAGACGCGGTACTGAATAAGGTGCGCGTCACTGACCGGGGAGCACACAGATAGAGCAGCACGAAAAGGTTGTCAGTGCCAGTTCCCCCCTAGCATCACTCCCCCCTTAGTGATGCACTAATTAGAGGACCCCCAGCCGGCCAGTGGTCACTAGAGGGGAGGGGTCCTACGGCCACTCCTACAGGGGTTAAATCCAGGTGTCCGGCCGGGAACTTCCTCTTTTCCTCCCGGCGGACACCTGAAAGCTTTTGTCCCACCCTCCCTCCCTTTTAAAGGCTATTGGAGATACTAACCCGTGGGATAATGTAAATTGGTAAAGTCTAGGGCAATAAAAAAAAAAATGTGTGTATATACGTATGTGGATGTAACTAACCTTAGCAATTTTATTAAGTCACAGCGGAAGAAGCGGAGGAGGGAAAAGGTCGTAACCGCTCGTTGGGCCAATTCCCCTGTCGATCACGGACAGGAGCTCGGCGCGAGCTGCTCGTTACGATATGTAATTGCCCTTTCTCTGATTATTTAATTAATAAACTGTGACCGACCTGTTCAACCCACCTAGGACTGTGTGTGTTTCATTACGAGATTGATGGGAGGGGGGAAGGCACTGGTTACGACACCCAGGTCTTCACAGTCCTATAAAAACTGATCAGACCTTCTTTTCCCTGCTTGTGAAATATTCATCTTCCTGTGCTGTGTGCTAAAGATAAGTGGTTGGAGTAGAGTTGTAATAGTGTTCTATGGTTTGCTGTAGTAATTGTGTGTTTATCTCTTGGTCCCAATTCCCATTTAGTTTATTCCTCCCTGTCCCTATCCTCCTCCCTATTGTTGGCTAGTGCTTTTGTATGACAGTGGCTATCTGATATCCCTGTTTTGTCTTTGTGTCCTGTTTACCTAACATTTTTGTCCCGTGCATCATGGGGTGCGGAGGGGACAGATCAGGGTTTAACAGGAGCATAGTAAGGTTGGAGACTTGGGCCTCTCTACCTTTGAGGCTGTGTGCACACGTAGCATATTTTTCGCGGTTTTTAGCTATAAAACTGCAAAAAAACGCTAACATTAAGCATCCTATGTAATAGAATGCATTCCGCATTTTTTGTACACATGCTGCATTTATTTCCTGAGCGGAATCGCATTCCAGAAAAAAACGCAGCATGTTCATTAAAATTGCGGAATCGCGGCGATTCTGCACCCATAGGAGTGCATTGATCTGCTTACTTCCCGCACGGGGCTGTGCACACCATGCGGGAAGCAAGCAGATCATGTGCGGTTGGTACCCAGGGTGGAGGAGACTCTCCTCCACGGACTGGGCACCATATAATTGGTTAAAAATAAAAGAATTAAAATAAAAAATAGCGATATACTCACCTTTGATGTCCCCCGCAGTCTTCCGGCCTCTCCGCTGCACGCTGCCGCTTCGGTTCCTATAGCTGCTGTGCGGTGAAGGACCTGCGATGACGTCGCGGTCTTGTGATTGGTCGCGAGACCGCATGTGACCGCTCACGCGACCAATCACAAGCCGCGACGTCATCGCAGGCCCTTCACCGCACACCAGCTATAGGAACGGACGCCGCTGAGGTCTGCAGGTGAGTATAACCATGTTTTCTATTTTTTTTATTATTTTTAAACATTCGATCTTTTACTATAGATGCTGCATAGGCAGCATCTATACTAAAAAGTTGGTCACACTTGTCAAACACTATGTTTGACAAGTGTGACCAACCTGTCAGTCAGTTTTCCAAGCGATGCTACAGATCGCTTGGAAAACTCTAGCATTCTGCAAGCTAATTATGCTTGCAAAACGCTAGTTTTCTGCAGGTATATGCATGCTAATTCTGCATGCGATATACCCGCGGCAGGAGGCGCAGAATTGCCGCGGAAATTTCCGCGGCAATTCTGCAACGTGTGAACTAAGCCTAAGAGTATCCCTGGGACAGATATAATTAGGGTTCCAGTTTCAGGGACAGTTTGAGGCCCTACCTCCTTACCGAAGACTGTCACAGCTTGACAGCAGGAACACTTGCTCCTGTAATAAAACAATTAGGAAAAACTGCTCCCACTGAAAAAAAGAAACTTTGAGCCTTTGCTGTTTTATCTGTATACTTGCTTATCATAAGTGACTTATCCTTCCCCCGACCTGCAGTTGTGCTATGTGCCAACCATGAAGTGGAGCAGTTCTGCATGGTTGGACACAGCCATTATACAGTACACATTTATAAAGGTACCGTCACACTAAGCGACGCTGCAGCGATACAGACAACGATGCCGATCGCTGCAGCGTCGCTGTTTGATCGCTGGAGAGCTGTCACACAGACCGCTCTCCAGCGACCAACGATGCCGAGGTCCCTGGGTAACCAGGGTAAACATCGGGTTACTAAGCGCAGGGCCGCGCTTAGTAACCCGATGTTTACCCTGGTTACCAGCGTAAAATGTAAAAAAAACAAACAGTACATACTTACATTCGCGTCCCCCGGCGTCCGCTTCCTGCACTGACTGAGCCCGGCCCTAACAGCAGAGCGGTGACGTCACTGCTGTGCTGTACTTTCACTTTCACTTTACGGCGCTCAGTCAGTGTGGGAAGTGGACGCCGGGGGACGCGAAGGTGAGTATGTACTGTTTGTTTTTTTTACATTTTACGCTGGTAACCAGGGTAAACATCGGGTTACTAAGCGCAGCCCTGAGCTTAGTAACCCGATGTTTACCCTGGTTACCAGTGTAAAACATCGCTGGTATCGTTGCTTTTGGTGTCAAACACGACGATACACGACGGTCTGACGACCAAATAAAGTTCTGAACTTTGTTCAACGACCAGCGATATCACAGCAGGATCCTGATCGCTGCTGCGTGTCAAACACAACGATATCGCTAGCCAGGACGCTGCAACGTCACGGATTGCTAGCGATATCGTTTAGTGTGACGGTACCTTAAGACTATCTTAGCACAGGAACATTTTTTAACACATCGACTTGTGAAGTATATTATTATTCCAAGATCTCTTGATTAAAGTGTACTTTGTTCATGGGACAACGACTTTAATCTTTGACATGTAATTATAGCCAATTACCAAGGCAATTGCTCATATAATTCTGAAGTGTGAGTGAATTGATTCTTGCACATAGTATTTAATATACTATTGGTTATTTGGCAACAAATTTACTGTATGTACCATACTCAATGCTGGCCGGAATAATCGTTGAATTTAAACATGTCTGTCACAGACAATTTGCAACTGTTTTTCTTATGGCCTAATGTGCAAGAACGTGGGTGGAATAATTCTCACTGTAATTATAGTGACAGCTACATTACAATGTTCCATCTACTTCCCACTCCCTGTTGAGGGGAAAGATTATCATGTTCCCAATAATGTGAAAAAAAGTGAAGATTTTATTTCTTAAAATGAACTTATTATTAGCAGAGATTTCCTATGATTTGTAAAACTCTGGATTGAAGCTCCAGAAAAAAAGAAAAAAGAAGACAAAGATTCGACTGAACATTAACTTTACTAAGAAATAGTTGCTTGTTAAGACTCCAATAGTGTTCTGTCTATCCGATAGAAGTGCGACATTTCTTATCTCTGAGAGAAAAAGCAGTAATGTAAGTTCTGTGATAATTGCTCAGGTTTTAAGGTTGTTATTTCTTGGATTATATGGCCAAATGGTATCACTTGTAAACATGCGATGTCCTACCTGCCAGTAGGTTAAATTGTATGCAAAATTGCAATTATTTAGCATATATGGTATTTGCTTCTTTAAGGTAAACATAAATGCTGATATAGGTGTTAAGTTCCCGCTGCTGCACAGGAGGAATCTCAAACCATGTCTGCTGTGGTCTCCCATTCTATATCAGCCTCAGTGGAGCCTGCTCAGCAGAGACATCGGGCTCAGCCTGATACTGTGCAAAGGGTTACTGCTGCCTTTCCAGGCTCTCCCTTTGTAGCCAGCACTGGTCAGCATCTAGCAGGCTTTTCTGGGACTAAGTCCTGCTTTGCACACACTGAGCATGCCCACGGGAGGACCTCTCTTTGGAGGTCGGGGGTCACATGCTCTGGCCCTGTAACAGCTCCGATTGGCCCTCCAGGAAGGTCCTGAAAGAGCTGCAACTATAAAAGGTTTGCATGGCTGCACGGCCATGCGCTAGTATCAAATGTATTTGGCTTATGCCAGTGGATACTTTACCACTCTTTATATATATTAGCGCTGGGACTGTACACTCAGGCAGGCAGTTAGTGTCAGTGGGGGCAATTAGCCATTGGCTTGCTTGCAAGCACAATCCTAGTTGGGGCAATAGCTTTTGTGTACAGCGCAACGCTGTGCGGCAACAAATCGCTTTCAATTCACACGGGGTGAAGCTTAGCCCTACCTATACTCGGTGCGTTCCGCTAGCCCTAACAATAGGGCTGTTTAGAACTGAAGAAAACCTTTTTTTTTTAACATAAGGGAACGCAATGAAATAACCACCTGAAAGGTCCCCTTATGCAGTGAGATATCCCATCCATTAGTCATGCGACTCTTGCGGTCAATCACTGCCTCAGCTGTTACATTTTCATGTGCCGCATGTGACTACTGAGGCCAGGTACTGTCTGCAGCGGTTACATTGTAAAGGAGTGGAAGATGACCTGCACCCCTGAAGAGCTTGCTGATGTGAGGAGATCCCTGCAGTGGGGAGATGTCGAGGGAGATGTTCAATGTGGAGTCCGAGTGGAGAGTGTGAGAGTCTGGACCACAGAGTGCCAGTGGGAAGGAAAAGTCAAGAAAGTAACTGGATTGTAGAGTTAGCTGTTTGAATCTCTATGTGATGCATAGTGAACGCTTTGCCACCTATAGTGGCCTCTAAAATGAATGCAACCCATGGTGTCTCCTGAAAGGAGTGCAATCATAAGGACAATAAGTGACATATTTACTGTTTTCAGGTTGCGCTAATGGATGGAGATGAACATACTGCCCATTTCCTCCTTGAAGACACGTGAATGGTTGTAATGTGTAATGTGAACTGTGACATGCGTCAATATTGTTAATGTTGTGTGTTGCTCGATAATAGGGAGAGTTAGAGTTAAAGTTTGGGACTAGCCCAGAGTGGGATGGCTTAAGGTGAAGGGAGAGAGACAGTTTCATGACAGGATGTTAGATAGTTCCCAGTGTGTGTGATCCTAGTCCATATGCAAAACTGATAGCATACGGATATACTGACCAAAGTAACATAGTTATTAAGGTTGAAGGAAGACTTTAAGTCCATCTAGTTCAACCCATAGCCTAACCTAACATGCCCTAACATGTTG